>NC_044248.1:11167007-11785084 GCF_003957555.1 Calypte anna | reverse complement strand
CTTTGTTGGAAAACTATACAGAACTTGGTAGTATTTATCTCTGTTTTCAGGTACAATGTGCTGGCATTTCTATCAGCATTCAGTGAGCAGTGACTGTTGGCATCAATAGATGGATGAAAGACAGGACTTGTGACTCAAAAGATTGATCCTGAAGTCATGGCACCGAAAGCTTCAAATTAAGTGGCTCAAAATGAGATATTAATATGAAATGCTAGCTCTGATAATTTCTTAGGACAAGCTGCAGTTGCAGCTGTTTTGAGATGGCAGGTGGAAATTATACCACTTCTTTGTGGGAAAAACCACCTGTTCTGAAGTCAGGATGGTGTTTGCCAGGCACAATGGTTCTGGGTCTCTCAGGTCCAAAACTAAGTCCTGAAGTATTTAAATTGTTAGGCTGAATGTCAAAAAGCTGTTTGCTGAAGGCAGAAACAAATGGAGAAGGGGGGCAGAGTGGGAGTAAATCTACTCATCACAATTTTGAACATTTTTTTGGTATGAAAGATATAATTCCTGCAATTTCCAAGGATAAGCCACTGGAGGATCAGGGAAAGATAAAATAAGGTTTTCTAGACAAAGAAAGTTTCTCATTTAGAAACAGGCAGCTTATGTTACACTGAGAAACTTGTTTTGGGCAAAAGGTGATACATTGTGTAATGAAAAATATACTGTTTAAGCTCTTAAAGTCTAATCAAAATGTGGTAGCTTTTCAGTTAAGAAAATGCTAATACTCATAGCCCAAGTTTATATAGAAAAGCCTCATGGTACAAAACTGTTTTCTATAAATTTACCACTAATATCCCTTTTTCTCCAGTATTAATGCTCACCTTCCCAATATTTCTCTCCATCTTCATCAGAGAGTTTGGAGATGTTGGAGATAGAGGACTTTATAGTCAAAACTATACCAATTTCTTTGATAGTAAAAGATGTCTTGAACTAATCTATTTTTTATTTATTTTTAACACTCCTACTTCTGTGTTCCTTCTTGTCAATGGTTTTTTAGTTACTCAGGCACTTTTTTTTTTTCTCTAAAACTTCTTTATGTGATGCTCACAGTTTTGCTAATGACCAGAGACTGATCACACTGATGTGATTTTACAGTTTGTGATTTCTGTCTGGTATCTGTACTCTTCCACAGCACATCTTATTATAAGATCACTCCTACACTCTTTACAGTGCATTTTATTCTTAGAGCACAGACAGGTCTGTACACACTGAAAAATTACTTGATTTTCCTATAAGCTAGTACTAAATTAAAGCTACCTGACAGTTAAAACTAGCAAAAATCAGCTCAGGCCAAGACAAGATGAATGAAGTCCTGAGACTTGTGCTTTCAGGACAATGCAAAGTCTGAGCTTGATGGTATTATACAGGCAATTTTAATTTACATTGCCAGAATGCTTGTAATATTCTAAAATATGGGAGAAAAATATGTTTTCCAGCCTTCAAGCATGAGATGTGTAAAATTTTCCTGACTAAGAGGAATAAATGTCCAATGTAAAATTTAGGATGATAGTATCAAAATAATACATGAAATTGACCTCAGAAGGTTGCCTGAATCCAACTTCCTGATCAAAGCAGGGTCAGATACAAGGTCAGCCAAGGGTGCTTAGGGCTCTGTGCAGTCTGGAATGGAGTATATATAATAGGATACAGCACAAGAAATCTTACAGATTTTATCTTACAGACAAAATCTATAGGGTAGAAGATATCTAAAAGGTTTAAGATGAATCACCCTCTGAAAGTGTCTGCCCTTCCTGGTTATAGCAGAATATTAGGTGGTTAATTGTGACGAAGTGCCTGACCTTCTCATAGCTTAAGACAAGTACCAACTTTTGCAGGAACTTTTGTCTGTTCATTTAGCACTTTTCTTTTGAAAAATAGTAAGATGAGAAAAAAAAATATGTTCAATCACTATCTCCCCAAAAGATTTTGTTCTCATTCTCAACTATACCTGTAAAAGTGCAGACCATCTTGGCAGAATATTTTCAATGCATTTAATGTGCTCCATATGCATCAAGGCCATCATGCATTTACTGGGCTTATTCATTCAACTGGGTTAGTAAACCCACAGCAGTATCACTTCTGATTTTTTGATCAGAGTGTAATAAACCTCTCCACCCTTATGCATCACCATTAAATCTCAAACTTTGTCTTTATTTTTCCTGCATCCGAGTTCTTCTTTTACAAAAGAAAGATATTTTAAATGATGGAGTTCATGTCTCCCTAGATGGTTTTTCACATGTTCTGAAAAATAAGAGAAAATCCAAGAGTGGTAAAACAAATCTATAGAATGAAATTTTGTTGAATTTATCCTAAGACATATTGTTCTCCAGAAAGGTCCATATAACTCCAAATTGCCCCCTTCTTCCTTGTTTCTCCCAGCTTTTACTACTGGGCATGAAGTCATCTGGAATGGAATACTCTTGGTCAGCTCAGGTCAGCTGTGCTGGCTGTGTTCCCTCCCAATCTCCAGCTAACCCCCAGTCTACTCACTCTGAGTGTTTGCATAGAGAGACAGAAAAAGTCTTGATCTTGTGCAAGCACTCTTCAGCAGCAGCAAAAGCTCCGGTGTGTTACTGGTATTGTTTCAGCCACAAATGTAAAGCACTGCACCAAGCAGTGAAGGACATTAACTTTATAACTTCATCCCAGCCAGGCCCAGTACAGGATGTTAACAGACAAAAATCAGTAGGACACTGATAGATTAAAGCCAGGCATTACCTATAACAGGTGAGAGAATTAATTTATTAATTCCTTCTTATCTTGGTGATACATGAACTCCATCACTAGGTAATAAGAAAGTCTACTACTTTATCCAGCAAGTATTTTTCAAGTCTGTGCTGCTTGAATTCTTAAGCACATATGAAAGCTGAGACATGAAGAAAGAATCATATAATACAGATATGCATAGTCCTACGTAGTAACTGGTTTTGGTTTTATCCCAGTACATTAGTGATGTGAGAACTACAAGGGCAAAAGATTACTTACACTGACTCTTCTGCCGCTTGTGGTGCTGCATACCCTGCTTAAATAGTAGCAGAATACAGAAATAGTGTATGATAGAAATAATGTATTAATTATTTAAATACTAATTTGAAATATTATTTGATGTTAAGCATTTCTAGATATAAATAGCTCTCTGAACATCTGAAATGTCTATTCCACTATTAGGAAACTTTCATCTCGCATGGAATCAAAACTGTATCACTGCACTTACAGTAAAAAAAAAAAAGAAATCTATTAATACAGATTACAAGCTATGAAAAATTTATCATTATAAAAGTTGCAAACTTATTAATATTTTATGGTAGGATTATATAGTTGCTCTAGAACAGTGACCTGCTTTAGATTAATTTTAAAATACAACTGCCTAGAAATATTTCTAGCTTTCAAACATAAAGAATTATTTAGGCTCATACCTTATAATTCAATTAGAATAACTTTGTTGGATCTGGGCCTAATCCATCTACAGCTTTCATATGCTTAGCACCTTACAGAGCAGAAACCTTGTCATTACTGGTTACAGTATCTTAGTAATACTATGAAGTTGATGCCATTCATATGTTGTAGATAAAATTACTTGAAATAAAAAGTATAAAACAAGCAATGTATTTTAAGTTCTGGTAGAAATTCAAAACAATAGTTCTGATTAAATTTATATTCAAAAGAGTAGTGCTTCTTTTGGATGCGAGTCAGGGCATCAGGCCTCAGAATAATAATTAAAATTAATTCAAGATAAATTTTTAAGATGTCATGGTTCAAAATAGTTGATAGTTCAGTTTTGGTTTGATATCATGGAAGAGACAATTGCTAATAATATTTTAAAAATTGCAATGTGTATGAGGGATAATGACATGATTCTGTATGCATTAATTTAGCCTTATGTGTAACTCAAGCAAAAATGAGGAACATAGTGCATTTCTTCTTGTGAATTCACAGCCAACAATTTATCTGCTCTGTAAACAGGCAAGTTTTCACATCTCTTCTTTTCTCAGTGGCATTCCTTGTTGAGAGTTCTAATATTCTCTGTTCTGTGAGTTGAGAATTTAATATCAAACAGACCTTGTGGAAAAGCAAAAAACAACACAGACAAAAAACCGTACAAATACTGGCATCTATGCTGAGAATACCCACTCCCAGAAAGTTATTTAACTATTGCATTATCTCCAGAAGAAGAGATTCTTTAGTCAGGCTTTTAACAAAATTTACTAAGAGCACCTTTACAAAGCTTTGCACTTTCAGCCTGTATTTGCAATCAGCAGTCTCTTAGGCAGCCTTAAGAAAACAAGACGTTTTCAGAATATTTTTCTAACTAATCACTTCATTCTGAAAAAAGACTGGAATGACCTAATTAAGCTACATCTTAGTAGCTCAGAGGCAGGATTCTTAACAGAAAAACAGGAAGTCCTAACAGAGAAATCTATTCACTATATCACACTGTAGGTGATAAAGCTGTTGACATTGTCAGGAAAGAACCAGAAACGTAATATAAATAGATTTTGCATCATATAAATGTGTGGCAAAGTACTTTCAAGTCCCCTGTGATATGAAATAATCCCAATGATAGTTTTAAAATTTGCCAAAATCAGACTAACAGAGTAGTTAGCTTTTCCTTATTTTTATTTACACAGGAAAGCACAAGTTTCAATTAAATAAAGGTTTAAGATCAGGAATTATTTTAATCCCACTTTACAGGTAGAGACAAAACTAGAGATAATTCACTATTCAGTTAAATTATAAGTCTGACAAAAGTACAGGATAAATGTAGTGCAGTAGGATATGCACAAAAGACTGAACAGAAAGTTGGGTGTCATTAACTTTAAATAAATTACTAAATGCATACAATATAAATAAGATAGAGAAAAGAAAATTGGTGATTTGATTTTGTACATAATCATCAATGAAGAAATCTTATAAATTAATGGGAACATTCTTAATTGAATTCTCCTAGAATAAATGTGATACTAAAATGCTATTTCAAGTCTGCATTAGTGCTGTAGAATTTTCATCAGTGCACTAATGCAATTTTTGTCTGATGAAGAGCAGCTTTGTCAGGAAATTCATATTACACAATACAATGACCCTTTAAACTGCTTTAAAACTAACTTTAAAACAACTGCCAACAAATGGAAAGATAAATTCATAGTAAATTGAGTAAGTACAAACTAAGGAGTTATAAATCAGAAAACAATTATACCTAGATGGGTCAGAGCACATAGTGGACAACCCAGTATGAACGCCATATATTAAAGTATCAAAATGGCGTAGACCTATTAAAACAGCTCGTAATTATACATTGCAATGTAGTAATTATAGTTAAATTAGAAAGACTACTAACTGCATTCATCACCCAAGTCCAGTAAAGACATTTCAGAACAGGCAAAAAATTGTGTGACCAAAATACACGTAAGCTGTATAGAAGACTGATAACTCCAGACACTCAGATTGATAACCACCTTAGTACCTCAGAAAGAAAGGAGAAATTAATTATTACATTGCAGTAAGTCCCTGTCTGTAGATAAAAGACACTGAAGATAACGTTAGGCCTCTCTGGAAAATTCTACTTGAAAACGAAGTAACAAAGAGCATGGTATCATAGGATGATCCAGTTTGGAAAGGACCTCAGGTTTACCTTTGAGGTCTGATAATTTTGCTAAGCTGTTGATCCAGCTGGATCTTTAAAGCATCAAGGATGAGAACTGCACAACCTCTCTGGGCAGCCTCTTTCAGTGCTTGACCATCCCCATGAAGAAAACGTTACCTTTCTTTCCCAGCTGGACCCTATTCTATTTCAGTTCAGCACTGTCCCAGGATTCCTCCAATGCCCTCTCTTCACCAGTCAGAACAAAGCCAGCTACTTTAGCCTCTCTTCACAGGGCAAGTGCTCCAGAATTTTACCAAACTGGAACAGTTGCTTGCAGACGGGCAAACTTTTCTTGGGGTACAGCACTCCAATATCAAAGAGGAGTTCTCTCCAAGGTGCACAGTCAGTGCTCCAATTTTGCTGCCTTCAGACTCAGCTTAGCCTCCTTTGGTGCTTCTGCTCCAGACTCAGCTGACCTCCTCCTCTGGTTGCTCAAGAGTGAACTCAGTGTGTGTTAGGGAGTTCACCTTTTATTGGCCCCCCAATCCTGCTCATGCACAGCTGAGGCAAACCCTGACTGGGCGGGGGCGGAGGCTTAACACAGGTGGGCTTAACACAAGCTCACGCCTCCCACCTTGTAATTAGCAACTGAATGCCTCAAACATGGGGCTGTGTACGCATGCTCAGGCCATTCCTCTACAAATTCTTCTACAGTTGGTCTCTTTTTTTGTATTGGGAGGTCCAGAATTGGATGCAGGACCTGAAATGTTCTCTCAAAAATGAGGGAAATGGTCACACCACTCAGTCTCCTAGCTGTGAATTTACCAGTGATGCTACCAGAGCTAACTTATGCCCAGCTTGACACCCACCAGCTCTCTTTACATTGATCTCAGGTGAACCTGGCCATCCAGTCAGTAATTTACCAAAGCAGCTGTTCATCCATCCAGGTATAGTATCCTAAGTTTAGTATAGGAATGTAGTGGAACATGGTGTTGAAAGCCTTGTTAAAATCAAGGTAAATGACATCCACTGTGACTCCACCATGCACAAACACAATAGTTTTATTGTAGAAAGCTCTCAGGTTGGTCAGGCATGATTTGTCCTGTGCTTCCTGTTACCAATCACATTCTTCTCCTTCATGTGCCAGTAATGAGCTCCAGGAAAACATTTACCAGGGGACCAAAGTAAGGCTTCCGGACATCTAGTTACCCAGGCTCATCTTTCAGCACTGTCTGAAGATAATAGCTGATGTTCTTCAGTTTTCAAGAATCTTCCCCTCTTTCCAAGAAATACATTACATAGAGTAGATGTAATGGGTCTAAAAATACCCATTTTAGAAACCCCTCTGATACAAGCTGGGCCCTATTTTGATGACTAAAATTACTTGACTTAAACTTTGATTTTGTTTCCTTTTTTATTTAAAATTAAAACGAAAAAACCCAAAACCCCAACAACACATAACAAACAACAAACAAAAAGCCAAACCAAACAAACAAAACCTGAAACCAGACAAAATAACCCATACCAAAAGCAGTTATATCAACTGAGTTGAAGGATTATGATATTTTGAGGAAAATCAAGGTTTAAAGTTCCTCAGTAGTTACAGAGGGTAATTGTTTAGTATTGAAGTACATGAGGCTTAGAACACAGTTTTGCTACTGCTGGGTTGATTCAGCAAAGGTAGTCTGAGGCTGTGGATGATTCAGTGCATTCATTTTATGGAGAAAAAAGGAATGCAAATGGAGAACAGCCTGATATTTTTTTACTCTCAAGTCAGTATTATACTGCAGGTATCAGTACTGAGAACCTGAAGTTTTAAGAATTATTGAAATGGACAAAGTTGTTTAATTATTTTCATGCTGAAAGATGTGCAATGATAATAATGGACTATTTAATAACAGAACTCCTGGGGAAGATTATTTTATTGTCTCTAACTACATCTCTGGAACAATAGAACAAAAAAAGTAAAGTTATGAAAAGAAATTGGAGCCTCAGGAGGTATTGTTAGAGTGGAAATATTGCCATAAATTTTAGTTCCAGCTTTCAATTTAGTATTTAATATTTTTCAGAGCATGTTCAAAGATCAATATTTTTCAAAGGCAACTTTTGAAAGCAGTTCTGCTCATTGTTGGTCTTTAGTGTCCAGTTTTAGATGACTTGCAGGAAACCTGAATTTCAGTGACCTCATCATTAACACTTGTTGAAAACCTTTGTTCCATTTGCCCCACTGCTTTAAAAACTGAGCTAAGAGTCATAATTTAAAGGCATTTAAATATACTTCAGCATCTTCTTGGATTTTTGGAGGAGTCAAATGCATTGGCATTTCTAAAGGTGTTCTTTTGGCCTTTCTGCATCTTTCAATACTTGCTTGTACAAACTCTTCTAGAATTAGCAGCATATTAAAAAGCAACACATATATTTATAATTTAACTTTCTCTCCATCTGCCCATGATGAATACCCAGAATAATGGCATTTATATTCCTACTATACAATCTAGCTGTTCAAAAAGAAAAAAAATATTTATACTGTGACTGGAATTTGCATCTAGATTCAAGAATCTGCAAGCAAAAGGATTTGGTTTGGTCAAATTTTCAACATATTTCTGCAACATTAAATGCTTGCTTATATTACTTCTGTACAAATAATGCGATTATGTCAATTAGTTACACAGTCAGGGAAGGTGCCTTCCATCTTGTTTTACAATTTGTCTTTTACTTGTAATGTTCAAAAGGTTAACTTCTGAAGAATTTTCATGGATACAGTATCTACTTAACCCCCCAAAAGCAAGGAATACACTTAACCAATTAACAGCAGTGTCCTTAACTGCTCTGAAAATCAATGTTCTGTTAAACCTGTGAACAGTGTCTAAGATAAATGACGGGTGGACAGGAGCTTCAAGGAGAAGGCATTTTCACTAACGAGTGATAAGAATGACAGGTATATATTGAGATTTGAGTATCTTGAACCTGAGGCTAACATAATTAATATCCAGCTTAAATTGCAATTAGATTCTGCATATGTTTAGTTCACCCAAGGTGTCCATGTTCAGATCATTAAGTTTTTACTAATGCTTCCATGGTTGAGCCCTTTAACAGAGCAGCTTTTCTTCACGAACTGGGCTACAAAGTAGCATAGACAAATACCTGAGCACATAAACTTGATAAATAACAAAGAGATCATAAATAATTAACGCTATACTTTTTATGCTATCACTCTCAAAATTCATAGCTTCATTACAAGGATGTGCTGAGTTCATCAGTTTTGTATCATGTACAAAACACTGTCTCTTAAATTGTGCAACATAGCGAGATATTTTTTAATAATACATCAGTAATAAAAGGTGGATGAGCACTAGAGATGCTTTAAAATTTTATGACTGCGTTGGCTTCAAGGGAACCATGTTGATTTATGACAACTGAAAATCTGTCCCTTTTATTTAATATGTTGTTTTTATAAAAATAAAACTATTTTCTGTGCTAGAAAAGCAATGGAAACACTTGATATCATTTAGATTTTCACCATACGCTTTTTACAGGAGAGTTAAAGTCTCAAATAGCATGTAAGTAACCTTAAAATACATTATTATAAAGTTTTAGATTAGAAACCCAGGGAGTTTTCCCTCCCTCTTCAATACTGAAGAGGGGGGGGAAGGCAAAAAACCCTGAAGATAAATTTATATAAAAGATGTTTTTAAATCAATTGCATTTGTTTATACATGTAAAAGGGTGGAATAAATTCTTGCGGGTTGACCCCAGCAGCTCACTTACCCATCCATGGCAGGTGGGTGAGAGAACAGGAAGCAAAGACTTGGGTTTGGTGAGTTAGGTAAAGTAAACTGTGCATGCACAAGCAGGGCAAAGTAAGAGATCTTTTCACTGTTTCTCACAGGCAGGCAGATTTTCAGCTGCCTCCTGGGAAGTAGGGCTTCAGCACACATAATGCTTCCCTGAGCACAAACATCCCCTCTTCCTCCTTCATTTTGTCAAAATTTTAGTGCTGAACATGACATCACAGACTATGGAAGATCCCTTTGGTCAGTCTGGGTCAGCAACCTCAACTGTGTCCTTTGCTAACTCCTTGCCCACTCCCAGCCTGCTCACTTTGGGGACAGAATGACAAAAAGAAAGCCTCAGGGCTGTGCAAGCACTGTTCAGCAGTAGCCAAAATACTATCTTGGTGTTATTTCAGCACAGCACTACAGTAGCTACTATGAAGAAAATTAACTCCATCCCCGCTGGACCAAGCATTAAAGTGAATGAGAACAACATCTGAAGAAAAAAGCATCTTGAGCAGTAATATGAAACTGTCAAATACATTGTTGATTTGAAGAATAGATACACAGACTTGGAGAAAATAAATAAATCAAAAGCAGTTAAATAAATGCAAGAAAAGCTCAAACTTGTTTTTGTTTTCTTCTTGATTTAAGTAATTTATAGTTATATTTTTCCCCACAACCAGGAAACACAACTGAAGAAAGTAAACATGAGATCTAAAATTAGGTTGAATCCTGTAATCAGCATTCCCCACATGCCCAGAGAGGAGCATACACTTTCTCAAGCAGCCTAGTAACAGGGGTGCTCACCTTCTCAGCAAGAATGCTACCATGACAGACAACTATGGTTACAAGTTTAACCATGCAATTCATTTTGAAAATAGGAACAAAGACATACTGAGAGAGAAACTGTCATTAAATACTACACATTTCCCTTAAGCTGGTATCTGTCCCTTTCTTTAAATTGTAGGAATTTTGTTTTACTTTAGTAGAACTAGCCAGGTGTTGAAGAGAGATATCAGAGAACTTATCAAGTGTATCTCATCATCTCCTGCATCAGGGGAATACAGAGAATAATGTTAACCCCAGCCACAGTTTCCTGAAGAAAGATTGTCCTAGCTCATCCTATTTTTTTTTTTATTTTTTTTTTTATTTTTTGGTAATGGCTTCTTCAAAGAGTGCAGAATGTATGGACATAAAGATTTCTCTTTAGTCTTGTCTCAACCTGTAGCAGTACTGACCTTCTAAAGGGTGATCACAATGCTAATGGTCTTCTCTAACAAGGGGTACTTTACGCAGTCTTTCATGCTGAAATGTGTTTCTACATCTGTGATTTCTAACTGACCAAAAAGGGAAGCATTCTGCAAGGTTTCTATTTTCAGCCCTGAAACCTGTGTGTTTTCCAGTTATGCATAGCGTATATCATGCTTTGCAGAATAGTTTCAAAGCACAGATGTGTACAAATAATTAACCAGATTTTAATAATCTGGCATCAAATATGTTTCTATCAAGGTTAGTGTATTGCTCGATGTACTGCATGCTGCAATAGCTAAAGCATTTAAATGTCACAGCAATGATGATTCTTTCTGTTTGATTAAAGGTGAGGAATGAGGAACAGATTCTGGCATGAAGGTGACTTGAGGGATTGTTAGTCTTTACTGTTTAGTATCAGCAGCATTTTTTCATGCTAAACCAGCTAGACATTAAATCAAATAATTGGCCAACCATGCAACAGCCAACAGAGCAGCTACATTCTTCACGAATCCTGATTCGTTTTCCATTTTCTCATCAGTTTGTCACCAGCTTATCATCCCTGCTCCAATACCATTTAGAATTTTTTTTCTAATGGCCTTCAAGTAGCTCAGTTTGCAAAGTTGAATTCAAGGCCAGTGCTTCATGACAAATAAATTCTATAAGAGATCATATTGCTTTCGACATCATAACACTTGGTATGAAACTATGTTAGTTAAAAAAAATAACAAAAACCCCCACAAAACCCAGAAAGTACTGAGTTGAAGACCTTAGTTATGGCATTGTTTATATTTTTATTTATTTACTAGTCTTATTTTAGCTGCATAACCTGGTGAATTCAAAACTTAAGCTGCTAATTCAATTCACTCAGTAAATTAAAGCAACTTGTGAGCCTAGACAAGCTACATCTTTTAAGTACATGAAGAAAAAGCTTCCAAATTCAGATTGAGATTTAAGTGCAAACCTTATGTAAATGTGGTGTCTGTCCAAGTTTCTTTTGTTACTACCATTGCTAAAAAGAGGCACAATGATGAATACCTAAAAAGAAATATTCAAGTATTTCCCTTGAGAACTTCACAGAAATTGTGTATTTGTATCAAAAGGATGGATGTTTAATATCAAATTTTTATTCTATTATGATGACAATAATATAGTGATTCATGCTTACACCTGCTTTATTTTTTCATCCATTACAATGGATTTTAAAATTGGATGGTATGTAATTAGTTTTTAATTTGTTTTAACTTTAATAAGGAGAATTAATAATAAATTCTAAATAGTGTAATGGGAAAAATACTTTACAAGAATTAAATCCCAAGTGGGTAATTATCTACAAGTTTTGCAGAAACTATTCCTTTCACAGCTGGAGTTTCACCTAGGTATGAAATGAAAGCATTCTGATTAACTAATCATAACAAATTCAAAGACATGAATGATACTCCGTTCATGTTTTACCAGACCACAGTCAGTTCCATCATTTGGGTTGTTTAGCAAAATGGAAGGATGCACTTTACTGAGTAAATTTGGTAACAGGACCTGAGACTAGAACCGTGGACCATCTGATGATCTTAACATAATGACCAGTCATACTCATGTCCTACTATTCTAGATAAAAGTTTTGAGATTTTCTTTTGTCTACTATTTTGTTGACAGTCCTGGAAGGAATGTAAAAGCTACATTTTTGTAAGAAATTGTAACATTTGAAAATTAATGAGCTAAAACTTCAGATATCAATTTCCTTTCTATAAACTGCAGTGTTTTCATCAAGAAATCCGAAGTATATTACAACCTTTATTGTGAATATACATTGAAAAAATAAAACAAAATATTGAGTAAAATAAAAGCTACTCAATATATTTTCACATATATGAATATATTACATACAAATGTAGGTAATATAGAGGAGAGGATGAACGTTTAAAAAAAACCCTCCAGTTTGTACAGAGCTGACAATAGTAAAACAAAATCAAACCCAAACATTTCATTATACTTCATGACACTTAAGACTGGATAATTTTCAGGGGTTACATCCACATACGGTCATAAAATGAAAAAATACAGCAGTTCCTGTGCAGAGTCTGATAATTTCCATTTCTATGGAAAAGAGGGAAAAGGAGAAAGAAGGAAAAAGGGATAGAAGAAAAAAGGAAAGGAGGAAGGGAGGAAGAGTAAGAGAAAGAGGGAAAGAAGGAGGACCAGTTGCCACAATGTGAATAAAAATAGAAAAACCTTAAAAATAATTAAATTAATTGGGATAATATATGAGAAGTATCGGTATTCTCACCCTGTTCTGATTTTCATCACCTTCACTTACAGTTTCTTATAATAAAAACCTTATTAGGTTAAATCACAGGATTTAATAAGTTTTCTTAGAATTATTGTGTTCTGCATTTCATTTTCTAGCCACCAATTCTTGTGTGTTTTTCTATTAAATTAGCTTTCATTACTGGAAGTAATTTTCCTTGTAGGTATTTCTAGACAGTTATCAAGTAATATTTTAAACTTATTCTTCAAAATGAAACAAACTGAAATAGGCTGAGCTCATTTACCTGTGCTAATCATTAAGGAAGAATTATACATTTATTAAAAAAATAATAAATTTATTTAAAATCAATAAGTAGGATTTATTTTTATTAAAGACTTTTAATATATTTTGTCTTTTTGAAAAAAGATTATACAATTTAAGCACACAGACACAAAAAAAGTTATTTCCCTCTTGGAAAAAAAGGACACTGCCTTGTAGTCACACTAACAAAAAGAAACAGATTTGTCAGCAATATCCCTATTTTAAATAAATCATTATGTTTGAAAAGCTATGTGCAAAACTTAAAATACTTAGAAAGGTGTCTTTTGCTAAATGTGACAATGCTACATCATGTGACAAATGATGACAGGTGAGGTCCACAGTCTGAGAAGTACATATTACTTGTAATTAAAAAAAGCAGCCAGTAGAGATTTTAAATAATTAAGGTACTGGAAAAAAAATCTACAAAACTCCACAGAAATCATGATTTGCCTTTTTGTTGGAATCCATTGCATGGATCAGGCAAACAAAATTGAGGTTTTTGCTTTTGTACTTTTATTTCTTTGTTCTCCTTTCCCTCTCTAATGTCCTTTACTCTCACTTATTCTTCGCAAGAATACAATTGGAAAACAACTGATACAGATCTCTATATGAGTATTTGTGGGAAATAAAATACTTCACTCAAGTTACTGCTTTAATTTTTTTTCTATAAATTATAATAACAGGGCTGCATTCACTCTCTGACAGAAAAGTAAAGTCTCCATCCTGCAGACATTTATGACAGCCCTTAATTATGTTGTCTTTTCCTTTTTGAGAAATGCAGAATATAAGCTATGAATTCTGTCTATATTTAATTAAACCCCTCATAATTAGACTTGATCTAAACTACCTTAAGCTCCTTTAAAAATTAAAGTTGCAGTAAGAGTACTTTAGTTTAATCTGGCTTTATAGAAAGCAAAACAAAACAAAACAAAAACCTCAAAAAAAACCACCACAGGAGCCAATTTATCTGCAAAGCCTGCATAGAGATACTGGTCAATGTGTCACATAGGAAGTCATATTACAAGTTATATTACAAACTCAGTGAAACTGAAGCCTGTAAAATTCAAATTTGCCATTACTCATCAGTGCTATAGGTTTTATAGGGTCTCAGACCTGTTTCCCTTACTCTGAGCTGGTTTTGACCACTTCTCTTAGCCCTAGTGGGCCACATCAGAAGACATCATAATAAGGAGATAAATATGTCAAACAGAATCGAGGCAGTGTAATTATGGACCTTAACTGTTCAGACCCATATGCCATGATGAGTAAACATGGCTACCTGTACCTCTTTCACATGGAGATATGTAGGAGCCTGCTACTACCAGTGAAGCTTGGTGACCCCTAGATTAATTCAGCTGACTGTACTAAAGAGCCTTGTACTTGATTCCTGCACAATACATATAATAAAATCATATAATGTCAGGTTGGAAGGGACCTCAAGGATCATCTGATCCAACCCTTCTAATATTATAGGTTATTATAGTATGTCCCAGATATTTATGATGCCATCTACAACCCTCATCTCGAGTATAAGCAGCCTCCTTAAATGTAACATACCTTTACCTGACAGTAGAAATGAAGTTGTGGAAATCCTGCAGGAGCTCTAAAGACCACAGAACCAAATAACATCACCGAATGATTGTCCAGCTGTGTTTGAGACACAAATTCCCCCTTTGCTCTTCTCCCAGAAGACTCATCTAACAGATACTACTAATGTTAACTGACCTCCACTCGTAGGGTTGTATGGACACTAAATGCCACATTGATACCTTCTGGTTTTACTTGTGTGCTTTAACAGCTGCTTGAGTGTTCAGATTTTGAAATAGGATGGTTATTTTTATAATTTTATTGCAGCACATACCAGAATAATGTGTTTCCTAACAGAAATATGAAACCTGCATATTTATTTCAATCTTGCCCTCCCTCTCTCCTCTCATAGATCCATTCACTCATCTCTTGAGACAGTCAACATCAGTAATTCATTGTGAATTACATTTTCTTTAACTTCTATCAGAGAGTCAATGAGACACACACTCTAAATTGCAGACATGCAAATGGACATTTTATCCTGGAACAGTACTCCCTCATGCCTTAGGCTCTTTCTAACCTAGAATTCCTAATGGAGGACAAAAGTAACTTTTACTTTTGTTTCAAGTGTTCTAAGGAATTTAAGATTTACTACAGCAGATAAATAAAACAGTTTGGTGAGTTAGCAGAGAAACTTAAATAATCTTTCTCCATGTTCAGAATAATATCTCCTTTTCTGCAAGCTGCAAATAAAATAGAAAAACAGTACCAGTGAGGTAATGCATCCCACAGAGCTGCCTAAGACAGATAAGCAACAGAGGTGAATAAGAAATTTCATAACATATAGGTAAAAAGTTGTTCTTGGATTAGAAATGGACAACTTGATAAACATGTCTCATAGAAATTATTAAATATAAGTAAAATAGATTTGATGTTTTTATATCTGGACAGGATTGAAGGAGTTATTACATGAGTGGAAGACTGCATTTAATTTTTTCCTGGTACATATAAAAAGAAATACATATATCAAGTGCAATAAGAAAATGGGTTATTTCATCACAAATATATGAGATATTAAAATCCTTAGTGTTATAAAACAATTTCAGCTTAAAATCAGGTTCTGGGATGCTTAGGTGTAACAGCAGTCAGTTTAAGTCAGATGTTTGTATATTTTAACTGAAAATCATGACAAATTATATTTAGTACATCAGCATTTTTTTATAGGGTAATTAAGGTCCTAATTCTGAACTCACAAAAAGTAACTTCTTTTGCCTGATAAAAATAAGAGCTATGCCTTAAAGTAATTACCCTTCTGCCAACACAACACTTTACACTGTTACTTCAATATAATTTGGGAGCAAAAATCCAATTAAATTCAGAATATTTCACCTTACTTCTGAAAAACACCATAGTTAATATTCATTCTTATGGTACAGATAAAAAAAACAACAAACAAAACCACACAGAAAAAAACCCAAAACAAACAAACAAACCAAAAAACCAAAACTCCAGAACCAACCAGCAAAATGAAACAAATCAATAAGAAATTAATTTAAATTCACTTTCTTAACAGGGATTTTTCTTTGCTACATTTTTGCTGGCTTGAGCTTTCAAATTGAACTTCAAATAGATATATGAAGAGCAACTTCCTCCAGTTATTGACTTATTTTAATTCAGTTCATTGTTTTTTTCTAGCACTTTGAACCTTTTCATCCTAGGGATTTGGGTCATGTGATATACATTTTACTTCTGGCTCTGAAAACTTTAATTTTGGTGTTGGATAAAAGAAATTGGAAGTGACTGATAAAAAAATGATGAGAAAATGAGTTGCAGTAGGTAGTCTAGCAACCAAATAATTTTTCACATTTAAAGCTTTTTTTTCAGATAAAACTTTTTTTTTTTAATTTTCCATTTTGAAGCAGATTTCCCTTCCAGATGGAACATGCACAGTTCTCAAATATAATTTGTTACATTAATAGTTTGATGGCAAGTTGAGAATGCCTTAGAGAGCTTCAAAGAAAGTTCATTTACTGCTTTGATCGCATCCCCCTAGAGTTTCAGAGTAGAACAGAACAGGGGAACAGTTTGGAAGAAATCCAAGTGGATTCGAAATACATAATTATTACCCAGTGTTTTTATTCATATTCCTAGATAAATTCAAGGACGTGTCAGAATGAGTAAAGATGCTTAATAAACTCAAATTGCCATGTTACATAACTTGTGATGTGGTTGAGGTAAGATCCTACAGCTGTATTTGAGAGCACTGTTAATTTTTCCTACTATGGTGATTTTTTTAATTTGCATTTCTCTTTCTACAGCTCCCTTCAATGATCTTTAAATGTAAAGTGAATTAACGAACAAAGCTTTTGAGGATTTTTCATGCTGCTATAATGCAGATCAGATCACCTTATAAGCAACTAAGGATATCCATGGCATATGGAATTCCAGGTCATGTCCCCTTTGCTTACTGCCAAAAAAAATGAACTTACTGGAACTGCTACAGAGGTTCTATATCCTTGGGGATATTGCCTGTGCAGTCAAAGTCTCTCAGAGGTGCAGTTCATTTGCTTCCAGGATTCTACTATGCAAGAACTGCTGTAAAGCTGCCAAACCAAGTCCCAGACGTGGATCTCCTTAACTTCAAAGAAGAAGCCATTCAAATACACCATTTCCTTTTTCACTTGTGTTTCAAATGCATAATAAAAATAAATTATACTTGCCCCAAGCCCCACTTCAGTCTCATTTTAATTGATTGTCATTGTTTGTATTAGAGAGATGTACGCAGATAATGAAGTTACAACTATGAAAGTCCCTAATGGAGATATGTTAAGACATAAAATGGGACTTATTTTAACTATCAGTGTCTTTTAATTTGTCTAGAGAACTAATAAATATTGTCTTCAGAGATGAGTTGAATCCATCTCAGACAAAATTGCATAGAGATTTGGTATACACTGAAACGTGCATTGGAGAATTATTTCAAGCACTGGGCCAGAAAAGAGACCCAAGTAAAGAATAAGGAGATTTTAAGGTTTATTGGTTTTGTTTGGTTTAAAGAAAGAAAGTAATGTGGATATCTAACTGTAAATCTGTACTGTAAGGAAACACTACCATGTAGCCAAGAGGAAGGTACAGTCAATGAAAATGATGAACAGGATTTGGACTAGACAAAACTCTTAACCAGCCACTGAGTTGCTTGGTCCTTGTGAGGATGTTTACTCTAACTCAGGGTTATATATTCCACTTGACTTTCACATATTTGCAGAGCTGTACCTGAGATCCCTAAACCCTATGATGTTCTTTTCCTTTGTCATTTATAATGTGAGGTTTTCAATGTTCACAAATACTTAATGATATTATAATCACTTGTGTTTATTAGAGACAGAAAATGTCAGGAGATAAATTTATTAGAGGCAGAATTAGTCTGACTGGTCCTGACTTCTCTTTTTGCAAGGTAAGAAGACTGACTAAATTGGGTTTTGTTTGTTTTTCAGTAAAAGATAAATAGATTTTATTCTCTCTCTGGGAAATGAAAAAGCAGTTATAAAAGCAATTCAGTTACTCAGTTCTTCCGTCCTTCCTCTTTTTTTTTTTTTTTTTTTTTTTTTTTTTTTGATCAATGTGTATTGAAAGGGGTATTTTAAAGGGGTATTTTGAAGGGGGATGGGGTTGAAACTGGGCTCTCCAGAAAGGAGCCTAAGGGTGGTCTACCCAAGGTAAGAGACAAACCAGCAGCCCAGCTGAAGTGCATGTACACCAATGCATGCAGCATGGGCAACAAACAAGAGGAGCTGGAAGCCATCGTGCATCAGGAAAGCTACGATGTAGTCGCTATCACGGAAACGTGGTGGGATGATTCCCATGACTGGAGTGCTGCCATGGGTGGCTACATGCTCTTCAGAAGGGACAGACAGGGTAGGAGAGGTGGAGGGGTAGCTCTGTACGTTAGGGAGTCTCTTGACAGTGTAGAAATTGAAGTCTATAATAATAAGGTGGAGTGCCTGTGGATTAGAATCAGAGGAAAGGCCAACAAGGCTGATATCGTGATGGGAGTCTGTTACAGACCACCCAATCAGGATGAAGAGGATGATGAATTATTCTACAGGCAGCTGGCGGATGTCTCAAAATCATCATCCCTTGCTCTTGTGGGCGACTTTAACCTGCCAGACATCTGCTGGGAACTCCACACCACAGAGAGGAAGCAGTCTAGGAGATTCCTAGAGTGTATAGAGGATAATTTCCTGCTCCAGCTAGTAAATGAGCCCACCAGGGATGGAGCCTCGCTTGACCTTCTTTTCACAAACAGAGAGGAGCTGGTGGGAGATGTGGTGGTCGGTGGATGCCTGGGACTTAGTGATCATGAAATAATAAAGTTTTCAATATTCAGGGATACAAGGAGGGTCATCAATAAAACCTCGATGTTGGACTTCCGGAGGGCAGATTTTGGCCTATTCAGAAGACTTGTTCAGAGTATACCCTGGGAAACAGCCCTTGAAAACAGAGGGTATCAGGAGGGATGGTCGTACTTCAAGAAGCAAGTTTTGAAAGCACAAGAGCAGGCTGTCCCAGTGTGCCGAAAGGCTAGCCGGCGGGGAAGACGACCGGTCTGGCTGAATTGGGAGACTCTGAAAGAAATTAGGGTTAAGAAGAGGGCCTACCAATTATGGAAAAAAGGGCTAACTACTCAGGAGGACTTTAGGAATATAGTTAAGTCATGTAGAAAGAAAATCAGAGAGACAAAGGCACAATGTGAACAGAATCTCGCCACCTCTGTGAAGGATAAGAAAAGGTCCTTCTACAGATACATCAGCAGCAAAAGAACGGGCAAGGAAAACATCCATTCTTTACTGGACATGGGTGGGAATATAGTTGTCAAAGATGAAGAAAAGGCTGAGGTATTTAACACCTTCTTTACCTCAGTTTTCAACAGAAAGACAGGTTACCCTGAAGACAGATGGCTTCTGGAGCTTATAGAAGGTGACAAGAATCTAAACAGCCCCCCTGTAATCCTGAAGGACACAGTCAGTGACCTATTGAGATGCTTGGATCCCCACAAGTCTATGGGACCAGATGGGATCCATCCAAGGGTGATGAGGGAGCTGGCAGAAAAGCTCGCCAAGCCTCTCTCTATCATCTACCAACAGTCCTAGCTCACCGGGGACATCCCAGATGATTGGAAATTGGCAAATGTCACGCCAGTCCACAAAAAGGGCCGGAAAGAGGACCCAGGAAACTACAGGCCCGTCAGCCTGACCTCAGTGCCTGGCAGGGTCCTGGAACAGATCATCCTCAGTGCAATCACACAGCACCTGCAGGATGGGCAAGGGATCAGACCCAGCCAGCATGGGTTTAGAAAGGGCAGGTCATGCCTGACCAACCTGATCTCCTTTTATGATCAGGTGACCAGACTGGTGGATGAGGGGAAGGCTGTGGATGTGGTCTACCTGGACTTCAGCAAAGCGTTTGACACCGTCTCCCACAGCATCCTCCTGAAAAAGCTGGCAGCCCGCAGCTTTGACAGGAGCACCTTGTGCTGGGTTAGGAACTGGCTGGAGGGCAGGGCTCAGAGAGTGGTGCTGAACGGGGCTGCATCCAGTTGGCAGCCGGTCACCAGTGGTGTCCCCCAGGGATCAGTGTTGGGCCCAGTTCTGTTTAATATCTTCATTGATGATTTAGATGAGGGGATTGAGTCCATCATCAGCAAATTCACAGACGACACTAAGCTGGGGGGGATTGTCGATCACCTGGAAGGCAGGAGGGCTCTGCAGAGGGACCTGGACAGACTGGAGAGTTGGGCTGATTCCAACGGGATGAGGTTCAACAAGGCCAAGTGCCGGATCCTGCACTTTGGCCACAACAACCCCATGCAGCGCTACAGGCTGGGCACAGAGTGGCTGGAGAGCAGCCAGACAGAAAGGGACCTGGGAGTCTGGATTGACAGGAAGCTGAACATGAGTCAGCAGTGTGCCCAGGTGGCCAAAAAGGCCAATGGCATCCTGGCCTGTATCAGGAACAGTGTGGCCAGCAGATCCAAGGAAGTGATTCTGCCCCTGTACTCAGTGCTGGTGAGGTCACACCTCGAGTACTGTGTCCAGTTCTGGGCCCCTCAGTTCAGGAAGGATATCAGAGTCCTGGAGCAGGTCCACAGGAGGGCAACCAGGCTGGTGAAGGGACTCGAGCACAGACCCTATGAGGAGAGGCTGAGGGAGCTGGGGCTGTTCAGCCTAAAGAAGAGGCGGCTCAGGGGAGACCTCATCACTCTCTACAGCTACCTGAAAGGAGGTTGTAGCCAGGCGGGGGTTGGTCTCTTTTGCCAGACAACTTTCAACAAGACAAGAGGGCACAGTCTTAAGTTGTGTCAGGGGAAGTTTAGGTTAGATATTAGAAAGAATTTCTTTACGGAGAGAGTGATCAAGCATTGGAATGGGCTGCCCACTGAAGTAGTGGATTCTCCTTCCCTGGAGATATTTTAAAAGAGACTGGATGTGACACCCAGTGCCATATTCTAGCAACCGCAACGGTGGTTCAAGGGTTGGACTCGATGATCTCTGAGGTCCCTTACAACCCAGCTAATTCTATGATTCTATGAAAGGAACTCTTTTGGTGTTAAAACAGTACTGAGTTCCAAGTGCTAATGTAAACAAAACTGAAAATGGAAGTGCTGACAAAAGTATTTGCAGTTATTGACACTGTTTTTCTACATCTGATTAGTATGATACAGCTTTAAAGAATTTATCTATGAGATGTTTTCACATACATTTGTTGTATTTTGTTTGAAAACAACACTTGAAATTATGTCTTAGTATAATTGTATTTGAGTAAAATTTTCATAAATACAATAAAAATTTCTATGCTCAAAATAATACCGAGCAAAATCTTAGTACAAGGAAACCATAAAAAAGTCATTTTCCTCGCAGAAATTTTAAGGTAAATATATTCAAATTTTTCAAAATATTTAACAAAAAGTCAGAAGACTACATTTTCTCTGAGAAACTTCTGTAAAGCAGATTGCTTAGATGTGCTTTGTTACCTGGGGTATTTTATCTGCTTGCTAACAACAAAGGAGTTTTGAAATTCAGCAGTAGGAGTAGAAGTTGTGCAAGGATGTGTTTCAATTTATTATAAACTAGAAATTATTACACATTTTAAACACCTCTGGTGTTCTCAGGAACTTTCAGCAATAATGATGTTAGTAACAGAGCATACCTCATCTATTCTTGTAGACTTCAGCAATCACATCTTGCACTGGTGTCCTACAGTATTTCCAGATAAATTTAGAGAGGAGTTCTAAAGTTGAATTGTGAACTGTGTTTAAATATTATCTTTGTTAGCACTATGCTGACTTAGATAGACTCCTTTACATACCTGATCTCTTCATTCTCCCACAACTGCACAGTAAGATCTTCCGACCTCTGATTGAAAGAAGCCAGTTACACCACATTTAAAAAGTTTCTTTAGAAAACTGGAAAATTTTGTCTCCATATTTATTCATGTGTGGGTTAATGAGAATCTGGCATCAATTTAAGAATTAATACCTAATCAAGCAAGACACCTGAGACTGAGTAACTAGCAGATGTTTCTTGAATTGGAACCTTAATGGCTCACCAATCAATAGAGTAGCATAAGAGTATTTCTTCTGCAATTCCAGTCTGAGCAGATGTGTTTAAACAGAAACACAAGCTTCTGTTTATGAATAATAATAATGAGCCTGTTATCAGTTCAAAGGACAGAGGATACAAAAAAATAAGGAAGTTATCCTAGAATTCTAATTATTGCCAAGTTAAATGTTTTTTTCTCCTGGTGAAAAGACATCTAAATATATGCAAAAGATTTAACTATTTACTATATATAGCATGTTTACCTTATCACTGGCCAAACTTCTAATTACTCTGCAGCATAAACTTTATACCTGTGACTATAACTCACATTAGTGACTGTAACCCACATTCCATTTCATATATTTTTTTTAATTCCGATGGGTTGTCAATAAGACCTTGATGATTATGTTTCCTGGACATTATAATTATAGAGAGTAAAGAATGAAAACAATCCATGTTATGATGTGATGTGGACTCAAGTTAAAATAACATGTTCTTTTCCATACATTATTAAGTTAAAGAGTAAATGATGGTTCAAGCTTGATTTTCACCAGTGACAAAGCGCCTGTAGAAATTATTAATCAAGACAAAATTATAATGAAATGTTGGAGGAGGAAATTATACCAATTAAAACATTACAAAGTATGGAGAATTGGCAATACACTTATGAAAAATATTCCTTTTTGGGGCTAAGCACTAGAACTTTTAAAAAATAAACATTTAATATAATATTGGTTTTATATAATATAATATAAATATATAATATATATATATATTATATATATATAATAAAAAATAAACATTTAATATAATCAGAAATAGAGCAATAGGTAACTTATTAATAATTTGAGATAATGATGATGTAAAAAGACCAATCACATTTTTTCTGGTTTGGAGGAAAAAAATGTATTTCTTTACTGACATGAGAGTAATCAGGCAACTTCAACAAAAAAATAACTGAAAAGAAAAAAGTATTAAGCACTTTCAAAATAAAGATTATAAACTGGGAAAACTAAAGTAAAATTTTGTATTAAGAAAAGGTGTCAAATCACAGGAAGTTTACAGGAACCACATATATTCTAGGTAGTGAAATGCCATTAATGTCTATAGAAAAAGGAGTGGACTTTCTGTTAGAAAACAAACTGGTAAGTATTTAAGGGACTCAAGTTTGGTGGTGTTTTTTTTTTAGTTTAGTTTAGTTTATTTTTGTCAAAGAGATGAGGTCGGATAAATGAAGTTTTGCAAGATTTTAAATTAAATTTAATTTTGGTTTCCAGTAAGGAGAAGAATATATCCTTCAAAGAAAAGAGGGGAAAGTTCAGGAGTAAGCAATTACTAGTACATGTAGATATTAAAATACCTCAGGATTTTAATATTTGTTTTACTATTCTTGAAGTTGAAAAGAAGTTTATGAGAACCATGGAAAAGAAAGGCATGTCATAACTATATGCTGTCCTAAGAAAGCAGTAACTCTAAAAAAGGGTCTAGAGTTCATAACAGCAAGTGATTTTTTTAATTCTAATCTCCTTTTAGGAACCATGTTCAGGTAAAATGGAGTTATTTGGTTTAATACTGGGTTTCCTGTATGAAATTCAGTATCACATAAGATACAAAAGAGATGAAATCTCTTGTACATTCAGTATTACGATTGGTGCAGTCCCACCTTGCTGTGTGCATTTCTAGGTCCACAATTTAAGGAGGTCCATCCAGAGGAGGACAAAAAACCTGGTGAAAGGGTCAGAAGGAATGTCCTAAGAGTATTGCCTGAGGTCTGGGTTTCTCTAGCTTGAAGAAAAGAAGGCTGAGGGGAGAACTCATTGCTCTCTACAACTTTCTGAGTAGAGGAAGCGGAGAGGAAGGTGCTGTTCTCCCTGGCATCCAGTGATAGGACACTTGGGAATGGTTCAGAACTGGGAGGGATCAGGTTGGACATTAGGAAGCATTTCTTTACCAAGAAGACAAACAGTGCAACAGGATTTCTAGCGAAATGGCCAGTGCCCTGAGCCTGTCTAAGAGGCATTTGGACACTGCCCATAAGAGCAGGCTTTAACTCTCAGTCAGCCCTGAACTGCTCAGACAATGGGACCAGCTGATTCTTACAGCTTCTTAACAAATGGAATAATTTACTCTGCTCTACTCTCAAGACTTTCTCTATTGGATTTTTAAGGAAGTGACCGGTTGATTTATGAAAATTGCTATAAAAAGGAAGAACACCTGAATATTTAGTGGAAGAGAAAACTAGAAGAAATGTTAGTACTATTTCTTAACTAGACTCTGCTTTCAGTGAAGAGAGTTCATAGGAAAAGAATGACTAGATGAAGAAGAATAAGGAATATCCTTGCTAAGACAACAAACTATGTGAAAGCATAGAATTTTTACTTTAAAACAAAGCAATCAAATCCAAAACCAACCAAACAAAACTTGAAGAGAATTGCATGGATAAAAATTGAGTAGATTTTTAAGAATTTCAGAAACAAAAAGCATTTGGAATTCTCCCAGCTCAATGGGTAACAATAAAGAAAATACTAAGTAAAAGAATTCTCTTTCGTAAACATAAGTGACTAGTTTCATCTGAGATGCCTTGAACATCTTCACATCTTCACTCTCAGACATGACAGCAGACCTCAGGGAAACCCATACACTTCCAGAGTGCACCTGATGGCAAGGCAGAATACCCTTGCTGCCTTTTTCAGACAACCAAATCCCATTTCTTCTGACAGTGGTGATATCTCTGGAGACTGATCAATATAATCAAGGGAAGGTTTAAATGCTTTGAATGTGTTGTTAGAAAACAAGGACTTTGGGTGGAGAACAAAATCTACCAATGCTGAGCAGAATATGAAGGGCAAATCTGGGAACAGGACAATTAAATAGCACAGTGAAGTTAAAAGAACTCAAGATCTATATGGAATATAAATTACCAGTCAAGAGACATTAGATCAGGCTCTTTTCTGAAGTACTCAGTATCCTAATGAAACATGCTGATGATTAGAAAGATGAAAAAACAATATCCATTTTTTCATAAAATTAAAAAGATACTTTAATAATTTATCTAATTTAATTGCAAAATCTGTCATTTCCCTTTTTCTATTACTTTTGCAAGTTAATTCAATATAAACTGTTGTTTTATCTAGTGTTCTTTAATTATATTTAAAACTGAAAAATCTGAAACTCTTCTGAAATGTGTTAAAACAGAAATGATTCTGAGAAAAATCATTTCTCTGTGCATCTCTCAATATTAAGACTTCATAGGAGTTTTCATTTAATGAGCCAAAAAAATTGAAATCCAAACATTTGACATACTGAGTAAGCCTCCTTCAAGAATGATTTAAACTCTGAATCCATGTCTTAAGAGCTGCAAAGAAAGTAAGTGTAGCAATATCAGCAATTGTGAATCTGTTTAATTTGTATGAATTGTCTAATGAAAGTTTTTCTCTTTTGCACTACTGCAGCTTTAGGCAAGTAGACATCAAGCTTTAAAAGAAAACAAAAAGTACTGATTTCATAGAGCATATTAGCTTATTGCAAGGGAAAATCTTAGAAAATGTAGTCATAAAATAATCCTTAAAACTCGAGAAATTTTATGAATTATATCTAATAATGAAAAATGCACTGTTGTATGGAGAAGAAATTTAAACATTGGAACGTATTTTACTGACAGATGGTAAATTTTTGCAGTCTAGCCACTTCACTCAGACTTCTCTGTGATTCTACAGAAAGTCATGAATACCAGGGGGATTTGTGCTGAAAACCTGCACATACTTTTGGAGAGTTTCTCTCAAGATCTGTCTTTTCAGAGAGCAGCAAACTTACCTGTTGAGAAACAACTGAACCAAGGGCAACACCAGGGAAAGTCATCAGCCACAAGAGGTGAAGTTCATGTAAGAGGTGTTCATGTACTTGTTCTACTTCCCATGGAACTTAAGGAATCTATTTCCCATGGGAAGCAAAAGGGGAATTTGAAATTTAAATATCTTTGCCCATATGGTCTTATTCCTGGTCTTTATCTTAACTGGTCTTATGTCTTACACTAGTGCTAAAAGGTGACATAAAAGCATAACAAAGGGACCTCCAAAAAATAGTTACTTAAAAGATATAATTTCTCAGAATAAAGTATATTATGGAAAGTAGAATTAAAAAAAACAACCAAACCAACAAAGAAAAAACCCCAAAAAACCTCAACAAAACCGAAAGCCAATTTACATAATGAGAGCAAAGATGAATTAAACTCTAACATTAATTGAACTGATCTTCATAGACCAAAAATCTTTATCCTAAAATTTGATTTGAAAATATTAATTTCATGTGTCACTTGAAAACTTTCCTGAAATACACACATCACAGGTGAGCAATTCCTAACAACTGGTTTAATCACAAAAGAAAGTGCATTTCATGGCAAAAGTAAGTAGTTATTTATAAGAGGAATGAAAAGTAATTAAAGGGATTAAACTGACAGACTTAGTTGAGAGGGTTTGTGTTAGAGATATTGGTAATTTTAAATAAGAAACAACAAAGTCTGAACAAAAATTACAATGAGTCGTAATTCATCATTGAAGTTGCACAAAGTATTTTAGTTTAGCTGGCAAGAGAATAAAGTTCAACTCACAAAAAATTAATTTATTTATCACAATATTTTGGGGGATTGGACCAAAAAAAGAACCAATATTGTCCTCAAATAAAATATTTTTAGTTATTTCCAGCTTTCAAAATGAGAACACAGAAGTTTAAGAGCTGAAAAAAATACAAAAAAACCCAAAAAGAAACTCTTCTACATCTCAAATACCATTAACATGACTCAAGATGTCCCTCCTCAGTTTTGTTCTAAAATATAAATAGCTTTACTCAAAATAATAATTTTCTTAAATGAAGCTCCCCTTTTCATATGTGATTTGCTCACAATAATTGTTCATTTGTTATATAATAAACTTGTAAATTTTTTAGAAGAATTGAAATAGGTCAATAGTTTAAGTTAATCTTTCATTATCCACTGGATGCTAAACTAGTAATTTAGTACTGCTTGGTAAAATACCCAGTATTTACATTTTGACATTGACATGGTTCTCTCTCTAATAGTCTACTGGCTCCATTAAGCACACTTTAAATATTGGGGTCTTTCCCCTCAAAAAAAGGAAATTTTCTAAAAATTACTTGGTCCATATAAAGAGTAATTAAGAGTCATACAAAAATATATATATAAAAGGGCTGATCAACTAAAGATCGATTTTAAAGTCAGCTTTTGCTCCTTCACACTGCCTGAATATTTTAAAGAACCTTTAGAAGGACTTAGAGGAATTATGTCATGAAAGAATATAACTTTGAGAATATCCACCAGAGCCTTTCAAAATCTGATGATTCTGTCAAACAGAACACAACAGAGAACAGAGGAAGCAACCACAGGGACAGAAATATGCTGAAGAAAGATTTTTGAGAGCTTGCTTATGGGACATCCTTTCATACAGGACTTTGGATAGTGAAAGGAATAACTTGAAATATTTAAACATACTGAATTAGTTGTAAGCATTCATGAACAGTAAAAACAAAGACAAAATCCTGCTATAATACTGAAAAATCAAAGCCAACTGTGAGATATTTGTTGTCTCTGTTAAAGATCATCTAGTTCTACCCTTCTGCCATTCACAGGGGCACCTTCCAGAAGACCAAGTTTGCTAAAGCCCCATCCAACCTGGCCTTGAACATTTCCAGAGGTGGGGCACAACTTTCCTGTCCCGGTGTCTCACTGCGATCACAGTAAAAAACTCCTTCCCCCCAAAAATCTATATAATAATCTAATAATATTTATCTAATCTAAACCTACACTCTCTCTAAACCGTTCCCCCATGTCCTCCTGTTGTGGTGTGAACTCAGCCGGTAACAAAGGGCCACGTGGCTGCCACTGCCCCTCCTCCATTTCAGGACAGCGAGGAGGAAATCCACCCCAACTCTTGTGGGTCAAGACAAGGGCTGGGAGGTTTTCATACACTAATTAGGGTCACGGGCAAACCAGACTCACCTTGGGGCAAAACCAATTTATCAGAAATGAAATCAAAACAAGGCAAAGAGAAAACACAAACCAGAGCTTAAATACTTTTCTCTACCTCTTCCCTAGCTCAAATTATTTTGTTCTCAATATCTCTACCTCCTCCCCATGAGCACGGGGGCACAGGGAGTGGGGTTCACAGTCCGGACCTCAGAGGTTGTTCTCTGCCACTACTTCCTCTTCAGGGAGAAGGATTCCTCACAGTCTTTTCCTGCTTCAACGTGGGGTCCTTCCCACGGGAGAAAGTCCTTCCCGAACCCCCCCCAACGTGAGTCCCTCCCGCCAGGCTCAGCTCCTCAGTAGTCCTCAGTCCCCTCCGTGGCTGCAGGTACACAACTTCTGCTCCGGAACCTCCACAGACAGCAGGTCCACAGCTGCTCCAGCGGGATCCTTCATGGGCGGCAGATCCACAACACCTGCTCTGCCATTGTTCTCCATGGGTGCAGGGGACAGGCTGCCGAGTCACCATGGTGTTGGGATAGAAAGAAAGTAAAAGAAATATATTCTGAATCTTATTATTTTAGAGCTGATTATTTTAGAATTAGAGGTAGAAGAAAATAGGAATGTGGAAACATGTAGAAGTTTTACCTTGTAAAGAATGGTACTTTGTTGGGAGTAGGAAAAATATGTACTCAGCATTTATTTAAGTAGCGAGATAAGGATAAGGCTCTGCATATCAAAGTTAGTCGAGTAGACATAGAAGGAATATGGTAGTAAAAACAATTTGGAAGTAATCACACACCATCTGGACATTAACCAAGAGAAGCAAGGTGAAAAGGACACAGCGAGGAAGACGTCTTATTTATCAGATTCCGACGACCACCAGAGAGAGGCACGCAAGTGCTGAAGGGGCCAGTGTCGCAATTCACTGATGAAGCAATCTACACATGCATATGTATTAGAAAACGCTGTAACCTGTTGAATATGTAATTAGATGGCGAAATTTTCCGGGATAAATTGTGGCTGCGCTGTGACTGACTTCGGAGCCAGATTTGGGTGCATACCCCTGGCTCCTGGGGCCTCGAAATAAAGCACCATATATAACCTTTCCCGAGTGGTTATGTGTTTGTCTCCACGCTAACACTGGGATGTGGACAAAAATCTCTTCAGGCACCTTCTTCTTCCTCACCTTCTTGATCTCTCTGCTCCAACATTCCCTTCAGGCGTTCTCTCTGTCCCCGTGTTGCTCTCACCTCCCCCTCTCCTCTACCCTGCTCGTAATGACCGGGTCTTTCCCCTTCTTGAATATGGTAATTGCTGAGCCGAACATCTTTTTGTTCACCGATGGCCTGAGGCGGGATCAGGCATTTTGGAGCGGGGAGAGTTATTCAAAAGTTACTTACATCAGTCCTTTCCTGCTACCAAAACCGGCACCTCATAAACCCAGAGCATTTCTGATGCTTTAATTTTCAGTGGCTATGGTTGTACTTAATAATAGTGATTATGTGAATTCTACATGTTGATTCCTGATAGAATACCTTTAAATTTATTTACAAGAAGCCACATTATAAGTCTCAGCATAATGCATTTTCCATATATCTGTGAACAGCAGCCACTTTTTACCTTAATACAAATATTCACAGTATTTTTCATGTCCTGAAAGGGCTTCCTTAAAGAACAGAGAATTTATGTTGTCTTTGTACCTTATCTGTTATATATTTGGTTCCTATTTTATTTACTTTCACCTGTGAAATTCATGATAAAAATAAATGAAATAGCCTATCAAATCTATTGTATTTTACAAAGCTCCCATAAAGTTAATATTCAAAATTTAAAAATTCATCCTATTTTTATTCAGTTTTAAGTTATATAGTAGTACGTTACCTATTACATGCAAAACTTGTTCTTCTTGTCTTTAAATTTAGTGCAGTCATTTAACTATATGGGGGACACAGAAGTTCTGAACTAAGTAGATAATTCAACCCTCCCATTGTCCCCGCAAAAAAATGAACAAAAAGAAAATGCACCAAATCTGTTTATGCTTTAAAGCTGTATTTATATTTTTTGAAAATAACATGGTATTAAAATACTTGGTAAGTAAGTAATCTATTTTGTTCAATGATTTTTGGAGTCATATTCATCGCGTCATAATATTGGCTTGAAACACACAGAAAAAGTCTATTACAGGAGGAGATAATATTAATCTAATTTGCTGTCGGAAATATAACTGCTCTGATGCTCTTTTTCCATAGCTTTTCAGAGTACTCATTTTCTACTTTCTGTTCTCTGTAAGAATGACATCAGTGCTTCATTCCAGAACAGTCACAAAATGCCCTTTCTTGCTACTCTAAAGAAAAAAGCAGCAAGTGCAATACGGTAATTATAATAAGAATTGTCAAGAATATTACAATGTTTTATGCCTGTGAAGAGTAATTTTTCCTTCTTTCCACAAAGATCTTGTAATGATTGCCTTTTGTTCAGGAAATGCTCTACTATCACTTTTCAAATCCTGTTGACCCTGCTATTCATATCTTAAAAAGCTTTCAAGACTTTGCCTCTGACTTTCATTGTCCTTCCTTGAACTGGATTAATATGATACCTAGAAACACTTCCTTCATGCATCCTGAATACATAATGACATATATCTCAGTAATTTATTCCAGTGCAAAACTCACTTTTACAATATGCCTTCACAAAACATGTCAGACAGTATAATTTAACCATCAGTAATACTTAGCAGAACATATTGAAATTATTTTTAAGAATTATGCTTATTCAGCGTCTGTCGTCTTATCAAGTGTGAAGCGATGTCACAAGGGAATGCAAATGACTTAATTAAACAAGATTTACATAAATTATTTTTTATGAATGGCTTTTCATTTTAGGAAACAAGAGAACAGGTGACTGTTTGCTTAGAATATTGGTTGTGAAATCAAACCATAGTGTTTCTGTCACATGGGAATAACTTAGGCATTTGTAATAGATGTGAGCCTGAGACATGTTACTGCTAAGGGATGATAAAGGCTCTGGGGCACAGGTGTTGCTCTGCCCTAACCACTGCAGCTCAGTCTGGTGCCCTGGAGGCCCAGTACTCTCTCTCCCGGGATGATGGATGCAGCTGCTTCTTTCCCCCTTGCAGACTCAGCCAGCAGTGAGGCTGAGTGAATATTCCAGAGACTCACTCCAGCACATGCAGGGGACACTGACAGGGCTGGCTACAATGACAGCTGTGGACAGGGACAGCCTTTAACAGTCCAGAAATGCTGCACCACCAGGACTCACATAAAACAAAGTACGGATAGCCAAGCTAACGTAACTACAAATAGAGGAGTTCCTTTCCTTCTCTCCAGCTTATCTGGGCTAAAGTTCACTAGTGAAAATACATGCATACTCGTGCACTTTCTATGTTCACAACCATACAAGTGCTCATGGATGCCTCAAATACCAGTACAGTCTCTATGCCTAATCTGCCCTGTCTCTAGATCCTGGAACTTCTTATTCACTTCACACCTGTAATACTCACTGGGTGGTCCAGCTTGATGTTCACTAGCAAACACACACTCCCATACTCGTTGCAAAGGCACCATACACTTGTGCATCCTCCCAGATAACAGCACAAGCCCCCTCCCTGCCTGATATCCTTGCCTGGACCTGGGTCCTCCTGTGCCACCTGGTCCACCTTGAAGTTTACTAGAAAATCATAGAATCATAGAATCAGCTGGGTTGGAAGGGACCTCTGAGATCATGAAGTCCAACCCTTGATCCACTACTGCCATGGTTACTAGACCATGGCACTAAGTGCCGCATCCAGTCTCTTTTTAAGTATCTCCAGGGATGGAGAATCCACTACTTCCCTGGGCAGCCCATTCCAATGCCTGATCACCCTCTCCGTAGACAAATTCTTTCTAATATCCAACCTAAACCTCCCCTGGCACAACTTGAGACCAAATTACAGACCTCCACCTCACACACCATGTTTAAGAGAAATGTACCTTCCTCTCCTCCCACTGTTTACACCCAGGCTTTGTGACCTACTTACTCTCCCACTCCAGTCACTGGCACTATGGATGCCCAGTCCCTGACACCCCTGGTTTCACTCTGGTTGCTAGCTCTGAATTCACTGTCTCTCTCAGATTGCTGTCTGAGCACTTATACATGGGACAAAACATGAGAATATGCAGAGATAGCTAAGAAAGGATTTAGGACAGAGTGATGATTAGGCATAGGGCTTGGTCAGACAAACATACTGACTCAGAGCTGTCCCCTCTTATCCCTCATCTTACCAGTTTCCCCTCCCTTTTTTAGCCCTTGGTCCTTCCTTTTTCTCTCCCCTTGACTCTCTCCTAAACATTCCTTTGTAAACTTTGCACAGTGTCACAGCCCTGCTCAAATATCCTTAATATTTGTGCTCTCCTGTTTCTCCCTCGTTACAAGCTACACAGCCCAGGTTACTTGTCTTCAAAGTCAAGCCCTGGGTTTCTTAATGGGCCATCAATTACCATGCTGGGAGTTTTGGTCTTCAGGTTTTTTTCCTCCATTATCTCTTATCTGTTATATTTGTGTCTCTTTTTCATTTACCAATTTGATTCCCTTTGAACTGGAAAGGCCCTTAATCTGATAACATAAATCAAGCTCTCACATTCCATATTCTCTCATAGTTTCTTAACAGGCTGTTTAGTATGTAGTTTTAATAACACCCACTTCTAGGAATTTACTCTGTTATTAAATTTGCTGACCAGCAGTAGCTTAAATTGAATGACTTTCCTTCAAAATTGAAGGAATAACATGAAAAATAATGATACTGAAGTTCCAGATGCACAGAGATGCTTAAAACTGTTACATCTTAAAAATCTGATGTACTCTGGTCTTTCCAAGGGCTAGAATATTCTTACATTAGTAATGGAAATAAGATTCTGTGTGGGGTCTTTACACTGAATGCAATTAAACTCCCTTATGAATATTTTCTAATATTTAATGCAATTTTACATAATACCCCTTCTATATGTCTCATGGCTATTTTCTTCTCCTTGTTTTTTTTCTGTATAGCACAAATCTTGAAATAGGGTGTGTTAGCAAACTGAAGAAGGCTAAATGGAACATTTCAGTTTCATTTTCAGTTCTTTCATCTAAATGTAGAAATACATGAGAAATGGTTTTGCATTTTTGTTGTGTTGTAGGTTGAGGGTATTTTCAGGGAGTGGACATGAGATCAATCCTTCCTATTTTGTTGAAACCTCCTTTTTAGACTTAAAAGTGTAGGGTAGGATTCTATTTAAAAAAAAATAAAATGAAAATGTCCAGAATGAATTGAATACTGAATGCAAACTTTTCAAAAAGGCAAACCCCAAGATGAAATATAAAAATTTCTTCAATAAAATACACTTAGATAATACTATTTAGGTGTGCAGTAGAGATATCTTATGCATTGCAAAGCTAAAAAAGTGTCTTACAAATTATTCAATAACTTTCTGAGTGTATGTTCATCAGAATTTATTCATGCACTATGGTAATTTTTGAAGACTTTAGAGATGGGAGGTAAATCTCAGCTAGGTAAGCTGAAAAGAAGAATCCACCACTGCATTTCAGTCCTGATTTTATGAAAATGCTGTTACTTTTGCCTTTTTAAAAGCAACTTTAACTGACATGTCCAACTTTCTACTTTATCTTGGATATGAACCATAATGTCAATTTGGTGGTTCTTACAACATAACTTATATAACCATGAGAAATATTTCACTAGGTCATTAAAAAATAAAAGCTCGTGATCATTATGATTCTCATATATATATCCCTGACATATTGAATGACTTATTTACACTGGCATCTAACAAAATTTTCATAACAAATGTGAAAAAAAAAAACAAAAAAACCCCAAACAAACCACTAATAAAAATATTCAAATATGAAATTTTAGTGGTAAATATAATTAATAAAATTTAGATAATGTTCTGAAGAAAAACACAGGAATAAGTTTTCCTAATGTGATACACTTAGATGATTTGAAGAAAATATTTTAAATGTAAACTTTTCTTGATATTATAATCTTACTCCAAATATGAATAATCTTAGAATAATTTTTTTCAGGTATATTAGAGAGGTTTTACATCTTTCTTTACTGTAATCCTGCTTGCCTGATAATTGTGATAAATTTCTGTTAATTATTATTTTGTGCTTGTAGGAAAGATTATGAGCATCTTATAGATGAAGGGACTTAAGTCTTGAGTCTCTTAAAAATATCTCTCTGATCTTTTGATTCCAAGCTGGAAGAATGTTGCTCCTTTTGATCAATGGTAGTGTTTCTTAAAAAATACCTGAAGAATGAGACCCATCTACCTTAAATGTAGTAATTTAAAAGTCCAATCAGTCATGAATATTTTTCTCATTGTCAATCAGTGAGAGACATTTATTCAAAAATCGTATTTCCTGTCTTAGGTCATGAATCAGTAGAGGGTAAAATGCTCCCTGGATCATCTTACCACTGCCTTCATTGGTTAAAGTCAAGAGTCTAAAATTAACTAAGCTGAATCCTACTTGAATAGACTGACTGAAAATCACAAAAGAAGTCTGTGGTTGCGCCAAAAATGAGACCATGTGTTTAACCCTGGCTGAGTGTCTTACCCCTTCAGAGCACCCTCCATATATGATAAAATATTAAAAATAATTAAGTGAAAAAGTATTACAAATAAAGCACAAGAGGACAATCTGAAAAAAAGTCATTCAGAAAGTGGGAAGATTGCAAAGGGGCAGGTGGTTCCCCACATGTGTAATTAATTATGAACTTAACTGAAAACAAATGACAATTATCGTTATGTGATATTTTTCTCATTAGATACAAATGAAAGAAACTATGAAACCTACATATTTTTTTTCCTGCGGTATGTGTCTTTAGAAAAGAAGATATTGTAACTACTAGTAAATCTATTGTTCAAAACAAAGAAAGCTTTTTCTCTTTAGTCACTTTAGAATAATTTTACAAAAATGGTTGAAATGTAGGTAAATGCTTATCAAGAAAGGGAAGAAAAAAATCTCTAAGATCCTGTAAAGCAGCATTTTAGTCTTCTAAATACAGAAACTGGGAACCTAGATGTCTCATTTATTTTACAGCATTTAAAAGACTATCACTCATAGGTATTACACATTATGGGCCATTTGATACTTTAAAAACAGCATGAAGTTCTGCCATTCAAAAAATCTCATTTGTTCTATGCATGAGCATTTTTTATTTATTCTGCTACTGAAGGAAGTCTTAACACTGAGTGTCTTGGTCTATTCATAGCTAGCATCACCCCTGAGATATGTTATTATATTTCTCCTGGTGCAGCCAGAGGGACACCATGAGATACATAGTTTTAATTCTGTGTAAATGGACTGTGTTCTTTGATAGTCAAGGATAGCTGTTCCCCAAGTACAAAGATGAAGTTTAACTTAGTCTTCATTTTTTAATTCTTGGGAGGCAAGGATATGAACACAGTTCTGTGAATCTTGTTCCTTCAGACATAAATAAATTATTATATGCTTAGCATTATATGACTAAAAATGGCTTATTTAACGTCTAACTGCTAATTTATAGCATCTTATGATTATATATTTACTGTGGTAGATAAATATTTGTGTTTTTAGAGAGAGAGTTAAAAGTAAATTAGAATGGGCAGACCAAATGCCTTTAATTTTTTTTTTCTGGTTGTAAACCATTATAACTTCATATAGTTATTTTGTAACAAACATCCCTCATTACAGAGGAAATCAGCAAAAATTTCTCTTGAAGATAGTACATTTAAATTTAAATAATTCATCCTCTTCCACAGAAACTGGGTGAAAAACAGAAAATATTCTTCTTCAATAGACTTTAGACTATACTAAAAAGCAATCTAAGCTATCTAATTTGTATTCTCAGAAGATAACCTAAAAGGTTGTGCTGGTTTTCCTTTGCATTAAAAAGGAATAACTCTAGAAAAGGTTAGTGTAATTTTGGTTCTCTAGTTTTTTGTTGGTTTTTTGTTTTACTATATCTGCAAGGAAAACCTTCCAGTGTAACATTTGGACAAAAGAACAATCTCTTACATTATTGATATCACAGGTGTAATTTTAATTCATAACTGTTCACCTTGTTCAACTGACAACACAGAAATACATCACTTCCCACAATGTAAAACTGAATTAAACTTTCCTTTTGTTTGTTTGCTTTTTTGCTCTCTTTTTGAAATGATTAACAGTACTTAGATGTGGAAATTATTTCCTGAGTAATTAACTGCAATTTAATAGCAATGATACTGAGGAATAGAAAGTTGATTTGCAACAGTCAAATATGTCCAGGCAGCCCCTCTTATAACCTTCAAAAGAGAGGAATATGGATAAGTATATAAACCATAACAATAATTCCTTTGATGTGTTCATATTATATATTTGTATGTGTGGGTATCTATGTGCGTGCTTATGTATCTGTGGGTGTATGTACACATAAAGATACTTTTATTCATGCACTCGTAGGCAGGTAGGTAGGTGGATAGGTAGGCAGGCAGGCATTCAGATAGATATTCTTGGGGTTTGCTCTGTCTTAAATATATGCATTTTAAATAGATCTGTCACAGAAAAGAGGAAAATTACGGTTATTTAATGATTGGTTATTTTAATGGCAGTCAAAAAGGGAGCAGGTGTCTTCTTGGTATTTAACTTTGCATAGGTAGATAGTTTTCTCTTTAGCAACAGAAGATTACACTGTCAAAGAGGCGTGGAACACTAAGAAAAAAGATGGGAAGAAGTTAGGTTAAAACTTTTTCAATGCCGCTTAACAAAATGACCCAAGCCAGTTAAGAAGTTAAAATGCTGGTGAACAGCTGTTGTGGTGAGGATGTGTTGAAGGAGCTGCCAGACAGCTCAAGAAGGGAGAATAAAATGAACTGTTTTCTCCTTACTGTACTCTCAAAGGTACTCTAGTCCAAATAGGCAAGCAGAAAAGAATTAAAAATTAAGAAGAGCTACTGTGAGATCATAACTATTTTAGTTACATGCAGTTTTCATCCAAAGGTGTTTTTGACCTTGATATACCCCTGTTCTGAAACAGTAAATATTTCTCAATTGACTCAAGCACTACCCCTTATGGCTCAGTTCATAAACTTAGACCTCCCGTAAGTGCTTCTTTTCGGTATTGTTTGGTCAACAAGGTTTAAGGTCAGAAGGAAAATGATTAAGAAATAGAGGGAAAATTTTGAAGGGCAAGTGAAAGTGAAGTAAACCTGTTTTTGTATTGTCTTACATAAGAGAGAAATCAGGATCCTTAATCCCTCATTTTCCCTTTTTTCTCTCCTTAATTTTTTTTTTAAAGAGAAAAAAATAATATTAATTGACTCCTCTTCTTGTTAGCAAAGAGTTCTGGTACTGACACATGACCATCGTGTTAATGTACCATTGCAAACATTATGTGAATGTTTTAATTGCATAAACTAGTGAATCTTGCAGGAGGAAAGAAGAATCCTATCACTTTCTTTGACACTGTGTATTTGTAAGCATGCTGTATAAATAAGACTATTCAGTTATATCAAAAAAAAGGTACATCTTGAAGGACATTACAATAAAAGGAAACTTAGGTTTAGTTAAGCAAAGAGTAGTTATCCATGTGCACTGAAAACATTTCATGAAACTCCAGGGGGTAAAAAACCCTCAAGCTCTCTGCAATTAAGTATTTCACCGTTTGCATAGTTCAGATAACATGAAAAAAAGAGATGTAGTGAACAGTACAGTGAACAAGCAGTGGTTTTGGTTCCTCAAAGTTCAAGACCAGTGAGAACTTACAAATCAGCCCATTACCTTCATTTTGTTTACTCCACGGTTATTTCTTTTGCTTTTATATGAAGCAAATGTCTATTTCTAGTTTTGTCATGTTTTTCTCCACTGAATAGAAGTACCGCCTTTAATAGCTGGCATATTCTTTGAAATGTACTCTTACTGCAGCCATTTCAAGACATTCTACTTTGTATAACTTGCTGTCTTTCGTTACTCATCTTAATCTGGAATAAAGGGAACCGTCTCAAAAGTTTAAGGATATTTTCACCATGTAAATCTATCTGACAGTCCCCATGACATCTCTGTCATCTTATCTACATTTCAGAAAATTCTGTCTTGAATCAGTGCACTTCATCTGTCACAAGGTAAAACCTTCCCAAAAGCACTGCCCAAACAAAGGAGACCATGACTACAGCAGTCCAGCTGTGACCAGACTAAGCAAGGATGAGCTGGAGCCAAGTAGCAATAAACAACTCTAACCGTGACTGTGTTCACACTTTTCTGTAATACTCTGGGGAATGGAGACAGGGGTGTGACAGAAATACTGGTGACCATAGTGACAACTTCTGTCTGATCACAGATATAAAGAAAGTCAAAGATAACACTGGGGGATTATGTTATTTTTCGAGGCTTTACATTAGCAGTCAAAGAGAGGACATAATAAATCAAACAGTACTTGCTGGGATGGTGATGGGAAGAAACCTGTGTGGCAGGCTGAATTTTTAGGGCAGCCTTCTTGTTCTTTAGGTGACTCTTGAATTTTTAGGTGCAGCCAATCACCACAAAAATAGTGACCTGCTTTCAGAACTGCTCCATAGATACATGCTTTCCATTTCTTGATTCTTTTTTGCTGTATTTATCAAAATGATTTAGACAAGCACATTCTCAATACACAGAAGTGTTCCTTTCATTGTTCTCAAGATGTTTCAGATTTTCCTTCTATATTGTTCCAACACTAAGCTGAAGTGTAAAATCTGGAATGAAGTTAAATCTTTGTATTTTCTAGTTGAAATTTTTTTTGTACTCATTTTGCACCAGAAACCATTATTAGCATATTAATTGGAAGCAAATACTTCCTCCTCGTGTAACTAGTGACGTGAAGTCTATGTATAGTTTACAGAAGTTATTCAGCTCTAGCTTGGACAATGCAACATATGAAACTTCCAATAAAAGCCAATAAACAAATTTAATAAGTTATTCATTGGTTATAGATAGAAAAATATATTTTATGTTGCCTTTTCCTTACTGTTATCTTACTAAGAATAAGCGATTGTTCTGGTTACTAAACAGATTATTGTTTGTATGTTTCCTCCTAAATGATTTTAAAACTTTCTTAGCCATTTATCTCTTGCTCTAGTTGTAATTGTATGTTCAGCCAAGAGTCCAGACTTCTAGCTAATTACTAAAGGTGTCTTTTTAGTTCCTAACAATTTTGTATTGTTTTCTGCCTTTTAGAAATCCCTTTCCAAACTTTTTTTTTTCTCATTTTAGCTTCACACACTCTACTGATGGATGCATGGTTTGCAGCTGCTATCCTTGTATTAAAATTAACAGGCAACAGAAAAATACAATTTTGTGTTACCTACTTTAAAAGACTAATCTACATCTGGGAGAAATATGCCACTGGTTAAGTTTAAGCAAGAATAAAAGTAATACCAAGACAAGTATGGGAAAGACACTGAAAATTTCAAAGACAGTAAAGCAGACTAAGAATAATCAAATAAATAAATAAATTCACAAAAGTAAACATCTAATTCAGAGAAAACATCACTATGTCTTTTGCATTCTTTGTCAGAATGCTTAAATACTACAGTCTTCATCTTCTGACTCAGTGAATTATTAATTTATTTATATAAATTTCTTGGACCAATTATTACAAAGTGTAAGCAACACAGAGTGCTGTGCATGGCTTCTTATTTTTATTAAGTTACTAATTAGTGGTACCAGACTTCTCACTAGAATCAGGTAATGCCTTAAATGTTCTAAAGCTATCTTTCAGATTTTAGGGCCTGAATTAAGCAGGAACAGGAAAATTCTTTTACTATAGCATTTTCACATTAGGAATTTGGTTTGTGTCTGCTTTTAATGACATCCTAATCTAAAGTTAACCATGAAGAGTAAAGTCTTACAGTACAAAATATATTCCCTGTTGTAGAGACTACTACATCACAGATTACTAAAACGTTCATACAGATGTTCCTTGACAAATAAATAATTCAGGTTTCAGTTTATTATTTATGATTCAGTGATATCAGGACAATCAGTGTTGTACTTATCTTTTACACAGTCTTCAGAAACACACATTACAAAATACCAATATTTTATGTGCTCTGTATAATAGCGATATGCACTTCAGCATAAACTATTCACAAGTTTACTGCATTGTAATTGCAATTATCTTGGGAGCTATTTAATCAAAATAGCTCTGCTTAGGTGTGTGGCAAGAGGAAACTCTTAAAAAATCTTCAGAGGCTTAGAAAGAAAAAAAGGTAGAAATTCTTCACAGAAAAAGGAAAGAAGTGTTTGCAATTTCTTCTTAGTGTGACATTTCTTCAAATACAGATGGCAACTCATACAAAAAAAACCCTGCAATGGTTTGGGTTTGAAGATCATCTAGTTCTAATCCTCCTGCTGGCACAACTCCCACTAGACCAAGTCGCTCAATGTCCCTGGTCTAGGGACATTTAAAACAAAAAATTGTTTTTTATTGTCATAATAGAGTTTTTAGAGAATGATAAGACACTGGTTTTCACCCTTTTTAAAAGGGTGTCATTTGTAGTTACACATTTCTATAAGAACTATTCAGTGAGTAACCCTGGTACTTGTTAGAAAGTGGTAGTCCTTTGATGGCTGATAGTTCTCTATTATAAATATCCAAAATTAAATTTCTGCTTGACTTCCCTCTAATCTCATGAAACCAGGAAAAGGTAGCTGTGAGAAAAATCCTTACACTCTTTATTACTTACTTTACCTACTGTTGCACACTCATACATTTGAAGGCAAGGCACAGTAATCTTTACTTCTAAGACAGTCCCAGTGTAATAAATCTTTTATTTTCAGTACCAAAAGAAAAAAAAAATCACTATTCTGAAAAAAGTTTCAAAAACCTATGTATCTGCACATCCCTATCCAGACAAACTGAGTATATTAATATCTGGTTTGCTATTGAATTATTTTATGATATTTAAGATGAATGTGTGTCTATTGATTAAGTCTTTTGTTCTATTTTGAAAATACCATTTATGCACCATTAGAGTCATAAACTAGAAACTGAAAGGGAAGAAAGCCAAAAAGAGTAACTTATCTTGAGTGAATTGGCAATCCTCTAATAGCATTCAAATTGAAAACAACCAGAATAAAAAATCTCCTTCTTCAATGCACCAAAAAGTCTTCCCAAAATAATCAGAAATTAAACAACATTTACATGAAATCATAATTACTTTTTAAAACCATTTATGGACACACCTTCAGTGACCTGAAGAGTTTTCCAAGACAACAGAGGCATAACTATAGCATACTTTAAAAACAAGCCCAGTAAGTGATGCTGAAATGGAAACAGTAATTAAAAGTCTTGGCTACTTTCTCCTTGTGGAAAATATGTGAGTCTGAAGGTATTTTTTATCTTATAAATCTAACTGTCTCTCAGGCTTTCCTCTGATAGTCTACATTCCATGACAGATGCATAAGCTGGTGCTCACCTAAAGGTAGTATAAAGGTAGTATACTCAGCAGGACACTGATACCTGGAAAGGAACTGAAGGATATATGTGCTTTGTTTCAAAAGTTTTTCTGACACTTTTTGTAGGCAAGTTTTCAATGTTGTGTGCAAGAGAACTGGCAGAGGTTGTTTAATTAATACTGCAACATCAATGCACTAAGGCAGGAAAATCCTGATATTAATGTTTTGAATCAACACAGCAACAAACAGACTTGGAAGAAGATATTGAACACAAGTCAGTGCTACACAGTTCCCCCAGCTGCCTTAACTTTTTCATGAAATCACATTGAATAAAAAAGTCTTAAATAATCAATGTCTTTGTGACATTTCATTTTTACATTGATAAAGAGCACGATGTTCCAGTGGACACTGCAAACTCTCTGTGAAAAAGAAAGGAAAATTTCAAGATTCAAATTTGTTTGTGTCCCTGGACCAGTGTATTTGAGTAGATGTAGGGTTTCCCATAGCAGTTTAATCTTTTAAGCACTGGTGGTAAATGGTGATTATAAATGCAAGTTGCATAGTACACTAATCTGTCTATAATACAACATCTTTGATTAAGAAAAATATATTTTGTGTTTCATACAGAGTTTAGTATTAAGTCACAGATAGAAATACAGATAAGTAATTAATGTTTTCATCTTAGTTCATTATTAATAACCCAGCTTGGAGCTACTCCTGTGGATCCTGACAACTGTTTTCTTCTTAATGCAAATACCTCTTAAAAATTATACCTTTTTTGCAGTTGAATGCACTTTGTTAATTTAGGTTAACTTTTCCAAAAAGTTAAAGCAGATGAAATTAGTGCATCTCCACAATCAAACTGGTCATCTATGTGAAAGGAAGACTGTATCCATATAAAATGCTTGCTTTCAGGATAAATTCTGATATGGCTGTTTACACTGTGGGATTACTTTGGGATACTACTGTTTACATCAGTTTAATTTTGATCCTTCAGAAAAAGTTGCTAACAGTTATTTTGCTCTATAAATAATAATAATAAGCAATATTAAATCACTATTGACTGTATGTTACACATAATTTGACTTAATAGTTTTATTCTGCTTATCTTCTGTATTTTAGGTGCAATTTTCTGTGGACCTGAAAATTTACAGAGAGATACAATAGATATGCTTTAATTTTTTTTCTTCAAGATCCTTCTCTCAGCTACATAAATTAACTCTCTTGGATAGGTAACCTACAATATAATGAAATACTGATATCAGAAGATACATATTCAAAACATTTTTATTTAATTTTTAAGTTGGGTAAGTCTGTTTATTAAAAAAATAACACTTTTTTGCATTTTTAGATAAGTCTTTGTATCTTTAAAATTGACAGTTATGCCAGGAAATATATGCATCTATATTTTGCTGCAAAAAGACTTAATCTGTTTAAGTAAATTTTACTTCAATAAATCCTCAAATATAGCTTTTTTTTCAGCTTTTATGTGATAAGAGTTTTCCTTTTCTGGACTGTTGACTGGGTATGTCTACCTCCCTAGTAATAAGAAAAATATGGTAACAATTCAGTACAACAAACAAGTCTGTACTGCCACAGATAGCAGATGCTTCATAAAATGGAGGCAAATTCTTGTGTATTTGTTGTCTTGCAGGTTGATCTCCATCTGCTGGTTCTTTGGTTTCTCAGAACATGCCTTGCAAAGATAACCTTGGATTTACATATCTTTAATTCAGCCTAAATAAGGAAGGAGTTAAATGTAATTTTGCATGGTACAGTAGAAACAATGAACTCTGTAAGGATGTGTGGAATGTTAGAATGTTTATTTCTGTAAGATTATCTGGCTGAAGATGTTATCAAAATGGGATAATATGTAAAAAGATGAGGCAATCTACAAAGTTTAGAGAGACAGATCTGACCGACCAACAGCAATGGAGATGATGACAAAACCTAGCACAGTCAATAATATTAATTGATGTTCTGTCAAGAAACTGCAGGCATCACTTGCAAGAGGGATAACCTGTACTTAGCAACTGAGGAGGATGCAAACAAGAGGGTCCCAGCTATTGGAGAGTGCAGGGAGCCTTGGAGCTTTGCAAACAGAAGGTAAATGTAGAGGGAAATGGAATTGGGGAGGAACAATAAAGGAATAGCTGTCTATTGGTAATATAGAATAAAACTGAATGCTGTATATGGGTATAAAAGGAGATAGTCACTTGTAGAATGGGGATGGACACTGAGCCCTGTGTCTGATGTTTGTCATATCTTCTTCTTAACTATCTCTCTGTGTCATCTCACTCTCTATCCCATGTGTCCATGCGAGGGACCAAATACAGGGACCAAGGAGGAAAGACCTGCTTGGAGGACCTTTGTGAGTAGATTTGGGACTAGCAGCTGAAGTCAAGGGGGTAGATGCCCCTGGCTTGTGGTGCCTGCTACTGGAACAAGTGTGGTCTCAGAATCAGCTACTGGATTGAATGTGGGGTCTTGGCTGCTATCCACTGGGTCAGAAATGGTCCCAAATACCAGATATTTGGAAGAAGCCAGTGTGAATGAGGTGAGTGAGCATCAATATTCAGGGAGTTCAGCTGGTGGCTGAAGCAGGACTTGGGTGACAGCCTGTGTCCTGGTGCCAGCTGTTGTGGGGTTGAGTGTCTGCCTCTTCCCCAAACCTTATATGTGTGTTGGGGCTGGGCTTCTGTATTCACTAGAAGCTTCAAGCTGGAGCAGCTAGCAAACAGGGTAATGCTTCTGGTATCAGGTGGGGACGGTGCCCAGGCTGGTACATGGGAGGATGCTAAAGTATAGGGTACCTGTGAGACAAACCTGTGATTATGGGCATACTTGCTTGATAGCACCAGGCTGGACCAGACAGTGAGTGGGGCAGGTAAGAGGACACAGGATCTGGCCAGGGGTGTCTGACTGACAGAAAGTTTATGCTGGCACTCAAGAGAGCTTTGATTATGCATGTGTGTGTGAATCTAGAATGTCAAGTATACGTTGTTAATAGTAAGCTTTAATCTCTACCAGCTGAAGAGGAGAAAGGGGACTTGTCTGTGCTTATGGTTTATGCCCTTATGTAGGTGTTACTGAAACAGTGTCTTGTCCATGGCAGCCTGTGTAGCTTGTCCTCGTGTGTGTCCATCTGTTTGTGTCTCTGGGATGTGTGCTCAACTTTGCTACAGATTGAACAATCAAACAAGAAAGCAGCACCCACTTCCAGTGGCCTGGGATGAAGACTGCAGGTATCCTGGCTGGGCTCCAGCAGCCAGACAGAATTTCTGGACCTGGATCTGCTGGAGGCAGCAGCTGTTTGTAACATCCCATAGCAGAAGCTACCACCTAAGGCATGAAGCATTAGGGAGCAGCTTGAGTAAAGGGTAGCCAGGCAACCCAGCAGATTTCCTTGGAGACTACTCGTAAATGCAGGCATTGTTTACTGATTCTGAGAACATGTGACTAAAACTCTAAAGTAAGGAAATAGCAGAAAAAATCATCACTTGGAAAAAAATACAAATGTAAGTAAATCTAGTTAGTATCTTTATTAACCTGACCACTGCTTCCCCACCTCAGAGATCTACTGAAGCAGATGTTTCTTGTGGTACAGAATCCTTTTGACAAAACAGTGGTAAAACACTTCTTTGATTTCATAATTTCTTGCCAAAACAAGAAAAAAGGGATGTATTTTAGCATGTCCTAAAAATTGTTATAGTCATGTGTGTGCCTTTACCAAATCTGGTTGGGGGAGGATTTCGTTTGTATGTCTGAAAGTTCTGTTTATTGGTAATTTTCCTGACCTAAATATGTCATTCACCACTGCAATTTCTATTTCCCAAGCTTCTAAAGCTGTAAATGCTTTCTCACCCCCACCCCATCCATTCTACATTGCACTTGAATATTCATAAAAGATAAATTGAGAGGTAGTGGTCATATATCTGCCTGAAATGTAAAATTTTGAAACTGTGAAAAAGGAAATATTTTTTGGTCAGCCTAGATTAAAGGGAACTGACATACCTATACATAATTTAAAGCATATACGTTTGAATCAGAGTCCATTTCCTTAGTGAAAACCACTATAAACTAACTTCTAAGGTTAAAATGCTAAATTCATCAAAACCTTTTCAGATTCACAAAATCATAGAGCTATTCTGGTTGGAAAGACCTTTAAGATCACTGAGTCTGACCATTAAACTGAGTCCAGAGCTAAGTCATGTCCTTAATCACCACATCTACACATTTTTAACACACCTCCAGGGATGGTGATTGAGCCACCTCCCGGGGTAGCCTATTCCAGTTGTTTATCCTCTCCACGAAGAAGTTTCTTCTAATATCTAATCTAAACTTCCCCTCATGCAATTTGATACCATTTCCTCTTGTCTTGTTGCTTGTTACTAGGGAGAGGAGAACAACACCCACCTTACTAGAACTTTCTTTCAGGTAGTTGTAGAGAGTGATGAGGTCTCCTCTCACACTGTTTTCCCCCAAGCTAAACTAACCCAGTTCCCTCAGCCCCTCCTCATAAGACTTGTGCTCCAGACTCTTTCTCAGCTTCGTTGCCCTTCTCTGAACTCTCTCTGGTACCTCAATGTCCTTCTTCCAGTGAGGGGCCAGGAACTGAACACAGTACTTGATGCGCAGCCTGACCTGTGCTGAGTACAGGGTGACAATCACCACTTGAGTCCTGTTGGTCACACTATTTCTAATACAGGTCAAGATTCTGTTGGCCTTCTTGGCCACCTGGGCACACTGATATCTCATATTCAGCTGGATGTTAGCCAGTGCCCCTATGACCTTTTCTGCTGGCAGCTTTCCTGTCACACTTCCCCAAGCCTATAGTGTTGCATGGGGTTGTTGTCACCCAAGTGCAGGACCTGACACGTGGCCTTGTAAATCTCATGCAACTAGGCAACTGGCGTTGGATTCAGCCTGTCCAGATTGCTCCACAGAGCCTTCATACTAAAATTTTACATTCTATATCAGAAACTAGGTGTGCGTGATTAAGTTCCTTCATTTCTTTTTTTTAGGGTTAGAAAGCCAGTAGTATATAAAAAAAGATTGTATGCAATTGGCACAGCTGCTGCAGCACACACAAAGAACAATCAAGCAATCAAGACTACAAAAATTTTCTATTACTGTTGACAGTCTGTGATCCTTTTGTCTCTGAACTGTTGCATCTCATCAATAATAAAGGTATGCTAGCCCTCTGAGTAAACTTTTTGTGAAAGAAGAATATTAAGGGTGTTAAATATCTTTAAAATAAAGCATACAATTGAGTTCTGTCTCCATTTGGTTCTGAGACTATAGAAAACACTGGCAATTTTTCAGAAAGCTCTCTGCCTGTTAACTGGCAAATTAAAAATGCAGGCAAGTAAGAAAGAAAATAGTATATTTAGAAGATTAAAACAGTGCAGTTTGTAAGCATCATTTGCAAATGATAGTATTAAAATTCTAGTCAAAGGTCTCAGTGCCAATTATTTTAATGAGAAATTGAAATGACATAACTGGAAAACCTCTAGTGACTATAAATGAAGAAGAAAAGTTGGAAATTCAGCCTAATCTCATGACAATGTCTTTTGGCTATAGTATGTTTGATTTTCCTTTATACCCTACTTAAAATTGAATCTTGAATTATTCATTTTTTGTCCATCTATGCTTTTATGAGGTAAAATTGATGTGCATCCATTCAGATTACTCCACTGTCTCTTGGCTTTATAATCTTTATTGGCTCTATAAAAGTCTAAGTATGTGTCCATAGTTGTCCTGCATACTTGTTTTACAGATAGCCTAGTATGTAGCATGAAATGTTCATGCCAGCTAAACTCTTTGCTTCAGTGTGGCAGTTTCTCAGGGTGTGGAACAATACCGCACAGTCAAATGATACTCTTAACAAAAAAAAAAAGTCCTCCAGGTTCTGCAGATAATGTATTACAACGGAGTTCCTTAGGTATATTATCCATTTCCATAAGACAGAAGATTGCAGGCATTAGCTGGCTTGATTGTTGATTGTTAAAACCCAATGCTTCTAAGAATATTCTATTAAACAGTATTAAAACTTGCAGGAGCCATATAGCCCACACAACATGCAGAGATAGATGCAGACAAACTAATATTGTCATATTAGTCAATGTGAGTGTGAAATACATATAGTAAGCACTATTTTAGAACAGCTAGAGTTTTGCTAGTAAGAAACATTTGTAATAATTGTAGATACGGATTAGAAAGTCTTCAGAAGACAAGTTATGTGAAGAAAAAAATTCTTCATTCAATCATAAGGAAAAAGTATAAAATTTGCCATATAATTAATTTATTAACTAAAATATTTTTACATAAAAGATGTTAAACGAAGTTCACATGCACAAATATTTTTTGGTAGCGTTTATAGCTTAAGACATAGATTAACTGTAATGGTGAAAGATACTTCTAGAGAGAAATAAACCAAAAATGAGATAGAGAGACTGAGAAAAGAAAATCCTCTTGCCTGGATGCAGCAAGGAAAAAAAGTGATAAGGGTCCTAATGTGAGCACCCACCCCTGGGTGTCCACTCTAGCACAGGACATGGTTTCTCCTCATTCTTGTCCCACAGCAACTATGAAGCTTACTTGAGTACCAGCTCAAATTCCCTATGGGCTATTCCTGGTTATGGTATGGTTATTGGTGGCTAGAGAACATCCTGTCCAAGAGCAGCTGTTTACACCCTAGCAGTTTATCAAGTTGTGTGCAGTCACTTTATGAGGTCTCCTAATAAAAATCAAAAGCTACAGTCAGGGTAGAAACAGTGGGAAAAAAAAGGGTGATGCCCTTTCAGTGACAGTCACTTCCCAGATATTCCGGGTTGATGTGGTTCTGGTTTTGGTAGTGGGGAAGAGGCTCCAGGCACGGCTCCTGTGAAAAGCTGCTAAAAGCTCATCCAGCTCCAAAATGTCTGGATCCACCTCTGGCTAATGTTGAGCCCTTGAGTGGCCCTGTACAATGAAATGAGAGTTATTCTGTGAGAGGCTTTAAGACCTCAGGGCAGGGCAGAGGGAGACAAGGGACAGAAATAGCAGAGGTGAGAGCAATGCCAGAGCAGAGACACCAAAGTTGGTGAGGACGCAGAGTAAGAAGGTGCTTGAACAGAAAATCCCCCCACAGCCCCTGCAGCTGTTTCCTGCAGCCCATGGACAAGCCCAGTGGAGCAGTCCCTGAAGGTTCCCAGTGGAGCAGATGTGGACCTGCAACCCTGTGCCAGGGGAGGTGACTTCCCACAGCAGCTGTGACTCTGTGGGCAGCCCAGGCTGAAGCAGTCCTCACAGGAGGGGCTCACACTGGAGGGGGTCACAAAGAAGTCTCTCCTGTGGGAAGGACCCCATGTTGGAGTAGGGGAAGGCTGTGAGGGGTCCTCCCCCTGAGGAGGAAGGAGTGGCAGAAACACTGTAAACCCCATTCCATGTGCCGCTGAGAGGAGGAGGTAGCAGTACAGGGCACAAAGTGATTTGAGCCTAGGAATAAAGGAAGGGTGGAGAAAAGTATTTAAGCTCTGGTTTTTTATTATCTTTTAATTCTTTTGTTGGTGGTGGTGGTGGTTGGTTGTTTTCTGCTTGCTCTGTTTGGATTTGATTAATGACAAAATAAATGGATTTTTTCTCCCAGTCTGTTTTGCCCATGATTGTAATGGATGAATGACACTCACCTATTCCTTGTGTCAATCCACAAGGGTTTTAGGTGGATTTCCTCCTTGCCGCTCCAAGCTGGGGGAGTGGGACTAAGAGGCCCTGTGGTCCTTTGTTACCACCCAGGCCTAACCACACAGCTCCAGGAGAACCCAGAATAAGAGCAACAGTATTGGGGTTTGCAGGTACAAGGTCATGAGAACATGGAAAAATGCTGCTACACAGGATCTAGAAAATACGGTGTCACAGCAACATATGTGCAAAGTTACAGAGCTGCAATTGCAATACAAGCTACCGAAGTATAAATGGAAGACTTAGCAATATGAATTCTAATTACACTTAGGGTTCTGTGCACATTCTTGCACACAATTATTAAATATTTTTTTAAAACTTTCTACTGATTTTTTAGATCAAAATATGGATAGAATTATTAACTGCCCCTTAGTTCAAATAAGACAGAATTATCTATAAAAATCTATATTTGGATGGACCCTCTTTTTTCCTGGTATTTTCAATTTATATCAAGTATTCAAGATTCTCCTAAGGGTTTTTGATACTAACATTCATTCCCTTAAGTAATATTAATGAAGTCATAGCTAAAGTCCTGTTTCCAGGATTTAATAGTCAGAGAGAAAACATTTACATAAACAAACTCCACTATTTTTTCTGTTTACAGTCTAATACAGTCTGCACAGAAACAAAGATTTTATCACCTGGTAGCATTAAATATTTCCTTACAGTTTCCACAATTTCTTTTATATGAAGACTGATATCAGTCCAGTGCATTAGGTTATCTAAAAGATCATTTTCTGTAACAAGTTTGACGTAAATATTAAGGTAAACTATTTGATTATTCATTATATCTTCTTGGATTTTTCTCTAGTTTGAAATTTTTTTTATAGTTTGCAATAAAGCCTCACCATGGTATACCTGTCAGTGTTAAAAATGGGAACAGTTTCAGATTTAATATTTCACAAATATTTCTTATTGTTTACTTTCTGTTATGTTGTATTCTTTCTCAATCAGAATTATCAAAATAACAAAAAAGAACATATATCCTTTACAAACTGAAGAAGAAAAAAACCTGAATATTTTCAAAATTTAAATTTCCTTTTATAAATGTGGATTTGTTAAATGAAACTATTTAAGTAAGAGAAAATTCCTGACCAATTTTCCTCAGGCATTTGAAAACCTCATAAATGAAATGATTGCATAAAATTTAATGGGAATTACCTAATTTATATCAGGTATTGTTAAATTCTGATTTTAATGGGTAGGGAGACAAGGAATGTATTATTACAATTAAATGAACAGACTGAATCTTGGGCTGATTCTACTTCTCATTACATTTGGTTTTATATATTGAAGGTAAGGATATGGTTATATATGCTTGCATAAAATATGATGTAATAAACCTTAAGCATCTGTTGTACAATTATAGGAAACAATATCACATCAAGATAAAGTTAGAGGCAAAACAAAATAATGAACAAAGGAGATAATGGGACATTACACGGTTTTAAAACATTGTCTGAAGAGTCTATGGAGATTTATTTTTCAGAACAGTGTAGCATATGACCACTTGGATGAAAACTGGCATCGTGCCCATGCTTTACATAGAGAAGTATGGAGTCTACAGAAAGAAAAATGTGCTAACTAATTACCTGTGAAAATACTAATTTGATGCAAAAACCTGAACTTCACAACTTTTCCACCATGCGCTTCAGTATTTCTGGACAGCAAAGACTGATTTTTCTAACACCAAGAACAATTTTCAAGTATGTAGCTATAATATCATGAAGTTTACAGACAGGTGGCTTTGTCTTTTTCATCCAACAGCTAATGACATTGGGTTTTAAATTACCACTGTGATTTAATGCCCCACATTTTACCATCCATTTTATGAAACATGCTGGAACCCCCCCCAGCTCTCCAGTTAGCTTTTCTCCTGCTTAAGATCATTTAGAAAGCATTTTGAGGCTATGCAGAGATGTAGTATTTTTCCTTATTCTTTCCACAACTTTCTTCCACAAATAATAGTATTTGCATAGCTTCTCAGATATATATATGGTCCACCGACATTTTTAGATACACCTCTGAGTGAGATAGACTTTTTACATTATAAATTATTCTATTTTTGTGAAGAATGATTTAGCATTTCTCTGCACTGTGTATTTGCTTTTCTAAAACTAAAATCTGTCCAGCAGTATATTGACATACTTCCTAAAAAATGCATTTTCACTTCTCTGTATTTACATTTAAACAATAGCACTTGATATACCTGTTAGAATTAATCATTTAAAAGGAATTAAGTCAATATCACTTGTTTAGTTGTAGGTAATTTATCAATAGCTGTAATTAATTCTTTTATACAGACACAATCTCTCAGGATCTCTTTTATCCTATTTTGAACCAATTAGCTAAAATCATGTTAGATTTTTAGCTAGCTAAGTATTTCCTTTTGAATATGTCATATAATATTGCAGCCAAAATAAACTTTCCTTTATGTTTTTTCATAATCTAATTTTAGAATTCAGCATAAAATTTTAATTTTTGTGTTTTTTCATCATAATTGATGAATGCATAAGTGATGCTAACACATGATGATTTGATACAACTTCTCCTCTAAGAATACTGTGATTTCCAGATGATGTTGTTTTGTGTTCATCTCTTCCAAAAAGTTCAATTAAAACCTGGAACTACTAGGAATTTCAGAAATATTTTTTCTAAATCATATTTGTGACAGATTTTGAATTATGTGCTAGACTAAACTGAATATCCAAGAACTGCTATTTCAGATCTTGTGCAAATTACCGGTACAAAATAAATTGTCATTTTCATGAGCTTAAGCCTTGTTAGTGATTTTTAATTACTTTTATTCCAATAAGAAAAGACTTTTGGAGTAAGAGAGAGTCAACACTATTGAAAGGGTAACTTCTATTGCAATACATTGCTTATGGCACAGTGTTGCTAAATGTGATAGTGTGCAATCATTTTAGTATGTCACTTTTTACTCTTGCCTTCAAATGTCATTTGTATGTCACACAGGTGAATGAAAAATGTCCTTAGGGGATGGTGACAAACTGAGCTTTTAGAAATAAATGCAAGTTTCTGTTCACTGAATGAACGTGTGCTACAAAAGGTCTATGCTACAAACTCCACCTATATGCACCAAGACCAAAAAAAAAAAAAAAACCATCATATATAGCTGGCTTACTAAATTGTAACAGAAAAAACGTAAGAGTAAACACAGATGCATCAAGAAAGCAATGATTTCTGGTGCAGATTGCACAATGTTAACACCAGAAGTCCTTCCATTGGCACACACAGGTTTCTCTTGAGGCTTTCTGTGACATAGCGTTGCCCATACAGCTACAGCAGCAGAATCTCCTAATGTAAACATCTCTGAAGCAAATTGAATAATAAAGTATGGTGACAGAATCTCTGGTCTCATCCTAAGAAAGAAAAAACCCAGCAACAAACCCAATATAAAAAGACAAAAAAGCAAAACCAGAAATGTAGAAAATATAAAGCAAAATCCTGAGAAAAAATAATGCTCACTACCAGTCCATGAACACGAATGTGTCATTACTATTGCTGTCAAACAGAAACAACAACATATGAAAGTGTTTCCATAAGCATTATAATCAACAGGAAATTATGAAAGCTATTATAGAAAATACAACCTAACAAGAAAAATCTGGCATAGCTGACAAGCAAACAGAATTAAAAACATTTCTATCTGTAGAAAGAGTACTCAGGGGTAGATGACAACAGCAGTAAAGTAACTTTCCACAGCCTGTCTTGAGGGAAACCATTGTCTTTTGGATAACAAAAATACATACTCAGACTACACATTTGGATGTGTGAATGTTCAGTATCTCATGCTAAAAAACTTGTTTATGAACAAAGATGAAACACCTTTATATGTAAACCAGACTTGTTAATAAAATTGAAGTCTTAACAGTCTAATCCAAAAAACATTAATAATGCAGATCTAATTATTACAGGGAGAGAATGGGTATATATGTGTGGGAAAAAAGTTTCAGTAATAGTGTAGCAGTTAAAATTACTGTATATGCATTTTTATGTATTAGGGATGTTCTAAGAGATGACATATGGATGTGATCTATCTGGACTTCTGCAAGGCCTTTGGCATGGTCCCCCAAAATATCCTGCTTGCCAAGTTGGAGATACGGATTTGATGGGTGGACTGTTCAGTGCATAAGGAATTGGCTGGATGGTCACATCCAGTGTGTGTAGTGGTCAGTGGTTTGAAGTTCCGATGGAGACCAGTAACAAGTGGTGTCCGTGCTGAGACCTGTACTGTTCAATATTTTTATCAATTATGTTGACAGCAGGATCAAGTGTACCATCAGCAAGTCTGCAGATGACACCAAGCTGAGTGGTGCTATTCCATCAGTCAGAGGGACAGGATGTCTTCTAGAAGGACTTAGATAAACTGGAGAGGTGGGCCTAGATGAACTTCATGAAGTTCAACAAGACCAAGTGCAGGGTCCTGTACCCAGATCAGAAGAATCTGCACTATCAGATTGGGCTGGGGGATGAGGTGTCAGAAAGCAGCCCTGCAGAAAAGGACTTGGGGTGCTGGTGGATAAAAACCTGGGTATGAGCCAGCAGTGCATGCTTGCAGCCCAGAGGACCAATCACTGCATCAAAAGAAGCATGGCCAGCAGATTGAGAGAAGTAATTCTGCCACTTTGCTCTGATCTGGTAAAACCTCATCTGGAGGTCTGCACTCAGCTCTGGAGTCCTCAGTATGGGAAGGACATGGACCTGATGGAGCAGGTCTTGGAGGGCCACGAAAATGATCAGGGGACTGGAACACCTCTCCTGTGAAAACAGTCTGAGGGGGCTGGGGTTGTTCAGCCTGGAGAAAATAAAGCTCCAAGTACCTTCCAGTACCTGACAGGGGCTTACAGGAAGGTTGGAGATGGTCTGTTTGAAAACGCCTATAGAGATAGGATGAGAGGCAATGGGCTTAATTTAGAAAGAGTAGATTTAGATAGGATGTGCAGAAAAAGTTCATTACCATGAGGATAGTGGGAAAAAAGAAAAGATTGCCCAGGGAGGTAGTTGAGGACTCATCCCTGGAGATATTCAAGGTGAGGCCTGATAAGTCTCTGAGAAACCTGATCTAGTTTAGGGTGTCCCTGCTTACCATAGGGAGGGGAGACTAGATGACCTTTAGAGGTCCCCTTCCAACCCAAATTATTCTATGATTCTACTTTTCTGCACTTTGTGCTCCATGATTCTCCTGCTCCTCTGGGTCCTGAGGCTGGTGGCTTCATTCCAGCGCTATCATGATTAGTCAGTACCTGAAGACTGGGAGGAGTGGGATGTTCATGTTGATGGCTTTTTCTTCCTCAGTTTTATGCTTTTATACCTATCTCTTTCCACATTGTTCAGCTGTAGCAGGAGGAGCCATTCTTGCTCCTGATGCTCGACAAGCTGCTGGTCTCTTCCAGGACTCCAGCCACCACACAGCGCTTCCAGGGTAGAAGTGTAGTGGGAAGAGCCTTTCTTGCTCCAGAGGCTCGATGAGCTGCTGGCCTCTCCATGCCTCGCACCAGAGTGAGCTGAGCTCTCCTCTGTGGGTGTGTGTTCCACCTTTATTGGCCCCCTGGCCTTGCTCATGCCCAACAGGGGCCTGTCCTAATCAGGCACAGGTGGACTCACACCCACTCTTTGGCAACTCAAGGCACCTGGTTTGTCTTCTCTACATTCAGTGACTTCAATTTGTATGTGTACTTAATATATATGGTGACTCTCACAATTTTTAAATATGATCTCTTGGTTCTCTTTTTGCCTCTAAAAGTAGATCTGCATTTGTTTAATCTATTATATGAGTTGTTCATGGCCATGGTGTTTCCTGTGCTATGCCTGCTTCCTCTCCTTCATCTCAGGTCTGGCCTCTGCTGCTGTAGAACGTCTGTATTTTTCTACATTGTGACATTGTGTTAGAATTGTAAAATTATGATTATACACTACAAAGATGACCAAAAGTAAAAAAAAAATTAAAATGTCACCATAGACACCTGCTCAATTAGTAAAATTGCTGCTACAGATAAATCATATAAAATAAAGTTACAGGCAAGTCAAGAAATTTCAGATAATCTCTATTCTGAGGCCTTGAAACAGTACAAGGGAACGAGGTGTTAAATATCTTTTCCATTATCCACTTCCTTTCACAAAATAATCCCTTCATCAAAACGCTCAATATATGATTTGGAAAACTATACTGACTATTTACAAGATACATAATACATGTACTATTACTATGCACTTCCTTTCAAAGAGAATTAAATACACTGGAGTTCATCTCTGAGCATAGAATTACTGATTTAAATACACATTATTTTTTTGAACTTGTACTGAAAATGCTTTTCTGGTGTTTGTTACTGAACTAAAGACAAATGAAGCAATTGTAGCAAAATAACCTGTTACTATTTTAAACATTACTAATATATCCATATACACCTCTTAGTGTCAGAATTCAAAACTCTCAGAAAATATGTTTTAAAAGTTAAATCTTCATTTAGGAGTCCTGTTTATATTCTTAAATATTATTATGCTTTTCATTTATACCTATCTCAAACACTCTTGACTTTTGTGAAACAAGATAAATAAATCCTCCATTAGAAGAAAATAGTGCCACCATTCAGCACACACACAGATCTGATACAGTTTGCTTTGTCAATACTTTTAACCACCCTGATGGCTATTTACAAAAGAGGAGAAAAAAGGAGATGCTCAGATCCCTCGTGGCTAAGGGTTTTTTACACAGGGTTCCTCTCATGAAAAAGTAACAAGAACTTGAAAAACAGCTGATTTGGAACCAGGATCTGACTCATTATATTCAAGGTTAATGCAGCTGCTTTTTGCTCTCTTAAATACAAATGGTTCTTATTCTGATTCCTTTCCTTACTTTACCAACACCAAGATATGAATTAGTCAGGGGATTTCATAAAAGTCTGATCATGCCCAGAGCTACCGGTCTTCACTTTCTGCAGTTCAGCGGCTATTTAATTTTAATTGCTCCCCAAGCTTAGGCCAATTCTAGATGGCAAAAGCAGGGCAAGAATCATATGCTGTTCCTTTGAAGTTCGAAAAGCCTGTATTCAGATTGCCTCAGGCTCTCATTCTTACATTTATGTGAAAATGTAAGCTCCTGCACACTTCTGTTGAACATCTACAACACTAACTTAACAGGAAATATCTTGTAAAGTGAAGCTTGATTTTTTTTCCTGTGGATTTCATGTTAAAGAACTTAATAAAAATTGAAAAAATGTAATAAAAATTTAGAAAAATCCATGCTAATGAATTTGGATAGGTGTAGATTTCATATCATATTGCCCAATCCCTTCATTAAACTTCTTTGGGAGGATTATTACATCTGTGTATAGCCCCAAGTGTATACTACAAGTAAATCACAACTATACTTTTTCAGTATGCGAAAGTTTCTCACAAAGCAAAAGCAATAAATGTTGCACTGTTGATGGTTTTGCAAAAAGATGGGAGAAGTAATTTTTATCCTGTCCTGTCATCCCACTTTCTTTCCTCACCAATGGCAAAATTCAGGCTTCATGGAGGAAATCACTTCAAGCTCTGAGAAAATTGAAAGAGTGAATCACTACAGGAGATAAGCTAAAGCTGATGGTGGTACAGAGAATACCATATTCCCTTGTGGGTGTTTATTCATGGGGAATGCTTTTCAACACTGTAAGAAGCAGTATGCAGCAGTACCAAAGAGGTACTTCCTCCAGGAAGAAAGAAGGGATGCATTAAAACATAATTTTATGTATACACTGGCACAAAGTTAAAAGTTGAAGAGATAGTAAAGCAGGAGGTGTGACAAGACTAAGCTGAGTCTTTAATGAAGTAATATAATTAAAGAAAGGAATATCACCGACAAATGAAATACGAGTAGTTTTTCTTCAAACTCAATTGTATTTTATGTCTGCTGAGCTGACCAGACAAAAATAGAGATGAAAGAAAAGGGGAGGTTTGAGGCAGAGGGAAGAAAATAATTTGTAAACTGTGTGTCTTAAAGATTTGGCCTGTATTTACCAAAGATATTGCAGAAGCTTAAAAAATATCACCACAAAGTGCAATCACAAGGTTCCAAGAAACCAAATTCTAATACAACATGCTTATGTTCTTTCTAATTCCGTATTTCTACAAACAAAAGCCTTTCACGCACTTTCTGTTCAGGTTTTCCTCTCACAGTGTGACTGATAAGAGTCTTCTCATCATCAGAAGTGCTTTGTGTTTGGAGGGGTACTCATCTGCAGGTTTGAAGTTTGTCTTTCTGCTTGTTTTCTCAGCATGATGTTCTTCAAAAGAAGCATTTTAAAATGAGAGCAATAGCTACGAATTGCTCCATGTCACTCCCCACAAGGTGGGTGCAGCACTGTCACATCTCACAAAGTAAGTACAGCTCGCCAGATGTGGGGGCCAAACAAAATATCACATCCCATGGAGTGGGTATGGGAAGGGCTCCCCAGAGTGGAGGTCAACCCAGGAAAATTCAGACTGGACCCCCTTGTTTTCTAAACTCCCTCAGACAGGAGCCTGGGTGTGGCTGGGCTCAGTCCTTCTCTTCCTCTAATTAATCTCTCTTAACAACCCATAGTCAGTCACCAAACTCATAAAATAACCATCAATTTCACAACAGCATTAAAATTTATGTCAAGCAACATGAAATTCAATACAAATATTTTAAAGATCATTGAATTTATATTTGAAGTTATGATTAAGGTAATGGATTTTTGGTCGACTGCAGGTACAAGAAATAAATCTCTAAAAACATACCACATTCTAAAAAAACCCCATGTTTTCCAAGAAGAACGTAGCACATGATTATCTGAGACACAGTCTCCAGTACTTACACATCAAACTTTCACAAGTCAAGTAAATGAATGACCCACTGTGAAATAAGGAAACATTAGATAGTGTTCACAGGCTGTTCTGGTTTAGGGATGTTGTTTGGAGGTTTTTTTCTCCACTGAAATAATAACCTACTTACTACATATTTGGTGTTCAAGTTGAGGCAGGACTGTTTCCAAGCTTTAGAAAATGTTGAAGTGCTCTCAAGGTTTATTCTTGTTCAACTGAAGAAATCTTGGGGGTTTGTTGTTTTAGCAGGAATAATGTCTGCACTTTCAAGAAGAAAAGTAATCAGCATTTATAATTCAGTATTTAGAATTTTGAGAGTTCTGGAGACCTGTTAATAGGTGACTTTCCAGTGCCATATTTTTAATGTATTTCTTTAATTTTCCCCTCTGACTGTATTTGGAAGTTTAGGACTGGGCAGGGAAATAAGAGGAGTTTTCTTACCTTATTTCCCTCTATTCCTTTTTTATTTAGAAACAAAACAAAACAACAGCAAACCAAAACAAAGAAACCCCAGACAACAAAAAACAAAGCAACAATAACAAAAACCCCAACTTGTCACTATGTTATATCATGTTATGTGTTTAATTGTTTGCCACCTGCTGGGGCTTCAGTTCAAATTGTGCAGAGACTTGGGCATTAGTCCATGCAGTTATTTCACGCATGAGAATTATCATTTTTAATTTGGCAGAAGTGAACTAGTACCCCAGCATGTGTCCACAACATCCACCTCAAAAGAGCAGTAAAATGAGTCAACTAAGTTGATTAAGACAATAAAGCTATCAAGATAGCCTTGGGGCTAACAAAAATGCTTACTCAATCCCATTTAGCGTTTATAATTGTTAGCAGTTTTTTCCATTTTTTTTTCTTATGTTGTTAATGTAGACTACTAATTCAAGTAGTAAATTAAAAATGTCCATAAAGTGGTAATGCATCCTATAAATTTAAAAAATCACTTGTTAGAATTCTAATTATGGATATATTTCAGTGTAGCATGCAACATACTGAATAGCACTTATTTAGGTAAAGTCATCATTTTATCTTTGTAGGAAGCCTTCCCAAGTCTTTCAGGAATAAAAGTCTAATTAAGTTACTCACAAAATACAGACAGGTTTGTAACAGACACTTCATTTTCACCATTTCCACAGAATAGTAAAACCTAGAGATATTCTAGTTAAAGTATAAAATAATGGCTCACTAGAAATTAATGTTTTTTCTTTTTAAATCTGTAACAGTGAAATGGAGACTTGAAGACTGAAATTTCTCATGTAAATGCTAAGATCTTATTCTTTTCCTCTTTAACCACTATTGGGCTATATTACAGATCTAGCAGGTTTTGACACCAATCCTTCATTTTTCATGTGTGCAATGAAGAAAGTCTGGGAGTCATTGAGAGAAATGTGAAAGATCTCTCTGTTCTTGTAAGTATCACCAATACTATGTCTTTCTCTGAAAAACATTTTTCAAACACATTCTCAAGAAGTTTCAGCAGAATAAATTCTGAAACACAAATAGTCAAATATGCAAACATTGAACTGTACTGTGTTTCAAAGTGTACAGATTTCTATTATCAGTAACAATAGGGCACAAATGATGACAGTTCTCTTTATAGTGTCATGACAAATCTGTTTCTTTACAATTTTTTTTAATTTAATTTATTTCTTTTTTTAATTTACAAATTATACAAATTTCTTTCTTTCCTTCAATGGTCATGTTTTCCTAACTTTTACTAACCCTTCCTCTTGTTTCTATATATATTCTTTCTAGTCAGTTACCAAAAGCAGGACACAGTACTCATTGACATCTTAAAAATGTAATTACTGAGTAACTTGTATAGAACTTCCATTAGAAAATCACACAAGACCCTCCTTTTTATTTCAGTGGGATTACACTGAACTGGTGTGGTGGGTTGACTTTGGCTGGCTGCCAAGTGCCTGTGAAACAGTGCTATCGCTCCCCTTCCATCAACAAAACAGGGGGAAAATGCTACAAAAAACTCATTAGTAGAGGTAAGGACAGAGATCACTTATCAATTACTGCCAAGAGCAAAACAGACTCAACTTGGGAAAATTAATTTACTGCTAATTAAACAAAGCAGGTTAATGAGAAATTAGAGGAACTGCAGGGGGGGCAACCTGCTTCACCATGGTCTTCCCTCTACAGAGGGTGGAAGCATGGAGAGGTATCCTGGGAGGAATACCAAGAAATTGTCCAAGCAGCCAGGCATGAGGATAGGGAAGCCTCGAGAGATTTGCATCTGGGCAGCAATATCAAGGACAAGAAAAACTTCTGCCAGCATGTTGATCATAAAAGGGAGGCTAGGGAAATAGACTAGGACCCTCTTTGGAGGGAAGTGGAAGGCCTGTTAACCAGGATATGGAGAAGGCTGAGGTACTAAAGGATATCTTTGCTTCAGTTTTCTTGGACAATTATTCAGTCCACATAGACCAAGTCAGAGAAAGCCAAGGCAGGGACTGGAAGAATGAAGAACCAAAGAACCAAAGAAATGTTTGCCATGTCAGTCCACTTCCCTGGTACTAATTTCTATAATAAAATTTCTTGGTTCTTTGCTTTTTTGAGAGCAAAAAACCAAGAGATGGTTTGGTTGGTAAGGCATAGTTCAAAGCCCAAACTGAACAGATAAATTCACTAAAGGTAAAATCAGACATTTTGCTTTGTAGTAGTGGACATAAGTTGAGAATGGGCTGAAACATGAATAGTTCTGTTTTGAAGTCATGTAATTAAACAAAATACTGTCATAAGATCCTTTGAATTAGGTGAATTTGCTGGTTGTTAGCTGCATGAAATTATTCTGATTAATTCCTGATTAATCAGGAAACTCTCTTGGTACACAGATCCCTTCTATGTCACACCTCCAAATGCCCTCTGAATTTTAGCTTTTGACCATGCTGTTCTTCAGATAACTCAAGTCACTGACTTAGATATGTCTAGATAATTCCAGTATCTTAGTTTCAAGAAAGACCAGGAAAGGTTGTCCTGCTTTTAGTGTGTGACCTTAAAATCACTGTTAATTCTTGCCAAGTACAGCAAAAATAAAATTCAAAGCAAGCTTAACAGTTTGAAGAGGATATATAGGCATATAAGGGTATATGAGTACATAGAAATGATACCAATGATATACCTAGCACTTAACTTGCTGCAGAAGTTTCTCTGACAAGCTGTCAGACATTTCACAGCTATGAATCTAACCTGCAACCCTACATCTTCAGATTGCTTTCTCAGAATAGGAATTAGCATTGGAAATCCAATCATCTTCCATGGAAACTATACATATGTAAAACCCTTCACAGATTTTTAACTCCATCAGGGAAAGCTCTGGTCTCCCTTTCACTACGCTATAGACCACTCCAAGTTTAAAATTTTGGCAGAGTTCTTCAAGTATGAAATCTCAGTGGGTAATTCAATGGAATGCCAATATTTAAATTTGATTATTGCTATACATGTGGTTTAAGAAAAACTAATACAGAAAACTAAAAAGGAATATAGACATATCAAGGACTTAATGTCACACCATTACTCATGGTATGACAATAAGATTGTGTCTGAGTCAAGTGAAAAGGAGACAAGAACAAAAATACCACCATCAAGACTGAGAAAAAATATAAATGAAAATCAAATCATTAGGGGATTGAAATACCAAAATATTTATTGTGAAAAAAATACAGCGGGGCATAAACATTGAAAAAAATTCAGTGTCATATGATGCTGAAAACCAAGAAACTTAATTTCTGTAGCTGGAATACTGAGGTGAAGAGCTGTTTTAAAATGTGCTAATTACAACTAAACAAACAAAAGCAATAAGCAGGATGTAGGCCAAGAGCTAGTGGAGGTCTACAGCTGTGTTATTGTAGGATGAGGGCCTGCTGACTACAAAACAACCAATAGATAACATTCAGAAATATATAGAATGGACTGCATACCTAGTTTCCCTTATAAATTAAAGCTGATTCACAATTAGTTTACAGATAAAATAACCATGCAATTAAAATTTGAACTATAAATACATTACAATTAGTAGAAAAGGACATGGTGTACAGGAAAATAATTAAAGTAATGTAAAGGAAAAAGCTTAGCAGAATTTTTGGACTTGAGTTGCTGCAAGCTGATTGTTTCTAACAGAGTAAGTAATATGTGACATGAATTATTCCATCACAGTAAAAGAAGGAAATGACTAATCCTGATGGTGTTTGGGACTAGCTGGTCCCTAAAATGCTTGCCATGACAGTACTACACACCACTGGGAAACAGATGCTGCAATCAGTTGTAATCAGGAATTGCACAGTTGCTCAAAGGTTGTGAACTACTTACTAGCTGTGACTCTGTAAGTAATGGAAGAGATATATTCAGACAGAAAAATCAGTAAGAGATCGTCAGGCAAGTCCTTGAAGTACTTTGAATCCAACTTTTTGATGCAGCAATTGAAAAAAGTGCTTAACTTTTTTTGGCTTTTTTCTGATCAGCAACATCAAAATGACTGAGTGAATGGAATTAAAAGATTAATTGAGTAAGAAAGATCATGGTGAATGGTGAAAATTATTTTTCAAATGAGAAAAATACAAAAGACAGCATAGTAAAATCCATATATCCAAAACAGCAGACATCACAGGAAATGTTGCTAAGTTTACACAATTTAATCAAAGAACATTACAGAGAGAATCCATAGCTTAATGGAAGGAAAATATAGGAAATTTCGACCTCAGCAATGATCCAAAATGAAAAAGATAAAATAAACCCCAAAATTTTATAAATAGATAGTTCATTGATTTGCTTATTTGGATTTAAGATAACAATGTAAAGCTACAGTAATAAGGCAAAAAATACACAATTTGAGAATAAGATAGCAAGACATAGAGGGTTAAATGGATTAATATTATAATTAAATTATAATAAATGTAGTATAATGAATAAAGGAGAAGAAGAAGAAGCAGTAGAGGAAAAAGAGGAAGAAGAAGTTCATATTCAAAACTCCATCAAATGCTCAAACAATCTAAGTATTTAGGGAAGAATAAGATGATAAAGGAATCTGGTAAGCTTTAATTAAGAAAACAATTTTTAAATTATTATGATTATTATTATTGTTACATTGTTGAGCATGTTTCTTGTAAGAAACACAGTCTAAGTGAGTAATTGTTGTTGACTTATGGAGAGATCATTATAAAAAAAGACAAAAAGCAAGACCATTACCAATCAGAATTAATTTTCTCTCTAAAAATGATTTTCTATCTATTCGTAGAGTCAACTATCATAAAGGGGATTACCTGCCAGAAAACATTTCTGAATCTTGTAAACATGGGAAGATTACAGTCAATCATAAACAGAAAGTAAATAGTGTCATAATGTATCAAAAGTTCAAGTTCAAAATCATTGTAGCTGAATGTATAAAAAGGGGGTTGACATATAAAATATTTGAAGTAATCCACATACTTTACTTGAGACTGATAACTTGGAGTTGTGTCAGTTTGGGGCACCATACTTGACATATATCAACCAGAACTTTTTGAACCAAACAGGTCACAGAGAAAAGTGGAAAGAATGGGGTCTGAACAGCACAACCTGCAAGCAAATATTTAAAGTTTTTTTCTGAATCAGGCAAATGAAGGCTGAGAACAGACATGATAAAATTCTTCCAATAGGAAGAATAATAATCCTAATTAATAATAATCCTAAACTTCAGTAACTGAAGATGAGTAAATAGTGTAGAAGATCTCTTAGTCTGTGAAATTAATTGAGCCACAATAGAAATTCAAACAACCCTGAGGGACAAAGTGTTTTGTTTTTTTTTTTCCTGGTGTTTCCCTTGAAAAAACTGAAACAAGTCCTAACAATATTTGATAAATTATTTACTTGACGGTGAACAGTCAAAAGGAAGTGATGTTTTTTGATATAATGTTTTGTTCTTAGTATTCAGGTGTTGACTGGACTGAACTGACAAGCAGTTCCTCAGAAACAGTCTAAGATGTCTTTATCAGCAGAAAGATATCAAGATTTCAATAGCTTCTCTGTAATACGTGTTTAGAAAATTGCACAACTGAACAAGTTTGGTGATATTACAGGAAAAGTTCAATACACACAGGAGTGAACCAGTTACATAGGGATTGTATACTATCTGAAGAGAAAACTGGAGGGCAAGAGAGTGAGCTCTCTACCAAACATGCTCAGTAAACCACCCTTCAGTTAAAATTCTGCAAGAAGATTTATATTTTTTTAGCAATTTCACAGGAACTTTTTCAAAAAACTGAATCAAGTAAAAAAGAAGAGTTTAACGTCCTTTAAATGTTAGCCTCTGCGTGTGATGGGACTCAGGAGGAAAAAGAAAAATGGTTTCATTCATCACTGAACACAATTAATTGTGTGTTGGCCCCCTTGGAGATGGCTATAGATAAAAGGACTTAATCATAATTCTCCAGGGAAAACTGTAAACAACTAATAAACTTTGCCAAATTTTGATTAAAAAAAAAGAGAAATTAAGCATAATGTCAGCAGAAGCCTCAAGAACAGGGAAGTGAAAAATAAAAAGCTTACTAAGTATATATTTTCTCTCTGCTTTTTCCCATTTAGAAAGAGTTTTGCCCTAAAGACTACTTTGAAACACAGATATATAAATAAAAGTGCATCAAAGCTTCAACTTACTAGAAAACTTATGTTATGAAATGTGATACTCTTCTTGAAAGATGTAACTTCACATTAAAATGTCATAAAATTTATTTGTAAATGGGGTCATTGGTGTCTAAATCTAGCAGCTGAATAAATGTTCCACTCATTTTACTGATTAATTGCTCTAAGACAACAACTCCTTGTTATTGAGTATATTAATTATAAAAGATGCCAACAAAAAGCAATTGTTTGCAATGCCATAGCTGCAAATAGAATGTTGTGTAACAGCTGGAGATCCAATATAAAACAGTAATTTTGAAGAAAAAAATTAGAAAAGAAGAAAACAAGACAGAAGAAAAAATGTCAGTATTTTGATACCAAGCATCATACACACATAAATAAATGTTGCATTGTACATTCCACTTAATAATATTTATCTAGAAATATCTCCATATTTCTAAAAATATTTGATTTTCTATGATTTTTTTTTCCCCAGTATGGAAATCTGGTTGCCTGCTTGTGTGTGCAGGGATAAGGAAGTCCATACAACTTTAATTATTTTGATTAATGCACTATTTGGAAAGTAGATCTTTCAAGAAGACACATACTTGACTAGTTACATGATATTTATTCTGTCTCCCCAGAAACAAAACATCTGCAGATGATAAAGTTGAAATCAGTAGCTGAATTTACATTTGAGATTTAACACACGTTTTGGTAAATATTGAAAAGAGGAAGTAGTTTCACACCTGAGAAATTGAGTCAGAATATGATACAGAAAGAAGCTTAAACCACATTGTAAAAGATGTGAGATAATATAAGAAATATTATTGTCTTCCTAGACAGAGTTAGCTATCTGGAAACTTACTTAGTTACCCCTGTGAGAATGAAATTATGATCTGAAAGGAATATCTTCAACTTAAGCATTTAAATTCTTTCCTCAGTGCATGCAAAATTGTCTCTAGATCTTGCTACAGTTTGGAAAAAGAAATCCAAAGTGAGAAAGGAAGAAATTCCCTGCTTCTCAGGCAAGCGTCTGAAGAAATTCATAATGGCGTAATCTGATCTGATATCTGAGGTTATTAAACTTGTAGGATACAAGGGTTGCAGGGTCTAAAAGAGAAGACATTATAATGTAGCCACAGGTTAGTAGAAGAGAAAGGAACTTGATCTACTCAAGGGGTGAGAAGGTATTCACAAGTACCCCATAATCTGATATTAATGTATTCAGATACTTAATATTTAAAAGAATCATCGGGCCTGGGGCTCAGCTCCTCCCCCCTCTCCCCCAATAACTCTCACGTCACCACCGAGGCTGTAGGGCAGCCCTGGGAAAGTCCAGGCTGGACTCCTGGAGTCGGCAGCAGTCGGGAACTGGAGGCAGGAACACACAGATATGGGCTGGCACGGATCAGGACCACAGGCAGGTGAACAGACAGGATCCTTCCAGGATGCCGGGTGAAGGAAGGGAAGCAGGAAATCAGGAAAAGATCTGGCTCGGCCCACGTGATGCCTCAAATTTATACTGAGTGTGACATATATGGGATGGAATACTCTGTTTGGTCAATTCTGGCATCTATCTTGTCCGTTCCTCCCTAAAGGAGGGCTCAGGTGGGGCCTCTGTGTCCTCCTGGACGGTAAAATGTTTTCCTCAGAGCTGTGTCCTTGGCTCTGCATACCAGTCTCTAGCAGTAACTATAAACATCAAGTGTTATCAATCCTAGAAACAGACACTGAGAAACTTGCTGTTAGTTTCAGCAAGTGCAGCTACTTACAAGGGACTTAGCTAAAAGCAAAAGTACAGAAACAGAAAACCACCTTTATCCTGGTCCAAACCAGGACAAAATGTTTTCTACACCAAAAGGAAGAAGAAAAGATCTTTCTGAATGCTTAGCACGTGTATGATTCTATCCCAGTTTCAGAAGTAATTTCTCTAGCAGAATTTATGTGCATTTCTTTGTGGGTAAAAAGCCTATTTTTAATTCCCTTGGTTGCCTGTTTCTTCCCAACACCATCTTGGTTACAGCATGACTCCAAATAGCTGGAAGGGGGACGATGGCTATGTCTCCAATTTATTGTATGCATAGGACACAGCCTTAATTTAAACCAGTAGTTGCACAAGCTGATTTGCCCATATTTTGACTAAATAAGGATCCTCAGGGTTGTCAGTGTGACAGCTTTAGACATCATAAACATAATACCAATCTTAAATATTATTTTCTCTTCATTACTGGCTTAGTTTTAAGATGCCGATTGTGGTAATTCATTCTGACAACTACTGTTACTGCTTATACCACACACAATATACCGATACATTCTATTTAAATTCTAGCATTATTTTCCATATTTTCATCTAATGTAATGTGTTGTCACTGGAAAATTACTGTAACCATCTCCCTAAAACTTCACCTTTTAAGTAGGTCTCTTAATATCAAATGTCCTTCTGATTCATCATTTCATGGAGATACTAAATACTTTCTACTGATTTTAGTAATCAAAAACATTTCACAGAAGAATGTAGCCATGATAGACTCTCTTTTTTTTGTCTGCTTCTTTATTCATTCAGAAGTTGTTTATATATGGAACTATAATCTACTGGGAAGATAGTTGCCACTGGAAACCTCACTTATAGTAACCTCACTTACTTATAGTATATGAGCTCCCACAGAAGGTCAAAAGCTTTGGTAGAATGCAACACTACTACACACATCTTTCAGGGTCATAAACTGAAACATATTGAAAGTGGAGCGTGGAAGACAGTAAGCAGCAATTTGAATAGAGCACTTAAAGCAAAACATTTGTGTTGTACAGTTTAAGCCAGCAATTATTCATGAAAAATTTCTAACTTTGTTGTAGTTTAATCCAGCAGACAGCTAAACATCACACAGCCATTTGCTCACTTTGCCGCAGTGGGATGGAGGAGACAACAGGAAAAAAACGTAAAACTCGTGGGTTGAGATGAAGACAATTTGATAGGACAAAAAAGGAATGGAAAGGAATCGTAATGATTAAAGAATTTAGAAACCAAGTGGTGAACAATGCAACTGCTTACCACCTGCTGACTGATGCCCATAGAGTACCCAAGTGGCTCCCACTGCCCCCAGCCAACTACCCCCAGTTCTATTGTTCAGCATGTTTAGCATGGCATCATGTGGTATGGAACATCCCTTTGGCCAGTTCAGGTCAGAAATGGCTTTTTCCCTTTCCAGCTTCTTGTGCACCCCCAGACTCCTCTCTGGTAGGGCAGTGTGAGAGGCTGAAAAGTCCTTGACTTAGTGTAAGCATTCATCAGCAGTGACTAAAACATCAGCATGTTATCAACATTATTCTCATCCTAAAGAAACTTAGCTCTGGTCCAGTCAAAACCAGAACAAGTTTGAAGTTGAACAAGGAGCCTTTTTCTTCTTTTTTTGTTTTTTTGTTTTAACGAACAGTTGGCCAAGCATTTCTCATTTTATATGCATTATATGAGTTTATAACCACCTGAGAAGTTTCCAAAACCACTTTTTTCATGTGGTTTTAGTAAAATCAATTCCTTCCTTAGAAATACATTGAGAATGAATAGAATTTGGAGTGCAATGTCTGCTTTCCTAAACCACATGGTGAGAGTTCATTCCTTGTTCATATTCTATTGTCTTCTCCAGGGTTTTATTTAGGATCTTTTGTGTCAGTAACAAATAAGGTATTGATCCTTCTGTCATTGACTCTTCCTCACTTAATGCTGCAAAATTGAACAATGAAAACTTCTAAAAAAAATCAAGTAATCCTAATATGAAACAGAAATATATTTTAGATCTTGATTTTTTTCAGTAAGATAATCTTCCCATCTTCAGTGATTTTCAGCTTTTTTTTTTCACAGTGATATATATCACTGGCGTCTGGAAAGAGATTTGAATCAAAACCCCCATGCATCAACCTTTTGGCTACATTTATTCTGTCAAGATTATAGCCTGCCTATTAATTTTGGTAAGAACAAAACTGAACTAATAATGTTATATTCATAAGTAGAATTACAGAGAACGAGATAGTAGAGAAACAGAAATTACAATCATTCAAGTAGAATTTCTACAACTTTGCACTATGTACTCCCTCAAAACATAATGTCTTTATGTTCCTAACAAACATCACCATGAGAATAAAAAAGTATTATATCCCTCTAAATATTATGGGCTCCTTTCTTGCTTTGCTTGTATTTTTTTGCTGAACCTTTGGTGTCACCTCCTTATTACCCTTGAGTAATGCTTTTTGATTCAGCATTATTCTAAATGCACTGCTAACTTTTTTTATCTTTGTTTTGTTCGGGGAATTTTTTTGGATTTTATTCAGTGGAAAGTTTTAGAAAATCTCAGCCATGTAGCTTGTTCAATGTTTCAGAAGTGAGTAATTAATATGATGCTGACATTTATAGATCAGACTGTGAGCCCTGTGTGTGATCACATGAGAGAGAATTTACTCCCATAAGCAGTGCCATTGATTCTTTTTCAGAACTACAAGAGGATAACAGTCTGACCTTGGATGAACTTCTAAAAATTAAAAATCAGTTTATAAAGCATGGTCCCATTCCTGCATGTTCACAGGCAAACAGAAACTTCCTTCGATGAGACAGTTACTGATAAAAATGAAACCTTATTCCCTTGTATTCTTTAGAAAAAAGAGTAAAATAATTTTTATATATTTATTAAATCTAGTGAAATACATCCTGTCTAGATGAAATTTAAATTCCACTAGATTATAAAGGATAGTGATAACAACAGTAACAACAGAAAGGGTGTTGCTCAAAGAAGGCTTTGAACAAGATTGCTCAGTTGCATTTCAACATGAATAAAAAAATTCGTCTTTGAACAGTGTATACTTATTCTCTATGCCTCAATTTTTTTTTGTCTACTAACAACACCAAAATAAATTATCTTTCAGTTCTCCAGTATTTGAGGCCTGTCAGTGGAGATGTTATAGAAGCAAAATATCACTGACACTTTTTAAACATTGATAAAAATTCAGATTTGCATACAGTAGGTGACAGAAAAATCCTGTATGCTGCTAATTAAGTCACATATTTTGAAAAACTATAGAGTATTGTAAAGTAATCCATTTCTCATGTCCAGATTATGTTATTTAAAGTCCTAAATCTGTGAGCTACACCTTTCTATTTAAAAGAAGAACCCTGCATCAGTTGCTGAAAAGTTTGAGTCAGTTTTGGAAAGACTATCTAGGCAACTTCATTGTGAAAAACAACACAACTGAAGAAACATATGTTTAGGCAGGATAAGATGTAGGTGTTAATGCAGCAGCATTAGAAGAGTTATGGAAATTTGATGGCATGACTAAAACAAACAAGCAAAAAACCCCAACAACAACAACAAAAAATAGAAGAAAGGTTTTAGCACTTTAGACATAAAAGTAGCATCAGAAGAATAAGAAATGAATAAAATAATAAATCAGAGAAACAGAATTAGAATTCAAGGGGGAAAAAAACAGATCTGAAAAGAAAATAAAGGTGTGCTCTAATTCTCAGATTGCCAGAGTTCACTGCACTCTCATAAGGAAATAACATCACTGCATAAATGCTAAACCTTCTGAAAAATCCAGTCATGCATACTTCACTCTTGGACCTGGTAGCTACCTTTCTGGCTCCTGGGAACAAAGCAAGAAGTTTTTAAATTTTGAATAGCTAGAAGAAGTAAAGAGTCAAAACAGAACATCCATCTCCATTTTTGTTGTTATCCTATTGCACAGATACAAAATGTTAAAAAAGAGGAACCTTGGTATAGGGTAACATGTTTGGGGAATTAAGTTTCTAAAGAGGAAAGCTGCTTTCTAAACTCAAGCTGCCTTGCATGGGTCCTTGCAATGACAACTTCACTTGGATCATTTAAAACTATCCCAAGCCGTTTTGCTGAATCCAGCTGACCCATGACCACACCTGCATATGCATGATCTATCAAATGGGTTATCTGAAAACACACACAAAACATCACCCAACTATGTAAATTATGTAAATAGCATTGTCCTACATGACAGTGCCTGCATTTACAGGGATGCTTTCCAGTACTTACAAGCAACCTATTTACATGAATTTTGATCAAAAGGCAGCAGGAACCATCTGAGAAGTTGCTGAAAGAACCAGATTGTCTTCCTTGGATGAATAACACACTGAAACAAATCCTTATAGACACAGCAGGAGTTACCTGGAGGGAGTCTTAAGCACAGCCCAAAATGTCCTCTCAGAGACCTCCTGAATCAATTAGTCAAATACTAAGGTGGCTATAATTTCAATTACCTCTTTTAAAGTCCTTCTGCTGTTACAAAACAGTTTGTTAACTCACCTGTGCAGATGACCAGACAGGGAGTGCCTGGCACACCCGAGGGAGTAAGGACTCATTCATGGGTGTATAGATGGACACTGCTCTGATGCACACTTACTTCATAGTTACATTTGTAACACAAATTTGAGTTTCACAATACTTATAAACTAAGTTCCCTTGATCTTGTCACAGTCCATCAGTTCAGAAGGAATGGGAAAGAAAGCCCATTGTTTCAGTTTTCATTTGTGTAAAAATCTGTTTATTTTCACCATGATATGTAGGACCTATCACTGCAAAAGAAAAGAACACTGTAGTGTTTTCTAATCACTCAGTACTTGAAATGCATTTACGATTTTTTCTCTTTTTTTCAAGTATGTTTACAGTGAAGAAAATCAGTTAACTGAGAATTGCTGCCATTAAAAATTACCTCAGAAGGAAGCTGTATAAAACAAAAGATATCAACTTATGACTGTTTAGTAAAAGAATAATACACATTCCTGTGTTTATAAAATTCATAGGTTTGCATCTGGTATGAAGTTGAAAATTTTTTCTCATCAGAACGTGAAGGATTTTTCTTTTTTTTTTTAACAAAATACATAAGAAGAAAGTATTGCAGTCTAAGAATAACTATGTTCCCAGTGAAAAGCATTTGTAAACTCAATAATTGTTCTGTGATTCTGTTCCCTATCTGTAAAAGAGAGCTAAGTGGTCGTTTTATCATTTAGAAAGAGGTTCTAAGAGTCAGAGACTTTTTTTTTTTTTTCTCTTTTTTCTACTTGTTCGGTGGTTAAATCAGTATTATAATTTAATTGAAATCAATAATTATTAAAATTATTTTAAAATTTAAAATGGATGGGAGAACTTAACTTAGGGCACAAATATAATTGAAATTGCAGACAAGCTACAGGAGATAACCTATGTAATATAAATATAGCCCTGGTGGGTCATTCTTTACCTTTATATTACAACTTGGTAAGAAATCCAATTTTTCATAGCAAATACTTCACTTTAGCTAGACTGTTAGCTAGGGGGAAATATACCCCAGCTGTTTTGGTCTCAAGATATCTACAGCTACCTAATAAAGCTTATGCTGAGTTCATCAGAGTTACTCCCTTCCAAACCTCAGACTTGGCTCCAAATGGTGGTTTCTTGTAGTGTAACAAGGCAACCAGGTGCCCCTAATTGCCCGGGAGTGAGCATGAGCTTGTGTCAAGTCCACCTGTGCCCAATTAGGGTGGGCCCCACTGCGCATGAGCAGGCCCTCAGGTTGAGGCTCTGTAGGCACAGATGGCTAAGCCACAGTACTGCAATGCCGAGGCCCTGGGTTTGAGACTCCTCAGAGCCTCACCCTGAGGGCTATGAGCGCTAGTGGCGCAATGAAGGTAATGCAGTGCTCCAAGAGCAACTGACCTCTCTGCAAAGCATGCTCGGGACTGAGCTGAGCTTGTGTCTCAGGCCTCACCTTTTATTGGCCCCCTGGTCCTGCTCATGCGCAGTGGGGGCCCACCCTAATTGGGCACAGGTGGGCTTGACACAAGCTCATGCTCACTCCTGGGCAATTAGGGGCACCTGGTTGCCTTGTTACACTACAGTTTCTGACAATAATATTTCTTCAACAATTTGCAGACAAAGACAACATGTGCTTCCAAATTCTAAAAATTTTCAACTTAAAGGATTCATGAACTGGAAGGGTTGCATTTAATGACAGAATATAAGTTTCTCATCTGGCCTTGAACTGTCATATTTTTATACCATTTTTGTGTGTGTATGTGTTTTAACTTCCTTGCTTGTAAAAAAATGTAAGATTTTATTGGTGTGCAGCCTCTACACTACATTTTCTGCTCAAGGGTAGAAACATTCACTTATAGAAACTGAAACTTGATTTCATGGTCCTGGAGAAATTCCACAAACTTAAATTTACAGTTAACACATATAAAAGTTTAAAGGGAGAGACATAATGCTCTAGATGAAAAGAAGATTGAGAAGGATTAAAATATCTTTCTGCCTTTAAGGTATGTTTTATCCTATAATTAGAAGAAGTGTACTGACCTCTCAGCCTTGCTTCTGTGCCTGCCAAGATCATGGAACTGATCTTCCTAGAAGCTATGCTATGGCACTTGGAGGACAGGGAGGTGATTCAAGACAGCCAGCACAGCTTCACCAAGGGCAGGTCTTCTCGTGGCCTTCTGTGATAGAGTGACTACATCACTGGACAAGGGCAGACCTATGGACATTATCTCTCTGGACTTCTGTAAGGCCTTTGACATCACAGCATCCCACACCATGGGTGGGTGGACTGCTCAGTGTATGAGGAATTGGAAGGATAATCACATTCAGATGCCATCTAGAGGGACCTCAAGAAGATTGAGAAGAGATCCCATGTGAACCTCATGATTAATTTTTTATGATAAGGATGGTGAAACACTGGAACATGTTTCCCAGACAGGTGGTAGAAATGGTAGAAGTCTTATCCCTGGAAACATTTATGGTCAGTTTGGATAGGACTCTGAGCAACCCGATCTAGTTGAAGATATCCCTGCTTCTTGCACAGGAGCTTGGACTAGATGATCTTTAGAGGTCCCTTTCAACCTAGCACATTTGATAGTTCTGTCATTTGGTGATGCTATGATTCTATGATTCTGCAACAAGCAGTACAGTTCCTTGACTAGAAAAACAGTAGAAAACAAGAAAAACAGTATCAGAAGCAAGGGCATAAAAGCATCAGACATAAACAAATTAAAACATGGAACAAATAAAATAAACCCACCTTGGCTCCTGTGTATCTTAGGAGGAGGTTTCTGGATTGTTTTTTTTTTAATTGCAACAATAGAAGGGGAAGAACCTCTTGACAGTGACTGTTTCATAGACCTTGGTTTCCAATTAGAATTGCATTTATTTTAAGAAAAAAAGGGTATTTTTGTTTTAAATAATACAGCATGTTAAAGTAAGTATTATTTTTCTCATAATAGGTTATTTCATAGAATCATAGAATGAGGGACTTCAACTTAACGTGTGTCTACTGAGAATACAACACAGCAGAGAGGAAGCAGTCTAGGAGATTTTTGGAGTGTTTGGAAGAGAAATTCCTGACACATCTGGTGAGTGAGGCAACAAGGGAAGGTGCCCCCCTGGACCTGCTGCCCGTGAACAGATAAGCACTTGTGGGTTATGTGAGGAGAGCATCTTGGGCATGGTGATCATGAAATGATAGAGTTTTTGATTCTTGGAGGAGTAAAGAGGGTGGTCTGCCACAGTCTGGAGGGCAGGCTTTGGCCTGTTTGAGATGTTTCTATAAATATAGAAAAAAACATTTCCATAAGTAGATTAGCAGTAAAAGGAGGAGCAGGGAGAATCTTCCTCCTTTATTGCATGCCAGGGAAAAGAGTGACAATGATGAAGAAAAGGCTGACGTACTTAATGCCTTTTTTGCCTCAGAATTTAGTAGTAAGAGCACTTGTTTGTTAAGTATCCAGGCCTTAAGCTGGAAGACAGCAACAGGGAGCAGACTGAAGCCCTCATAGTCCAAGGGGAAGTGGTTAGTAACTTGCTCCACCACCTGCAAATGTGCTAAGGATTCTTTTTCTCTGCCCTTTATCAATACGTCTCCCAGGAAAAGAAATTCCATTGAAGCATACACAGTAATAGTTAGGAAAAAAGAAAACCTCAGAAAACAATACATTTCTAAAAGTCAAGTCACTTATCCTGTTCTAATAGGAAAAATCCATCTAATGAACTATTTAATTGAATTTAAGAAGACTATTCATAGTTAATCCTGAATGCACTAATAGGAAACCTAAGGCCTACATTCAATTTTAGTTTTGCTCCCTTTGGATGTTACTCATAATTACAGTTTGCTCTTTAATTATTCTTCCTCATGTATTCAGTTTGTGATTAAGACCAATAACTTGCCCTGGAGGCTGAAAGTGCTGAGGTGGACACTGGTGAATCAGCAAAGAGCAATTCCTTAAACAATGTGCATCTACTCAGAAGCAGGCAAAAAGCAGCTTTTCACTCTAACAGTGAAATTCAGAGCTCAAGACTGGGGAATAGTCCTCCTGCAAGAGAACAAACTCTGATAAATCTCCAGGGAAAGGAGATTAAAGAAATGAATCTATAGCTCTCAAACCAACACTCTTGGAGTGGTATTGAAGAAAACTGTGTTGTGTTGGTAATTACAAGCACAATTATATCTATCTATTGCATGTATGCAATAGTCACATAGTACCCAATTTTTCCATCTTCAGTTTGCTACTTTATTTTCCCCTACTTAAATATGTTATCCAGTATCACATAGCTGAATGGCCTTTCTTAGTAGCTTTTAGAAAATGTAATTAGAAATTTAAAAAGTAGTTGAAAATGTGTTAGGGAAGCAAAACTGAGTGTTTTATTAATCAATTCTGTCCTTTTATGTGGAGAATATGAAAGAATTATGTATGGGAGTTTTTCTAGCATCTAGTAGTACATTTCTGCAACAGAAATATGTTGTTCCTGCACAGCATTGCTTTTGATTTCAAGAACTACAAGAGGGCAAAATTCTGAAGCCCCCAAGATCCTGTTATGTTCTCTCACCTTTCAGTATCAATATTCCAATGTGGTTCAGTCCAGTATCTAAAAGGCAGCTTTTCCTTGTTTTGAGAGTTATAATGGTAATGGGAATAACTTCACTAAAGTGGATAAAATGGATGAAAAATCTAAAAGAAAAATGATGATTTTTCAGTCCACTTAAGCATTCTTGGGACAGGATTCCAAAGGTACTTGTAGCATTGGGTGTCCTCCTGTACACATATTGATTTTGCAGTTTTAATCTTTTTCACATGTTCATAACATGACTTTACAGTATGATACAATTTTATATACTTCCCTATGAACTCACAAGAGTACATGTGTCTTCACTTTAGATTCAAAATATTGATTATCCACTTTTAATCCTAAGTAAGGATTTGAAGTGACCTGAATGAATGAGTTTTCTGATTCATATCAAAAGGCTCCTTTTTACACCATAGCATTCTCTTGCTACATACACATTAAGTTTTATTTCAGATCAAACAACTGAGATGAAATCTGCAACATGTAAATAAAATACCTGATTTTGACTGATATAGATTGATATAGATGGAGAGAGAGACAGAGTGTATCCCTCTGTAGAAATTTTATACTGTGCTCTGAAGCAGAATTATTTTATGCTTGATACAGAATTCTGAATACTGTTTTGTCTGAACAATGAAAAAACCCAATGACATTACGAAATTATTTGTGTGACCACTCGCAGGACATTGGACATCTTGAGTACAGAATTACTGCATTTCATGAAGTCAGTTAAGCCTGGTTTAGATTAAGATCAGGGGTAAGTTATCTTTTCGTTCATTAGAATCCTCTTCCTTTCCATCTTTATAGTGGTAAGGTGTAAGAATCTTTCTTGTGGTGGAACTGGGTGTGAAAGAAGATGCACTGAGTGACAAAATAATTTTGCTTTTTAAAATAGTTGCATATGCAAAGTAGAATTTAAAGGTTTTTTTTCTTTCTACTACTGCATACTTTTTCTTATTTTTTTAGCATTTGTGTGTGAATTCAGCAGCTTATTACTTCCTTAAGGATTCTTTCCAACCCAAATGTCTGTCACTGCTGAAACTGAACACTCAAAGTGCTGACATTAAGCAAAAAGACCAAATTTTCATGGAGAGCTACTTAAGCATTCTAGAGCAGCATTTTCATATCAGACAGACCTGAGGGTATATGTGATTTGTGTAGTTTTAACTGGAAGGGGAAAAAAAAGCCCCAAAATAAAAAAGCATAGCTGATAGCAGGGATGAATGCAGAAAGCAATTTTAAAAGATTTTAATAACAGAATATGTTATTAATAATAAATAATAAATGTTATTAATAATTATATATGTTTATGTATTTGTTGTATAAATATTTATTTATAGATATTTATATTTTATATTATTTAAAATATTTAATAATAAAAATGTTTTAATAAACTTACTGTGCATCCTCCATTTGTTTCTTGCTGCTGATCAGATCAATTATTCCAGTCATCCACTATTCTTTTAAGGGGAACTATGTTTTCTTCAGTCTGCCCTGAGCTTCTAGGTAACAGAAGCCACAGGAAATTTTTCCCAAGGTAGGGATAACTTTCAGGAGGAGTAACCTGAAACATAAATTTTCAAGTACTGTGGTAAGCTAAGCTGTGGGTCCCTTTTCCCTTGTTTGTCAATATTGAACTCAAACAGAAAATCAATTACCTTTCTATACTAATTGGCAATCATTCTGACAGCATTCTGTAACTTCTTTCCTTTTTTTAGCTTATGTCATTATCTTAAAAGGAAGGTGGGCCTAAAAATCCTTTAACTGCATCCTAAATATTTCCAAGGTTACTGAAGCGAAAGAGTCTGTGAAACCCCTCTTTGAAACAGATAAAGTACAGAAAACTCCTTGTCCTCCAATATAAAAATTCAATCCTGATATGCAGGCATGAATTCTATGAGATTAGAAAGCAGAATCTTTTTTACAATCATTTGGTCTTTGAGCCAGTTACATATTCTATGTGAACTTGTATTGGCTTGCGAGGCAGATAATTACACTCACTTGGGCACTGCATATAATTAATGCTTTTCTCTGTGTGGTCCAAAAACTAACTTTAAGAACAGACTGAACCATGCTTCTATGAAATGCTTGCATCTTAACATATTATGTTAAGAGTAAAATATAGGATTGAGTGGTAATAGTAGTCTGAAATGGAGAATACAGTAAAATTACTACAAAATTTAAAAAAAATCTTCAAAATAAGGAACCCTAAATCTTCATTATTCTTCCTGCTATTGTAAATTAATCTCAGAAAAGACAAAGAATTCTTTTGGTATTAAAAAATGAATGTTGTCTCAAAAGCAGAGACGTTTAAAAATCTCACACAATATATAATTTGGTTGTTATATTATGCTAAATATCAAAATAGGGATAAAGAAAGGGATTTACAATAATTATTTTAATGTATTCCTTAATATCTTGTTTGTTTTGGTTTTTTTTTTCAAGCTACTATTATCACCACAGAGTTTTCCTCTAAAGCATTTAAGATATTCCATAGTCTTGAAAACCAACCAAGAAACGAACAAACAAACACAAAAACTGTGGAAAGTTAAGGTTAAAATTTTCAAAATGAGACCCCCCTCTGGTTAGAATATTCCATCCTATTCAGGCAATGGTACCTACCCCATTTAAGTGCTTCAGTAATGGAGTCTTATTAAATGAGTGTTTCCCATTCATCTTTTCTATACAGAATAAAGCATTCAGGTGTTTGAAGTGGAAAGAACTGTAGCATTTTCTGAAGGGTAGCATTTATCTTTTCAGTCAGAAAAAAGCCATTGTTCATGGTCATCTGTGCTCTGAAATACAATTCAAGGAAAGAGCAGAAGAGGCTTGAAAGACTTCAGATTTGATTTTGTTGTTTGTGGGGTTTTTGTTTGTTTTTGTTTGGGGTTTTTTTTAATTTTTATAAGAGTTTGCATTATGGCTATTTACAGAAAATGGCTCATGGGGTTAAGGATAGGGGTTTCATAGGATGAAAAAAGATTGTCCTTGGTGTTGAAGGGCCTAATCCATAACATGGGAGTTGCCATGACAGGTGAAATCAAATTCATAACATTATTCAGAGAATCGGTGAGGAACTTTAAAGGAAAGAAAAAAAAAGTTAAATATACCTACCTTTCTCTATTCCAATTACAAAAACTAAGCATCATTAAAAAATAAAAAGACATTGTGAAGTTTTAACTAAATATTAAATTTGTTCTTAATTTTTCAAATCACATTGTGATCCTTTTCAGCTCCTCAGCCTTAACTCTTCCCAGAAATTCATAAGTGAAAGCTAATTTTAGTTTTGTTCACATCATCATATAAGTATGGTGATTAACGATGCACTGATTGCTCTGTAATAACTGAGTGTAATCTTTTATCTTACTTAAGAACAAAAGAAATATCATCAAGAGGGCTTTCTTTTTTTTCTTTCTTTCCTTTTTTAATGCTTCAATTTGATGCTTTAAAATAGTATAGTCCATTTTTATCAAGCTGGCTAAACAACAGCCAATTTAATGAGTGGTATCATTCGAGCTATCATGTTTATATTAAATTGAAAGCTAACAAAGCATGTGAGCTGCATGAAAAATGCTCATTAAGAATAGTGTGTATTATAAGATAGAAATTAAATTCAGAGAGTATATGTCTTCTTTTCTGTTTTTTCCTTTCCTTTTTCTTATTAGCTTGCATATATAAACATTTTAGTAAGAGGACTTGCTATTATTGTTTTAATTGCTTAAATTAAAAAAAAAATATTCAATTGAAACAAAAAACAATGATAAATGCTTTTTTCCAGATTTGCCAAATACTAGATATTTCAAAATTTTTGCATTCCCGAAAGAAATGATCTTTTGTTAAATGTTTTAAGAAGCAATGTCCTGATGATGTATTAATTTGCTGATGGAATCCAGTACCGCTCCCTTCTTTGATTATGCAGAACTTTCTCATGCAGTAATATGTCCTCTTCCGAGTTCATACATGTTAATTTATTTTACATATGTGTGTATAATACAGATATTAACACTGTCCCCCTAGGAAAATAAACTAAGGGATCAGTCAAAATTTTAATTTCAAATCTCTGTGATTCTGCAACTAGCTCTAAATGTTATTCAAATAATACGGAAGAAGTGAGGCAATGGATACAAAAAATCTGAATTGCAGAAATCAGAATTCTAAAAGGAAATCTGCTTCATTCTTTTGAGGAAAAAAAAAATTATTGAGATCTTAATAAAGCCTAAAAGGAGTTTTATTCAAAAATTAATGACTTCATTCCAATGACGGATCACTCTTTCCGTAAAGAAATTCTTTCTAATATCTAACCTAAACTTCCCCTGGCACAACTTAAGTCCATGCCCTCTTGTCTTGTTGAAAGTCGTTTGGTAAAAGAGCCCAACCCCCACCTGGCTACACCCTCCTTTCAGGTAGTTGTAGAGAGCGATGAGGTCTCCCCTGAGCCGCCTCTTCTTTAGGCTGAACAACCCCAGTTCTCTCAGCCTCTCCTCGTAGGGTCTATGCTCGAGTCCCTTCACCAGCCTGGTTGCTCTCCTTTGGACCTGCTCCAGGACCTCGATATCCTTCCTGAACTGGGGGGCCCAGAACTGGACACAGTACTCAAGGTGTGGCCTCACGAGGGCTGAGTACAGGGGCAGAATCACTTCCTTGGACCTGCTGGCAATGCTGTTCCGGATACAGGCCAGGATGCCATTGGCTTTCTTGGCCACCTGGGCACACTGCTGGCTCATGTTCAGCTTCTTGTCGATCCAGACTCCCAGGTCCTTTCCAGCCTGGCTGCTCTCCAGCCACTCTGTCCCCAGCCTGTAGCGCTGCATGGGGTTGTTGTGGCCAAAGTGCAGGACCCGGCACTTGGCCGTCCCTGGAGATATTTAAAAAGAGACTGGATGTGGCACTCAGTGCCATGGTCTAGCAACCGCAACGGTGGTTCAAGGGTTGGACTCGATGATCTCTGAGGTCCCTTCCAACCCAGCCAATTCTATGATTCTATGATTCTATGAAATATACCTCAAAGAATCTAGAAGGCTCAGGATATTAATTTTTTTAGGCATAGAACAACCATATTTCTGTTAAGCTGGAGTTATATTTTCATGTGAAAATCACAAGAATGCACAGTTTAGCTATAAAGAATCATATCTCATTTTGCCTTTCTGAAGCAAAACAGTGCTGATTCTAACAGAGTATTTCCCAGAGACAAAATAGCAAATTTAACCATGATTGTATTATCTTTTAATCAGCATTTAATTATGTTTTCATTTTTTTGTATAATAAAGTCTAATTAAAACTCTGAAGATTTCCTGTATGTTGATAGGCATACAGCTACTAATGACTCCTGAGATTTAGAAGGATTTGTTCATTAGCATTTTAGTTTTGAATTATTTTTTTTTAAGTTCTGCAGAAATTTGTTGTTGTGTTGTTTTTAAATAATTAACTGAATAAAAAAGCTAAATTGCTCTCCAATGTGTACATTTAAAAAATGAGAGGTGACTTTCCTGTCCCCAGGCAAACTCCTAAAAGGGTATTTTACCTATTGAGTATGCAAGTGGCAGAACTATTGTAACAGAAATATTCCTGCTTTACATATGAATGTTCAATCATGTTTTTAATACAGCAAAGATCTTAATTTCAACATTTTAAACACAAATTTAACCAAGAGCTGTTATTCAGTGCCAGGATTCTACCAGGATACAAATATTTTAAAATTCTGTATTTCTGTATTTTCTATTTTTGTCTCCAATGTATGAAAATGGAATTGTGTTTTAGAAACAACAAGCATACCTTGAACAAACACAGTGAGCACTGCAAATTTACACACACGTTTAGTAGTTTTAATACATTTCTAACTCTTTAGCATCTGTCTAAGCTTTAAGTTCAATCATACATTTCTGAAAAGGGCTTGATTAAGAAAAGAGTGAAAACCATCATAATTGTTGCAATGTGTGGTACTCTAAAAACATACTTCTTTTCTTTAAAAGATAATTTTTGAAAGTAATTTGACCTGTTACATGGGATGATATCACAAGCACTGATGTCAGTTCACTGCAGTAGAAGGAATTCTGATGCTGAAAGGCCCTAATCAGTAGTAAAAAAACTCCAGTAAACTAAGTGTTCCTGCTAGTGATTAAGCTTTAGTATAGGGAGAAAGAAAAACAGTGTTAGGCAATTTTAAACACTAGCATGTGCCTTCAGTCATTTTGATGTCAAAATTTCTAAGTGTTGTTGGAACTAAAAGACCAGTAATGATATTCAGAAGCAGACCTTGGAACTGGGAGAAAAATGTCTACAGGAATAGAAGGAAACCTATGAAAATAAGACCAGTAACCTTGAGTAGTTGTTACTTGGTATCACCTAACTATAAAAAAAAAATTATGAGATGTCAGGAATTATTTGCTATTCCTTAACAGGAAGTGATGATTGTCTGAGTGAGCCATTGTGTAAGCATACATGCATGTTAAAGCATATGCTTTGTGGATAAAATTTGCACATATGCACCCCCAAAAAATTTGGTAAAAATTATGTTTTTTTCAATAATACAAACAAGAATTATGTGCAGAGGTTAGACTGAGTTTATAGCCAGGCTACATTACAATATCATCAGCTCTGTATTTATAAAGATCCATAGTGAGACATCTCAGTTATCTTAGTGCGTATTCCAAATAATTTGAATATAAGTGTACAAATTGTATAACTGCTTCAGTATTGTAATCAAGTTGATGTCTTCTATTTCTCTGTAGCACTTACTGTAATTGTTCCAACAAAAAAGCCTAAATACAGTCCAGACAGATGATGTCCATATCTATTTCCTTGTCCAGTGATGTAGTCACTCCATCACAGAAGGCCACGAGGTTGGTCAGGCAAAACTTGCCCTTGGTGAAGCCATGCTGGCTGTCTTGGATCACCTCCCTGTCCTCCAAGTGACATGGGTCCTAGAAGGATCAGTTCCATGATCTTGGAAGATACATAAGTGAGTCTAGCAGGTCAGTAGTTCCCAGGGTTCTTCCTCCTACCCATTTTGAAAACTGGTACTATGTTTCCCTTCTTTCAGTCACTGGAGACTTAACCTGACTGCCATGACTTTTCAAATATCATAGTAAGTGGCTTAGTAACTATACAAGCTAATTCCCCAAGGAATTCCTCAGCAGGCCCCATAGACTTACATAAATTCAGGCTTCTCAGGTGGTCATGAACTCTTATAATGAGAGGGATTTGCTCCCCCAGTCCCTCCCTTGTGTGGGAAGAGAGGTTGCCTAGGCAGACCAAGGCAAAAAAGGTTTTGAGTACCTCACACTTTTCCTTATAAGTTGTTACCAGTTTGCCAGTCTTGGCAATCAAGGAGGGGTCTTTCACCTTCCTTTTTTGACTGAGATACCTATAGAAGCCCCTCATCTTATTCTTTGATTCCCCAGCCCAGTTCTACTCTAGCTGCCTCTTGGTCTTCCTGTTCCCATCTTTACGTAACTGGGCAGCATCCTTCTACTGAATTCCTATCAGTGCAGAACAAGATCTCCTAACTTGCCTGCAAGATGATTTACTTTCTGTCCAGACACCAACAGAATTTAGCTTTCATGATTCTGGAAGTACTGATGATTTGCTGTGATGAACTTTTGCATGTTACTGATATATCGAATGCAATTTAGGCAAATATTAAGGAATTATTAACAAAGTTTAAGTATGTTAGCAAAACTAGAATAGTTGCAGGGGAAAAAAAAAGATCCTTTGTAAACAATTTTCTTCAAAAAAATTGATGTTTCAGAAAGTTCGGGTCTAAAACAGATTGAAATAACATACAGAAAAATAAATCCTTGTCTCCTTAAAGTGTGCTTTATCTAAACTGTAAGCTCACTTTTCTTTGTTGCATAGCATTACCTTGTAAAATATTTATTCATATTAAAAACTCAGTTTGCAAAAGAGTAATCAAGTAGTTGATAAATATTTCTGTTTTCTTCTAGACTCTGTAAATAAAAAAAAAAGAAAAAACAAACTAGCAAAATCTTGCTTAGTGATATGTATTGACCTGTAATAATGTAAAATGTGATGATACTGTGTTTAGTTCTGTCAGTTCTTCATATCAAATCTAAGTGGTGTAAATGTCATTGTGTTGGGAAATATAAAACACATTGATGTAACACTCCATGTAATCTTGTTTCAACTTTCACTTTTAAAGAACCTTTTCTGCAAATGCCAGTAATGATAGCAGTGTACTTGCATTCTTAGTGCTGTTTATATGAGAGAAAAAAAAAAAAAAAGACTGTTGGAAACAGCCAACTTATTTAGAAGCATTTATTCAAGGTATGTCACTTTGTCAGTATTTTGAAATGTCATCTGTCATGGAAATAAGCCTGAAGCCGTGTTCTAGCACTTTCTTATTAGATGAGCAGTAAAAGAGAGACATTGATTATTGAAAAACTAGACATTGCTGTACGCCTACAGACATGACAGAGTTATGCAATTCAACACGTCATGTATGATTGAGGTAAGTTACCCTACCTGTAGCTCCAATATCCAGTCTTTTATATATATATATATGTTTCAGTGGTGCACTTTTGGCAATGAACATCAGCAAAAGAAACTACATCTTGAAGACAAATGCATATTTATTAGAAATTGCCAAAACCATAAATTGAGAAAACCACATTTCAGGTTTATACTTAACATGTGATGCTCCTGATAAATTCTGAATTTTACATCAAACACACTTATCTGACCAATACTGAAAAATTACAGGAAAAAGAGTCACAACTTTGAAAATTCACTCACTGTATGTGACTTCACTAATAGAGAATAATGTGCTGGCCACAACTAAAATAGCCAGTCTTATACAACTTGTTCGATGTTATGAAACTTCTTTAAGGAAAGTACACCATCTTCCCTCTGAAGACCTACCATAAGGTCAGAATGTAATGTTGAGGCAAATCAGGGAAATACCAAGTACATGTATACAATTTTACCATTGTTCATGACATTAGTTTGTCAATGTAGTGGGCTTTGTATTTTAGAATTCAGCAAGTTTGTAGAGCATTGGAGGAAAGACACTTAAATGATCCAAAGCATAGAAAACAAGATTCACACTGAGAGATTCAACCTATTCAGTTTAGCTTAGATAACTTTGAAGGAGAACTTTTTAATTTAATACTAGCTATTGCCCTGAAAAAGTGCATGTCTTTAGGAATCACAGAAACATAAAATAGTTTGGGTTGGAATATCACCCTAAAGATCATCTAGCTCCATCTTCTCCCTGCATGGGCAGGGACACCTCCCACTAGAGCAGGTTGCTCAAAGCCCCCATGCTACCTCTGCTTGAAGACTTCCACAGATGGAAGAGACATAAGAAGATGTGGAGGTTGGAATTTTAACCAATCCAAATTCACCTTGAATGTAGTTGTATTACTTAATAATAAAGGTAATTAGACACTAGAAGATGGCACTATTAAAAAATGGTAGGGTCAGAGTTCTACAAAAGACATTAGATATGATTAGATATCTTTGGCTGACCTTCAAGCTTTAACTCAGCCTCTGAAGGAAAAATAAATATAAAGATGATGTGCAGTGCTTTTTAAAATAAATCTATTGTTATGTATATCTGATATGTATTTATTAGATAATATGATTCTATAAAACAATTCCTTACATTAGATATATATTTATTATGCATTAATTAAATACTTTTGTGCATAATTCTGATGATTTTACAACTACTATATATAGTATATAATTATATATAAACAAAAATAATTCTATGAAGATTGTATATCTAATACATAATTCAAGTGCAAGGTTCTCCTGGGTTGAAGCAATCCTTGGTGTCAATACAGGCTGGGTGGTGACAAGATTGAAAGCATTCCCATGGAGAGGGACTTGGGGCAGTTGGTTGATGAGAACCTCAACATGAACCAGCAATGTGCACTTGCAGCCCTGAAGACCAACAGTATCCTGGGCTGCATCAGAAGAAGGGTGACCAGCAGGGCAAGGGAGATGATTACCCCCTCTACTTCACTCTTGCGATACCCCACCTGGAGTACTGCTTCCAGCTCAGGAGTTCTAGCACAAGAAAGACATGGACTTGTTGAAGCACATCCAGAGGAGGACCACAAAAATGATCTCCTATGAAAAAAAGCTGAGAGGGGTGGGGCTGTTCAGCTTGGAGAAGAGAAGGCTCTGGGGAGACCTTATTGCAGCCTTTCAGTACTTAAAGGGGGCTTACAAGAAGGATGGGGACAAACCATTTAGCAGGGCCTATGGCAATAGGACGCAGGGTAATGACTTACTTTAAACAGAGAGAGAGTATATTTTGACTAGATAAAAGGAAGAATATTTTTTTTATGATGAGGGTGGACACCAGGAATACCCTGTACTGGCTAATGCTAAGCTTCTTCATCCAGTAAATACAGTCCTGCTGACACATTAAAATGAAAAACTGTCTTTAAAAAAATATGTCACTTCCTGTGCTTGCCCTTTTACCTGAAATTAGTATTCAAGCCCAATGTAACTGATGTCTAATTGCATTGAGGTATGGATTTTTTTCAGCGTGTTTCAGGGTATCCATGAAAATTTGCAGCAAGTATCATTAAAAAAATCCCAGTCTATACTCTTTGAAAGGTTCTGGCACTGGTAATAGGACAATGAAAAGATTTAAGTAACTCTGCCAGAGACCCTGCATTTGTTCAGTAATGCTATCTTGCTCTGTTCATATTAGCTTAAGCTGTGCCAGATCTGAAGTCACTCTGACTGAAATAATTGGCAATGCCATTAATTTACTGCAATGCGAATGAAGGTTCCATACACAATTCTGAAAGCAATATAATAATGGAAAATGTGATAGCCAAATCTGTCATCTTAACTGAAGGGAAGGAATTTCTCCTTCTGTCAGTGAGTCTCACATAGCCTTGGTCAGAAATAGATCCACTGGTGCTATTTCACTGCTGTACTAATTCTAGGTTTAGTAACAAGGAGTTTTGTGAATTGACTCTGGTGAGGCTGCACCATGAATACTGTGTGCTGTTCTGAGCCTCTCACTACAAGGTCTTTGTGGTGCTGGAACTTGTCCAGAGGAGAGGTACCAAGCTGGTGAGGGGCCTAGAGATCAAGTCATGAGGAGCAGCTGAAGGACTGGGTATGTTTAGTGTGGAGAAGAGGAGGCTGAGGGGAGATCTCATTGCCCTCTACAGCTCCCTGAAAGGAAGTTGTAGGGAGGTGGGTGCTGGCCTGTTCTCCTAAGTAAATGACAGGACTAAAAGAAATAGTCTGAAGTTGTGGCAGGGGAAATTTAGGCTAGATATCAGAAAGAATTTCTTTACTAAAAGAGTGGTCAGGCACTGGTACAGCCTGCCCAGGGAGGTGGTTGAGTCAACATCCCTGGAGGTATTTAAGAAATGTGTAGATGTGGCACTTCAGGGCATGGTCTAGTGGCCAAGATTGTAGGGGGGTTGTTGTGTGGTGTGTGTTGTGTTGTTTGTCAGGTTTTTTGTTTGGTTTGGTTTGGTTTTTTTGCTCGTAGAATGTGTTTATGGCTGGACACTGTGATCCCAGGGGGCCTTTCCAACTATGTGTATTCTGTGATTCTGTGACTCCTTAAATCAAAGGTACATATTTAAAAGTTGAAAATTGGGGAAGTATATTAGATTTAGGTTTAGTTAAGGACTTTGCAAGTTAATTTTATACAACTATGCAGGTAAAAACAATCACATGAATGAACAGGCAAACTTAGATCATGGTGTGTTCATATAAATTGGCACTTTTAATGTATATATCCCCTAATCAACAGAAGTGTAATTTATTCATTAAGGATTTAAGACAAGTAGTTAGTATATTTTCTCTACTACTGTTATCACAGGAGACAATGCACAGTGGGTTGGACATTAATTAATATTGCAGAAGACATAATCAGTGGCATTTTATCATTTTGATAAGGAATAACGCTCACAATCACACTACCTGAAATGATGATGGTTAGGGACACACTGCAAGACAGTATTAGTCTGATCGAGTTCTCTGGTATCCATGAGTATAATGTATCACATATCATATAAATAACCCAACAGAGAAACTAGAAGCTATAAGTGAGCCAACAATGGAGCAGAAAACAATATGTCTGTATCCACAAAGTCAGGCAAGATTTGTAATCTTAGGCATGACATCACACTACACTACTTGAATAGCAACAATCTGTCTCTGTCAGTGCCATAGGAAGGAATTTAATAGCAAAACCAGTGATATGAAAATATGTTTGCCTTGCATATACTCTGTGCTCATTGGAGGAGAGCAATATTCCCAGGACCCAAGTCTATGTACATGTTACAAGTAATAAATAGCAAAATGAATGTGAGGTTTCATACAGTGAAACAATTACTATTGAGAAATGAGGAAATTTTATTGTGGACTAATACTACTTTGATCATTTGAACATGATAACCACTAAAAGTCAGATCATATTCAGTGTTCTCCTGGAGAGCACCTTAGTGTTTAGTTCATTCAAAATAAACCCCGTAAGAGTGATTTGAAACCATAATATGAGTCAAAGTAGAAACAATTAGAAAACTCACTTCAAAAGCAGAGTTCTCAACAAAACTAAAACACTAATATAAAGGCACCTTGAGTTCCCCAGAAGACACAGCATCCTTTCAGAGGCAAGCCTTTAAGCACTCTTCAGTGCTCCTTATGTAACATCGCAGACTCCTTCATAAATTCTCAGCTGTTCCTTAAGCAGACACAAACTTACTGTGGTCTGTGCTAAAGAAGCACAAACTATCTTTGAATATAAGATGTATAAATATTACATTTCTTCCTGGTGAAGTGGATTTAGCATGAGTAGATCACTGGATGAGAACTAAGAAAAGGTTTGTTTCAGTTTTCAGACAGAAAATTGTTCTGAGATTGCCCTGAGTAAAACTTAACAAATGCAAGGTTTTTTATGTGTCCATAAGTCACAGAAAAATAAAGTATAAGTTCTTGCACAGTTTCTTTGGGAACATTACCCACTGAGTGTTAGAAAAAAAGGAACTATCCAAATCAAATCATCCTTCCACAGAAACAGTTTCCATTGATTGTAATCGAAAACTGATCAGAAGTTACTGATTACAAGATCACCACTTTCAAATTCAAAATTTGGTGAACATCTGAAGAAAATCACCCATCTCTACTAAAAAGTGCAAAAAAAAAAAAAAAAAGGAAAACAAAAGCAAATGTCTATACATACATATAACATCTCTTACATGCTTCTTGTACATGCTTTTTACATGCATTGTAACACTATAACTAAAATACAGGTTTCATTGAAAATTACTACCAGGGTGCTAAGTTCATCATACCCACATCTTTGGGTTTAGTGGACCATGTCCAAGGTAGTACAGCTGGTGACCTTGGGGAGAGTCTTCCAAACAGCTCTGCTGGAAGGCCTCTGGGAGGGCTGCTCCCTCACTTCCTTGGGAGGTTCTGTTAAGCTGTGGCTCTCACCCTGAGCCCTTGCCTGACCTATTGTTTCAAGATCATTTCAGCTATACCTTTGCCTGACCCACATATCCAAGCCCAAAGATATCCTGCAGACTGACAGACAGGCAAAGCTGAGTCTATCCCTGCTTCTCCTTACTGGGCCTGATTCTGGCCCCAACCCACACACTGATGTCCCAGCACAGTTTCAGCCCATCCCCAGGGGTTTCAGTTGCTCCTGTCTGCTCTGGTGGGATGGCCCCGGCTGTGAGGTCCTTCCCTGTCTGCCCTGAGGTATCACCCACCACTTCCCACGTCCGTCCCAGAGGGAGCCGTTTTCTCCCACCGTGCTCTGACACTGAGGGGATGGCATTGCTCTTCTATGCTTTCTTGACTTACATGAAAGCCCTTTTTCTCACTTGTGCTGAAAGAGTAAGTATAGAGACCTGTCCTGTAATTTTGATTAAAAGTAAGGTCAGATTCTGTATAACATTATTGAAGATCTGTCTAAAGGACAAGTGTAAACTCAAAAGTAGCCTTTCCATCATAAAGCCTCTCCGATCTTCTTGTAGGTATTACTTCTTGTAATTACCCATCAGAAAGATTGCTACATAATCCACTGGAGAAATCTGTGGGATTGGAGAACTTTCTCCTTGTATTCTAATGACACCTCTATGAAGACATTACCAAGTGGCAGAAGAATTATGCATATCCCTAACTTTAACCAAAGAAAAGATTAAAAAGGTAATACTAAAATACAGTTTAAAAACCTGTTACAGCTTGTAAGATTTTTGTTTCTGAATCTACTTGCTTTTTTTTACCCACTTGCATTTAGAAAGTTTATTCCAACTAAAAATCCACAGATTTTCACTGAATTAGAAATTATATCTAATTTATAGTGATCCTTACTGGCTACCTGCCCTACCATTTCAGTTTCTGTGGCTCATCACTGTCAACATAGCACTTTGGGCTCTGTTGACATGGTTGTGCCAGGACTCTGCTGTCAGTTCCCTTACACATTCTGGCAACAGAATAAATGGCCTTAACAAGCTGTAACACCTACCTTTAATTTTTTTACGAACTTTAATAACAGAGAAAACAAACAACAAAAAAATCTATCAAAAGAAATATTATTTTCCCTCTAAAAGAGATATTGTTATTAAGGGGCAGTAATACAATGGATCCAGATATTAAGAAAAGGTGTCTTTAAAATCAATTTCTATGCCTGTACTATTTGGAAACCTTTTCCTGAGGAGACACAGTTTTAAAAGAATTTAGAAGAAGTTATTAATTAAACACATAGAGGAAAACTCACATCAAATTATTAATAAATATGCTTCATAAGTGAAATTAGCATAGATTTGGTACTTTTTAGCAAGAGATTACCTGTTTACTGATAAGCATGACATATCTACAGACTTGATTCTTAATTAATACTGTGTAATCAGGAGCTTACTACCAAAGTCCAGCACAATGGCTAAAGCAAAGCAAGCCTTTTGAGTATCTGACAGTATTCATAGGATATTTGTGATAAAAGCTTTCAAACTTAAGCAAACAATTCCACTTGTAAAATTTTTATTTCCCTTCACAAGCTGCTTCTGTTCACCTTCATGCATGAAACAAAATTTGTGTTCTTCCTAAGGATGGGAAGGGGGAAAATAGAAAGCAGGAAAAGCTTGTAAAAGGGCATCTTTAAAATGTTAAGGAGCCTATTTTGGATATAATATATATATATATAATTCTCTTGGCTTCATGGGCTCTAGTCTGAAAACAGGGATTGTTGAAAGGAAGATAGAGCACACATTATAAGCTTAAACATCTTTCACAAACATATATGGTTTGTTTTGCTTTTGAAATTTTGCATTACCATGGCTATTTTCTGCCCACAATAAGTATATTGTGTGCCTTAATGTCTAGAGGACATAGCAAACAGCACAGCAGTACACTCAGCAGGATTGTTTCATTTCATTTATCATTCACAGCTTGCCGCTATAATTCCAAAACTGCCCATAACTTTCTTGTAATTTTAGAAGGACAACACGTTGTAATTCTTTTTTAATTCTAGGGAAGTTTTTCATGGCTTTTTTTATTTCTTTGCTTTTTGTTTCGCTCTTGGAAGAATAGATTTTTGAAGTTCTATTTTCTTAAAATAAAATAAAATAATAAAAAAAAAGTTACAAAGATGGGATATAAGAATATTTAAAATTTTAAATGTTACTGGTTTTCAGAGGGGTTATTGCTGTGCATTTTCACAACAGATGGTGATACATTTGTGGGTTAACTGTGGGTATAGTTTACAGTTTACAACTAGATTTAAGAGCATGAGACAGGTAAATTCCTGCATAATCTGTCTGTTGTTCTTGGTATATACATGCACTCTGTTTTTCAGGAAAAAAAGCAGACTCCTGCCACAGAAAAAGTATGTTAAGGCTGCTATTTTGAGTCAAACATCATGTAGTTTTTAGATGAATTGTTTCAAAAATGCAAATGCTACTTGATCTTCAAGGACAACCTCCTCAGGGCACAAGAATGGTCTGTTCTTGTCAGGCAAGTAAGTGTGGGAAAAGGTCAGCATTAGATGAACACTGAGCTCCTGACTGAGATTAATCACAAGAAGGGAGCACAGAGATGATGGAAGTGGAGGTAGGCTAGATGGGAGGAATGGAAAGGCATTGCTCACTCCTGGAGGAATGGACAGAGGAAAGCCAAAGCACATTTTGAGCTGAAACCAGCAAGGGAGATTAAGGGCAGCAAAAGAGGTTTCTGTAAGTATGTTGTCAGGAGAAGAAAGGCTGTGTCTGCTGCTCAGTAGGGTAGGGAGCTAGTGATAAGGGTAATGGAAAAGGTTAGGCAAGCTGTGCCTTTTTGCCCCTTAAATAACACTCAGCTTATAGCGTTCATTAAAAAAGGAGTCGCACATTTATATGTAAATTAACTGCAACCAGGCATGATCAAAGTGTTTACATCAGAGAGTTCAATTTGTGTCTGGCCATCTTTTGTGTCTGGTCATCTAGTTGTTCCAGGATTTAGAATTCTATTTGTGGCTTAAAGCTGAAATTTTGTTTCTCAGTAAACTTCAAACCCTTTCAGTATTGTGTTTAATTAAATAATATTGATCAAATATATTTTAGAACTGAGCAAGAACACTATCAGGGAATTTGGATGCAGTTTGCATCTCCTTGTAGCTCTTACTCTAGGTGACTTTGCACAACTCTCTAAGTCCCTAAAAACCTTTAAAATCAGAGGGCTAATGTATGGTTAAAGAAGACCTATGATAAACACAGGAAATGTTTATTTTGTTTTCCCAGCCCTTTAATATCTTTCAGAATTTAGTCCAACATTTCATTCTGAAACACACAGTGAAATTTGAAGAAAAAATTGTGCAAAATCACTATCATGTACTTGTGCTTAATATTAAAATACTTTTTGATATATTACAATTACAAAATCATACTTTCTGGTTTTATCCAATGGGTTTCGGCAAACTAAGTGAAAGTGTTGCTGTTGAGGGAAACATAAGGTTTGGAACTTCATGTTCTGTTTTGATATATGGAAAAAAAGCACTATTTCGTTATTATCTATATTTCAATGCATTTTCTCTTGGTAGCTACATATTTTTAAAGCATCACAAAAAAAAGAGTAATACCAGCACCATCACATCATGCCTACTGTTGTTTGCATGAGAATGAGTGAAGGAAATAGCTACCTTACTTAGGAATGATTGTTGTTAACTCGGGATATGCCACTTCATCTTTGTGTTGAAATGTCAGCTCTCTGATGTAAAGCAGCCTTGAGCAGAATTTAGCAGTGATGCTACTTATTAGATAAGCAATAACATAAAGGACATGGGGTTCTGAAGAGTAATGCCTACTGTGTGCCTAAGGGCACTACAGAATTATGAAATTCAACATGGCATATGTGACAGGGGTGGGTGACTCCTTTTAATTATGTGTGTTTTTGGATCAAGGCATCACACAGAATCCTTAGTGATAGAAGCTGGAGCTTGAAATCTCCAGTCCCACGAAAGACAAAGCAGTCTGTTAACTCAGCAGGACACTGGATAATCTACTGCAGGTCTGCACTGGGACATGATGAAAACAAAAGACTGAGCTGCAGGTGTTAATAGGTATATTTTAAATTACTTCTAACATCACTGTAAAGTATCCTTTGTTGAGAAGTGACCAAAAGTTATTTCCCATTTGGAGAATTTAGTTAAAGCAGAGTCTTTTGACACTTGTATATTATAAAGATACTCTAATTAAGATGTTGATCAATTATTTAATTAGCTACGACAATAGTCAAGTTCCTTACACCCAGTTCTGGTTTGAGAGCACCAGGATGAAAGTTGCCTGTGGATATACTGAGACCTTCAGGGACCCCATCAGCAGCTGCCAGCCTGCTGATATGGCAATTAAATGAGGGGGAGCATCTCTACCTATAGGGAAGAGAAGATTGGCCAGGTGACCCAAGTGGACCAATCATAATATTGATTCCTACGGTGATCAATATAAAATGGTTCCTAAGACAGTCCTTTTTCTGGTTGGTATTCTGGCTGGAGTGGGGTTTGCTTGTTTGTTTGTTATCTCTCTGTGATGTGCCTGTATCCTATTTTCTTGCTGAAAATACTGTTCATTGAGACAGGTTGCCTTCCCCTGCCTCCCTGAGTAAGACTGAAATGGCCACTCCAAGATTTTCTTTGCAGATTGTGACTGGAACCCTGGACTCAGGCATTGAGGAGAATGCTGTGGTAAATGGTGTCAAAGGCTTTATTAAAGTCTAGGTTGACTATATCTACAGCCTTCCCTTCATCCACTAAGAATGCCTTGTCATAGAGGGTGATCAGATAATTAGAAGGGGATCAGAGGACAGGAAGGCTCTGCAGAAGGACCTGGACAAGCTGGATCAATGGGCCAAGGTCAGTTCTATGAGGTCAGGCAAGGCCAAGTGCCAGGTCCTGCATTTTGGTTACAACAGCCCCAGGAAGCACTAGAGTCTTTGGGAAAAATGGCTGGAAATCTGCCTGGTGGAAAAGGAAAAGCATTGGTTGACGTGGCTGAATATGAGCCAGCAGTGTACTCAGGTGGACTCTTCTTGTTGAGTTTGCTTTCTTAGGCAAACAGCATCCTGGCCTGCATCAGAAATAGTGTGGCCAGTGGGAGAAGGGAAGTGATTGTCACCTTGTGCTTGGCACTGGTGAGGTCACACCTTGAGTTTTGTATTGAGTTCTGTGCCCCTCACTGGAAGGAGATTGAGCTGCTGGAGTGAGTTCAGAGAAGAGTAAGAAAGGTGGTGAAGGGTCTGGAGAGCAAGTTCTATGAGGAGAGGCTGAGGAATCTGGGATTGTTTAGTTTGGACAAGAAGTGGCTGAGGGCAGACCTTATTGCTCTCTACGTCTACCTGAAAGGCTGGGCATCACATTTGCTTGCCTCTGTCAACAGCAAACTACTCAAGTTAGGCAAAACTGCTGACAGATGTTGGAAAGTGGTTTGGTAATTGCACCAATTCCCTCAGTAGCCTTAGATAGATCCCATCTGGCCCTATAGACTTCTGTGTGTCTAAGTGGTGTAGCAGGTCACTGATCACTTCCCCTTGGATTATGAGGGCTTCATTCTGCTCCCTGTTGCTGTCTTCCAGCTCAGGGCCTGGGTACTCAGCAAAAAGTTCTCTTACTACTAAATTCTAAGGCAAAGAAGGGATTAAGTACCTCAGCCTTTTCCTCATCCTTTGTCACGCTTTCCCCCAGCATACAATAAAAGAGGGAGATTCTCCCTCCTAAAAGAGTTTAAGCACTTTCCTGTGCACTGTTCTGTGTGAACTGTTGAGCCATGTCCTTTCTGATGTTTCAAAATCTAGTTATGGCATTTCTGGTAGATGATGCACCCTATGGGCTTTTTTTACAAGTGTGGAAGGAGGACCTGGGTCACCCATGCTTCTGCCTAAGTCTTGTCAACTGCTTTCTTATGAGGATGTCTTGTGGGCTCCTGGCAGTTCCCTCTGCTCCCTCTAAGGATCCTCTGCTTCAGGAAACACCTCCATGCATTGTGATCGAGAATTCTGCTGCAGATCATGCTGGCACTGGGGCTGCTCATCTCAGTGACTGATGAGACACATCTGTGTGCATTTACTTATGGGAAGCAAATAAGGGATAAAAAGCTGCCAGACAGAGGGCAAGATAAGCACAAGGCATCACAAACAGGCTTTACAATGTGCCTAACACACACCAGAAAGCAACGCTGAAATCAGAAGAGGTCTGGCTTTTGTTGTGTTGAAGTTTTTTTGTGAGGCATGGGGGAAGGAGGGCATTAGACAACTGTGGCCTGCTGTAGGTTATCCGGCTTTGGCAGGGGCCTTGTAAGACAATCCCTGTTTCCCAAGGACAGTATTGCTAAAACTGGACTTCTGTCACTTCATACATAAGCAGATTACAAAAATTAAGACACCCAGTCTTTGAAACCACAGCTAATGAATTACTTAATCTTTCTTTCAGTGACTGCAGTATGGTCTCTTCTTCCAGAGATCTAATCCTATGCTAAAATTGAAAATCAGTGTAAGGAAAGAGAGTGCAAAGCTTGCTGCCAATACACAGGCTTACACTTTGTTTTAGAACTGGGAATGATAAAGAAAAATCCTGTTCACATTATTGGAAAAGGGGTGAATAAAGGGTACTGGTTGTTTTAACCTTCATATTTTTTTATTGATGTAGAAATAGGGATTTTATTTCCTTTCACTTTGTCTTTTGAAAAACAGAACTCATCTTTTATGTGTTTTTAGAAGAACCAAGTATTCAATAGAGCTAGGAGTCACTAGATTCCTGAGAGACCTTTGGAGCATAAACCATCTCAGAAGCCAAAATTGTGGAACACTTGTCATATGTTATTACTTAAGCAGGAGTGTACAATGAATACTATGTATCCATGTCTATCTAAAGAAGTCTATTCTGTATTTCTAAGAATAATAGAAAAGAGTGTAGAAGGGACATTTAAGGGGGAAACTTACTATTATACCCATACTATTCTGTCCTACTTTTGGTGTTCCAGAAGCAGCTGTTTAAATTTAACAGCCTGTTTTCAGCTTACTTTTGTTATTTGTACATACCAGAAATTGCAGAACTTTCCTACTGAGGACTTGTACTTAAAACGTCCTTTCCACCATGAGACCTGTCCCCATTTCTTAAACTAATCCTCATAAAAATGATTGTGTCATTCCTTTTGCCAGAGAATTTTCTTCTGCTTGGATCTAGGGGTTTAATATTTCTTTGTACTTAGAAATCAAATAGAAAACAGAAACAATACGTCTTGACGGGCTTAGCCAGTTCAAGGATTCTAAATACTGTAAAATAACTATTTTTTCACTTTAAAGGACTTAGATTGTCCTCACTATTTCAATGCAGTTTATGCTGTAGCATCAGAACATGTTCTTGGGTTGAGCCTGTGAGGAAATACAGGCAGCAGAGGTGGCTGTATCCAAAGCAGGCTTCTGACTCCTGCAATTCCTTTTATTGCAAATGATGTGGGCAGCAGCTGGGAGAAGCTTCCCAAAGCTTCTAGGATTTTTTGTATAGTAACAGATACAGAAAGTATTGCTCTGCAAAATCAGAACATAGGCATCATTAGTGAAATAATTGGCACTTTTTGACTTGGTGAGACACCCATTCTAAGCATAATGTCTCTGCTGACAGTATATTATCCCTACATTTGCCATGTTTCAGTTCATGGAATCACAGCATCATGGAATGGTTTGGGTTGTGTTATGGACTGGGCCTACCCAGAAACAAAGAACCATGTGGCTGCTTACCATGATATGCCTTGACCTGCTTCTTTTGATGGAGTCCAGGGTATTGTTGGCTTTCTGGGCCACAAGCACAGGTCTCAGCCTGATGTTTAGCTAACTGAAGAGGCTGTGAGAAACTTCTTCAAATAATATGAGAAGCTTCTGAACATAACAAATAACACAATGAGACCTGACAAGTTACAGAGAAAACCTCAAGGGATGGTTGAATTTCATGTAGTAATGTCACCTGTGGGCTGCCAGCCCAGCCTTATTTCTATGGCCCACCTTGACCACTCATGGCTTCTTCTGAACTCAGTTCCCCTCAGTGGGGCTGACGTTGATTCCCATGCACTTTGCCTCTTTTCAGCCTCTCACTCCCCAGGGTGTATTCATAGAGAGCAAACAGCCCTGCAGAAAGGGATCTGGGGCTTCTGGTTGATGGCAAGTTCAACATGAGCCAGCAGTGTGCCCTGGCAGCCAGGGGGCCAACCGAGTCCTGGGGTGCATCAAGCACGGCATTGCCAGCCAGCTGAGGGAGGAGATTGTCCGACTTTTTTGCACTGCTGAGGCCCCATCTTGAGTACTGTGTGTACTTTTGGGTGCCAGAGTACAAAAAGGACACAGAGATACTAGAGAGTGTCCAGAGGAGGGCTACAAGGTTGGTGAAGGGTTTAGAGGGAAAGCTGTATGAGGAGCAAATAAAGACACCTGGTCTGTTCAGCGTGGAGAAGAGGAGACTGAGGGGAGACCTCATTGCAGATTACTGCTTCCTCACTAGGAGAGGAGGAGAAGGAAGCACTGGCCTCTTCTCTCTGGTGACCAATGATAGCATCCAAGGGAATGGTAGGAAGATGTGCAGGAGCAAGTTCAGGTTAGATATAAGGGAAAAGTTTTTCACCCAGAGGGTGGCTGAGCAGTGGAACAAGCTCCCCAGGTGATAGTTATGGCACCAAGTCTGCCTAAGTTCAAGAAATGCTTGGATGATGCTCTCAGACACACGGTGTGATTCTTGGGGTGCCCTACACAGGGAGAGGAGTTGGGCTTGATGATTCTGATGGGTCCCTTCCAACTCGGTGGCTTCTATGACACACTGTAAAACTTGTACCCTAAGAACTGCATGTAATGGTTTAGAGGAATCAGCTAACACAACACGCAGAAAAATTTGTACATCATCTCTGAAAAAGTAAATTTAAGTCCCTAAAATTCTCACTAGAGAATTTGTGATTCATAGCAATTTACTGTTAAATAGTAATTATTCAACAGGTACAGTGTTAGACAGTTTTCAGTTGGCTTCTGTTTTCTGCCTATTTTATCATTTTTTTCCCATTTTTAGAATGGTGTATTCAGTTCAGTAGTTGGTTTATTTTGATTTTTTTTTTCTTAGTTCTAGTCATTGAGGAAAGATATATATATACATAGGAAAAACATATTTACACAAGTATGTATTGCTAATTGGTTAATTTAAGTGAGATTAGAACAATATTATGCCAAATTCAAATCACAAGAGGATGCCACAACTTTATTGCATATCATAAAATTTATATTATAAATTATCTTGTTTTATTAAATGAGAGAAGAGGATCATTCATTTATGAGTCCTGTACCATGGACCTCATCAACAATGTTCAGAGAAAAACCCCTTCTGGTTTGTCATCTTTAATTTTTGAGAGCCTACAGTCTCAATCCCATTTTGAGAAAGGAGGTTAGGTCTTTTCTTTCTTCTGCTGGTAAAAGGCATCAAGAGAATAGAGCTTCAATTTGGCAGACATCCAAAAATTTCAGGCTTTCAAAATGCTTATATCAATAAGCCAACAATTACACAAGTTTTACAGTCCAATGAGGAAACAAATGCAGAAATGGATAAGCAGTATGGGGTAGAAGCCAAGATCTGTTGCTGATCTGAAGCATGTGCAATAATTGCAAAGAAATAAGATTAGAATAAATTCTGCATTTTTTGAGACCTCCAAATGAGATGTAGTGAATATTTTATATCAGTTTGCTTCTTAAAGTTGCATGACCAACCTCCCACAAGTATGATTCCTGCCATGCCTCAAACACAATATGATTTGAGGCATTTTTCCTCTACTTGAGTCTGGTCAAGAAGAAAGTTCATGTATCATGTCTGTCCTATGGAAAACACAATGAATTTGAAAAGAAATCACTAGGACTAAATACATTCTCCTTAGAAGCAGAAAGAAAGGAAGTTCTTCAGCTGAACTTTAAAATTAAATCCCCTGTAGATTATGAGACAAGGAGAACTTTAGAATTTAAAATATTAAATTATCTATCAGTGAATGCCACAGACTTCCCATGGAAAATTATCGGAGGAAGACACATTCAATACAGGTAATGAAGGTTAAATTTCTCTTTATATAAAATGAATCTTGAGGCTGCATTAACTGTTAATAAGTCCCTCTCCAAGCTGAGAAACTCTGAACAGGAATCTGATAGTTCCTGCATGTAACTTTTCACTGGAATGCTGTAAGAAATAGAATTATATTCGATCTACAGTGCCAAGAAGCCAGAATGAGGACGGAAACAGCTGAAAAATTAAGTATTTCTTCGAAATTGTCCTGGTGTTCTGAAAAAAAATGATAGTATTAATTCTGGAGACAAGCCCAGTACTCGTTTATGAGAGAATCACTTTTAGTGCTACCAAGATAAATTTTTCAAGTGAGTTGATATTTACCATCAAATAAATCACTTCACTTTTATCTCCACTGTTAGCAGGACCTTATTCATACTAATTAATTGTCTGCAAAATACTCTGAAGTTATAAAATAAGGACTAATCATACCATTATTAACTTTAATTATTTTCTGTTTTTATGTAAGACAGAAATTTGAGCTCATAAGAAACAGTTATTTTTTATTTCTGTATCAAAAAATCATGAAATAGTATTTTATTAGATTATACACATAATTTGTATTATATACACAGACAGACTTGTTTTAGACTATTACAGATTAAAATATCTAGGAATTATACTAGGGCTATGAAGTATGATATTTTTGCTCCTGATATCAGTTAGAAATACTTACATAGTTAAGAAATTCTGCCTAGGGCATTTTACAGGGATTAACAAACTATTTGTCATTTGGGAGAGCTAATTACTTGAGGCAAAGCTGCTCATATTCTTTAGGAAATAAGTTGGCTTGGGATTGGTTTTGGGTTTTAGTTACTGGGGTTTTTTTGTTGGTATGTTTTGGCGTTTTGGGTTTTTTTTTTTGTAATTCACCTACACAGTAAGCTCTCACAATTTTCTCTAGGACCAGTTTCATTTTTTCCACTGTGCCATAAGTATATTAAGTTTGAACGAGTAGTACTCATATTGGGTATTCATATGCTATTTATAGCAAGAAGAGCAGTATGATAATTTTTATTTTAATGCTTAATATTCTGTCAGGAATTTAAATGCTAATACATTATCATATAACAATTTAGTTTAGGTTAGGTTAGGTTAGAAAAGACCTTTAAGATCATCAAGTCCAGCCATTAACCTATCACTTCCAGGTCCACAACTAAGTCATGTCCCTGAGTACCACATGTACATGTCTATCAAATACCTCCTGGGGTGGTGACTCCCACTTTCCTGGGAAGCTTATTCCAGTGTCTGAAAACACTTCCAGTGAAGCCATTTTTCCTGTTATCCAATTTAAAACTTCCCTAGTACAACCTGAGGCCATTTTGTTTTATTCTATTTCTTGCTACCTGGGAGAAGAGACCAAGACTTGCTACCATTGTACTGGAATTGGTTAAAGGCTCAGAAGATGACTGTGGGAAATGCACATTTAGTACTTCCACAGGTTAAATTAAAAAAAATTCTGCATCTACCATTCATTTACTTTATGACCATCTGCTCCCTTAATTTTGAAGAAAAGATATCAGAAGCTGCATTTTGCTTTTGTCATGCTAATGTTAGTCATCATGTCCATTTGAGCATGGTTTGGCATTACTTAGCATATGATTGATTTAATGAGGCATTGCCTACAGAGAAAAAAAAGGATAAAATGGCATCTCATGAGAACACAAGTATAATTTATCAGTACAACCCCACATCTGACAATCATACTTCTGGACAAAAAGTGTAATTTTTGGCTTAACACCAAACTTTCAAAAGGTCACTTCTGGAACAGTTTGGGTTTTTTTGTTGGTTGGTTGGTGTTGTGTTTTGTTTGGATTTTTTGTTTGTTTTTTTTTTTTTTTTTTATTATTTTTCTTGGGGTATTACAACAGCTTCAGTTTATAACATAAGAAAAAAAAATAGTTCTCAGTATTCATCATCTTTTGAGGAAAATATTCTACAGTAAATGACATTTTCACTGACATAAGTCACACAGTAATGTGTCAATGAAAGTGTAGAGAGAAATGATCACCTAAGGACAAGAAAGGTGTGGAATTCACAAAGGTACAGTAATCAGGACTTTAATTATAAAACTTTGCAATGAATAACACTTTTCATGTCACTGGACCCACGTCACAGTCCAACGTCCTGGGGATTCAATAAGAATTAAGAGATTAGAGAATGTATGTAATCATTATTAGAAGAGAAGGAGTAAGAGACTGGAAGGTAACAATTCCTGCGCATTCTTCATATATCTACTTCAACGCTTTTGTCTGTAGAACAATTATTAAAAGAATAATAGAAAGAAATTATGTGGTGCTTAATTTACATCACACTGGGTTAGAAAGAAGGGAAAAATCAAGGAATGTTACAAGAAAAGAAATATTTAAAATATAATCATAGTTTTTAAAGACTACACTGTGATGGAATTGTTAATTGATATATTACTCTCTGTCCTTTCTTAAATCCTATTTTTTATTATTTTTTTTAATTGTTATTATGAGTTAAGAAGACCATGGTAAGTTTTTACTGTTTTATGATGGTATTGATAGAATTATGGTATTTCCAGAACTGTTATGGCACTTCCTCTTCATCAGGCTTAATATCACTATGTAATTAGATTTATTTGAATGAGAAGGTGCTACCCCACCTGATTTTGCTTTGGTCTTTAGTGATCTGTAATGGCAAATTCTTCATGGCAGATTTTCAACACTGTTCACAACAAGTTATATAGTTTTGGTACCTGCTGAGTGCTTCTGAAATTCTATTCCTAGCTTTAGGCTCTGACAATCTGTCTCTGAGCTTTTATATTTTTGTTGTTGTGCTTTTTTTCCTCCTTTTTGGTTTTGCTGTTGTTTATCTGGACCCTGAAAGAAAGATATTGCAACAGCAGTCATCAAACTCTTATGAAACATACTCAGTTTCCCAATTAGAATAAAGCTTTGGCAAAAGGCATTTTATGTAGAATCTGTCAATGTGTTTGCTTAGAGTATGTATAAATCATTACACAGTATTGTGAGCAGGAGATTGGAGATGACAAAAGACGTGGGAATTTCAGGAATCTTCACTTTTTCATGCTTCTTTTTATTCCCTACTTTCCCTCACATAGTAAGAGCTATCTTATGAGAGCTCAGACTTCCTAATTTCAGTGATCACAGCTTTGAAAATTTTATCATGGATTAATAAAGGCCACACATTTCATAAAGGAACTGCATCTATCCTTATTTACTTTTCAGCAAAATTTCATGTTCTGAAGAAGCTTAACTATTTCTGTTTTAATTATCATCAGTATTTATTGTTATCAATATTAATATATAATGATAATATACTAATATTTAACATAACATGCATAACACATCAATATATAATTATAATGATGTTATATAATTATAGTAACATATATATAGTAATTAATAATATGTAAGTATTGTTTATATATTACTATGTAATTATTTAATTATTTCAGTGAAAACTGTTGTTTCCAACTATTTTAATTTCCTTTAAATAGTGGTAATTTTCAGTCTTGTGTTTTACTTAGTAAAGTTTGACATATTTATGAGAACAGGACATAATAATAGGCTATTCATATCAACTTTAATTCTGGTGGTATCCTGGCCTTATATTTTCCTGGATGTCACCTTACTAGACAGTTGAATTCAAAAGAAAATGTCCTTGATTTGAAGAGTATGATTTGGCAGGCATTAAAGAGAAATATACCATCTAAAATTTAAATAATCATACAAAACTTTCCAGTAATAGCTGTCAAGGTCAGCAAAATTTCTTGTATTTTTTTATGTTCTTATGTGTTTAATGAATCACCCAGAAAGTTACACACAAGGTGGGGAGACAGGGACTCTCTTTTCAAATTGCACTTTCCACAGCACGTGGATATAATCCTGCACACACCTGCACAGAGTGATGTTCACTGCTGTGAGAGCTAGGACACACCTTGCATTTTTTTGGCCTTTGCAGGATTTTCTGGCTGAAAAAATAGTAGCTGTCCACTGCAAAAGAGTGAGAACTCACTTGCAGTATTTTACCTGAAGTTCTTAGGAATAAAACCATACCAAGCCAAGGTAAAGAAAAAGAAGGTTCACACTGCACAGGTCAGCAAACCTGAGTGAAACAGAGCGTATGATGTTAGGATGAAAACCAGGTGTAACATGAGGCTGCTCTGCAGGCTTTAGTAAACACAGGGACTTCATGCTGATTCAAATCCTACCAGGAGATGTCAGTTTTTAGTTGAATCAGTAACTGGACAAGTGTGTGGTATTTATTTCTGATTTAGGTTCAGCAACAATTTCAAAATGCCTTTACCCTTTTCTTAGATTCAAGAAAAACATATTATTCAAGTAGACTGTACAGTTGATGCACATGTTATTTAAAATCAACTTTCCTTCCAACAGTATTCCTTCCAACATCTGGCCTGGAGAGTCAGGCTGTAAAAAGACACAAGACTAGAGTAATTTGTGAATACTGTCAGAACTCACAGTTCTGTAGTTCAGAAGATCTCCTTTCCTTTCATATTTTTAGTTTCTTTATTTAACCTCTCACTTGGACCATCTCAGTGGGGTATCTCATCTACCCCATGTTCCTACCTATCAAGGTTGGACCAGATGATCTTTGAAGTTTCTTCCAACCTGACATTCTATGATTCCTTTGTATGGAATTTTTCCTTTGTATGTTTGTTGTCCCTTGTACACAAAGTACAAACATTTACAATTTTTAATCCAAAATTATTAAGAATATTTAGTCTTAACTGCACTTTAACAAAGGCCACAATTCAGTAGTCTCAGTATGTCTCTAAAGTGCACTGGTAGACCATTTTTTGAGAAACACAGCATTGATTTAAAGTTCTCCTGTACATGAAGTATCATATAATGTTTTAAAGAGCTGTCAAGATATTTACCATTAATATGAGATACTTGAATTCAGTGTTCCTTATCCTCTGCAATGTTGAGAAATTTTGGAATGAGTCACTTTAAAAATTATGTGCAACTGTCAGTTTAAAAGCATAATTTACACTAGATTCTTCCCTTTTATTTTATACCCGAATTCATTACATGTAATATGTATACATAGCAAATGAAAACCTTTTAATTCAAGCAATTCAGTAGTGATTTTAGACTGAGATCATTCAGGTAGATGACTTTAATCAGATGATGTAGTGTATTTGTGGTTTTGAATTTTACTTTATATAATACACTTGAAAAAAAATCATGCTGGACTCCATCCTGACAGAAACCCTTATATTTATCCCCTGTATTCTCTCTTATTTTATTATCCCATCATATTGGTAAAGGTCATATTGATTTTAGGTGGTGTTTGTTTGAAAACAGTAGACTTCAGAAAGATATATTTGAACACTGGGTATCTATTTGCAATAAATTTGCTGTTTAAGCAAACAAGCATATTGCAGATCTATCTGGGGAGTAATCTTTTGACTTTTTTGGAATTTGCAGCAAATTTAGACCTAAGTTCAAGGTGGGAGGGGGATTTGTAGGAAAGGGGAAGCAAATATCTGTCACGTAGTAATGTTTCTTTTTTATTTGCACATTTTTTTCAGACCATAATGATGCATGATAATATGTAAACTAAGAAGCCTAAAGCATAAACCTGAAGTCTGGATGCTTCAGATACTGGTATTACAGAAAAATGAAAGTAGCAGATAAACCTAAATAGTGTGTTTAATAGGCAAGAATTTGCATCTTATCAATAGTAATTGAGTATATGAATTAATATCTGAAAGAAATCAAAAGTATTCCAGTTAATATCATTGAAATTTAATTTAATTTAATTTAATATGTACTAATTGCAAAGCAGATAGATTATTTACAACAAGTAAAGTTGTTATATTTGCCACTACTTCCTTTGTATATTTAACTTTTTCTTCTTTTAAGTCGTAGTGTCCTGGATTGCATTTTCCTGTTCCATAGAAAGAAGACTGTAGATCTAGTTAGTTAAATAATATGACTCTCACCACCACTGAAAAGAAGAGATTGTGGAGATATTTGTAGCATCCTGATTAAAAGGACTCAGAGTTTAAATCTGGAGTTCTCAAGGTATATGTGAAGCAGTTCACTACAAATATCATATAACTGCAATAATCAGGTAGGATTAAGTTACCCAGACATCAACAAAACTCATTTAGATGCATCTTTGATGCAAAGACTGAAGGGAAGAGATTTCAGCAGTAAATATATTAGGAAGAGCCAAACCAAATTATGATTAAGAAACTGTTGGGAGGAATTTCAGATGCACTTTTAGATTCAGCTTTGAAGTCCAAGATCTCATGTTGGTTAAATTAACAGTATCTCTTCCATATTATTGTACTTAGCATGGATGTTCATCCTTGACCAAATGCCCCATTCACATGTACAGTGTGACAATATGTCTGCAGTCTAATATTGTAGAGATTTGACCATTTGTACAATGATGTGTATCATGCTTTTAATACACAAAGCATTTCGAGTTGTCTGGAGATGAAAGATTTTATACACATAAAAATAATATTTTCATTGCTGTGTGTCTTTAAAACAATGAGACACTTTCTACATATATTAGTAGGCTTTTCACAGTAAGTCTCCAGGTAATATTTCACTTACTGCTCAGGATGGTGGTACTTTGAACACCTTTCAATTTCTCTTTCATAAGCAATGTTGATGATGCAAATTAGGCCAGGTGCTGTGAATTAAAAGATATTTGCATACCAGGTCTGAACAAATGTAAAATTAATTTGAAAGCAGTGAGACACAGTGGTGCAGTGACTGGCAGCAGGCCTAGTTTTTATGCTGTCTGAAACCTTAGAAACAATGAAGTATTTAAAACAGAAAAAATACACATTGGTGCTTGATCCATGTTTATTCCCTCCATAACACACTAAGAACATTGGAACAATGCTTTCATAAATAAAACACTGCAGAGCCAGCTACTCACCCTCTTTTTTCCTTCTCAGGAGGTTAAGTGTACATCATGAAATGGATCTTACAAATGGTTCAAAATATACCAAGCACATAGAGTGATGGTGATGTTGGAGTCAAAGATCTTAAACATCTTTTCCAGCCAAAAGTATTCTATAATTTTTTAACAACATTGGTGTCATTTCCAGGGGCAATAACACCAAAAGCCCACTGTATTCTTATCTGAACTAAAATTTAGCTTGTAAGTTAAATAAATAAACAAGTTATTAATATATCTGGCCAAAACTAATCTCCGAGTTCCATCAGAAAACATAGTAGACTAAATAATCTTCACTTTTGAATTTATGTGATTATAACAGTAAAAATATGATTCACATGTTACATACAGCATTGAAAACTTCTCTTACAGAGATTCAGCAGATATTTTGCACTGCTAATTTTTACTTACAGTAAAACTGTATAGTAGCAGAACAACCAGTATCATAATTTGTCCTGTGTCAGAGAGAACACTCAAATGACTGCTGATGCTAAATTCTGTTAACTCAAGTGATTTCACCAAATTTTTGCTTCTTTCACTTATTTGCAGAATTCTTACACCATCTTATACAGATGACAGTCACAAAGCATTTTATTTTTCCCTTGAGCTTCCTAAATTTGAACATATTTTTCAGCTCATGACACATTTGAAACCTTTCTTCCATAAATTTTCTCCTTACTCAATGTTCCTTTTTATTATATTCATAGTGAGACTGCAGACTTTAAGAAACCTGTATTATGAAGCAGAACTGACAAATCAAAACTCTTGCAGTAAAAGAATATGTGTATTCATACAGAACTGGTGAAACACCTCAATAAAAAGCATGGTTATATTCCTTTATCAGAATCTTAATACAGGCTCTATTTTACTTGAAGGTTAAAATACCCCTTTTAACAGATGCAAAATTTTCCACCCAGCATATATTAGTGCTATTTTTGCCCCAACCCATGTGCAGGACCTTGCACATGTCCTTGTTGAATTTGTGGTTCGTACGGGCCCCCTTTTCAAGTCTGTCAAGATCCCTCTGGATGGCATCCCTTCCCTCCAGCATGTCAACCGCACCACGCAACTTGGTGTTGTCAGCATATTTGCTGAGGGTGCATTCAACTGCACTGTTGTTGCTGACAGAGATACTAAATAGTGCTGGTCCCAATAAAAACCCTTGAGGAACTCCACTCCTTACTAGTCTCCACATGGACATCGAGCCATTAACCAAAACTCTTTGAGTGCAATGATCCAACCAACTGGTCCATCCTTCAAATCCAGGATTTAATGCAGGACAGTGTCAAATGGTTTACACAAGTCCATGCAGATTAACATCAGCTGTTCTTCCTTTATACAATTCTATACACCCTATCATAGAAGGCCACCAGATTTGTTGAGCACAATTTGCCCTTAGTGACGCTATGTTGGCTGTCACCATCACCTCCAAATTTTCCATGTGTCATAGCATAGCTTCCAGGAGGATCTGCTCCATGGTTTTTCCAGATGTAAGACTGACTGGCCTGTAAGTCCCTGGTCTTGCTTTTTTCCATTTTTATAAATGAGGGTTAAGTTTTCCCTTCATAGTCAGTGGGAATTTCACTGGACTGCTATGACTTCTCAAGTATTATGGATGGTGACTTAGCAACTCCATCCTCAAGATCCTTCAGGAGTTCGGGATGGATCTCATGAGGTTCCATAGACTTGTGCACCTTCATTTTCCTTGGATGGCCTCAGACCTGATCTACCTCTACCTTGAGTGATTCTTCATTCTCCCAGTCTCTGTATTTCCCTTCTGTGACTTGGACAGTGTGGCTTGACCATTTGCTGGTGAGGACTGAGGCAAAGAACTTATTGAGTATCTCAGCCTTTTCCATATTCTGGCCAACCAGGTCAAGCGGTTACAGCTAAATTGTATGAAGGTATGCCTGTAGCTCTCATTTACATGTTTGTTTCGCCATATTAGACAAGCAAAGATGAGAAAAATTACCAATTTATTGAAATTATGGTCAGAAGATGTAATGTAATCGAAGGAAATGCATTTGATTCCTTGTTTTCTAGAACAAAGATTTATTTTTCATTTTCTAAACTGGATGGTGAGTTCACTTCACCTGAGTTTGAATATCTACACTCTGGTGGATGATGATAATTTTGCCTTTCCTGCTATCAAAAGAACTCTATACATTTATAATGTGTTTTATTTTATGTACATGCTTTTAATTAAGTAAAAATTGTTAAGTAGCATCTATACTTGTAAGTATAGTATATATACTATTTCTAAGTATAATATATATACTACTTGTAAGTAATATCTCTACACTGAAAATTATTCGTTAAAATAACTTCAGGACTAGTGGGGAAAATGTTACTTTTAGAAAACATATGTAACCTATAAAAACAAGAAAACTAGAGAAGCCTGTGCAGAATAATATGGTGCTTTTTTCAATGATCACAGAGTTCCTTGGTCAATAATATGAAAAAAAAAAGCAGAGAAAATGCAACTAGAGAAACTGAAAGACAGCATAAGAAATAAGGAGAGAGAATGCATTTTTTAAAAATCAATTTTCTGAATCACCATCTGAAAAAAGAAAATCTACAAATCCACTATGCACTTTTACACACTGTACTGTACCCTACAGAGGACTGGAATTTTTGGAATGCAAGACAAAATGAATTCGTTCTTGGATTTAATTCAGAGAGAATCATAAGAGCAATTTATTTCTGATGCAGTTCCAGTAAAAATCTATTATGTTGATTGCCATAAAGTTCATCAGTTTAAAAATGTAACTTTTACTCCTGACTCATCATCTGGATAAAAATACTCATTCACTATGACAAAAATGTCCAAAATAAAGGCAACGTTTATTAGAAAATCTGCCTTCCAGTTGTTCATTCATATTAATCAAGTAAAACATATTCAATGAAGCTCATAAAATCCAGTGTTTCTTAAAATGACAGCAGATGCAGGATTCCAGTACTTTCTATTAACAATTTTTCAAGCTCTACCTCATTTAATGAATACAACTGGTACTATTTTAGTCTTCTTCCAAGTTATTTCCACCTGATCTCTTTGAATATTTTCCTGATAGTATTTCCTGTTATTCAGGCCATCAGTGATTGGTGCATTACCATTTTAAATCCAGAGACACCTCTTTCATTACCCAAGTCATGATCTACAGAAGCAAATGGGAGTCATGGAATCCCACTCTAAATTTACCTGGTACAGAAACAAAGCTAACAGGAGAGAAAAATGGCATAAGAACCTATAAGAAAATCATGATGATATTGCTGGTTAATTGCTATCAGATACCATGGACAATCCAGGATGCAGTAGGGCATAAGTAATATTGAGTGAATCACTAGCTAACACCGTGTATAGTATGGAGCAGTCTTTAGATAACCACCATCCCAGAAGGATAAGGAGAAGCTAATGCCTTTTGGAAAATACTTTCTGAAAACCATTCAACATTATTATGTTGAACTATTTCCAGCAGTTTGATTCTTGATTTCTGATGACACTACGGACTAATCATAGCAGCAATTAGAGAGTTTTTAGAGTATAACCACGTATTGTCCTTGAAGTGTCATGCAATTCAAACATCACTCTAGAGCTTTATATTAGGAAACTTGTGCATCATAACCAGGTGGATTTAAGTGACTGTAGGTGTTATAATGTCTTAAAGTACATAAGTATCAGCAATCTACATAGAATAAGTTTTCAAAATGCAAAGAACAAAGACAGAGGGAAGAAGGTAAATAACAACAAAAAAATTCCCTAATGTTGCTATTGTTTTCTAAATTTGCATTAACCTCATGAAGTTCAAAAAGACCAAGACTTGCACTTGTGTGAGGAAAACCACTGTTATCAGGCTAAGTGATGAATGGATTGAGAGAAGCCCCACAGAGATGGCCTTGGGGATACTAGCAGATGAAAAACTGTTATGAGGCAGCAATATGCAATTGCAGTCCAGAAAGCCAACCATATCCTGGGCTGCATCACAGAAGCATGGCAGTAAACCAAAGGAGATCATTTTCCACCTCTAATCCATGCTTGTGAGACTCTTCTGGAGTACTGTGTCCTGTTGGAGCAGGTTCATAGGAGAACCACAGAGGTGATCAGAGGGCTGGGACTCTTCTATGAAGGAAGGCTGAGAGATTTGGGGTTGTTTAGCCTGGAGAAGAGAAATCTTTTGGCAGACTTTTCTGGGGCCTTTGATAATGTAAAGGGGCTTATAAGACAGACATACCATGACAGGATAAGGGACAATATTTTAAAATTGAACGGGGGTATATTTATGTTTAACAGGAACCTGATGAGAGCAATGAGAACCTTGAACAGGCTGCCCAGTGAAGTTGTGGATGTCCCATCTGTGGAAGTGTTCAGTGTCAGGTTGGATGGGGCCTTGAGCAACCTGATCTAGTGGAAAATTTTCCTATCTATAGCAGAAGGCTTGGACTAGGTGATCTTCAGAACATCTCTTCCAAATTAAACCATTTTATAGTAAATGTAAATCAGTTCATGTTTATCTTGAGAAACATGCATCTGTGAGACTTTTTAATTTTAAAATTTAACAGATACAATTCCTTACTGTATTCTGATTGCATCATTTCTAATCCTTCACAGCATTTGATCACAGAATTCTTGAGTATGTGAATAATTAAGAGAAGAAAATCAACGAGGGAGCAAAATATACATGTAAGTGAATGCTTTTCTGGAGAATAATATAATTTCCCAGGAACGTGCAGGATGAAGACCTCAAATGATGAAAAGTCTCTAAGCATGTACCCATTGGTTTTTGTCTGCAAGGACTGGGAACCAGCTCAGTACCAGCAAGGCCAAAGGGAGCCCCATCCTGCTGGTGGCCATGGTGAGAGTACCTTCTAGGCACCCTGTGAGGATGCTGCTTCCAGGGCTGAGGCCCTGTTCATGGTTGCTGCTTCTGGCCAAGATAAAAATCAATAAAACAAAAACCACTTCAGGAAGAGAAGTATTTGTTAGCAATATCTAACTATATGTTTTTTAATTTCTGTGTATTTATTATTTATACAGATTGTTGAATGATTTGATTGACTCATTTTCAAAGCTAACTACATGGGTTCATCAGTTCAAGTAACAGTGCATCATAGTGCATCAAGTGGGACAACAAAAATTTTTTTATCTTGGAAAATGAATTCCAATTACGGCAGAAAGTGGGTATTTTGAACACTTATTCTTCTATGAGATGCACTTGAGACAGCTGAAATTATTAAGTGTTGTCATAAATATTAGTATTGACTAAATATTAATGAGTATCAATAGCATAAAGTCAATGAATCATATATAAATGACTGTGTGTATATATCTTTTCCTTCATTTATTAAGCTATTGTCAACATTGCCACATACTGTAAAAACCCCAATGTACATTAAAGAGAAAAAGAAACCTATGATGTGTTCCTGTTGGTTTTGATACTTGCTTTTAAAACGTTTAAAGCTCTTTGGCTTGTTCTTGTTCTCAATACAGTCATCATTGACATCCATCAAATAAACTACTCCTTTTCCTTTCTTTCTTTTTTTTTTTTTTTTCTTAATTTATCTGTAGTTTTTCAAGGATAATGAAATACAGATTCATACATAATAAAGATTCATACAGTTGTAACAAGAATTTCTAGCTGTAATAGACTGATTTACTACAGAGAGCTACAGAGTTTTGTTTTACTGCAAGCATAGAGAGATATCCTTGCTGCACGAGGGCATGAAGTAGGTAGTGTATTGCATGTAGTTCCATTGCCAAATGCTACAGTCATTAAATGCTCAGCAATAACCCGCACTTACTTTAAAACAGTAAAATTTGCTTTATCAAGACGTAATATTAGGACACCTCACTTAATCACTTTGAGATGTTGCCTGGAAATTGAAAGATCTTCTACTAGTTACTAGTAGAAAAGGAGAAACAGCTGTGATAGTTCAATGGCTTTCAATTGCACTGCAATGTCAGCACTGGAACTTCTCCCAGGTCTCAGTAGCTGTTCTCTAAAATGTACCATAAATTGCACCTTAGTTTAAAGCACACGCTTTCTGTGTTACTGAAATTTTATTATGCTCAAATGTAACCATTGAGGTTTTTTGTAAAGGAAGAAAAAGTGTCAGACAGAAAACAAAGAAAAGGACAAATTCCATCTCATTTCTTATACTCTGTAACAATTTTATTCATATCTTTGAGTTGAATGAGATAGAAGTCAAGGGAGTATTTTCCAGGGTCCTTAAATGTACAGAGGAAACCTGATATTTCAAGCAACTACACAGCCCATTTTAAAAATTACTTCAAATTCCATGATCTGTTCCTTTTCTCATTTGACATATTTAGTCAGATATAGAATTCCCTGCTTCTTCCCCTACCTGGTATCCCTAAAATTACCACAGAAGGCTCTGCCACAGTCAAAATCAATAGAATGAAGCAGTACATTAAAAAGAACAACTTCACACATCAAAGGATTCTAGTATATTAGATGCAATTGTCTTCACAAATACATCTGACATAGAATTGGCAAAGTCACCTAAATTTGGCTGTCTTCAGCAAGTATTATTTTTTCCATTGTAGCATGTGCTATTGAAATGTCATTGCAATTCTGATTTATTCTTTTATATTTTTATTTATTTATACTGGACAAGTTTACAGCCACTGATTGTAAAGAATCTGAACACACTTTCTTCTGCTCCAAAAATGCCATGATCAAGAAGAAGGAAAAAAAGAACAGTATCTATTTCTGGATGGATTAGAAGTTTTTTTCATGAGAAAAATAATGTAGTTATTAAGGAGTTATTTTGACTGTTGGATATGTAATAACGTAAAAAGTCCAAGCCTGCTTAGATTACCATCAGTAGACAATCTGCAAGATATGTAGTATTCCACTTTAGAGTGAAAAAGCCACCTGATAACTTGCCTTCTCAAAATTCAGAAAGAAAAAACCAGGGTGCTCTGCAATAATAACATCCCAAATCCATCCAGTATGATTACAGAACTACTCCTGAGCATTTTTCATTCCATTCTCTTTGGGTTTTTTCATTCAAATCACACTAAAGTAATTTATGCTCTAATATAGTGCTGAAGAATTATAGTTGATTTCTGCAAAAAATGACACAGGATTTTAAATTTCCACCTGCCAGCTGCATCCTATAGTTGCTATTATACTGTTACAAGGTAAGATGGATCCTTTACAGATCATTTTGTGTGTATATGCATGCACACAGTCTTATTCATCTACTGATACCTGAAATATATCCTTCCTTGTGCTTTGTAATTAGAGTAGGACTGTAGGACTGTTTGCTTAGAACTTACTTAGCTCTTCCATTTATTGTAATGGTTTGCACTTACATGTCTAAATTTTACTAGCATTACTAAAACAATTTTTCTAAGTGTTTGAATATAAGAGGGGAAGAACGGAACAATGGACTAGTTTGTAGGATACTTGTTTTCTATTCCTTTTTGCAAATCACATTTAACTAACAAATGAAGAAATGAGATAACCGAAGTGTTATTATCATGTGTAACAAACTATAGTCTGAATATATTATTTCAAAATTATTTAGATCTATAATATTCACATTAATTTATACATGTTTCTGATGAATTCAAAATCTTCAATTTCATCACTGGAGTAGTGCCCTCAGATTGGATATTTTGCAGCTATCACACTGCTGCCTACTTCCTCAATTTATTATCAAGCTATAATTAAAACCAAAAAGTGATGGTGAGTACTGAGCAGTTCTTCAGATAGTGCAATAACCTCTCATTCAATGGGTAAGATGAGATGTAAGATTCAGGCATGGTGAATGACAGACATGCACTGAGGATCAAGTGGGCTTACTGGAGAAAAGGAGATAAGAATAAAACTCTGCGGATCTTTCCTGACGACATGACTGCTACCACTTGCAGAACTGAAGATGAGTAACAGAGAAGATATTAAAAACAGCTACAGAATTGAAATATATGTCAATGCAAAGAAAGTAAGTCAATTGTATCTCAGACCAGTATATAAACTCTTGTACCTTGACACCAAAATTTATGATCTAATTTTTATTGAGAAGGTAGGATCCATTCACAGTAATAATAACTTTACAAGGAAATTATTTACATAGGCTTTTTGAATTAAGTGGTCTATAATCAAAGCACAAAGGTTTAATGTCTGGAGCTCCTTGAGTGTCAAAGAGAACAATAAATAAAATAGACCTTAAAAAAAGATATGGCATTACAAAGCATTTTCCAGGCAAAGCAAAATACCATCATCTACTCTTTATAGTTCCTTCTGTCTTTCAGTATATTTTCTATCTAAAAATAATCAATATTTGGAATTATCTCAGAATAAGACATTTCCTGTTATTGCAATGTCACATAGCTTTTAGTTCTGAGGCATTTCTGATGTTCTGAATGGGAATGGGATGTTGGTACTGTTTGACTAAATTAAAATGTTCCTCCTGGAAGGATAGTTTATTATCTTATTTTTTGGAAGGAAGCTGTCAGACTTTCCCTCACTAATGTCTGTAGCATAGGAAGAGATAACAGCCACTGCTATACAGACTGAATGTTGTATCCACAGGATAACCCCAAATCACACTGGTTTCAAAGACAGTGCAGCTCAGTCTTGAGTGGTTGTGGATGTGAGCAAGGAAAAGGGTCATCAGAGCTAAAATTGGATCTGGATTGATGCTTTGGGAAAGCACCTTTTAGTGTTCCGAGTATAGTTATTGAAAAGAACTGAAGTTTGAACATGAAAGATCCAGGAATCTGCCACCTGATATTATAAATGCATATATGTTTCTACCTGAAAAATATTTAGAGCCTTGTAAAAGGGTTCACTAATTCATCAGGATACAGAAAATTTAAATCAAATACAAAATCTGTCCTCAAGGTTATAATCTATTGCAGTAGATGTTATAGCTGGCAACATTAACAATGCTAGGAGGAGAATGAATTATAGGGAATGGGAGAGTTACTAATTATCCGAAAAATTATTATACTGAGTAATGAGGTTTTTTCACTTAGTCAAGTGGGAAATTTAATATTTCAGACAGTGCAACAGATAACTTTCTGGGAAACTGGAAAGTATCCAAGCTTAATGTAAACGATACATTATGGTAACAGATGTTTTGTGAAACACTTCAACCTATGAGAACAAGCACAAGCCTAAGGAATATCAAGAAATGAATTGTCATTGAAAAATCACAGAATCATCCAGGTTGGAAAGAACCTCTGAGATCTTCAAGTTCGCCCTCAATGGGCTACCACTGTGATTCCCAGGCCATGGCACTGAGTGCCAAATTCAGTCTATTCCTAAAATCCTCCAGGGATGGAGAATCCTGGGCAGCCCATTCTAATGCCTGATCACCCTCTTTGTAAAGAATTTTTTCCTGATATCTAACCCAACCCCCCCCCTGACAGAGCTTAAGTCCATGCCCTCTTGTCTTTCTGGTAGTTGCCTAGGAGAAGAGCCTGACCCCCCCTGGCTCCAATTTCCTTTCAGGGAGTTGTAGAGAGTGATGAGGTCTCCTCTGAGCCTCCTCTTCTCCAGACTGAACACCCCCAGCTCCCTCAGCCCTTCCTCACAGGACTTGTGCTGGATCCCTTCACAGCCTCCTTGCTCTTCTCTGGACCTGCTCCAGGACCCTGATATCCTTCCTGAACACAGGACTCAAGGTGTGGCCTCACCAGGGCTGAGTACAGGGGAAGAATTGCTTCCCTGGATCTGTTGGCCATACTGTTCCTGATACAGGCCAGGATGTCATTGGCCTTTTTGGCCACCTGGGCACAGTGTTGGCTCATGTTCAGCTTCCTGTCAATCCAGACTCCTAGGTCCTTTTCTGCCTGGATGCTCTCAGCCACTCTGTGCCCAGCCTGGAGCTCCCCATGGGGTTGTTGTGGCCAAAGTGCAGGACCCGGCACTTGGCCGTGTTAAACCTCATCCCATTGGAATCAGCCCAACTCTCCAGTCTGTCCAGGTCCCTCTGCAGAGCCCTCCTGCCTTCCAGCTGATCCACACTCACCCCCGACTTAGTGTCATCTGCAAATTTGCTAGTGGTGGACTCAATCCCCTTATCTAAATCATCAATGAAGATATTAAACAGAACTGGGCCCAACACTGATCCCTGGGGGACACCACTAGTGACCGGCTGCCAACCAGATGCAGCCCCGTTCAGCACCACTCTCTGGGCCCGGCCCTCCAGACAGTTCTTAGCCCAGCACAGAGTGCCCCTGTCCAAGCTGTGGGCTGACAGCTTTTTCAGGGGAATGCTGTGGGAGACGGTGTCAAACGCTTTGCTGAAGTCCAGGTAGACTCCATCCACAGCCTTCCCCTCATCCAGCAGGAGGGTCACATGGTCATAAAAGGAGATCAGGTTGGTCAGTCAGGACCTGCCCTTCCTAACCCCGTGCTGGATGGGTCTGATCCCTTGTCCATCCTGCAGGTGCAGTGTGATTGCCCCCAGGATGATCTGCTCCATAACCCTGCCAGGCACTGAGGTCAGACTGACAGGCCTGTAGAAAGACTTTTTGTTATCCTTAATGGAAGTGGCAAGATTGAGTTCAAATCGTGCCTTCATCTCTGTAATTTTCTTTCTAAATGACCTAACTATATTCCTAAACTCTTCCTGAGTGGCCAGACCTTTTTTCCAAAGACCGTAAGCTCTCTTTTTACCCTGAGTTTCCTTCAGTATCTCCCTGTTCAGCCAGACTGCTCATCTTCCCCTCCAGTTTGCCTTTGGGCATACAGGGACTGTCTGCTCCTGTGCATTCAGGACTTGCTTCTTGAAGTACGCCCATCCCTCCTGGAGCCCTTTCTTTCCAAGGCCTGTTTCCCAGGGTGACCTCTGTGTAGAGGTTTTCTTGTTGGTCCTCCTTGCATCCCTGAGTATTGAAAACTCAGGGATTTCATGGTCATTGTGCCCCAGATGGCCTCTGACCACTACATATCCCAGCAGCCCCTCTCTGTTTGTGAACAGAAGGTCTAGTCGGGACCCATCCCTGGTGGGCTCATTTACTAGGTGGAGTAGGAAATTATCCTTTATATGCTCCAGGAATCTCCTAGACTGTCTCTTCTCTGATGTGTGAAGTTTCCAAGGGCTGGTGATTTTGAGACATCTGCCAGCTGCTTGTAGAATATTACCTGTAGAAGAGAAGAAACAGGGAAGGAGCTCAAAGTTTCCAGATAAGCAAGAACAGAAACTCTTTCACATCTTCTAGTGGACAAAGTGATGGGCTACCAGTAATAATGAGTCTAGTAGAAAAGGAAGGAAAGAAAAAAAGGTTGGACAGGACTTCTCAAATTGGCTGCGTTACCGAGGAACTAATACTGATATGTACTATAGCAATTACAGTCACAAATCTTTGTGTATAGTCCTGCCAGTCTTCCCATATCTCTCAGACATCTTTTCTTATTACTTCTGTGTCAGTTCTTTTATTTCTTTCTATTAGACTTACAGGTATAATGGTTGTTCTGTCATATTTTCAATTCCCATGTTTATTATTATATCAAATAGGGAAGGATATGTGTGAAAGTTATCATTCTGGAATTGACATTGACAAAAGTTTACTACTGCAGATCTACAGGATTTTCTGAGAAGCAACATTAAATGTTTTTCACAGAAGATATCCTGGCTTCTTATTCAAATATAGATTCCTTGTTTCTTACAAAGATGATTTTTATACTTCATTTAACAATGTGAGCTGCAGACAAACACCAAATTTCTACCTTGAACTCTGAGCAGTCCAAGAATTCTATCTTGCTGATAAGTCCTTTTCAGTCACATCATCTTCTAGGCACTATATAAGGCTTAGCAGGTACACATAAGAAAATGCTCAGCAGAATAATTTCTATTCTTGCTCCACATATCTGTCTGGGCCTGCTGACAGTTCTTGAAAAGGTATCAGTAAAATATGTTTTCTATAATATGGGAGAATTTGTGTTTCACTACCCAGTAACTTTAGAGGAAAAGTCTTATTACTTAATATCACTGTTATATTGAGCATAGCTCTAGCTTGGATTTAGTTATGGAAATACAAACGTAGGTGTTGGATATTGACATAAACTGAATTCACAAGGGTACTCACTAAAGATTTGAGAACAAGGACATGTAAAAGAATCAGTAACTGGAAGGCTGAAACCTTAATTACAGAAAGAATTAATTTTTTTTTTAAGACATGTCCTAGGAAGGAATGTAATTAATGTATCTTCTAACGAATCTGAAAGATACTGAAAATTATGTGCTATGTAGGTTACTATACGACAAGATGACAGACACAGCCAACAAGGGTTTACAAAGGGAAGGTCTCATTTAACCAGTTTGATATCATTCTACAATAAGGTCATACACCCAGTGGATGAAGAGAAGGTGGTGGGTGTAGTTTTTCTGGATTTCATTAGGGTCTTTGATACTGTCCCTCACAGCATCCTTCTGGACAAGTTGTCCAACTGTGAGATGAGCTGGCATATAGTAGACTGAGTGAAGAACTCACTGAATGGAAAGACTCAGAGGGTTGTGCATGAAATAATGATGATCTTAAATTACTTTCCAGAAAAACTGAGGTATTACTACAGTAAAGAAAACAAAGCATTCATATGCTCAATACATTTTGTATAGTTGTTCTCCAGAGAACATGACAGACAGGAAATTACACTGAAGCCCAGCCATTCACTTAAACCTGTAGGATTAAAATGCAGGAAACAGGAGTCAGGTTTCTCACGGAAGGTCCTAAAAAGGACCTGATTTGGGCTGGGATAGAGTTAATTTTATTTATAGTAGCTCATATGGTGCTGTCTTTTGGATTTGTGACCCAAACAGTGTTGATTACATACTGATGTTTTAGCTCTTCCTGAACAGTTCATGCACAATGTCGAGGCCATCTCTATTCCTCACACTGCCCCACTAGCAGGTAGGCTAGGAGTGCACAAAGTGTTGGGAGGGGGCACAGCTGAGTTAGCTGACACAAAATGATCAAAGAAAGATTCCATATTATATGATGTCATGCTCAGCAAACAAAGCTGGGGAGAATGAAGAGGAAGGAAGGAGGAATTCTGAACGAAAACATTCAGAATGATGGTGCCTGTCTTCCCAAGCAACTGTTATGCACAGTTACATTTTCTGCAAATGGCTAAACATCTGCCAGCCGATGGGATGAGTGAATTAATTCCTTATTTTATTTTGCTTATGTATGCATCTTTTCCTTTACCTATTAAACTTCCTTTACCTCAGCCCATGAGTTTTCACACCTTTGACCTTCCAGTTTTGCTCTCTATCCCACTAAGCAGGATAAAGTGGCTGTGTGGGGTTGAGCTTCCTATCAGGGCTAACCCACAACATTGGGAAAGGAAGAATTTATGGTATTAAGGTATTCAGGAATACTATTACAGGACCTACTTGGGAAAGAAAGCAACCATAAGAGATATAAGAGTGCTCTATTCATTCTTAGGCTATATTATTGGCACACTAATCTTATACTTTAAGATTATTTTCAGATGTGAGAAAACAGTAAAAACAATACATGCATTGTTCTGTCTTTTTAATAATAGTCACTATAATTTCCTGGATTACTGCTTTGGTTTGCCACATTTTTTCCCTATTCATTTTAGATCAAATATTTAGCTCATTTACTTGATAATTTTTGTTACACTGGACAACGTGAAATACCAGGCAGCATGTAAATTCTGTTACATTCTCCAGCACATGTGGAATGTGATTCTTCGCATGGAAACTATCAACAATTTGAACACAACAGACTAAAATTTGACATTCATACTCTCATATACACTACTGTAGCCCAGCTACACTGTCTTTATAGATTATTAACGAGACCTTGTTTAACAATCAGTGGAACTCAGTGATGTTTTACTTCCTCCCTGGAGGACCAATTGCTTATCTCATCAAAAGGATGATAATTCCCTCTGTCTGTCAGTTGATATCATCTTTATCTGGACACAAACTACATGAGCAGAGTGAGCTGAGCTTCCAGCCTTGCTGGTGGAAAGGGATTCAAAATTCATGTTTATCATACGCAGAAGATAGATGCACTATCTAGCTTCAGGCACTGCATTAGCACTAGAGTCCATTAATTGTAATTATGCTCTGAATATAGAGAATATTAAAATGTTTAAATTAATAAAGGAGAAGGGCCATCCCCTTGGCACAGTTTCTGCATGTTAATATGGCTTTCTGTGCAGGAGGTGATCTGTGCATGCAGGGAGCATTCCTCAGGCCACTGGAGATTGAGCACATAAAGCTATCTAGGGGACGTGTGCCAACCATGGCCATATCATAGCATCTCTGTTCATTAGTCCATGGAGTTTTATTTTTGTAGGCCTTGGGTAAGAATGACATCATTAGCTTCTTGAATGAAAGTAGGATGGGAGAGATCCAGCTCAGCTGTGCTTGCCATACACATGTACATGCATATGAAGATTGCATTAAGAAAGAAACTGTCCTTCCTTACTGGGAAGACAGCTGGAATTAGTTGTGCAAGTGATAGCCCTGCTCTGGCATGGAAACAGAGAAAGGCCAAATGTCTCTTACAGTGATTGAACACTTTCATTTACGTTTAGATATTTAAGGATCTTTTCTGAACTTTTAATTCTATCTTGGTTCCCATCTGATAATTTTTCATCAAAGTATGACAAGATGTAATTTTGTTTGAACTAACAAAATTAAAATTTCTTCCTTTGTTGTCTTTTACTGAGTAGATTAATTTACCTTTTATCTCTGCAAAAGCATCAATCCTCCATTCTGTTTTTACTTTCATTATTCAATTAAGTAATATAAATATGTAAATGTTCAGATCCTATTTAATAAAAATGGACCAAAAAGTCACTTCCCTGTTTTACCCTGCCAACAATACTGAGGAAGTAGTAAGAACAGTCCAACTAGCTATCACTGAAGCCTATAATCCAGAACTCATAACCTTAAAAATAAAACACAGAGATCACAAAAAATAAATAGTTATTTTTAAAACTCCATTCAAATGTTAAGAATATAAGGAGTGCAGTACATTCCGTAATCATGAGATTATTATTATTAATTGTTATAATAATATTACTATAATTTTTATAATAATTATTAAAAAATTACTTATTATTATTAACCACTAGATTTTCTCATGAATTATTCATCATAAACAGAGCAGGACATAGCTTTAGAGCTCTATCAGGAAAACCTAAAAACTCCTAAGTTTTGAAGTACTGTTTCACTAATACATCCAACTCTTTTTAAAGCCAATGAAGTGATACATTTAATGTCAGACTTGAACTCTTCAGGAAAACAGTGTTTGTAACTGCCAAAATGTAACAGTATGTCACTAGGGTAGAAGAGAGTTTGTATGATCATTTAACGTAGAAATTTCAAACTCTGCTCTGTTTCCTCCAGAAATTTTTGGGATTTATCTGTGGTGGGTTTATTTTTTAATATTTTTAAATTTAAAATAAAAATCTGTTAAGAATAAATTCACATGGTTTTCTGAAACGCAACTTGATGATCTTCAACATCCCTTCCAACCCTAACCATTCTGTGATCCTATGAAGTAATTCCTTGTTCACCTTTGCTCTTGGTGGATGTAGAACTATACAGCTCTCCACAGAACGTTACCATACATGAAATAGTGATCCATGATGAGACAAATATATTAGCTTGCACTCTCTATTATGATAACATAGCAGTGACTGTTCATCTGGGAGTTCAGGTCAAGCCGAATATAATTTTCTTCCTGTGTACAATGAAAACTGTAGGCAAATTAGTATACAACCTGTTCTGGGTTAAGAGAAAGCAACACCGAGAGGGAGAGAGGGAGAGAGGGAGAGAGGGAGAGAGGGAGAGAGGGAGAGAGGGAGAGAGGGAGAGAGGGAGAGAGGGAGAGAGGGAGAGAGGGAGAGAGGGAGAGAGGGAGAGAGGGAGAGAGGGAGAGAGGGAGAGAGGGAGAGAGGGAGAGAGGGAGAGAACACCAGATGTAGCAGAATGTGTAGAGGAATGGCCTGAGCCTGCGTACACAGCCCTATGTTTGAGGCACTCAGGTGCTAATTACAAGGTGGGAGGTGTGAGCTTGTGTTAAACCCACCTGCATTAAGGCTCCACCCCAGCCCAATTAGGGTTTGCCTCAGCTGTTTTGCATGAAACTCTCTTCCTTCTTCCTGGTTTGCCTAACCAGGGGCTAGACCGTGGTCTATGCCCGCATTCTCCACCAGATGTTAAGCAGGTGAACCTTTCTTGGGCTACAACACTCTTATGTCAAAGAGGGGTTCTCACCAAGGTGCACAGTCAGTGCTCCAATTTTGCTGCCTTCAGACTCTCCCAGCCTCCTTCAGTGCTTCTGCTCCAGACTCAGCTAACCTCCTCCTCTGGCTGCTTGAGAGGGAGCTGAGCATGTGTTTGGCAGTTCACCTTTTATTGCATGAGCAATCCTGCTCATGCGCAGCTGAAGCAAACCCTGATTGGGCGGGGGCGGAGGCTTACCACAGGTGGGCTTAACACGAGCTCACGCTTCTGGCCTTGTAATTAGCACCTTAATGCCTCAAACATGGGGCTGTGTACGCATGCTCAGGCCATTCCTCTACACATTCTGCTACAACTAGATGAGAGCAATGCTGGAGCAGAGAGACCAAGGTCGGTGAGGAATGAGAGGGAGAAGGTTCCTGATGTGATGGTAGCCTTTGCCCTGAACCCATGAAGGACCATGGTGGAACAGGCGTTATGGACCTGGCACCCGGGAAGGATCCCTTTGGAGTAATTGTGGACTGTGTACCTGCAGCCATGGTGGGGACTGTTCCCCAATCAGTCCATGGCTCTGGGCTGCCTGTGCTGGAGCAGTTTGCTCCTGAGGAGCTGAGCCTGGCAGGAGGGACTTTCTTCCTTGGGAGGGATCCCACGTTGGAGCAAGGAAAGACTGTGAGGAATCCTTCTCCCTGAAGAAGAAGTAGCAGTAGAGAACAACCTGTGAGGTCCGTACTGTGAACCCCACTCCCTGTGCACCCGTGCTGCTGAGGAGGAGGTAGAGATATCGAGAACAAAATAATTTGGAGTCGAGAAGAGGGAATAGGTGGGGAGAAGTATTTAAGCTCTGGTTTGTGTTTTCTCTTTGCCCTGTTTTTATTTGATTTATGATAAATTAAGTTGGGATTTCTTTTTCCCCCAAGTTAAATTTGTTTTGCCTGTAACCGTAATTAGTGAATGAAAACCTCACAGCCCTTGTCTTGACCCACAAGGTTTTGGCTGGATTTCTCCTCGCCGTCCCGAAATGAGGGAGGGGTGAGGGAGAGTGATGGCTGTGTGCTCCTTTGATATCATCCGGGCTCAAACCACGGCACAACTTCCCCTCACAATTCTGGTGCTGTTTGTCATTCGGACTGCTTGTCTGGCTTCTCCTGGAAGACTGAGTAGTACTTCATGCAGAAAAATCCTATGAAAAATATCCAGGTGAGTTACTTTGTATTGGCCTTTATTGTACTGTCTCTGTCACAAAATAGCACTTTGTCCTTAGAGGATATGACTTCATTTTTTTTGCTATACAGATTATTATATTTTAAAATATAAGAAACATATTTTAATATATATATTATTTTTCAAAACTCATTCTTTCACCTCCTTTCCCCCTTGCTGTTGGATCTCCTATGCTTCTAGTATCCTCCCAGCCACTCTCTCCTGCTGTTCCCATGTACATATTTTATGTTGGTCTCTAGACAGTTCTGGACCAATGGAGGAAGCAACAAACTGTCCAGTTTAATAGGTGAGTGCTGGTATACTCACAGAGAATATATATGGAAAACATGAAGCAAGCAATACTATTGGGTATTAGAGCCTGTGTGTTGTCAGTATGCACAATAATAATATTTAATGAGTTCATTTATTGGTTTAGTTTTACATAGCTGGGATTTTGATCCACAAGAGGCAGAAATTCAATATTTCTACTGATTTGTTTTGTCAAGAATTGGAAAATATTACTCTGTCATAACACCATAACTCTAGAGAAAAAGTATTAAAAGGAGATATCATAACTTACCAAAGACTGATTACAACTTCAACTAAATTTAACAGTGCTACAGTAAAAATGGTGGTAAGCATTACATGCCCTGTATCAAAATGAATTCTACATTGCAAAGTTAGTAAAGCATCATTTTTACAGTGTTTCAAAGATATTTTCCTATGAAGTTTAACCAAATGGAAGTTTCAGGCTGCACATCTCTCGTTTTTTTTTATTGTAAGTGGAAATGCACATTTTAACTCTTCCTTTTTGTTCAGCTTGTTCCTAGCCAAATTGAACAAGATATTTTTGGCTTCTTTTATTCAAAGATACCCTAGAGGAAAATGCTATGGCAGACATACAGCTCATCTACATATTCAACTAGGAATTTGGCACATAAATTTAAGAACTGTTATGTATAGTAGCAAAAAATGCCAACATAAGAGAAGCTAAAGATGGAGCAAACCGAGTGAAAAAAATGTGACATGATGTAATTGAACAGGATAACACTACTTTAAGAGTAATCTGTGTTTGAGCACGGTGTAAACCAAGTCTCCATCTTTTTTTCTTTTTCATATTTTAGATATTAGAATACATAAAAGTCAGGCAATATAATTAAATATTTTTATTTAGAAAACTCTGGGAGATGTCAAGCAAATGCAGAAAGAAAAGCTTTTTTTCACATTAAAAAAAAAAAAAAAAGTAATAATAAATTAGATGTCTGAATCTTTAGTAACAGTGGCTCAAAAATGAGGCTTCCAGCTGTTAAAATAGCTTGGAGAAGCATTACACTGCATCATTTCATTTATGTAAGTAGTTACTTTATTTTACAGTCTTTAAAACCACACAGTATCAACCTCACAATGGAAAAATACAAATTTTGACAAATGCAAGAACTCAAAAATTGACTGCATTCTGACAGAAATTCTACCTGTAAATTTTAACAACTACTAATAAGCAGGTAGGAGGTGGGGGGAGGAAAGATATATGCCAGACATTTTACATAGCTTATCACAGGACCTTGCTGTCTGGAGCATTCAAACCAATTACAGGGCAGATAAATAATACAAGAGACAACAACATTGATGTACAAGAAAAATGACAAAGATCCTTAAAGCATTTACCTTTTTCTCAGTGTCTTACAGAGTAACCATTTATGAAGAAACAAAGACATGTTACATGAACACACACACCTGAATAGGATTCAGAAATATTGAATGACTTTTTCTGGTATTCCAAAGAGTGTTTTGTTTCTGAAAATTGGTACACCTTTTATGCAATTAATTTCAATTAAAATGGAAAAATGGGTTTCACAGTCACTCACGCTTATGAATTAATAGCAGAAGATTCCAATAATTTGCCCTGGCTAAAGGCCAAGACTGATTTAATGCTTTGATTTCATTTCTGTGAGGAAGCTAAGACCAAATTTGTCATTAGAACAAAAAATAAAAACATTTTTCATTTTATGTGATAGAAATAGAAGATATAATAAAATATAAAAGAATTACCAGATAGAAACTATAGGAAGTACTTTTTTCTTCTCTTCAGACTGATAGTCCAGGATTGTTTGCATTGTATGATTAATCAAAAACACATACTTCATACTATGAGTGACACATTTAGAATTCAGCATCTGCAGGTACAGCTTGATATCTGTATTCATAATAATTAATTAATTAATTTCATCAGTAATCCAAATTATTATTACCATCATCATAGTCTACCAATAATGTAATTATTTAATAATTATACAATTACCTGAATTACACCAATCAACATTACCATAAGATCCGAACCCCACTGAATCAGTAGAAAAGTTCTAAATTCCATGTGAGAAATCTGGAAGTTTGGAGTTATAAAAAACCCCTCAGACTTTTATTGTAAGGAGTGTACCATGAGATATGAAATAATTACAATTTTATCAGCTTAGATACCATAGATATTTTCAAACATTAAAGTAAATACTAATTCAAATCAGATTAATAAAAACATACTTGGATCCATTTTAAAAATAATAATTAAAAAAAAAAGTCTAGAATAAAGAAAGTGGAGCAAATATGCACTGAAAATTAGAACACAGCCAAGAAAATTATGATTCTGAAGGAATATGGCATGCTGTAAATATTCTAAGTAAGCTTCATTCTGCCTTCTGTAGTATAAATTAATGCCACCACTTATTTTAAATGATGCAAACCAAGCATTTCACTACTTATTTCAGAATAAGGATCTGGCCAGAGATTTTCCTCAGTTCATGTCTCCATATCATTGCTTCGGTTATAGGCAGAAGCTGTTAAAATAAGCATTTTTCTAGCTTTTCATTTGCAAACAGGCTATAAAACCACTTAACCACATTACACAGTTTCAAATTATCAAACCACTAGCTAAAACTGGTAAACCTATTTTCAGGAATAGAATTATGACTTATACCTGCCCCTTTGGTGATGTTTGTGATCAAATTCACAGAACAGTAACACTTTTTTCCTCTTTAAATTTGTATATAAAAACACACACATGCACTCATTTTCCTCTTCTGAGCCCCCTTGCTATTGTTTCAAAGATTTTCTCATTTTTTAGAAAGAATTCTATGTATAAAAGCATTAGGAACAAATTGTCTTTTGTGCTGCTTCTCTGGACTTGCCTTTTTAATTCTATTTTCTTAAACTTGCTCTCTTATCTATTGTGTGGTAATACTCTCATATTCTTTTTTTCAGGCAGTTAGACAAAACATGTTCATAGCCCATCAATTCTGTATATTCCATTAGCAAGAAAAAAAAGCATATCACTGTAATCCTCAAGATTTGTCCATTTACCTTCTCTAATCTGTGACTTTTCAGTACTTCTGGCAATACACTGGTTTGTGCACAGGAGTCCAAGCTAAAAGTAATTGCTTCTGCTCCATTTGCTTTTATGAAGGTACTATATTCATCTCGTGTTACAGCATTGTCTATTTCTCCAACAAATAATTCACCTCTGTAAAGTTTATATGCATTCTGCTGTGCTCATCTCTGTGTGAGACGAAATGGCAAGCTGACCAGTTCTTAAGATATGTTGACTGTTTGTCTATTGAGGCATTAATAATGAATGCCCAGCTGTGATGGGCTGGGCACATGGTTAACATAAGTGATAGATAAATGCCCAAGTAATTCTTATACGGTGAAGCAGCGTATAGAAAAAACACAGCACATTTGCCTATAAAGACACTTTGAGGATACTTTTGATCACACCTGGTTTATTGCCAAAGCTTTCAGATGTCCTAGCTTCAAGTAAACAAGATTGAAATACCATAAGTCATTTTAAGCAACATCACTTGAGCAGTAATCCATTAAAGATAGAGGGAGGAGATGGCTTCAAACTAGCTCACAGCACTGCCAGACTGTGCGCTGAAAGCATGAGAATAAAGGCACTGTGTGGAAGCCATTTAAGCATGAGTCAAATTTAACTCAGTGGAGACTGGAATTTGTAAGATATATAGCAAGAACACCATCGCATTCTGTTGCTGTTGGGAGCTTCTTACAATATTATTTAATTAATTATATTCTCACAGCTTTTTAATGTGTTGCCTGTAATCTAGTAGCTAATATAGTGTGTGAAACTTTTTGTATCTGATCTCGATGGTTTTTAGTTCACTTGCCCTTATCCCTCAGTTCTCTATTCTCCATCATTTTGAGTATTTTTTCTCCATCAGATTCTGTCTGGATTTGATGACCTCTACTTGGAAATTTTTCAGTGCTTATTATCACAGGTCAATTTCTGTGATCTCTTCCTGAGTTTTGTTTTGTGTCATGTGCCCATTTTAGGGATCTGATCCCTTAATGTTCCAAAATTGACTCATCGGTTCAAATCAAGACAATCTCTGCTATAATGTTTTCTTTGTTAGAATCCAGTTCTGACACTTTTACAGTGTTATCACTGTGCTACAAATTAAACTCCCTTCTTACAAGGGTCTAGAATGTAAGATCCCCACTCACTACTGAAGTATGTAGTCTAATAATCAGATTCAAAATAAAAGCAATGTTTACCATTCCTTCATCTACATTTTCTGAAGGAGAACGGCTTTGGTTGCTGTGATTTATATTGTATCAGGGGTGCTGATGTGTCTTAAGTATGTTCCAGTGTGCAATGACAGATGTTAGCAGTTTTGTTCGTGGGTAGTTTACTGTATAGGCACTGTTTACTTTGTTTAAAAGATACTTTCTGGACAAAAGAAACGAAAGCTGACTTTGTCTAGTCTTAGAAGCTGTGAACTGTATCATAAGAATCATAATGCTGGAGAAAAAGATTTTCCCTTAAAATAACTGAGCATGTTCAGGTAGTGAAATCTTCTAGAGTGTGATAAGGGAGGACAGCAGATAAAAGACACAGCAGGCAGTGAAACTGCAACATGTGCAGAAACCAAAATGCTTCATTGATGCATTTCTGTGGAAATCCTGAACTTGGCAACCTTGAATGTAGCAAACAGTTAAGGGCAGGCTTCAGCATAACAGGGATATGTTTCTTTCAGTATGGTGGTCATTTTAGCTCGGGGTTAAGTAAGTTCACACTGATAATTCACAGAAATCATTACAGGCAGCTGTGCAGGGGGCATTGGAGAAGAGAAAGATTAGTTTATAAGTTTACATTTTAACTTGTATTATGCAACAGATCTGAGTCTTTCCTATTTTAAAGGCTACCTCATTTCAAAGCCTTAATACAATCTAATGTTTTTTTGTTTGTTGGTTGCTGTTGTTTTTGTTTGTTTGAGCATTGTTTTTGTTTGTTTCTTTCTTGTTATATCAGGTATTTTATTAACAACAAATTCTTATCTGGTTTTGTTGGATTTGGGGTTATTTGATTAATTTTTTCCTTATGCTTTCTAAAGCTTGTCTGATATTTACCTAAGCAGTGAAAGTCAATTGGTAGCAGCCACAAAGTATATACATCATTGTGTGTACATGCTTTACATAAAATGATAACCAAAATGATGCCCCACAAAAAGAAATAACTTAGAAAATAATACCTACGTTTTTAAGATTTTCCCAAAACATATGACTCACAGATATATTTGATATATTTACACACTTAAATACACTTTCACATTGATTCTTACCTTAGGGATAAATGATTTCTTTCCAATCAGTGGCTTCATAGACCTAAATAAAAGAAAACTAAAGACTTTCTGAAATCTAAAGACAAATACTTTCTATTGTCACAAGTCAAGCAGCTTCATTAAAAAAATACAGGAGGCATTGAAGTAAAACCTATACATAATTAGACTAATAGTAGCTATTAACAGGTATGTCACGCACAAACACACTGAAACAGCACTATATTTTGAAATGCTATTCATTTAAAGAAAACCTAAAATTTGGAAAAATTCTTTGAAAAAATAACTGCCCTTCATTCTTCTCTTACAATAGGTATTGCTCAGTATAATCACAGAACAATACTGCAGGTGAGGTAGGAGAGATCCCTTTGTGGTCACCTAGTCCAACTTCTCTGTGTAAAGAAGGGTCACCTAGAATTTGTTGTCCAGGATATTGCCCCATTGGGTTTTGAACATTTCAATGGATGAAGACTTCACAACTTCTGCTACAATTTCCCTTGCATTTTCTCTGTTTCCTATATTTCAGTTCATGTCCATTGCCTCTTGTCCTTTCACTGGTATACTAGGGATAGAAGAACATAAGGTGCAGTGTTTTGGATTTGTGACCAAAACCTGGTGTAGGTATTGCTGATCAGTTCTTACATAGCACCAAAGATGTGCAAGAAGCTGGGAGGGGACAGCTGACCCTACCTACCAAAGTAATATAACATATCTCATTGTGCTTGGCAATAAAAGCTGGAGAAAAGGAGGAGGAAGATGGGATGTTGGGGGTTATGGTGTTTGTCTTCTCAGGTAGCTTTTACCTGTGATGACGTTCTGTTTTTCAAGAAATGGCTTCCTACTGCCTTCTGGTAGGAAGCAGTAAATTAATTCTTTATTTTGCTTTGCCTGCAGAAGCAGCTTTACCTCATCTATTAATGTGTCGTTATCTCAACCCACAAGTTTTTTTTGGTTTTGCACTTCCAGTTCTCTCCCTCATTCCACTCTGAAGGAGCAAGTGAGAGGCAGTGTGGGGTTAAGCTGCCTACCAGGGTTAATCCACCACAGCTGAGAGGTGCCATGGTGCTCAAGGCACTGGCTTCTCTGTGTGATGATTATATTTTTCCATCCTCTTCAAGGTATGATTTTTTTTTTTTAAATATAATTTCTTATCCTGTGCATTTTTATGCAATTATTATTTTTTGTGTGAATCCTGGAAAATATTTCTACTGATGATGTTTAAAACCCAACCATTCATTTAAGTCTATTCTTGTAGTTTCTGCATATTTTAAATCTCTGACTGACACAAAATTTTCTCACAGACTCTAAAAACATGCTAATCAGTTTCAATTCAAATTAAACAAAAAATGTCACAGATACTGTTGATCAGTTCTGAGCAGTGCTCAGTTCTGAAAATTGAAACTAACATGAGTCAGGATGCCTAAAGTGAAGAGTACATGTATGTGAATAATATTTGATTTAAGTTGGTGGCATTCCACATAATTTGCTCCTTTTAGTAGTCAGCCTTTCTCTCTGTTCCTTTTGAAAATCACCTGAAATTTCAATTAAGTAACCTGATAAGAAGCTTTTATTATAATACCCCATACTCCTACTTCTTTCTGGATCTAATAAATTGTAAGAATCAAGGACCTTAATAAAAAACCAAAACAAACAACAAAACAAACCAACAAACAACAAGGGAACTATGTTATGCAGTGGGAAAAAAAGAATACTGAAATGTTGCTGTTGGGTAAAAAATCATGTAGAAATCTATGGGGACTATAAAAGGAATTTCCCACACAATGAATTTTACTGCAGTGAGTTACCTGGTAGGAAGGAAATCAGAATGAGTTGTTTTTCAGTACTGATGAAGACAGGTGGTCAGTTCAGTAGAAAATGTTGTTAAACTAAATATCCTACCATTTGCTGCCTTCAAAGAAACCCACATATATTGGTAGGAATAGTCTATTCAAGTTTTGATTGTGCAAAAAAAGGCTTCTGCCAACTGAAATATTTTGGTCAGGAAAGCTTGAGGTGTGTCCGATTTAAAATAATATTAATGCAAATAACAGGAATTAACACGAGGGAGGAAATACATTTGTCAGCTTTTTAGTTAGTTAGCTATTTTTTATGTACTCTTAAAGGGTTAAAGTAGCAGAAGAATATTTACATGTTGCATCCAAGAATAATGGGAACATTTTAGTAAAATTTGTTTATATGCTATTATCTAACCTAATACATATATTGGGAAAAATTTCTGCTTGACATTTTGTGTTTTGACTGGCATTTGCTTGCTGCCAGCTGTCATAAGGAAAGGACTGCAACACATGCCGTTAGCAGCATATGCCTTTTTGGGCGCTGAATAGTGTTTTCATACAAAAAATCAAATGATCCATAACATATTATGCTGTCATTTAAAAACTGCATCAGAACTGTAACATTTTTCATGATCATAATAAATTTCATTCCCCAAGGCTCAATCTAGCATTTTCTCACTATGTTTGGGGATATAATGAGTAAAATATTTATTCTATTAATTGACATTTCTTTTTTTTTTTCAGTATGTTAATAGTTTTCTCATAATGGAGATTTCTTGCAACAGTTTTTAGAAGACTTGGGCTTCTGTACTTTCCTACTCTTTGTCAGATGGATCTATTACTTTTTTTTATTTCATTATCTTCTCCATCCTTCATAAGTCTGACTTGTACTTATCAAATGAGATAAAGATTTGATAGCCAAGACATTTTTTCTGTTCTTCGGTAATTTTTTTGGTTTTCTACAATAAACTTTTGTCGAGATTTTTGGAAAATGTGTGGGTAAATTAAATGTTAATTATATTTTTTTCTATAAATACATATTTATTATATTATATTACCTTTCAACATTTTCTGAGAAAAAAGGACTGATTTCCTCTAAAGAAAAAATCAAATCTATTTGCTTCCTGGAAAGAGAAACTGTAATTTCTGACTATGATAGAAGTGATGTCTGGGTTTCTTTATGAAATACTTGGCTCCTGAATATGTATAAAGTAAAATAAAAACTATTCCAAATTCCCTAGACAGTCAAAAGTGAAAAATGAGCATTCCCTTGGTGGGTGCTGCAACAGACATAGCTTTCTCCGGGGACTATTTTAAAAGCTACTTAAAGGGCCACAAAGATTATCTGGGGGCTGGAGCATCAATACTATGAAGATAGGCTGAAAGAATTGGGGTTGTTCAGCCTGGAGAAGAGGAGGTTCCAGCCAGACTTTATAGCAGCCTTCCAGTACCTGGAGGGTGCCCACAAGGAGGCTGAGAATAGATGTTTTACAGGGGCATGTAGTGATAAGACAAGCTGCAATGGCTTAAACTGGGAGAGGTGTAGATTTAGGTTAAGATATAAGAAAGAAATTCTTGATGGTTACGGTGGTGAGACACTAGAACTAGTTGCTTAGAGGAGTTAAGGATGTCCTGTCCCTGGAATGGGACAGAGCTTTGAACAACCTGGTTTAGTAGACGGTGTCCCTGCCCATAGCATGGACTTTGGAAGGAAGTAAAAAAAAAAAAAATTAACTAGACATTTGACCAAAAAAAGAGTAGAGACTATTTTGTCAAAAAAACACTGCCTAAATAAGTTAACAAGTATAAAAAGAACACAGCAAAAATTCTGTGCTTTTTTTTGTTATGATGAATAAGTAATGTAAAATAATTCCTGCACATATATACATATATATACACTGAAAATGCATAGCCCCAGAAAGTTATCTATATTTAAGTCCAGGTAGTAGAAAAACTGATGGGTGTTATTCAGAAAGATGTCAGTTAAATTACTGAAGATAACTAACTCCTATTACTATTTCAAGGGAGGAATATGTCAGGAATCAGCTGTGGAGGTCACATTTCAAAGTTCTGTTTCCTAACCTGCTACTCTCTAAAGATAGAAATCTAAGTGCACAGAAGTATGACTTACTGAAAGAATATTGTGTTCCAGGTCCTCTCTGAATCCAGAGTCACAAGTCAAAAATGAAAGAAGGTGTAGTCATCACATGGGGTTTGTTTAATCTATACATTTAGAAAAATTCCTGCTAGCTAACCCTCAACTACTAGTGTTCAAATGCAGTACTCATTATCTGCATATATGTCATGTACTAGACACTTCAGACACATCAATCTCAAAACCTAGCAATTAAGTTGCTCTTTTTAGATGTAGACTGATGTGCAGTTAGTCACTCTGTGTGTATTTTTCTGTTCTCTGGCCTGTATGTTTGAGATTTTTCGTGTACCTTTTTGATATCCCATAGGAAAGCAGCAGATCACCATTCTGCAATACAGAATCACAGAATGTTAGGGGTTGGAAGGGACCTCAGGAGATCTTAGAGTCCAACCCCCTGCCAGAGCAGGATCACACAGGATCATACACATAGTGTAGGTCACACAGGAATGCATCCAAGCAGGTTTTGCATGTCTGCAGAGGAGACTCCACAACCTTCCCGGGCAGCCTCTTCCAGTTCTCTGTCACCCTCACAGTGAAAAAGCTTTTCCTTATATTTACATGGAACCTCCTCCAGTTTGCATCCATTAACCCTTGTTCTATCATTTTTCATTGCTAAAGCTGGGTCCATCCTCCTGCCACTCACCCTTTACAAATTTATAAACAACCATGAGGTCACCCCACAGTCTCCAAGCTGAAGAACCCCAGCTCCCTCAGCCTTTTCTCACAAGGCTGATGTTCCACTCCCTTCATGATCTTGGAGGCTCTGTGCTGGACTCTCTCAAGCAATTCCTGATCCTTCTTGAATCAAGGAGCTCAAAACTGGACACAATATTCCAGATGTGGCCTCATCAAGGCAGAGCAGAGGGGGAGGAGAACCTTTCTTGACCTACTAACCACCCCCCTTCTAATACATCCCAGGATGCCACTGTCCTTCTTGGCCACAAGGGCACATTGCTGGCTCATGCTCATCCTTTTCTCTACTAGAAGCCTCAGGTCCCTTTTCCCCATGCTGCTCTCTATCAGGTCAGTCCCCAACCTATACGGATACATTGGGTTGTCCTTTTCCAGATGCAGGACTTCACTTGCCCTTGTTCTATTTAATCAAATTTCTCCCTATCCAACCCTGAGTGTTGTTAATGTGCTTATTTTTTTTTCCCTCCCAGAGGAACTTTGTGGAATAGAATATAGATACATAATAGAGATACACTGTGTCCCAAATTCAACTCTTCACTAGAGAGATGCGAATTCTCTCTAGAAACACAACTGGAATTAGAAATATCTCTGTTTTTCCACAAGTCAAAAACTTCTTTACTAGATTGACTGTCATCCTGAATCTTCTATAAGGATCCTTTAGCAATTATTTCCTTTTAGGATAAGAAATTGGAAACAATAGGGACCAGGAAACCCACAAAGGCTATCAATACAGACAGTTGAGCGTACAACTACTATTTGAACTCATTTACTCATAATAGATATGAATAAAGATCTACAGTTCATGAAACCATCTCTGTCAGTTTGGAACATAATGTGAGTCCAAACCAGTAATTAGGCAAACAACCTATCACAAATCCTACTGACAGTCACACAGCAAGAAACAGTGTTTTACTCAAATGTGGGAGTTTGTCTAATCTGATAAAGTCAGAAGGACTCGTTGGAGCATGATAACCACACGCATACAAGATTTAAACTCCACTTGACAACTTGATCACTGCTAAGTAAATTGTCATTTCTGCAGTTCTGAGGGAACTTCGACAGTTTTCTTAGAAACCCATTTCCATGTCCTTAAAAATGGCTGTATTCATCTTATAGTGTTAAATAGCAACATGAGTATGTCATTGCAAGTACTAACTATTATTACTTTCTTCTGGAAAAGTTCCATTTTCTATATTCCAAAGAGAACCACTTTATTTGTTGTTCACAAAAAAAGAAGAAGAAAAAAATAAATAATAAAAAAAGAAATAGAGTTAATAAAATTTTTCCTTATTTCGTATTTCAGAAATAACACTAAGTAAAATTAATTTGGAAATCTTAATCAGAATATAATTTACCTTTAATAGTCTCCCTTTTAAAATGCTTCAGACAACTAATTGGAAATCTCTTTTCAAAGTGATGAAAAATAATGTTTGACATAAGCACCCCATTTATGAACATATGTGGTGAATATCAAAATTAAGTGTGGAATCTTTTAGACAGCCTTAAAATAATTATATGAAGAATTTTTAAAGGAATGAATATGCATAAAAACAGAAAATCATGGAATGAAATTCTGATAATTAGTCATTTTTGACAACACATCTTAACCATTTATCTCAGTCACAAGATGCAATAATCACAGAGCCACAAAATTCACAGAATGTTTTAGGTTGGAAGGGGTCACTTGAGATCCTGCCCTATATGTCTTCTAAAACTGTTATCTGGAGAAGACTGCCCAGGACCAACTTCTTATTCTTAACAAGGAAGTCTGTAGTAAGTATCTATTACAATTATGTCAATGTAGGTCTGCCCTCTCATTTTCACCCATAGGATCTAAACTGACTCCTGATCTGTCCTAAGACAGAGTACCATGTAAGTCATTACAATAAGATGTAGATTTAAATCTTGGACCCTTAAAAATAAATGATGCTGTTATCTTCAGATGACTGCTTTACATTAATTGCTTCCCATGACTCAGAAATACATCCTAAACATACAATACTACAATATTCAGTGGGAAAGGATCATAAATGAGATAATTCTGCAAAACATATGCGAAATAACTAGTATCTAGCTTTCAAAATTAAAGTACACTTGTTTTTTGAGTGAAAAGACAAAACTGAGGATTTTGAGTGAGTAATAATCTTTTAGTCTGTCAGATGAGTAGTAGTAATAAACATCTGTACGTTAAAGACATGATTTTGCTTCATACACATCACTTCAGAGAAGAAGTACTAGTTCTCATAGATACAATATAGCATTTTTTTTTAGACAAGGTAAGCACCTTTTTTTATGAATAAGAATGACAGCTCTTGTAAGTATGCAGTCCCCTCAACTTTGTCCCAAAGAGTCTTTGCAAGCTTGCTGATAAAAGTGCAAATGAATTTGAATGCATATTCTTTGAAGCTGGACCTGATATAAAACTCAAATTTGTACCTTTATGTCAAAATCTCTTACCGTAATTACAATGTACTGGGCTGGACAACAATTTCAATACCTCTATGCATCGTACTGCTGTTTCATCTGGAAGGAATAATTTGGTCACTTAGTCAGCTACAACAGTATTCTGAGAGTGGGACAGGATAAAACCAGAATATTACCTTGTGTATTATCTTTATAATATATAATGCATCATTTTCATGAACCTGGAGCGTTACAAGTTCTACTGTTTCTTTCTAAGGCATGGAAAGGAATAATACTTCCCTCTAGTAATTAGTTACTGTCTTTAATTTGTTGTCTGCTTCTATTGATAAGAGCAAAAAAGTGGTTTCTAGATCTTCTTCATGTACTGTTCTTGCTATTTTGTTTGTTTCCCAGAAACATTGTTTGCCAAGGGCTTGTTGGTCTACAAAATGCCTGGACTTTCATCCTGGTATCCCATATGGTCTGCCTTGGTTTCCCAAGTACCTGCCACAGTAAAACCTTTTTTTCTGGCAGTCACAGAGGCCTTTAAGAGTCCATACTACCCATTTTCTATTGTTCAGGGATGAATAATTTTTTTCTTATTACTTTGGCATGTGACTCTGAACAGGTGTCATTAGGTGCAAGGAGGCATGTGGTGTCAGTGTAGTGGGGCTGTCACGGAAGATGGACTTCCCTCCTCTTTTCCTGGACAACAGATGTCCTTTGCAGTGTTCTGCAGGCCTTCCTATCTCAATCCTATTGATATCTGGCATCTCTGCTCAATAGCAAGGGCTCTACCAACTTCTGAATGGGCACTCAGCCATCCAAACAGATGGTCCTACATTCAGACAGCCAAAAAAAAATTTATGTGGATGTAGTATTTTTTTAAAGGCCACAGTCCCAGCTGGCCATACTTAAATGTTGTCCTTTCTCTGCTGCTGTAATTATTATTCAGACAATGTGCTACTGCTACTTTGTCTTTGATCTGGATTAATATTTCAAACCTTATTGTATAAGTTTCATTAAGCTTTTATTTTTCTCACACATATATATATGCATATGTATGTACACACAATCAAAGAGAATTAATATTTATCACTGTAGCATTTAGCAAGAGTGAGCGACTTTCGACTTATTTAGGTCATAATACTTTGCTGTTATCTAATTGTTTTACATTCCATATCCTTAGCACATTCAACTCACATATTCAGTATTTCATATTCAACTCCTATATACTCAATCAAGGTGAAGACAATCAATGAGAATACACACAGCAGAATAAGTAAAGCCAATATGTGTCAAAATTATGTAAACTTTCATGTCTTTATCAACTGAATTGAACTATTGAACTATAACAGAAGTTGATGTCTTCTTCATATTCGTAATTGCCAAACAGAACTCATGAGTTTCTGTATAATCCTAGGGAACAGAGTGTTAGATTAGACTTTAAATGTTTACCAGTTTTTAACACTAAAAATTTTTCAATGAGACATTAGTTTAATGTCATAAAAATATTTAGAAATTTTTATTTAGAGAATATCTACAGGTCTGTACTGCAGCATCTTGAATTAACTATACATTCAGTCATTTCTCTGAGTGACTTGGCTGCTGTAGTTTTTGGTCTATTTAAAGTTACATTAAGAATGCAAGGACATTGGTAATTATATACAGAGGGCATGGAAATGAACAGGGATCTGACTTACAAAAAATTTCAGAGTTCTTTTTTCAGATGATCCAACTAATTACAGATGTCTAGCATACAGATCATATCCTTGGTCACTGCAGAAACTGGAAACCTTTGGAATATACTGTTCAGCCATTTTCTCTTTCTTCCAACAACTTATCAAATCAATTGCAAATTTCATTTATTTGTTTCACAACTGGACAAAAACTGGTTTTCAAAAACCTGTATTTTATTCAGTTTTCTTTTTTCCAGAGTATGATTACGTTTTCTATGCTGAAAAAGCAAATATTGGTGTTCACTGGGTCCTACTCTATATACCAAAAGCTACTGAAATAATTAGAAGCTGTGAAAATTGATATTTTTAAATTTTCTATTACATGAACAATTATTCTGTAGTTACTTATTTTGGCATTATAAGAAGTCTTATGCATCTTTTTGTCAGTTGTAAACAGGAAGTATTTCTTTATTATCATGTAATGCTGTAAAAAGTTTTTAAATACATTATCTGTTCTAGTAGGCCCTTTTCAGAATGGTTGTTACAAATTCACCTTTGTGTGCATAGACCACTAGCAAATACAGAATCCATTTGAACTGGGCAAATATTTCCAAATATGGAAATTTCCCATGTGGTTTCATTATTATAGACATAGCACTTAAATGTCAGTATTCAGATGTACTGTCGTCAAAAATTTCTAAGCTGAAAAAAGATGGATTTCTAGAAAAGAAGGACATGACCTAATATGTTGTTTTATTTCCTTAACATAACTGACAACAGATGCCATTTTTATCTGAGAGCCTAGCATGACTTCAGGGACACAACAAAAAAAGAGGCTTAAATAACAAAATTATATCTATGTTGTTGTAATTGCCATAAGAGGGAAAAAGAGGTAATATTGAAATAAAGATTAGCTATAGGAAAATACAAGAATGATCTACAAGCAGGCTTTAAATAAAAGGCTTCCAGGGGGAATAAAAGATGGAAAAGAAGAGCCACAGTTGTCAGAAAACCCCACCAGCTGCTTGATTATATCAACAGCATCAACAGAAACACCAGTTAAAGAGAAATCATTCTGCCCAGCTTTGTTTCAAAGTAGTCTCACAGCTATATTTTCATCTATGATTTATCCACAATAAACCTTACAAAAGCCAAAATATGTGAATTGATACAATAACCTATACTCCACTAGAACATTTTTGGCATCCATAGGTACCTAGGGAAAACCTTTTATTACTGACAAATTTGAGTTTTTAAGTCCAGAATAACTACCTGCCTGAAATCCCGAAGAATAGCTAGAAACTATGGACTTTTACAGTTTTGTGTAATGTTCTGGGTTTGGCTCTCTTCTTTACCCTAATTTCTTTCAAAATCTTCCTGTTCAGCCAGACCAGTCATCTTCCCCGTCGGCTCACCTTTCGACACACTGGGACAGCCTGCTCCTGTGCTTTCAAAACTTGCTTCTTGAAGTACGTCCATCCCTCCTGGACCCCTCTGTTTTCAAGGGCTTTTTCCCAGGGGACACTCTGAATCAGTCTTCTGAATAGGCCAAAATCTGCCCTCTGGAAGTCCAACATAGAGGTTTTATTGATGGCCCTCTTTGCATCCCTGAGTATTGAAAACTCTATCATTTTGTGATCACTGTGTCCCAGACGTCCATCGACCACCACATCTCCCCCAGCCCCTCTCTGTTTGTGAACAGGGGGTCTAGTGGGGCTCCATCCCTGGTGGGCTCATTTACCAGCTGGAGCAGGAAATTATCCTCTATACACTCTATGAATTTCCTAGACTGCCTCCTGTCTGCTGTGTGGAGTTCCCAGCAGACGTCCGGCAGGTTAAGGTCACCCACAAGAACAAGGGCTGACAATTTTGAAACATCTGCCAGTCGCTTGTTCATCACCCTCATCATCCTGATTGGGTGGTCTGTAACAGACTCCCACCAGGATATCAGCCTTGTTGGCCTTCCCCCTGATTCTGATCCACAGGCACTCAACCTTATTACTGACTTCAACTTCTACAGAGTCAAGAGACTCTCTAACATATAGAGCTACTCCTCCATCTCTCCTACCTTGCTTGTCCCTTCTGAAGAGCCTGTAGCCACCCATGGCAGCACTCCAGTCATGGGAGTCATCCTACCACGTTTCCATGATAGTGACTACATCACAGCTTTCCTGCTGCACAATGGCTTCCAGCTCCTCCTGTTTGTTGCCCATGCTGCGTGCATTGGTGTACATGCACTTCAGCTGAGCTGCTGATTTGGCTCTTAACTTGGGCTGTCCACCCTTGGGGTCCTTTCTGGAGAGCCCGGTTTCAACCCCATTCCCCTTCAAACCTAGTTTAAAGCCCTCCTTATCAGCCCCGGCAATTTATAGGCTAGAGTCCTTTTGCCCTTGCTAGATAAATGAAACCCTTCTGGTTTGAAGAGACTAGGTTTGATGAAATTTGGCTCATGCTCAGAAAACCCAACGTTCTGCCGGTGGCACCAATCCCGTAGTCACCTATTGATATGATAAGTTTTCCGACTCCTCTCCTCATTCATCTCTGCTACAGCAGGAATTGAGGCAAACACCACCTGTGCTCCTGACCCATTGACTAAGTGACCCAGTGCCTTGAAGTACTTTTTAATTGTCTTAGTACTTCCATTAATGTCGTCACTGCCAGCCTGGACTACCAACAGTGGATAATAATCTGAGGGCTGAATTAGCTGGGGGAGCCTCCTACTAATATCCCTCACCCGGGCCCCAGGAAGGCAGCAGACCTCCCTGTGGGACGGGTTCTGTCAACAAATAGGGCCCTCAGTTCTCCTCAGGAGGGAGTCACCAACTACCACTATCCTTCTTTTTTTCTTTGTATCTGTAGTTTTAACCTGTCTGGTAGACAGGGGGCGAACAGGAGACCTTCCAGACAGATCTTCCTCTTGTCTGTCTGCTGCCTGATTCTCTGAGTCCAGGGCCTCATATCTGTTCTCTAAGGGCACCTGGGGAGATGGTGGGGGTTGGGAGGGGATTCTTTTGCCTCTCCAATGAGGGAACTGTTTCCATTCCATCCACCTGGTTTGCTCCAACTGCCTGATGGCAGGAGGGGCAGGGCTTCACCATCTCCTTCTGGACTTCTTTTGGGTTAGAAAGGGTGTGACTCCACCAGTCAATTTCCCTTTCACTGTCCCTAATACTTCTTAGTCTCTCTACCTCCCCCTTGAGCTCTGCCACCAGGCACAGCAAGTCATTCAGCTGCTCGCATCTCACACAGACCCCACTCACACTGTCCTCTGGTGCTAACACGAGGCTCAAACACTCTACAGAGCTAGAGGCCTGAACAGCTACATCCCTCTTGCTGTCCCTCTTCAGGGGTTCCATCTGTGTGGCCACACCCTGCATCTTAACAGCACCAGGTTTTGCTTTTTTGGAGACCATTGCTCCTTCAAGAGAGCTGGGAGGTGGCTCTGCCCCTCCTGCGTGAACTGCCTCGTTAATTGCCATGCTCCTGTTTCTGTTTGCCTGCTCCTGTTCACCACGCTCCAGGTCACTGGTGCTCCACGCAGCCCTTTATAGCCCTCTTGGCAGTGCTGGGTGCTGCCCCCTTATAAGCTGATTGGCATCACCTGAGACCACCGGCAGAAGATGAAAGTTGGTAATTTTTTGTATTGGGAAGTAGTCGATAGCATATCAGGTCAAACTGTAGGTAGCAATCATTCAGCCCTTCTCTTTGCAATTCTTTCTTTCCTGATAAGGTATTTATAATCAGTAATGGAGTCAGCTTTCAGTCTTCTAACTAAGGCACCATACCTGAACAGCATGACAGATTAAGTAGATTCAGCAGGTGAAATTGTATGGCATGGATAAGACTTGCACCTATTAGTCCACTATTTTCTGAAAGCTGTCTCTGGTAACAGTAATTACCGAATACAAGATAAACATATTCTTCATCTTTATAATTTTATTGATTATTGGTTTATTTTAGCAGATCTCTGAATTAAATTTTCTACCATATCAGTAACTACCATAGCAGCAGACACATTTTTATTTAGAAACTAGCAAAATGTTGTAGCACATGACTGACGGATTCAAAAAGTTGTCTTTATAAATCTCTTTTTTCTCAAGGTCTTCTCGTCATTTATTGCACAACTTCATCTCTCTCTCAATGAATAGCTCAGGTATAGTAAAGATTATTGTGTCAGTAATAACAGAAAGTCCAGTTACAATAACCTGTTCACAACACTGTGGGTGTTTCTTAGTAACATGGATTTCACATGGCCCTCTGGGAAGAATAACATGTTCTAACTGAGGGTTTTATTTGGTCTGCTGATGCTTATTCCACAGTAGATACTGTCTTTTCAACAACTCAACTTTCTTGTTTGTATTTCTGGTATAAATTCTTGAAAAGTACGATTAATTCTTTGTCTGTGATTCCAGACCCAGCAAGGTGAAATCAAGAAACCTCATTTCATTTCAGTGCTCCACAAAACAAGTAAATGATATAGAAGGTTGCACGAGCACTATATTGGGAAAGTGATTCTTAAGAAGAGTCCTGCCAGGCAGGCATAGGACAGGGGACTCAAGTGTCTGTACTTTTAGTACTGAGATCTAATTCAGTAAACTATACTGCTACAATGATGTTATAAAATGCATATGTTAGCTAACAAAATTTGTGAGGTTACCTAACAAATCATTTCAGTGAAAAGACTATTTTGAAATGTTCGGTGTTGGGAAGCTGGGGAAATCCTGCATTGTTGTACAGGTGAAAATATATAGCATAGACAATAGAAGAAAATTCTACTTAATGAATTAATTAAAAGAACATCATAAAAATAACTAGGAGGCCTGTGCATCAGCCTAAATTTTTTCTTTTTCACAATCCCTACCCAAACATTCCTAAATAAAGGAGTCTCTGTGCAGATCTATCAACAAATCTCCTTTAATATCAGCTTCCAAATATTCCCATTATGTTACTGTTTCTTTTAGCCTAAAACTGTAATGTTGATGTCATCACACAAAAAATATTACTGTCTTTGTGTTACTTAAATTAATTGCAAAATGCTGGGAAAATAGCAGTCCCTCAAAAATTCATGCATATAACATAAAATGGTGCTGAACCATTTGAGTCCTCACTGCAGAAACTTACCTACCGATTTTTTTCTTTGCATATCTTACATGATTGTCACCATGGAGTACAGCCAAAATAGGATACAGTTAAATGCTTCAGCAATTAAAACAGAAAGAATGAACAAATCTCTCTGACCTGTGGGCATTTGAAAGCAAAGCTCTGATTTCAAGAAAAAAGTCTTTAAAAATATTATCAGATAGCAAATCACATTTGATATCAAGTATTTTCCTATTTAAAATTTTATTATAACTATGTTAACACACAATATTATTGAAAGAAAATTTGCATGTCTGTTACATGAAACATTATATTTTATTTTCAATTTCTTAAAACAAGTCAGATGTGCTGTAAAAAGCTTATAAAGCCTTTCAAGCTGCTTCCAGACCTAGTTATTGGGTTCTGTTCTCCAGCTGAACAACTACTTGCCTGTGAGTTCTGATATTGTCTCCAATGAAAGTTTCTGGAATTTAATTAAAAAAAATTGTCTGTTATTCTTTAGAAGTTTCCATCAAATTACATTTTATGCTGGTGACTCAGGCATCCAGCTAGTGCCTCTTGTTCCTAGATAGTGATAGAAAGAGAAAATATTGAAATGTGACATAGAAGACCATCATCTGAAAGCACCAGAATCTAAAAATAATCATGGTGTGTGTAATGCAGTTCAAGATTGCCAAGTTATTCTAAGAAAATAAATGTTTCATAGAAATAAAGATATTTATGCTTTTATTTTCTATATTTTCTTATAGTTTGATGTTCTTATAGAAGATTAAGAATCTTATATTTTAGGTGTCTGAATAACTTGTTTTCATCTTGTGATTTAAATATCCATCTTTGAAGTCAGAATAGCTATTTTATTGACTTTTGATTACCCGAAGCTGAATTGCAAAGAATACTCCTCCATTCACCTCCAATTCAATCCTCTGGAAGAACTGTAGCTACTAGAAGGAAAAGAGGTTTCCTTGTTATTATTTAATCACCCTATTTGCTATCTGTTCTCTGCAATAATAAGTGCAAAGTTCAAAAGCTGTCCCTCTTTATGTTAAATACCATTAGCTTTAACCCCACATCAGATTTTCTTGAGATCTCTAAAAATAAATGCCTTCCTTGGATATCTTTAATAGACAATTCATCCTCACTTGTAAGCATTAAGTCTGAAAAAAAGCACTGTGCATGACACAAGAAAACTTACAGAGTAGTAATGGAGAAATTCTGCATCAATTTCTCATTGTATTTGGGGAATTTGATTATTAATGCTATTTTTTTCCATCTTTCTGTTTTGAATGCTAAATCTCTTCCTTTCCATTTTATGTAAATCCTATCGATTCCTGAGTTAGTTTCAGTGAAAAATTCTATCTCAGGGTCTTTATGTGGCTGCCTTTCACCAGCTCCTTATGAAGGAGAATCTGATACTGCTACAAGGGAAAGACCCAGCAGCATTCCTTCTTTTCTGGGACTTTATTCCCAAATGCTATTAATTCATTCAGTTTGACACTATAAACTGATTTTCTCAAATGACTGTGTATTTTCTTGTGCAAGTTTTTGGCCAATTTATGGTTACACTTCATGCATGCATTAAGGGGATATTAAAACCTGACAGTGCCATAGAAAAGCTGATTCATCTAAAGGTGCTAAGAAGAACATTGCAAAAGTAAGCAGAAAATGCCTCCAGCAGAATTATCTGAAACTGTTGAACTATCAGAGGTGGAACTTGGCTGTGACTCAGCTTACCTCTATGCATTGGCAAAGATACCCTGAGCTATAATCCGTGCAACAGCAGAGGCTGTCCAGCTTATTCTCTAATACTTTGATATTATACAGTCTAAAGATAAAACATCTCTGGGCATTTCTAGTTGGATTATATTATGTGACCTTTCATTCCTTGTAAAATCTTTGACTTTTAAAGACGAATACAGATGTCATCTATAACAGTTTTCTTGGCTTTTTGATCTGCTATTGCAAGACAATGTAAAAAAAAAACCTCTTGTAATTATTATTGCTTATTATTAAAAAAAAAAAAAAAAAAAAAAAAAAAGAGAAAAAACCAGGGAACTTTTGAAAACATAGGAAATCACAAAGTGCTGAAATTTATTTAAGAAACATCATAACTGACACAATGGCATATAGCTAAGTATTAAAAAAAACACCATTAGTAGCAATTATTAGCACAACTACAACAATTATTAGTACCTCATTCTAAGAAGATATCTGAGTCACCACACAATGCTTGCAAAGTTATAAAATTAAAAAAAACCATAAAATTAAATTGGCATTTAAGATTTTGTGTATAGGTTAACTACACAGACAGACATACTGTGACACATACTACAGGATTTTGTAAATAATGGTTACCCTCAAGCTTTCCTTTAAACTTTAAATTTGATGAACTGCATTACGTCAGTCTTTGCTGTGTCACTGACAAGCAACGACTTTACTTCCAACATTCTTTCTTGTCACCTGACCCCTGAGAGAAATTAAAAAACCCAGATGAGTTATATAGGCTGCCCCATCCTCGATGACTCCTTGCTCTCTTTGCCTCTGTAACTTTGCCTCTGAGGTCCCTGTACTCTGAAAATCAATTTAAGCTGGGCATGCTTATGGGCACCCTTTGACTCTGAAAGTCTGCAGCAGTGAGGAATATCTATGAAACCAATACAATAGGTTTGCATGGTTGACAGCCATGTGGATAAAAGTCTTTTACAATGTATCCCTGTGCATGATGGGATTCTTGATACATATCTCTCAATGATGGGGAAAAAAGAGGAAGAAATATCATTACTATATTGGGGGAGGATAAAAGCAACTATCAATAGAAAGCAAGCAATGATAAACTGTTCTTCATAGGAAATTCATGGAAACAAGGGACCAGATCTGCAGATAATGAAAACTTACATACTTCTACTACAACAATTTACATCACTTGGAGATTTCACTCATTCTTTTGCTTTCTCCAAGCAATACGGACTGCCAGGGAGTTTTTGTCATGTTTGCACTCTGTTAATCTCCTAAAACATGTTATAGTGTACACTGGAAATTAACAAACATTTAAATTACTAAGATCACTAAGATCAAATTTTACTTTCAGTATGAATTTAAGCAGCTAACAATTAACCAGGTAATTGCCAGTTAACCAGATAATAGAGTATAATTTTACTTGTAGTTTATCACCTGAGTTAATACATAAGATTTTATGCCCCCCCAGCATAATGCCCTCAAACCTCAAGTAGACATGTCATCATTTAGGTAAATTACAAGTGAAGATGCCTGAGAAAGCTGAGTAAAAAATAAAGACACTGCAATTTTAATAATGTCCCCGCTTGGGCCAGGATAGAGCTAATTTTCTGTCTTGTAATTTTGCTTTCAGCTAAGTCTCTTGTAAGATAATTATACCTATAAATGATATTAAAAGATGCAGCCAGACTGCCATACTCCATATAGCAAACAGTGACAGGTAAATGCATGCCTATACTGTTTTTAAGAGGGAAGAAAAATCACTGGAGATATGATCGCTAGGACTGAATGTTTAGAAAGAAATTACAATAAAGAAGAGAAGGAAAAAATGCTAAAAAGAAGTAGTGTAAGCAGAGGAAATTTGGTTGAAAAGAAGAAATTCAGCATTCATAATGGGCAGGACTGATGTGGCAGAATCAGAAAGTGAAAAAATATGTAAAGATATATATAGCTGAGAGAAAAGACTGAAACTCTTAAGCACGGGATTTGGGTGAAGAGAGTGTACTGGTCATTTGACATGGCTTCAAATGGGTGTTCTGACTATATTATGCAACTAATAAGAAAAATTTTTAGAAGTATTACAAAGTGATCCATTCCTCTAGAGGTCTTTGAACTGCTATCTCTCTAGTTTCTCCTTTATGGTTTATAAACTGTCCCAACCTTATATAATTTTCTAATTCAGTGGCTCACAATATATTTCATATGTATCTCTGCTAATGATTTACCCAATCACATAGTTCTATTTAGCAAAAGAAGCCTGTATCTTCCTTGACATAGCTCCCTAGGCTCTTTGTTTATTACTCTTTTCTTACTTTTTTAACAATAGGTGTCTGTGTGTATATAAGGGTAGAATTATATTTTGGAGAACATTTATGTGATCAGATTTGAAAGTACTCAATACACTTTGAAAAGTAAAAATTGAAAGTCTCATTAACTGTACTGAGGCAGTGGATATAAATCTTTTTCATTTCAGTGGCTGTCTTTCTTACATTAGGTACACTGTGAAACTGCACTAGAAAATACTGCTGTGAAGTGTAAAGATTCAGAGTGGCATCATAAGGAAAACATTGCTAGAATCATATATGATTGAATAAATTGGGAAATTTACTGATCATCTGAGAGTTCAAATAATTCAAGGAAGTGCTGAAAAGTGTTTAGTCTTTATCACACATTTTCCTTTTGGAACTGATTTAGGCCTTTGGTGTTGGATCTTTCAGTCTATGGTGCAACAGTCACTGATGTGTCAAAATTCTTATCTTAATGCTGGTATAACAATAAGACTATTAAGGAAACAACATCCTTGTTTATTTGAAACAACAAAAACCCGAAGCACAACAACTCTTTAACTTGGTGGTACAATGTAGTGCATACCACTGGCTGTGTAAGGTCATGTTGCACAAAACTATCAAATGTAAAAGCTATTTTTGAACACTCACTGCTAGTGGGTTGCTACCTTCTAGCAGTGAGTCTTTTACTGTTATCCATAGGAAGAAGTCAGTAGCAGGTGTTCTGCTTCTGGCATATCTCTACTTCAGAATTTATGGAATTCTTTCTTTTTCCAAGGAAGCTTTCATTAAATGCGGTTACAGCTCTCAATGCACAGTCAACAACCATAGATTGAAGCATAAAATGTGAAAAGAATTCCTTCTCCCTGCAGATTCTGAGCAAAAGAATAAATTATCCTAATGCTTATTGCAGGTAAGAATGATGGCTCATATGGTCCATTTATGGTTGTAATAAAGAACAGGTCTCTGATAAGACAAACTGTCCATTAGAATGCCACTGGCAATAACAATAAATAGTATATAACTAGATGTTCTTCTGAGCCCTAAAGATATTCCATGGTCATGAACAACCCTTAGGATATCCTTTCAACAATCTGCCAGCTTTTTTTGCCTCAGGAAAGTATAGAAATCTTGCACACTAAATTTTGATGTGAAGAAATTTATCTCAGGAACACACCACACACAGAAATCAAAAGCAGGTTCTCCCAGAAACTCCTAAGGTGCATGGAAAACATGGAAGTTCTTGGTGGTAACTGATATGGCTTCCCTAAGGGCAAATAGTGCCTCACAAGTTTGGTGGCTTTCTATGACAGGGTTACTGAACTGATGGATAAGGGAAGAGCAACTGATATGTCACCTACTTAGACTTGTGCAAAGCATTTGACATTGTCCCACATGACATCCCAGTCTATGAATTGTAGGAACATGGACTTGACAGATGGACCACAGAATGGATAAGGATTTGGCTGTGTGGTGGCATTCAAAGAGTAATGGCCAACAGCTTGATGTTCAAATGGAAATCTATGACCATTGGCATTCCCCAGAGATTGGTATTGAGACCAGCACTGTTTTAACATCTTTTTTGTTGACATGGGCAGAAGGATTGCACCCTCAGCAGATTTGCTTACAACACCAAGCTGTGTGGTGTGGCTGACATGTTAGAGGGAATAGATGTCATCCAGAAAGACCTTGGCAGGCTTGAGATGTGGGCCTGTGTGAAATGCATGAACTTCAGCAAGGCCAGGTCGTGTACCTGAGTCAGGGCAACCCCAATTACAATTACAGGTGGGGCAGAGAATGGGTTGAGAGCAGCCCTGGGGAGAAGGACTTGTTCAAAGAATCACAGAAGTTAAATTAAAGATCATCTAGTTCCAACCCTTCTGCATGGGAAGGGGTACGTTGCACTAGACCAGGTTATTCAAATTTTTCCCTGTAGAGATGGTAGCATTGGTTGGAACTAGAACAATCCTTATGGGTCCTTCCGGTGCAAATGATTTTATGATTCTGGGGTATGTACTGAGCTGTAAGCTCAGATCTTACAGGATAGCGTTTCCTTGTAGGATCAAGATCCAGAAGATAATCACTACAAAAAAGCAAGCTGTGAGGTGATGTCTAGCAGATGCAGGCCACTTGACAAACATGATAGGCAGGAGGTGATAAAACCTTAAGAGTTTTTGTGGACTCTGCAGTACTTAGGCACAACAGAGTAAATTAAAGACTGAGGTGCTTATCCTTGACTGTGGTATGGTACTGTGTGTAATACGCACTCAGCATTACTTGGTAATGATAATATCATGTTTTATTTATAGTCTCTTCTGACCCAGGATCATATTTATTTCCTGGTTTGTGCCTGAACATCAGGCATAAAGCATTAGGGACTTTTGCACAACAGCTCTCAAATAATTTTCCTGGTCAATATGAAGTATTTTTTGATTTAATATGCTGTCTCCCCTCCCTTTGCTATGAGAACCATTAATCTGCATTTATTTTCATCAAACATTGTTTGTCATCTGTTTTTGGTTTTTTGTTTGCATTCTTGGCATTAAAAAATGTAACTTTGAGTGTACCTCCTAATTCCTTCAGAAAGAACTCCCCACCCTCAACATATCTTCCCTTTTTATAATGAGCTTAAGGTGAGTGGTGTGGGATATATCTGGTATCCAGTTTGGGTCAGCTGCCCCGACTTAATCTTCCATCTGAGTCAGGGCTACTGATGGCCTGCCCTCCATGGTTGACCTGTGATTCTGTCCCAGTGAAACCAGGCCAAATCCTTAAGCCTTGGCATTTCTTTCTCTGGCTCTAGAGATTCAATTTTTATTTCAAAACATGCTGCTTTCAGCTATTTACTGTCTTTAAGAGGTATTTAAATCACCATTTACTTTTATTCCATAACACAGAAATAATCTTTGCTATGTAGCTTGGTAATTGCTATGAAACTTCAGTCAAAGATCAATCCATTTTCCTATCCAATGCTGCACTCAAAATCTTCTTTACTGACAAGGGAAAAACATACTCTCTATGTATAGAAGCAATAATGTATTGCTAATAGAACTGAAATCTTAATGGGTCTAATCACTGTTTGTGCAGATACAATATATGTATGTATATATAAAAACCAGTAAAAAATTTTACACACACTTCGTTTTTATCCCTTGGTGTTGTGCTTCACCTTCCCTTGAGTCTCTAGGTCCTAAGTGTAGTGGGTTTATTCTGATGATAAGAGTCACATCAAGGCTTACATCAATTCATCAGAATCTAGAGTCCTTTCCTTGGAAGGTTATGATGCTCACTGATGGTTTCTTCTTCCTCCTACTAGTGTCCACTTGGGTCAACTTTTGTGTCTCTAACATGGTTTGCTTTCTTTATTTTTTCTTGATCTGCAGATCCACATTAAATCCTTATTTGCTTTATATATTATCTTTTACATAGCTAGATGCTGTTACTTTCTTCTCTTTTCTATCCTTAAAACCAGTTTCATCCAGGTCTGCATTTCCTTAACTGACCATGGGTGAGCTGTTCATGGCCACATCTCTCCAGTGCTAGGCCTGTGCCAGCTCATGCCTGTGCTCCTTTATGTCACACCAGTGTCTCTGCTTCTCAAGACCTCTGTTATCATGTCTGTATATTGCTATGCTACAGTCTTACGCTCTAACTGTAAAACTTATGATATTATACAATGATAACAAAAGGTAAAACATAAACATATACATCCTCGCTACTCAGTGTGGTGCATGCTACCAGTTTCAGAAATCTCTGAATGGTTGTGAGTCACAATATACTTGTGACTCCTTTCAGGTCCATAAGCATCAGCTGCAAGAAGACAGGTTGAATCTTCTTGGCCATTGTGCCCATGTAAGAAGCCTGCAGCATCACTCATCATCATTTAGAAGAAAAGCCATTGCTCTGTTTAAGAAGCAGGGAGAAAAGACCCTTCTCTTGTCCTGCTGCTCAGTCAGGAACACTGCCACATAACTGAAAAGTGGAGAATTTGCACTGCAGAATAATTTTCAGAAAGCACTGGGAAAATATATGCATCTGAGGACACACCCTGTACAGCACAGCTTTGGGTTTTTTTCTTTTGACATTTCATTCTTCTCTATTTTGCAAATTGCTTCCTTTAAATTCGTGAATGTATTTTCTGAGTGGTTTCTGCACTTCCTGCTTTTTCCATAAACATTTACTTTAAAACGTACTGGGCAAGTAAAAATTTTCTTTATAATTTCCATGATGTATCTTTAGTCTGTCTCCTGTCGTGCACAGTGTGGACTTCTGAGAAACATGCAGTGTCGTTCAGCAGATGTTGAAACCAGTTTGATCAGAGTACTTACACTATATAAATTCCTCTGAGCACATATCTGTCCTCATTCTATCTGACACTGCTTTAACATCCTTGTAAGTTTTGTTTCCACATCATCATGACTTTTCATATTGTTTATTCTCTATATTTAAAGAAAAAAAAAAACAAAAAAAATTGGACTTCTCTAACTCCTAGACTATTTTGTAATTTGATTAAGATTTTTTTTCATGGGGAAAGGAGTTTGAGGCCTACAGGAATGGGGAATGTGTGTATGTCTGTTTTTTTCTTTCTGTCATCATATCAACACTGTTGCACACCATATTTAGTAGCATAACCATCTGCTTCTTTCCCCACTGTTGAGTATTCTCCAAAACCTCAAAGACCTTTAAATGTTTATTCCATGAACAGTGTTTTTTAGAGCATCTCTCTTAATGGTAAAGTAGTACCATTTTGTAGGTAAATCTACCTCTTAGCACTGTTTTCACAGGAAGTCAAAAGCGAATAAATAATGTATTACATTCATGACTGGGCAAATGTTCATTAAAAATATATAGAGAGACCTAGATTCTAGCTGGAGATGACTTCAGCAATGAACTTGAGGTGTTCCAGTTATAAATATCTGATCTGGCTTGCACCCATATACAGTATTTTTTACATGTCACTGTCTCCTTTTTTTTTTAAAACTTGTTTAAGGGAATCTTTATGAAGACCTTTTCAGTTTAAATACAAAACAACCCCCCAACTAAGCAGCATTCTATTTGATAGTCAAGGAATTTGAAGATATGCAAAGCTATGTTTTTTATAAAATAGTAACTGTAATAACAGTTACATTTAAATTAACATGCCAAAGTATGCATGCATGCAAAGCTGCAACGAGAAATGGATCAGATCAGAAAGCACTGATCCAATTATTCCAGTTTTTGAAGGTGTTTACTCTAAAATTTGAACTGAATGGCTTGAATACTACTTATGGTTTAAAGACAGCTTTGCCATGAAGCAAAGTGCTGAAGGAGAAAATCTGCTGTGGTGTGTACATGACACCAGTCTACATGAGTTCTACTTAATGATTCTGTTTGCAGTTCACCTGTTTAGGTATTTCAAATTCTGGTTTTTGCAAGCAGTCTAAATGACAGCTTAGAAGTGTGAAGAATTACCATTAAAAGTAGAATACAAATGGTTACTGATATGAAGTGAAAACTGACAGAGGGTTAATTGAGTTGTAGTAGTTACAACACTGTGGTTAGGTAATTTACATCAAAATTTATAATCTTTGTGTGAGTATGGACAGTATTAAATGTCTCTCTCACTACTAGGATTGAAGAAACAGGCAAGGGGAATGATTTATCTATGACAGGTGCTGTCTTCTCAGCAAAATCTGGCATCCCCTTGAGCAACAAAAAACTTGCTTTGAAGAGGATTCCTTTCTCTTCCTAAAAATTCTCTCTCCTCATAGAACTCTTGTTCTCTATTCTTTATAAGATGCCACAGTTCAAGGCAAAAAAACCCATTCACACCTCTCCCTCCTCCCCCCAAAAAATAACAACCAAAAAACCAACTATCAACACTGATTATTTGATTATTAAAAGCAAGGGGAAAAAATCAAAGACAATATAGAACAGAGCACATTTAATAAACAATTACTCCTTCAATTACAACCTTTTTCTTTATATCCCTCTGTGGAGAGAAATATTATGTCTTTGGGAGCTGCTTCCAACTTAGTGAGACCAAAACCAGAAAACTCAAGTCTTTTCTTCGTCTTTCATATACAAATACGGCAGTTTGTGTTTATCACTGGTATTTAAATAAGCTTGTAAAAAGTAATCCAGTCTGTTCGTTATTGATAGATGGGGAGTAGCCAGCTCTGCATGGGGGGGTAGGAATTGGTGAGGCCAAGCTCAGCAACCAGAGGAATGATCTGAAGGGCAGACTCAAGCAAAGGGGCATGGGAGCAACATCTCTAAGAAACAGGAGTGCTTAGGGCAGGCTGGAGTGGAAAGTTATGGCATGGGTTTCAAGGCAGTGTCAACAGCCCTGGCAGAATTAAGTCAGATCTGTAGAGAGGCAAGCTGAGCAAAACTAAAAGGCTGAGGAGTGCTGGGAGGTTGACAGCAAAGTAAGTTGCATTTATTATTCAAATAGTTATCATCGCTTTCTTTTTCTGAACTTCATTGAAAACCTTTATCTGAAGACCTACCTAAATTTTATTTGTGCTGGTGTTATCATCGCAATAGTCCAATACCACAAGGAGTTGAGTTTTTGAGCAGTTTCTGCTCATGAACAGCACAAACATTGAAGTTTTCTAAATTTAACAGTTTTGCTGGTTTTATCTTTGTAGATAAATGTTCCATAACTATTTAGAAGTATGAATTATGTCTGTTATTGGCTTTTAGATAAATTTTCCTTCACTTTTATCAAAGGCTGGTAGATCATTAAATTCTCTTTTTAAAATGGTCCCAACTTTTGTGCTCTACAAAACAATTGTAATGTTTGCAAAATAAACTTTTAAAATTAATTACTCCTTTGAAAGTAAGTTGTAGTAGCTACTTCATGAGCATGCAATTAGGGTTTCTTATTAAGGTTCTCTGTTCCATATAACCCATCTCATTCTCACCACTTCCAAACCAGTCTACCAGGACATTCAGCATCCTTACTTCTATGACCATCTTATTTGAAACTGCAAATCTAAGTGAAGCTGCTTGTGCTCAGAAAATGCCAAAACTAAGATATTTGCTGTGGAATATATGGGGGTCAAGGAAACAGTTCTTTACACTGTATTTTTTTTTTTAAATGAGAAGATTTCCACTTGTCTGAATTATTTAAGAAATCATCAAGAAAACTTGAGTCATGCTGAAATAACCAACATTTGCCACAAAGCATTTTCTAGTTGTTAATCTTTCACTTAATGGTTGAAGGCCTTAAAGTTCTGGTAAAAGTAACATAAATTAATTGAATTATTTTTTTTTCACTGATTTGAAGTGATACTTCATTTCTGAAAAAGAAAAATCTGCTTTGACAGCTCTGCTTTATGGCTTCTGATGAAATCTCTTATGTAGGATCCTGTTTGAAGTAACATGAACAGAGGCTCTTCTGATTTCTGTTTCAAGTCAGGACTGTTCTGTAACATAAATATCTTATAAATATAAAAGGTTTCCACACCATCATCCTTCCATCAGTAAGATCATATTAAAATCAACTAATATTTTTACAAGATATGTCTTGCTTTTTCTAAGGCTATTGATTGGTAATTTGTGGGGGGGAAAGAATGTCTCTGAATTTATAGCATACTGCTCTGAGTGTATCTGTATCTTGCCACTAAAGGAATATATGATTTATTTTATGGAAAGAACAAATTATAGTAGCTATTGTTTATACATTAACATTTTTCAAACCGACAGTACAGCTTCTGTGAAATATAATGATGTGAAACTGATTATCTCCCAAACATCCATTCCTCTCTGAGCATAAGTCAGGATACAAGATATACTACAAAGAATAAAAGAAGGTCTCAGTACTGACATCTTCCTTGACCATTTGCTGGGCATGCAATAAGGCTTTGCTGTAAGATACCAAGAGTATAGTTTTAGATTGTTTTCTCAGGTGTCGTCACCAACCAGAATAAAAATAAGGAAACCTGGGTAAAGCAGAAAATTCTGGTAATAAAGTAGTAAAGAACATATTTCAATTGCTTCCAAGTATTCATCTACTCACATATACTAGTGTTTCAGTCTGATGGAATTTTTAGTGTATCCGAGATTAGTAAGTTTGTTTTACCAGAAATATCATCACGTGAGTTTATCATTGTCATATGAACTTATATAGTTGCAATAAATTAGTAAACTGAAAACATCTCATTAGCATGTGTTATATGTGAGGTGAGCACATGCAAATAGCCATATAGGAGACAATTTATTGATTTACATGTAATATTAATATTTTTACACTAACTTTAGTTATTAGGGTTGAGAAAAGGTCATAAAAATTGTTTAAAACTTACTCCTTAAAGTAGTAGCAATAAAAATCCATTATACCTTAGTGTAAAATCATAGATGCATTACACAATTCACTAGAATAAGTAACATAAGGTTCTTGTTGTTCTTCACAAAAAAGGTGAACACAAACAAAATAAATAGTTTCTATTTCTTTTCATATTTCACAAACATATAACTGAAATGTCATTGTGACACTGTAACTTGTCACCGTGTTTTACTATGGGGAAAAATGCATTACTGTTATCCTTTATTTTTGGTTTTAATAAAAAAATAGTCCATAGTTGCACCAACTCATTAACTGGTTTTATTTATTTTACATTTTCAAGAAGATGTAAATTTTGTGTGCAACATTTGTTGCTTAGGACTTCCAAATCTGTTTTTTTCAAGTTACTGTAAATAGGTTCCTTAATCATAGAAATAAAGGTTAGGAAGTCATTCAATCACATTTATACCTGTACTATTAGTTTTTGCAGTTTCGTATTTTTCTCATTAATCTCAGGAACTCAAGCCTTTTAGCAGTTACCAAACAAAATTACCATACCTAACATAAAAACTGGAACAATATAAGCAGTTTATTTGGAAGCAAAGCCTAAGTCAAAATAAGTCTCTCCCCAGCTTCTTTCAGAAGAGGTTGCATGCTGAGTGCCATTTGCCTGGTAGACTCAGGATCCAAAGGGAGATTTGAAACTTCTTGTTTGAAAGTGTAGAGAGGAAGAGATTGAATTCTTTTAACTAGAAGTGAAGCCAGACAAGCAGGGAAAAAAAAGTACTGAAAACTTCGACTTGCTTATTGAGAATCCAGCTCAGCTTCTTGTATGCAGCTCCTTTGTCTCTTCAGGGAAGAAAAAGGGAGTAATGACAATACTCCCACCTGCCCAGGCAGTCAATTTCAGCCAATGTTTTCTATTTTGTTGTGTATACACATGAGAACCTTCAACTGACAATTTCTTTCATCACTTTGTTCATTGATTTTCCTCAAGATCTTGTGATTACATTCTCAGGATGGGAAACAAGATCCCTCTGTCACAGTAATTTGTATTAAGACATTCAGAATCTCTCTATTTCTACTTCTTTTCTCTTTTCTTTTCTTTTCTTTTCTTTTCTTTTCTTTTCTTTTCTTTTCTTTTCTTTTCTTTCTTTTCTTTTCTTTTTTTCTTTTCTTTGCTTTGCTTTGCTTTGCTTTGCTTTGCTTTTCTCTTCTTTTCTCTTCTTTTCTTTTCTTTTTTTTCTTCGTCTCTCTTTCTGTCTCCCTCTCTCTCTCTCTCTCTCTTTTTTCTCTCCATTAACTAGACAATTCCAAGGTTTCTCTCCTGAAGTTCCACAATATTTACCATCAGAGAAAACTAAAAATGTGACAACTTGGAATGTATATGCTTTTGCTCTGCAAAACTACTATTTTTGACTGTTGAAGAAAACCTAAAAAAACTAGAAGTCACCAATAGCAACCAACAGAAGCAGCAACACTAATGATAAGTTCAGGTATTTATATTAATGCTATTCCATAGCTTTCTTATACAAAAGATGACATAACTATTTATTTAAGCAGCTACCAAAATAATGTAGTTTAGCAGTGCATAAGCCATAACAGGCAAATCAAGTAAACTGAAGGTAATTTACTGTCATCCTTGATTTCTTGAGCTTTTATTAGTTGCATCAGAAAATGCAGAAGTACTCAATGGATGAAAATTACAGTTGCATGTCAATATACTTCCTAATCTCCTCTTGAAGTTGAAACTAATAATACAATATACTTGATGTTGCATGGATTTTTCACTGAGTATACATTATGGAACAGTTCAATTATAGTTGCTTTCCTCTGTTGTGCTAAAAGTAATGCTTTATAGACTAGCTTTATTACTATGATACTACACCTCTGTTGTATAACACTAACAATTAAAGGGAATAGTCTTCAATATAAACAGACCCATTCCTATAACTAATGTACATCTCTGTTGAAATCTCCAGAATCGTTCAAGCATATGTGTATCAAAATTGCACATCAATACTGCTTGGTTTGGGTCTTTTTGGTCACATCTTTAAAGATGCATCAGCATACATATTATATACATTTCTTATGGGATCTGTAGCCTTGAAGATCAGTTGCCTAAATACAAGAAAAGTATCTTAAAAAGCTTATTGCTGGAGGTGTCTCTCACTTGGTATTTAATTCTAATACATTCTCTGAATTACCAGTGTTCTTTAGCTGCTTAAAAAGAGCTACCACATTACAGTGAGGCACAGTAGTTGCTAGATTAAGATACATAACTTAAACATAGCTCTTGAGACATTGAAATAATCCAGATATGTTTAATCTTTGCATTTGGAAGGTCTTAATATTTTACCACTGACCAAACATGCAGTACTCATTGACATATTTGTGAATATGCACCACACTACTCAGGAATCCTTACAGTAAGAAATGTAGCCAAATGAAAGAACATCACCTCTTTGCCCTACTTCTCCATGATTCTTCCACGTGTTTAAAAATATTCCTCATTCCTTGATGCATAATGATACTCACTATTCTCCTGACATCTTATTTCAAAATTGATATTTTCTGCCCTGGCCTTCAGATCTTCTGTCCAAAATACCAAATCATATCCAATTGCTAAAATTCTTATTTCCCATTTGTTATGGCCATTGACCTTGAGTATTTTTATTATTTGCTGCCTTCTCTGGCAGGTGACTATATATATCTTTACTATATTTTCATTAGGAAATCAGAATTTAATCTATATGATGCATAGCATAACTGCAGTTTAGAATGTTCTTCAACTATATCTAGCCAGTGTAAAACTGGAGAGTTCAAATACATATTCAGACTTCATTGAGATTAAATTTTGAACCCTTTCAACCCCTCATTATTAAATGGAAAACAGCACTTTCTTGTTATACTTTTGTCTTAAAAACAGTAAAAAAAAGGTAAATAAAATATAATGTAATGATACTTAGAAATAGAAATAAATTGACTTTAAATTTAGTTTTACACAAACCTGACTGTTGAACATAGTGCTAGAATATTAACAGATTTTTCTCTGTGTCTTATAAAAATTATTTGTAGTTCTTGGAGACATATTCTAGTTTTGAGAGAATTGCACATATGTAACAACTTCCTTTTTATTCAGAATCATAAACGATAATTTACGTTTTAACATTGATTATCCATTGCATATTCTATCATACTCTACACTTCTGTCCCAAATAAACTTCACTTCACTTCACTTCACTTCACTTCACTTCACTTCACTTCACTTCACTTCACTTCACTTCACTTCACTTCACTTCACTTCACTTCACTTCACTGTGTTAGTTACATCCTTTCTCAAAAAAAAAAAAAAGGGGAAAGAGTAGATTAAAAAAAAAAAAAGGGGGGGGGAACCCAACAACAAAACACCAGTTTGAAACATCTGAAGCTCAAATAACTAAAAATATCTGTGAGTGGGAAGATGGATCAAGTAAAGTGTTGCTGTTTCAGTGTCATCCACAACTGACATTTATCATTCTTGTTGCAGTAAGTCAAAAAAAATTAAGGACCCCTGAGCAAGTAGAACAAGGTATTGATCAGAGCTTTGTGAGCTCTAAAACCTTGTACTTGAATCTAGAGTAAGTCCTTCAAAAGAGCTGTGTAAGCTCAAAACTTGGCTTTGTTTGAACACGTGAATAAAAACTAACATGACTGTATCTTGGCTTTCTGGTGAAAAAAATGAAAGTTCTATACAGGCACATCTGAAGTACAGTTGCAAATTTGCTCTTATTCCAGAGTGACAAAATTCTTCAAGTTTTTTGTTTTATTTTTACCTAAACTTCGATCTCTTATGCTATGAAGCACCTAATACTATAGATCTGTTCATCATCTGCTGATGTCTAAACTACTCATGGTAGTAACAGGACAGAATTAGGGAACTTAACAGCTTTACCTTCAAGATGTTCCATCAGACAAAGGAATTTCATAAAATAGCTTGTGTGGAGGTATGTGCATTTACAAGTCTGACTCAGGAAAAAAGCTTTCATCTGTCAAAAGCTTTTGTAAGGTAAACAAAAACAACTGTATTTAATCATGGGACAAAACCAGAAATAGAAAATCATACACAGAGCTCTGTAGACAGAGAGACTCTATACCACTGACGTACCTATACCCAATGTTTCTTAATAGCTGTCTTTTGACAGCAAAATTATCTTTAAAAGAATTCAAATGTAATTTAGACCATATGATTTTTTTTCCAACACATCTTTAATCATACACTACTAATATTCCATATGTTTGAATGTCCAGTGTATGAAAAACACAGTAGATGGGTAACTAATGCCAGAAAGTTTTGTACCAATAACTGAATAAGTTATTAGTAATCACCAACATGTTACACCAGGATGAGCACAAGGAAGCTTACATGCTGAGCAGAGTTAGCTGGCACCAAAGCACTGGGGTTAGGGCATAATGCAAAATTCTTCCCTTTGTAGAGTTAGAATATTTTACTGAAATTTTGAGAACGTATTCTCATGACTGTGAAGTATTCTCCTGAGTATATGTCCTCAGACCACTAGATCACCACTCATGGGCTCTTCCAGTTGACTACAGAGTTTACTGTAGAGCTTTACTCTTTCAAGATACTTTGATGGAGGAATGACTGATTTCTGTACCAAGGGAAGTTTATGTCTGGATCAGCTTTGAAGGAATTGGGCCCTAGAGGTCTGGAGATGTGCACAAGCACAGGAGTAGTTTGCTAGAGAAACTCTACAAGGGAATGTAAAACTGAAGCTCTGTGTTTTCTGAATGTTCCAAGGCTAAATGATAACTGGAAGGAAAGTATTTTGATTTGATTTGGTTTGGTTTGGGGTTTTTTTTGTTTGTTTGGTTTTTAGGTTTTCTGGGGTTTTATTTAAGATCTCAGTAATACCTCATAACTTACTTAGTTTGCAGTAAAGAAACTTGTTTCAAATCATTAAATGATTTTCCTACAGAATAATTTAAAAAAAAAATTCAAAAGGTCACCAAAAAAAAAACCCAGGAAAAAAAAAAAGAATACATATGGGAATATCACTGGTTAAAAAATACCCTTTCTTTCAAAGAAAAAAGGCATTATGTATCTGCAGGAAAATTAATTTACACCTTTAAAATAAATATAATATTTTTCTACTGTACTCAGTTTCACAGTAGGCTTCTATTATTCCAAAGAAAAATACAACAGGAAAACAAACAAGCAAACCTTTAATATTCCATATGTAGCTTATAGATGTGGAACTCTTTTCTTAATCAAATTGGTCCTTGCTTGCTTTTCATAGTCCAGTGTGCATTTTTACTTGAGATTTTTGGAAGACTGCTTTAGAGTTTTCTAAGAGTGTCCTGATGAACAATAACTCTGTGGGAAGGATTGTGAAAATACATGGTATCCATCAAAGTCACTACTAAACAAAGAAAAATGAAATCCAAAACATAAGATAGATTAACTGGTGACTTGGAGGCTCACCAAGCACTTCCCACACAGGACAAATAAAATGGTGTTTTGGATTTTGGTTTTTTTTTCATGCAGTAGAATGATGCTGTGCACTTCCACGCAGTATCTCTAACAAACATAAAATAAAATTTTAAAAGGCCGAACTTCTGGACTGATAGTATTCTGAGCCACCTCATTTTGCCTGTTTTTGCCTATTTTATGAAAATATCTGTATTTTCTGGCCTACATGCAATTTTGATGAAATCAGAAAGCTGTGTAGATAGAAAGACAGTTTGCTCTCTGTTTATAGTAAAATTTCTAAAAAATTTAGATAACTGGATTTCTTTCTTTTTTTTTTTTTAATCATTCAAGTCTGAACAAGTCTAAGTCCCTTCTTTTTCTGACTTAGAGATCATGGAATAAATTTTTCTCTTTTGATGCTATATGTCTAACCTTGAGGAAAATAACAAGCTTCATGAGAATGGAAACATACAGCATTTTCATTTTTATTAGTTTTTGGATGTATTCATCATTATGTCATTAACAGCTTCTCTAGTTGCCAAATACTTAATGTAGTTTCCACTCATTTCAGAACTTATATCCTTATCACATAAAACTATTATTTGATTTAGGTTGCTCTTAGGATATATTTGCAAATGTGACGACATAACTGAGCCACATAAAATACATTAAAAGGATGTGAAGTTTTCAAAGTTAATGTGTAGAAAATTAAGAAGTACCATAAGTATTTCAATACTGCAATTAATTATTTTAATCATTGCAAATCAAATATTAAAATATTTCATATTAAAATATTTTATTCTATAAAAGCATTTAAGAAATATTTATGTGCCTCAAATCAGCTGATATCCTCACTGCTCCTTTTAAACTTTTCCAAAACCAGCAACAATTCACAGACATTTTAGTAGAATGACAATCAGTTGACTCCCCAGAACAAGCTGTTATCAACTGTGTTGATACCAAAAAAAATTGAAGTGCTGGGCCTACATGCTCTCACAACATCTCTGTCATTTCTAATGTCACTTAAACTTTCAGCACAGACAAAACCAGCTGGGGAAACAGCATTTAGGGGTAGATTGCTACATGCCATTAACAGGGCTCATGTGCTACAGTAAACAGAGGCTGGACTTGAGTTAGATCTTTCTTTTTTTTCTCAGCATTAGTTAAAAGCAGCATGAAAATACCACTTTACAGGTAAAAAGCATCTAAAGCATATACACACCTGACCTCCCTTTCTGAGTCGATGGGAATGTTCTTGCTCAGCCACCTCATGGACCCTTACTCACTGTTGGCACACAAACAAAGCCATTAAGCATTCATAATTTTCTAAATCAGAGCAGTCCATATTAAAAAAAAACCCAGTTATTAAATGGAGACTTATTTTATATTGTCTTTACAATGCACGGAGTAGTCCTTACTTTGTTTTCTCTTGGTGCACACTTAAAACCATTAGGATTCACTTAGGGACTAAAGCTGTTCACTCTTGTTTAGTCTCTCTCACCTGCAGTGCAGGTGCTTGGGAGGAGTCAAAGGCATCAGCAGCAGAGGCTTTCCAGTCACCTGTACAGCTCCTGGCATTCCCCATCAGTCCTTCTGCAACCCACACACTCCTTGCCTCCTGGAAAAGGAGTTCAGGATTGCTGCTCACCACCTGGAACATCCTGAACAGAATCCAGGACTGGCACTTTCTGATTATTTCTGTGACTGCCGCTAACTAGCAGTTTCCTACTTGATATTTCTGGGTGAGGTCTGGGAATTAGGCTTTCCACCCCTTCTCTCCTGGCTAGACAGGGAGGTCTATTCACAGGAAGATGTAGAAATAGTTTATTGACTTCTGCTGGGACCTGATCCAGCCCAGGAATTCTGCCAGCTACTCTGGCCCTCCTCATCCTTGGTAATTTGGTTTCCTTTTTCTCCCTCTGTATTTCACTTTGAATATATCTTTTCACTTTGTGTTTGCATACTGTGTGAGTTGAAACTTATTTCTATGTTTGTGATCTCAAATTGTGCAGGAAATTTAGCTGCCAAGGTCTGTATGTGTACAATAAAAAGGGCTAAAGAGCTCGGACTGTCACAGCTTGAAAATCAAGGGCATAAAAGGCCTGGGCTGACAGGGCTGCAGCGTAGAGTAGAAAGAAAGCACCTTCTGTATTAGACTTTTAAAGCTGTAGAGTCTGAAAACTCAGAATGCCAAGGCACATAGAGTTGGGATAGATGAAACAGGTTGAAAGCAGAAGTCAGGAACCAAAATGCATTTGAAATTTGTTTTGTCTTTCGAATATAAGGTATTTCCTACAGGCAGTGTACTGGTGAAAACTTCACCTGCTTGCAGGAAAGTGACTTAGCAGCACCCCTGTGCTAGTGTTAGTGCCAGGTGTTTCAGGTGCCACACTCCTGGAATCCCTCAGGTTTTGGGAACACTGCACAGAATCACAATGAGCAAACATAGTCTGAAAGTACTGTGAATAAAATTCTGAGGGATAACTCTCACCATCTTTCAATGAATGAGGACAACTTATTTTTCAGATACCAGTGGTACTCATCAGATAAGCACACATAAGAAAAAAAAAAAAGAAATAAAACTACTTCATCCAAAATACAGTTTTTGCTCCAGAGAATCACAAACAAGATAACATCTTTCTATTCTGTTTCCGTTTTTTGCATTTTGCCTCATTCCAAAACATGTATTTGGCAAAACGAGTAATTTGATTATCAAAGAGACATCATAAGTATATATCCTTCATCCTGGTCCATCTAGCTGCTGGAGAGAGGAGATATGTTGCTAGTGTCAGAATCACATTGTATATACCTCGAAATATGCCCTAAAAATGTCCTAAAAATAGACCAAATCTTCAGGTCAGTTTTTTTTTCACATAGGAGAAACAAAAGAAAATCCGAAGTACTTGTATTTCTATTGATCTATCTTCAAATAATTCTTGTGACCTTTTTAGGATATTTGTATTTTAATGCTTTACATTAATTAGTTTTAAAGTGCAAAAGCAATTTAATGCAAAGCTTCAATGTTTCTTGAATAAACAATAGAACAGCTGTATTAGATAACAAGATGATAACCATTAAAATAGGAATCAGGGAACAGCTGACATAGGAAGAACCACTAAAAAGTCTAATTGAAAGTTGAGAAGATTAATTCCCAAACCTTGTATCCAGTTATTTAAAAAGTAAAGGATGCATAAAAAATATGTAATAGATTTAACATTTTATTACAAATACCCACAAGTAGGAAATATACAATAAATACTGCAACAACATTTCATAAAGCAATATCTAGAAATAGCAGTAAATATTTGTAATAGAATGGATGTGAAGGACTCCTTGCAAATTGCACTGTTGCCTTCTGTTATTTTGTGAGAAGATAACGAGTCCATTGAGATTAACACAAGGTAAAACAGGGGGCAGGGGCTGCTTCAAAGGACAAAGTCACTCTTTTCTGTTGACCTAGTTAGTTTACTTCTCAAAAATAGGTCTGTTCCCTAAATCTTGCATAACTCGCAGTGCAAAGTAAAATAAGAAGATATTCCATAAGATGGGGAAATGGATTCACTTCTTGTTATGCTGTGTTCTTTATAATGCACGTGGGAAAAGAAACTAAGAATTCCCTATTTCAGATAAGAAAGAGGAGAAATTGGAATATTGCTTTCATACAGTCTTCATAATACAAATCAATCTGTCTTTCAAGTGCAGTGCATAAAAGATTAGGGAATGGGGATTTAAACTTTTAAAAAAGGACTTCTAAGAACTGTAGATGAAGTTTCTCTAAGCTTCAACTAAAGTTATTTAGATATACTACCCTCAATTCATTCTCAGCTTTCAGATTTTATGTCTTTTTACCAGTGCAAAACGTATGTAAAGGGGATATAAAATGCCATCAAATCAGACATGGCCTTTTATACCTACTTGACACTCATTTTTTTATAGGACACCTAACAACAAGTCCTATTTTATTCTATATGGCATTGGTGAAAAAAGATTTTTAAATTAATATATATTTTTTATCTTTACTGTCTTTCAAGCACTAGTCATGAGGACTTATGGAAAAAATAGACTCCATGTACTAAGACAGGTTTCTTTAGAGAAATCAGTCTTGATATGCTGTACTGTTACTTTTGTGTTCTGCTTTTGATCAGCCAGTTAGCTCCTAGAGTGAAAGAAGAAATATCTGTTATGTTAACTAAAAAAATATTTGGGGAATAAAAACACAGGAGACCAATTAGAATTAAAATCTGGACAAAAAGATTATAAAACCACCTGATCAGGATGAATTTGGTATAAACTTTTAGCCAATAGAGAAGGCTCAGGAGATAATTTATGGCTTTCTATGTGTACCTGATCAGAGAATATGGAGAGACGGTACCTTATTCCTCTCAAAGTTGCACAGTCCTCTTTTCCTGGGATAATCCATTCTTGGAAAGTTCTGATTTGGTGTTGGGTTTTTTGCTTTTTAAATTTATTTTGCTTTTTTATTATTTATTTTATGTTATTATGTTACGGTTGGTTATTTTAATCAGAAGGGTGGTTAGATACTAAAAAAAAGTTCTGGAATCATCATCTTTGGACAAATTTCTGAGCAACCAACCTAATAAGAGCACCTCTGAATAGAGGGTTGGATTAGAAGACTTCTACAGGTCTTAACCAAATTAAATACTGTTTATATAATTCTATATGTAATACTTTTAATATGGCTATGTGTAAAAAAAGCCAATCCGATCTAAATACATAAAAATCAGAGATCTACAGACATACAAAGTAAAATAGTAATGTATGAAGACATCATACTTTTTTCTATTCACCCTTGAAAAATCTTTGGTCAGTGTCATTTCTGAACTGACATTCACAATGCCATTGAAATGCCAAAGCTCTGAGTTATGACTTCTGAACTTCATAGGAAAGGAAAGAGTCTATCATCCTGAAGCATGTGTATATGTACAGTTGTATATATTTTAATTACTTATCTAGAGAAATGCACACATAACAAAGGGAAATGGCAATCCTTATATATATATATACATGTATATATATACACAACTACTATTTTAAGATTGAAAGTCTAAATACAGCCACAGCAATCTTCAGCACTATGTGATTAAGACCTAATACACACACAGGCCAAAAGGACAACTGGAGAATATTAAGAAGAGAGCAGGGCAAGATCCTACCACTGATAGACCAAAAAGGATATTAAAAATTTGCAGTCTTGAAACACAGATAATAAGATAAAAAGAGAGAGAGATAATGTTAAATGTGTAAGAAGTTTAAAATTACAATGAATCATGGAATGGGATGAGAAAAATACCATTTTAACCTCTTCTCTGTATGTTTTAAGCAGTTTCTCTTGATCACTTGGCTAGATTAAGATATTACTGAGACTAAAATAATACATTTTCATAGACTCATTGATGTTAATAATTTTCACATTAATAAAATGAATCAAATCCTCTAATGAATATCCTCCAGTGAATATCCTCCAATGAATATTGGTTGTGTTTCATTGCTTATATATATATATATATATTGCTTATATATATGGTTAATATATTACCTCAGATCCTTAAAAACCTGAGAATAACTACGTGCCAGCAAAGTTGCTTGCTCAAGCATCACTGCCTGAAATACCAGAAGTGACACTCAGAACTTACGAGAAATGTGTCCCAGTACTAAATGAGTAACAAAACTATTAATGATATTTTACATTTTTGTTATGATGAGCACCTGAGTACTCACAAAACTCACAGAAAATGAAAACAGTAAAAGGTAGCATGCTGAGTCTGTTGCTGAACTGTACTGAGGTAGACAAAAGAAAAAAATGAAGCTCAAAAGCACACAAGCACACATATCTGATTAGATTTACAAAATCAAACTGATATGCTACAAATTGAACTACATGATTAATTTTTTTGGGGGGGAGCAGCTAATGGCTTTTCTGTTTTGAACAAGGTCAGAGAATGCCCACTTCATATTTCAGATATCAGGGAGATATGATTCACCAAATTAGCTTTCACACCTGCATTAAGAAATAACAAGATTTCCCCTGATGACTCAATCAGTAGTTTAGTACATTGATGTATGTATCATATTTCTCACTTTATATAAATGCACTGGATTTTAGATCAAAAATTATTCCTGTATATTATACTGAAATTTTATTAGCAAACCTTTATGCATCTTGAAAAGGAGCCTAACTTGAAGTATTACACAATTTCCAACCCTTCTCTCTACCCCTTCCACTTCCACCCATCTTCCTATCTACCCATCAAACTTCTCAACATTCATTTGCAAGCAGTGCAGTTTATACTTACACACTTCAAGCTGTAATGCACTTCTCCCAGTATATTCTCCTTGGAAGGAAAGAAAACAAAAAGAAAACAAAAGTCTTGATAGTGGTGCTGGCTGAACTTATTAAAAAAACTTATTTATTACAAATAAGGTGATCAGTATCCTGCTCATATGTTAAGAGTGACTCCAAAGTCTTGGAAGTAATTCTCCCATAAAACCCAGTTCATAGCTCTGTGTGTATTGATAATTGAATAAAAGTATTTATTCTTGCTTAAAAATTATGAAATCTACTTCAACTTAACCAAGGCTTTAAATATTTTTACATTTTCCACCTTTATGTTCTTTTTATGAACTTTGCTATAGGTGCCTACTTCAGAAAGGTAACAAACACATCACAGATGTTTTGGGTAGAGTAAAAACTAAAGGGGAAGAAAAAAGGATAGATCAGACACTGTTAACTCTTAAGAGCAGAGACCTTCAGAAAATCTGCCTCACCACAAACCTCCTTGTACATGATAACTTTTCATCTCCGTGAATTAATTCCCTACCTACCACTGGAATAACATTACTTCCATAAAATAACATGGTTCAAAATTTTTCATCCAATTGAATGTGCTTATTTCTTGTTTTAAATAAACCCCAAAACCTGACAGTTATGTCCTTCCGACTTTCACATGAAAACTATGTTAGTATTTCAGTTAGGGCCAAACTGAATAAATTATATCTTCCACAAAACTTCATGATAGTTTCCCCAAATCCACTTTTACTTACTTTTTTTCAACCAAAATATTATTGTGCCTTAATTCTTCCATAAAAAGGTAATACTTTATACTTATGCATTAAAAAGCTTTCATTCAAAAATTATCACAAAGTCATTTAACACTGGGAGCTTTACAAACAGTTATAAGATGGCCCTGCAGAATTCCTGACACACGTTGCCTCAGCAAGGTTAAGTAGGGATCTTCATTCATATTTAAATTCCAGCTAATATTCAGAGACAGTGTTTTGCATCATATTTTCCAGATCTAATTAATAACATCTGGACATCTGGGAAGAGAATTAGAAGTGCTAAATGTACAACAGCTAAGAAATTCATGTGGCACATGAGAGAAGAAGGGAATGGAAAACAAGTACTCAGGAGAATAAAAGAAATCTTTCAGTAAAGTACTTCATGCTTTGTTTTGTCCCACAAATGTGAGAAAGCCGAGAAGGGAAATACACTATAACAAAGGGAGGATTTAGGTCCTAATCCTCCCCAGACACCTAGCAACCAGGCCAAGTATTCTCAGCAAAGGGACAAGTAACAAACAACTATGCAACTGATAAGTGATGGAATAAGACACAGAACAGGCAGGGAGAGCACAAGGCTTGACTAATAAAAATTAGACTTATGACTTATTCATAATGAAGATTAACTAATATGTTATTCTGCAGGGGCAAGTGGGAGTGCAGTAAGAAAAGGTCAATTTTGTAAAATAGCAAAAGAGGAAAACACAGAATGAAGTCCATGCCATGCTTTCATACAACCATAGCATCCTTTCTCTCATTTGTCCAATCCCCTTACAGAGCCAAGCCTCTGTTTATCAGCCTCTTCACAGTTTACCTTGCAGGTCAGATGACCAGTCCAAACCTTCTGCAGAGTCTGTTTTGACAGACTACCACATGGCTGAATTCTCAGAAAAGAAAAAATCATACCAGCAGCATTTTCAAAGTGCTGCTTTGATTCATAGAGAAAGGAAAGGCTTGCTGTGGTATTTCAAAGAGTGTGAAAAAAAGTAAACTTATTTCACATTACAGAAACAAAACTCAGACAGGAATTTAAAGCAAACAAAAAAACAAAAAAAACCCCAAAACAAAACAAAAAAAACCCAACCCCAAAACAAACAAAACCCAAACAAAAAACCCCACCAAAACACCACAACACAAACAAACAAATTCAAATGGAATACAAAAAGGCAACTCCCCCCAAAAGAAAACTCATGTAAAAGGCTATTGCATCTCTTATTTCAGAGTAATATGCTGTAATTACATTACTGCCTACCTACATTAGTTTCACCTCTGTGCCTGGCAAGATCATGGAGCAAATCCTCCTGAAGGCTCTGCTAAAGCATGTGGAAAACGTGGAGATGATTGGCAGCAGCCAACACAGCTTCACCAAGGGCAAATCCTGCCTGACATATTTGGTAGCTTTTTACAGTGGGGTCACAGCATCAATGGGCAAGGGGAGAGCAACTGATGCCATTTACCTGGACTTGTGCAAAGTGTTCAGCGCAGTCCTGCACAACATCATGGTCTCTAAATTGGAAAGGTATAGATTCAATGGATGGACCATGAAATGAGTAAGGAATTGTCTGGCTGGTTGCACTCAAAGAGCAGTGGTCAGTGGCTTGATGTCCTAATGGGAACCAGTGAAGACTGGTATTTCTCAATGATTGATACTGGGACTGGTGCCGTTTAATATCTTTGTCAGTGACATGGACACAGGAACTCAGTGCACTCCCTATAAGTTTGCTGATGACACCAAGCTTTTGTGTGGTGGTTTTGATACACTAGTGGGAAAGGAAGTCACCCCAAAGACCTTGGCAGGCATTGAGAGTTCAGCCTGTTCAAACTGCTTAAAGTTCAACAAGACCAAGTACAAGGTCCTGAACATGGATTGGGTGAATCTCAAGCACAAATACAGATGGAGTGTATACTGAGAACAGCCTGAGGAGAAGGACTTGTGAGTGCTGGTTGATAAGCCAGCCCAGAACTGTGTGCTCAGCCCAGAAAGCCGAACATATCCTGGGCTGCATCAAAAGAAGTGAATCCAGAGGAAGGCCACAACAATGATCAGGGAGCTGGAGCACTCCTTTCATGAAGACAGGCTAAAAGAGTTGGGTTTGTTCATCCTGGAGAAAAGAAGGCTCCAGGGAGGCCTTCTAGTACCATAGGGGGTCCTACAAGAAAGATGAGGAAGGACTTTTTACAAGGGCATCTAGTGATAAGGCAAGGGGTAATGGCTTTAAACTGGAAGAGGACAGATTTAAGCTAGACATAAGGAAGAAATTCCTCAGTGTGAAGTTGGTGAGTCACTGGAAGAGATTGCTCAAGGAATTGTGGGTGCTTCATCCCTGGAAGTGTCCAAGGCCAGGTTGGATAGGGCTGTGAGCAATCTGGTCTAGTGGAAGGTGACCCTGCCCATGCAGAGGTGTTGGAACTAGATGATCTTTAAGGTCCCTTCCAATCCAAATCATTCTACAATTCTGTGATATAAAAATAAGAACTGTAAAAGTTATGTGGAGCGCAGTAATTTAGATGTACAGCACAAGTGTAAAAGAGTTAGTGCTGTACCTCAAAAGAGAAGCCACTGACAAACATATAGTCATTTCATTTCCAAAATTAACAAGGATCACCTGTTTTCATATTTTATGACTGTGAAATATACCTGTCGAGAGTAAAAAAGGCAATACTGCCCTTTTCACATATCCAATAAACTGTCTGGAAATGGATAAAGCACAAAAGCTTGCAGGGTTTGAGTGTCTACAGAGGTAAATACAGTTAGCCTGTAAGGATTAGATTTTATATAAACAAAATAAATTGAGCCATGCAGGGGAATAGAATCTCTACAAAAGTGAAAATCATGATTAAAGGAAGAAATTCCATTTACCAGACTGGATTGCAAAGAATGACAAGTCAAAAAAGAAGTAAGAAATAATAATTTAAATGAAAATTGTTCCAGAACATGTAAGTCTGCATAGGATGAGATAAATGTTGGTATCTTTATTCAAGTAAAATGAACCTCTAATCACATATATGTCAAAAGGAAATAACCGGCCTGGAAATAACCAGCCTAGAAATAATGTTTTGAACAGAGAGGGACAGGATGCTGAAGTAAAGTAATCCAATGGCATCAATTAACTGGTGATAATGTAAGGTCTGTTGTCATAGTGCCATCTCAGTATTCTCTACTTAAGAGGGATGCTGATGAAGCAGAGAGATGACACAGGTAGAGAATAGTGGCAAGAATGTATTAGTCACTAGAATTTCTTTGTCTGAATTTATGGGCTACAGGTAAGGTAGATAAAGGAAGAAAGGTAGACTTTCACACCATTAAGTCACTATTCTTTCCACCACAGTACTAATTCTATTTCTCAGAATTTATTTTCTCAGTAGCATGATATATTTCATCAGACTCTCCTTCAGCCAGTTTTACTGTGAAGCCTGAATTTGTTTTCCAAGTGTATGATTTTTAAATGCCCTGAGAAAATTAAAATAGCCTTTGTATGTCTAAGAGTTTGTTTCTGTGTAATATTCACAAAGACCAGGATGGGGCTTTGAGCAACCTGGTCTAGTGAGAGGCATCCCTGTCTATGCAGCAGGTTGGAGATAGATGATCTTTATGGTCCCTTCCAACCCAAACCATTTTGTGATTCTATGATATTTCTGTGTCTTAATCTGCCCACATGTGAAAGGGTTCTTATATTACCAAGGATCCTTTTCCAAATTCAAATCACAGCAGTATTTTAGCGAATGAAATACATAATTGCAGAGACTTTCCCAGTTTTATTCATACAGTTGTGCTAGGAGTAGATAAATAGGGTTACTGGGACTAAGCTGGTGAAGAAGGCAGTTTTTACAGCACGTGTAATGGTGTAAGGGGAGTATTTTAGGGATTTTGATATGAATGGGAGTAGGGTGGGTATTAGGACGGTTAGTATTGTGAGAAGTATGAGGGTGTTAAGTAGTAGTGTAGATTCAGCTATTTTTACTTTTACTTGGATTTGCACCAAGATGGGTGGTTCCTAAGACCAGTGGATCGTAAACCAATGCTATTTATTTGCTGAAGCATATGCAATGTTCACACAATTTTCCATAGAAAATGACTGATATGCTAATACATGTTAAAATAGATGTACAAAGATGTTCAAGATAAACAAGGGACGAAAAACATTTCTGGTGCATACCATAAGTTCATGGTAGTGTGAAATTGGTTTTGTTAACTTTTCTGTCTAGCTCAGTCTGCAAAACCCATCTTTCAAACTGAATTCATAGTTCCAGTTTAAGCCAGTCCTGCCTCTGAGAGATGAAGTTCTCCACTCCCTGCACTCCATTATACCCTACACATTCTGTTTTCATCAGAGTAGGAAACTGATTAGGAATAACCTCTTCATCTGTCGTTGTTTCATTTGGAGCTATTCCTCAAGTTACCTGAACAAAAAGTTGGAAAGACACAAGGGAGATAAGAGGGAAGGAGTAGGAATGAACATTTTACTGGTGGCAGTGGTTTTTATAGTACCATAAAATAAATGGAAACTGCTTTATTAGACATCTAGTCACACTTAAAGAACACTTTGGAACTGTGTAAGACAAACACAAGTAAAGATTTGTTGTACTGGACCATGAAGAATATGTGCAAAGAGCTAAAATTTGGGGACAGACTATTTCAGTTCAAAACACAGGCAGCAGTGAAACCAACCTTGAAAAGTGCCACTGTTTTCTGAAAGATACTAGAGACTTAAAATGCCTTTTTAAATTATAAGAGGAGTGTTTAAGACGCACTCTACACTATTAGATTCTGACCTTATGCCTTTAAGAAGGTGTCAAAAGCTTACTGCAGTGGGACTGTGAATAGCAGGGCTTTTTATTTCTGCTTCCTTCACCCCATACCCAAGGACTCTTAGAACACATGCAGGGATAGATATCATGAAATTCTCCCTTAAATAAAGGGGATGGGTCCTTACTATCTAGCCTGCCAGACATTAGTAAGTCCAGACACTGTAGAATTTTGATGATATTAATATATCATTTGCAGAACTTTAGATTGTGTGCCATTCTAACAAAAAAAGGAAAAAAAATGAACTGAGAATGGGATTAGAAAAGATAAATGAGCCAAGGTCATAAAGTAGCTTATGCTAGGTCAGAGGACTGAGTGATAGAAAAATATTTGGATTGGACAAGGCAGTATGTATGTGAAGCTAAAAGAAATTCATCAGATTAGGAAGTGTTTGTAGAATACCATGGACACTACTGTGATACTGAAATTACAGGCAGAGCAAAAGATATCAATAAATACAACCTGCAACAGTGAGGTCAAAAAATGATTTTCTGGAGACACATTCCTTCACTCTTAATGGCACACTTTGTACTTTGTTAGGGGCAAATTCCTATCTGCAACATCTTCCATTGTACATTTAAGAGGTGAAGGAGAGTACAAGTACAGATTAATTTGACCCTTTTTGTTTTCCTCTCTGTAAGATAAAAGTAAATCAACTCTGAAAACTTTCTAAATCTGGTGCTGCAATTGCTTAATCAGAAAACCTTTTTCTTCTGATAAACTCATTAGAAGCAATACTTCAGTCAGTAGAAAAATGGAGCCAGACCTCTGTAGTAATGTCAATCCATGGCTGCTACACTATGTCCCTACAGAAAAGTGTCTTGCACTGACAGTGTGCAGCACCCAGCAGCAAACCCAAGGCATTGGTGATAATTAGAATTTTGTGCTGGAGCTCTCATTAGGTGATTTACTTCTGCTGTCTGCATCCCCACCCTACACAGCTATTCAAAAGCTACAGCCTTGTCATTACAAAGACATGTACTATTAGGCTTAATACAAAACTATTATATATATCTGCATATTTGAGGCACAAAAGCTTGTGAGCAAGTACTACATGAGCACTTGAAAAAGTACTGTTCTCCCAAGATGAAAAGCAGTGTGCCTGTCTAGGCAGAGGATTCTGCTAGGCTATTCCTTGAATATAGGAAGGCGTGATCAACTGTCTTGAAATTAGAGCATCCAAAAACTCCCAGTGGTGATGCCTTAGATATTTGCACTGATGATCAGTGACAGAGAGAGCTCTAACTCTACCTGCTGTTCTCTACTTTTTGGTAACACCACAGATCTTGAAAGAAAATTGAGAATACTGATACTCCAACAGCCCTGCACAGCTGTAGAGAGGGGGGGGAGAATGAGGTGACAGTGTCCTTACTATTTTAGTGCTCCCCCAGGATCTTACACTAAAAATGTGAACACAATAGATTTTATTTTAAAGAACCAAAGATTATTGACTCCTAATATTCATAATTAAATCCAAATAACATTATGTTTCTATCTATACACTAAATTAGAAGAAATGCTAAATTAGCTTTATCAGTCTTATGGTGTTATGGGCTGCCTAAGAGCCAGTGTCACAAGCCACCCCACTGTGCTAAGTATCATACAAACAATATGTGAAAAAACTATGTCCTGTTTTATATTTCTTCTGGTTTTCAGCTTCGCAGAGTGCCTTATCATCAGTATCACAGTAGAGTCACAGTGATCTTAAGAAATGTCAATATAAGCACAAAAAAATCCTTGGCAATGCCTGGTTTTGTCACTTTTTTTTTCTTTTTCTTTTTTTTTTTTTTTTCCCAAGTGAATCACAAAAATAAACTTCATAGGAAGAAAAATGTTCCTGCCAATTTAGTGATTTTCCACATATCTGTTAACAGTTAGAAAGTTATTTTTAATTAATTAGTAATTGCCATGATGCTAATCTCCTGCTCATACTCCAGAAATCTGTATCTTTGGTCTGAAACTTGTTTGTATGCTGTGGGGGAACCCTGGGGAGGCAGGAAGGACAGTCAGGCTTGGCAATGCCCTGACATGTATGAGTAGTGAATATTTCTTTTCAGACGAGTTTTGGAAAAGTTACAACTCTGAATCTTTTCTGAGTGGCTGAACACGGAAAAAAAAATATAGAGAACAAATTGTGTGATCTTTCATGAAATTATATCATATTTGTTTATATTACATTAGATCCTCAACCTCCTTAATTCATTTGTTTACTTTGAATGATCACTTGTAGCTTGATTTGAAAGACAATATCCTCAAACAATGATACAGGATTATCTGTTAGGCATATTCACTTTCCTTCCAGGTATTCTGTAATATTTTAAATATAGATCTAGCTGAATCAGTGATTTGCTTGATCCCATGCTCTCCTTCCTCTTACTTTAAAAAATCTATTTAGTATATATGACTACATCACAAATTCAAGATCTGGACTCCCTGGGTAATATAGGACCATTTCTTCTGGAGAATAAGGGATAGTTCACATTGCAGGGCTGTTGCTTTTAAAATAAATTAAGATACTTTAAACAACTTTTTAACACTAATTTTGGTATGGGTCTACTGAAAATGCAGTCTGATTTCCAGTGGCTGTTGCCTGAGGGAACATTCCAATACTGTACAAAAGATGAGGTACAAGTTTAAATGAAATGGCAAGACTGAAAGCATGTTGCAGAAAGTGTCTTGATCTGCAGTTTTATTACTCTGAAATGTCTCACCTATTGTAAACTTTTTGATGTAATGTTTAAATTCTATTTTCCATGTAATAGGTACAGTTTATTAGTGCATTTTTGCTCTGTCAAAATGAACTGAAAATTAAAAGAAACAAATATGCTTGTTTGCACTAAAATTTACTGATGTAACCCAAGTTATGCTGCTATAAAACATATATAGGAAAAAAGTTGGAAGCTTTTTTTATTATTAATGTTTGTTCTGTAATAATACTGTAGTAATTATTAATGTTTGTTCTGTAGTAACAAAGGACTTTTGGTCTAAACTTTAAAGTTTAAGTTGAAAATTCCCAAATTGCAATTAACAGATAGAGGAACTAGGTTCATGTTATGTGACATAATTTTTACATAGAATATAAAGTTTGACTAGTAATGAAAATTATGGAAATAACAAGCAATAGAAAATAAAATTGACTGATTTCACCTGAAGATTTTCTTGGTTGTATTCATCAGCTTTTGCTTTCTATATAACTGCCATGAGCTAATTAAAAATAATAAATAAATTAAAACTCTTGTGAGTTTATAGTAATTGAATTGGGTAAAATAAAACCTATTAAATATTTTTATTAAGGTTATTTGTACAAGCCATTTAAAGCAGATTGTACCAGCCTAAATGACAATGGTAATGTGATGCCAAGAAAATATAAGGTACTAGTAGCAAGCATTAACATATTCTTACCAATAAGGACATAAGCCCTACCAGGTATCTTGGGAAACATTTATTCATGAAAATTTTCATACTATTTGCCTATATCAAGCAATTAATCAAAACACAGCATATTGCACTGAATGTTGTAGTCATTGTAGTACTGTAGTACATGTACATAAATCTTGCATGAAATGAATTGTATGGTTTATAGCTACAAAATATCAGTAACAGATGCCTATTTATGACACATCACCTCAAGGTTAAAAAAATCAAAATGTGACAAGATCTCTAGGGCCATTTGCTAATAGTACTTGTAGCACAGAGCAACACCAGTGCTAAACCTGCCATGGTAAAGCTATACCATTCCCTTTGAACATGAACTTAAACATGTCATACTTCATCAACCTTTGTACTGCTTAATGGGCTTCTCAAGCAGGGAACTTTGGGAATAAATATTTACAAGCTTATATCTCACATTCTTTAAATCATGTTTATTATACAGTTTATCTGTCACATGAAAAGTATTATTACTGTTACATTATAAAGCTCTTTTTCATAATTGTTTTTCAAAAAAAAGTCTGAATACACAAAATAATAAACTTTAATCCCAAGAACTAAGACTTCAAATTCTCTATTGTTATGGTGAAAATAGCTGTTGGCAGAAATCATGGAATCGTTGATAATCATTCAAAAGAGAAATCCTATCAAAGTGTTAAAAATAATACATAAAAAATTGATCAGAATTCCAAATTGGGAGGACTTTGAAAGATCATAATCAGTAAAGTACATGAGTTTTTCACAGTAACATCTCTTCTTACTCTACTTACAAGACTTTCACAATATGAAAATAACAGAATATAGTCTGGACAACTTGTGTAGAGAACTCGGGAGGGAGAAATATTCACTTTGTATTAGACAACAAGTATTCAGGGTTTAGTTTCTGAAGGCATTTAGCTATGTTTTATTGTTATTTATTTATTACAGTCTGGTGTTTTGTAATCAATCTACTATCTAAACCATTTAACAAGGATTAAATTGGGATTCACAAACAAGATAATCAACTATTTGCAATCATATGTTACAGTAGACACAGTGCAAAACTCATGCATATAGTGAAAAATATAACCAAGCTATAGGCATATTTTATGTATACACTGATTTCAAAAAATATTGCAGAGTTTAGCCAGCAAAATATAATGTATATTTTGTTACAAGTATATTATGTAATGCAAGCAATTTAAAACTGAAGGGCTTTCACAATTAAAAATATGACCTCCTTTTTTAGAAAAAAATTTTTTTTTATTTATTTTAAGGATAACTGTACCATGTCTATTAGCACCAAACAAGTATTATAATATTCAGTAGTTTGAAATCAAACCTGTCAGCAATACTGGCAGCAGTACCACACAAATTAGATACCATTTCAGCTTACAAGCAAAATTTTCAGTTCATTCATTACTTTACTCTTTTTCAAGAAAAAAAAAAACCAACTTGTAATTTGGGAATGGAGATTTATGAAAATAGGATATGACATGCAGTGCATAAATCTAGTCTGATACAAAATATCCTGTTCTAGTTTTTTAAATTAATTTGAATATGTCCTTCTTTTCTCACCTCTGGCTCTCAAATATAATCCTCATATTTCTGACTTTCCAGAACAAACAAATAAAGAAATAAAAGTCCTTAAACTGACATTTGGTAATTGGTGTTTAATGTCCATGGTGAACACACATATATTGGAGGTCTGTCATCCCAGTTATCCCATCACCTTTGAGTTGGTCAGTTCAAGGAGAATTCACAGTGGGTTAAAATCATTGCTTAATATGTGTTATTGGTCCAGTTAATTAAAAAAAAAATTTTTAATCATTTCAGCAATTGCACAGAAGTAACTTCTCAAGTCATTCAGCATCTTGTTATTTGATTTGAAAACAAAAAGAAGTAAGTTGCTATGAAAAGAGAGATTAAAATGTGGACAAGCTGTTTTTTCCTATAGCTTAAGTCAGTAATGATTTCATATAACTGATATCTTTTTATATTTTATAATAAAAGATTTTATAATATACACATAATTTTATTGTTACTTTATTTCTTTAATTGCTCCACATTTAAAAAAATCTCTTTGGACAATTCATTTTCATAGTAACAAGTTTAGAACATGGTTTGAAGTTTTATATCAGATCTGGACAGAAGATCTGAAGTATCTCATATTTCTAGGATGTAGTGATAGGCAAACACGAGCTAGCATTTTACACCAATATTACCGTGTACAATTAAAAACTGTACTAAAATCTTAACTCTTCATTCTCTTTACTAGTTACTAAATATATTCTAAGTAATTTTCCTCAAAACACTAGCAATCAGCAAAATAAACAGTTGTAACAGACTGATAGAAATTCTAGCTCCACAGAGGTTAGCACATATAGGAATTTATTGTGACAAAGTTTTCAACCAACACCCATTATATCCAGTGTAGACTTCAGAATATAAAAGGATATAATTTTGCATCTTTTTTTATGAATGGGCACTGATTTCATACACTTACTTGCCAAAAACTACTATAATTTTTGTCTTACAGGATATTTTGGGTTTTTTTACGCTTTTTTCCCCCTAGATTTGTTTTCTGCCCAGCTGCTCACACTGTTAATAGACTATATGCAAATCATGAAATTACTATTAAAAATGCTTCAAATTTTCTCATGGAAGAATGAGGTTGGATTTGCCAATAGAAGGGATAGAAATCCTTATAAAATTATTCGCCTTACACTCAAATTATTAGAAATGTCTTCTCTCCTGAAAACTAAGGAATCACTGAAGCTGTGAAAATTTCTCAGTGCACCTCCCAGGCTACAATTATAGACAGCCCTTTAAAGCTAAAAACAGTCAATGCAATTTTCTCTTTGGTGAGGTTGCAGTACTTCATTTATTCCCATTATTATACATATCTGAGAGAAATCCCAGTAGATTTCAAAAAGTCCTCTCTAATATTTTTTCCAATCAGAACTATAAATCTGCATTATAGAAAGACCAATTCTATTCAGAATTAATAATAATCTCTTAACTGTATTACCATAAACTTTCTAAGTCTAGTTCATTTATGCAACAAAGATAATTAGAAGTATCTTTGTGGCCTCAGATGTATCACAAGGGAAATTTTCCAGGTACCAAAGTTGGTCCTTGCGAAATCTTAGAGTTTCTGATCAGATACACCTCATGTTGAAATTTATGGTAGTAGGGATATGGCAGTACATAACCAGTTCCTCCCTATTTAACTGGGGGAAAGAAAAAGGTATTAACTTCACTGATCAAAACTGCTTAAGGTGTTCAAATACTGAGTGACAGTTATATGATACCCTATAACTTGAATAGATTATTTTCTGTATGTGGTGTGACTGGGATAAAATGTTCCTACATTTAGAATATGAAGAAGTCTGTAACTGAAGGATGTTGTAGTTTAGAGTTGTTCTATAACCAGACCCCACCCAGGAGGCAGAACTGCAAAAAGGGAAGGAAACCTGTGGGCTGAAATGAGAAAAGATTTAATAGGAAAATAACAATGAACTAATATTAGCCCAAGTACAATTATAAGTTTCAAAGCTATTGTCAATCACAAGGTGTGCACTTCTAGCAAGACAGAATGCAGTGGTCACAGCAAGCAGAGAAGGAGGCATCAAGCATGTGGCAACAGACAAGACAGATGGGAGCCTCTTGGGAAGGAAGCCATGGTAAGAGAAAAAAACGTTCCCCCAAATGTCCCCTTATATAGTGAAGGTGATATTTATGGTTTGTAATACTCAGGTTGCCCAGGTAGGGGCAGCTGCCCTGCCCACTGCAACTGCATAGTTCACAACTACCATTGACCTTGGTCACTGCAGGAACATACCAGAGATGGGCATAAAGAAAACCAACACATCTTACCTCTCTTGTTCTCACATTATCTCAAAACTACAGTTTCACTGAAGGGAAAAATGATTTTGTAATTATGTCTCAGCAAAACCATGACAAAATTGTGTCATTTAAAATGTAACTTCCAGATTGCTTTAATAATTACTTTTTGTTGTAGTTTGGTACCACAAAGTTCAATACTTTCTAATTAGTCTCTGAGTTCAGCACAAGGAAAATTATAAGCAGAGAGGAAAGAACAATTCTTGTAGTCCTACGTTATCTTGCTCATTTCAATTCTTCATCTGCTATACTTACTATTCTGGAATACATCAGAAGTATTTTGTTCTTTCCACAGTTTCTCTGCTCACAAGCTACACTTGCTAAGTGTATATGGGCAGGAGAAAAAAAAAAAGAGGGAAATACCATGCTTCTTGAGTCTAGTTGTCAAGCTTCTCTATTTACTGTGCAATTTCTAACATCAAAATTTTCTTTCTCTGCTTTCTCAAATTAGAGAAAAATATGAGAGCATTTGGAAATATTGCAATTATTTGGACCTCTTTATCCCCTTCCATTTTAATGTCTAATTTACAAATGGAACAATTTTTTGTTTTGGTTGATTGATTTATTTATCATTTACAGACTTTCTCTAATGAGGGGGGTTTATTTATTTATATATTAATATCTGCAAGGAAAGAAGAGCTGTAACTTTTTTTAGCCTGTTTTATTTTTTAATTAAGGCTTTGATTTCTTCAGGCTTTTGGTGGCCCAGTTTCACCATTGCCAGAAAATCATTCACATTTTCCAATTAACACATCAACAAGCTTTAAAATAAGAGAAAAAATCAGCCATTCTTGTCATTATAATTAAAATGGATGCACTTAGTAAACTAAGCTTCATCTCCTACCTTCTTTGCAAATTCTGCTGTAATTTACTGAAAACGTAGAAAATGGTTTGATTTTAATAAATAAGTATGACAAAAACAAATCCTTGTTAAAACAGAATTCCTGACATAAAACTGAGACTGTATTTTGGTTTTCTGATGGCTGAACTGAATCCAGGTCATCATTTACAATTTTTTAGTCTTTAGACACATTCATAGAATCATAAAATCAAAGAATCATAGAATGTTGTGTTGGAAGGGACCTCTAGAGATCATCTAGTCCAACCCCCCTGCCAAAGCAGCATCACCTAGGGCAAGCCATAGAGGAATCCATCCAGGCAGGTTTTGAAAGTCTCCAGAGAAGGAGACTCCCCAACCCCTCTGGGCAGACTGTTCCAGTGCTTTGTCACTGAAGGAATGCAGTAGAAGAGCAGAAAAAGCAAGATACAATTCTTCCAGTACATACAAACCCGACTCAAGGTGATGATGACTTTTATCAAAGGGATAGTACCAAGATTTAATCACTGATCATACTTGTCATTCATACTCAAATTTTAGAAAACTAAATTTTGAGGTCTGAATGGAGTAAAAAAAAAACATTCACATCAGTAAAATTCCTTTTAATTTTATGACACTGTTTCATATATATATATATTCTTGCAAGTAACCCAAATATCTGTTAGTAATACTCCAAGTGATATGTTTTAGATAATCTCGATAATTGTAGATAAAAATAAAAAGATGAAAAATCAATCCTGCAGTTTTTCCCATATAGCCTCAGTACTTACTCATTAAAATATACATTAAAATATATGACACTTGTATATTAAAATATACAAGTGTTTGCATGCACTTGGGTTATAAAATACAATGTGACTGCTAATATACTGGCATTTTAAGCTGAAGCTCCCATTCAATTATACAAAACAATACCATTTTTAACCAGGATTATTTTTCCTGAAAAATCAACTTAGAAGGGACTAGTCCTTTATTTTTAATTTACACCTATAATGTGCCAACCAATCAAAATATTTTTATCTGCCTCTGTGGCAACAATCATAAAGATAGTATTACAGCAAATCATCAAAATTCAAATTATATCATCAGTCTGACAATGTGTTGAATAAATATTTCTGTTGCCTATAGCAACAAATACTTTTATTAAGTCCTATGTTGCCTTTGGGACCCACAAAAACAAAACCTTAAGTACGAAACTATAAAATATAGTGAAGTAGTTTGTGTAAAAGACAAAATGAATTAAAAGCCAATCTAATTTTACATGTAGACACCTATGCAGTAGGTGTAATACCTACCTAGATCCCAAATTCCTTATCACCAAAGTCCAAAAACGTCAGCTAGGTATCCATATTTCAGGAGCAGTCCACAGTGCACTGTAGAAAGCTAATCTATAAAACACACAAAATAATGGAGATTTACATTAAACAAGTCAGGAGACACTTAAGCATATGGATCTCAGTTTTGCTATAGATACAACACAGGGAACTAGGGTAAAAGGTAAACAAGTCCATGTACAGCTTCACATATATTCAGCATTTACTAAGGTCAGCTTACCAATTACTGTTAATGCTACAGTCACTCACACTCACAAAAGGGAAACAATACTTAATTTCTAAGAAAAATCATACACTCACCTCTCATGAACCTTTACTAAACACCAAAGACAAAAGCTATTTACTGTGCAGCCTCTTTTAATGCTTACACATGTGAGAGAATTTTTGTCTATTTTGATAGGAAGCCAAACAGGAAGCATATGAAACTAGAACATAATAACTAATGCATGCATTTGAGAAACGGAAATCTATGTTCCTGAAACAATACATGTGTGCAATAAGTGGGATTAGAGAATAGAGACTAAGACCTTCTACCAGCTGCAATTAAAATACCTTTGTGTTTAACAAGCTGTTATTACTCCTTTTGTGTTTAACATATCAGTGCTGTTATTACCTTCCATGGCTGTAAATTCATTCTGTGATATGTCAGTTTCTCTAAGAAATATTATATCAAGTGGTTTAAACATTACTCAGGCATTCTTTTGCACACATACAGAATGTGGGACATTTAGTTGCTTATCAAGTGGGACCTGGAAAGTGCTGGAGTACTGGGAGCTTTCACATCAACAAAGTATGTTGTGAGATATTCAAGATTTGGCAAATCCTCAGAAGGACTGCTAGAAACAGTAATTTAAGAGGGGAGTATTTAGAGAAATCTAAGCTTATCTGATCATACTAGGGAAAAAACCAAATGTAATGACTTGTTATTTTAGAAATACCATTGATAACTATGAAAAAACAGCTTTGTTATTTCATATGTTCTGGGTAATAACCAATGCTTCACCTCCTCTTTGGGACAGATTTAAGAATAGGAGTTTCTTGACTGGTGCAGTGTGACTTTAAGCCCATATTTTCACAAAGATTTTCCAGTAAACACCTATAAATTAATGGAAATGTAGAATGATCGGAAACTGTTTCTTCCTTCTGCTATACTTATTTCTGCCATAATGTCTGGATCCACTTGGATAACACAACAGGATAATACAAGGAAGTTCAGAGCTTCAAGAAATACATCAGAGGCAGTTAGAATAAGCATGCTTTGGGCAAGCAAGAAAATTCAGATTCTGATCTAGCAAAGCATTTAATAACTTCGGAAACTGTGTCTGTAATTCATTTCATATATATTCTATTGAAATTCACTACTTCTTAAAAGGTTATAGTCAGCTAGAAAGCAAGAGTAACTACATATCAGAAATATCAAGAAAGTTTATTTTCACCAGTAGGTATTTAGCAATCTTGATATTTGTGGAATATAGGAACAGAAAACACTTCAGAGTTTTTAGTTTATGTTCATATATGCCTCACTTTTTGTTGCATACTTAATGACTTTTAAATTGAGCATATGGATTCAAATTCCATTACACAAGTTGAATCACATTTCAAGCTCATGAATTTTCAGCTAATTCTTGTACAATCATTTAATGATCAAAAGTAATTACAGTTGTAAAAGATCAGATAACTCTGATTGAGTGGATGAACTATACATAGATCCTGTCAGAATGTCCTTTAACATCCTTATTCCATGCAGCCAGATATCTCTACAGAGATGTCAAAATTATGAAAGAAACAGCCACTCAAGGCTGTCTGCCCTTCAACAGCCCAATTAAAGATCTGAGGTTCAATCAGGGGTGTTAATGATTACATGTAACTGTAAATTGGGAGGAAATGCCAGTCTGTAGGAAGAGGATATCATTTCACAGCAGCACAGAAATCTGAAGCTAAGCCTGCTTGTAATTCTACACTGAACCACTTAGACTGCACTGCAATCAGTAGTACTGTCATGCACACAAAGTTAAAAGGCTTTAACTGGAGAAACTCAAATACCATCCAGGACAGCTTTAGTGCTGGTTTAATCTGCTGGAGAATGACATCCAGGTAGATGCTTAGGGACAGCCCCCACATTTCCTGAATCTAAGCCATCAACTAAGAAAGTTGACAGATGCTCCTGGTGACGTTGGAGGTCATGTCTTGAAAGACATCAGATGCTCATTAAGATGAGGAAGAAACGAAAGGTCTGTGAGGTTGTAAACAACAACTAGGTGACTCTGTGAATCTCACAGTTCTAGAGATGCAACTGTGCATGTCTAATTAGAAAAGGGAAGCTGGCATTAATGGTGCCTGTGGAGGTATTTGCAATGGTAAAGAAGAAAATTCTGTAGAAGAAAAGCTAAGCATTTGTTTATATACTCCCCTAGTGTGAGTTATGGAAGTAGTAATTCTGTGAATGACAGCATATGTACTTCTTTGTCTTTTTATAAATATACAGGACCTAGTTCTATAGAATGGATGAGACCTGTTATTCACTCTGGAAAAACATAGATTTCGACTGCGTATGTTTGACCCAGAGCAAATACCTGTCTGATAAATAAAAGGCATTATAGGGAGATAGAACTTTCCCTTGGGAAAGTATGCTTGTAGGGACTTGTAATCACAAAGGAACTAAAAAAAAAAAATTGTGACTTGATATTTAAAGTCCAAGTAAGGTATCTGTGGAAAAAAGCCCTAGTATCTAGACCTCTGAATGACTACTATGATCTCTATAGAAGTATATGAAATCAAGTTTAAAATAATTTTTTAAATAATATAATATAAAACTAACTAGTTTAAACACAATAGACATTGTACAAACAAATTGTACACCTGCTTTTAACTCAAACACACTTGGATGTTTTCCCACATTTACTTCGCAGTTCTTTTTTTCCCCTAAAACAGACTCTATTTCAGGCTGGATGTTTTGATTTCCTCTAGCCCACAAGAGGACTTTTGGTCTAGATGTACTAGCAAAAAAATATACTGTACTATTTCATGTATAACAGAGGCAGCAGATGAAACCTGAACTGTAAGAGTTTAAGATATGCATATTTTGAATCCTTTTCAAATATGATTCATCCTTGTGAAATTCTGGACTTGACTTAACTAACATTTCATGCATTGATCTTGACATCCTTTAAAAATACTTAGAAGAAGTTATCTCTCTGACTGCTGTCAGGAGAATATCTCATGTTATCTAACTTCTGCTTCAGGAACCAAAGACCTTACTCTAAGGTCTAATCTCAGTTCATTGTCCTTTGCTTTTATTGTCAAATGCTCAGTTAAACAGCTCATGTTAATTACTCATATATAATTTTCTTAGATCTCTTGTTTTGCCTGTAGTATTTTTTACTCAATGAGAGACCTTACTGAGAGCCAGTATACTGATCAATAAAGAACTTATACCAATATTAATAAGGTTTTCTCAATCTCATCTGTTCTCTGCCTTATTTTTTTCAGACTGGATCATTAAGAGCCTTTTTGCACTTAAAGTTGGTCCTTTTATGTCTGCATATTTGAAACTGCTTTTCACTCTAACAAACTCCTTCAAACTAGAACTAGTTGGAGTTGTCTGTTACTTTTAAGCATTAGGAAATGTAGGAGGAAAAAGAGTTGCAATGATGTCAGCTTTCCTTTTTCTTTCAAAATTCCTTTGATTATCTATTTTAAAGTGCTCCTTTCTGGAGTTTTCCATTTTTTGCCTTTCACTTTGATGACTTCAATTTTTTGTTTGTGGCTTTGGTAGTTTGTTTTTTCTTGAACTCATCTTGCTATCATTAAACTGGGGAGCTCCTCCTTCTCGGAATCTAAAGACTATGTACATTATTTTCTTCCTTGTGAAGGTAGCTAAGAGCATAAGACAGATGTCTACAGTAAATATACCTTCTTTCTGGAAGGTAGTGCCTGTTTGTAGAGATTTTTTTTTTAATATATAATTAGCCAAGTATTTGTTTTGCTTGACATCTATCAATTTTCTTTTTTCATTTAGGCAAGTTCTTTGGTCATTGATGCAAGGGAAAGTGGGGCCCCCAGGGATGGCTCCTGTGAGAAGCTGCTGGAAGCTTCCTCTGCTCCAATCCCAACCCTGCCCCTGGCCAAGGCGGAGCCTGTGGGTGAAGGTGGATGTGCCTCTGCAGTTCATATATTCAAGGAGGGTGAAATGAAACTGCTTAAGACCTGCAGGACAGAGGATAGAAAGGTGAGAGCAATACCTGAAGGTCAGGGAGGACGGGGGGGGATGGGGGCGGGGGGGGGAAGCAGGAGGTTCCTGAACAGTTCTCTGGTAGCCCATGGGGGAAGAAGTCTGTGAGGAACCACAGTGGGGCAGATGAGGCTCTGCAGCCATGGAGGAGCCGGTGCCAGGGGAGGTGACTGTTCCCACAGCAGCCGTGACTCTGTGTGCTGCCCAGGATGGAGCAGTTCCTGAGGGACTGCATCTCCTGGGAGGGGCTAATGTCCCAGGGGTTCCTGAAGGACTCTCCCGTGAGAGGGACACCGCGTTGAAACGAGGTAAGAATGTGACGAGTCCTCCCCTGAGGAGGAAGGAGCGGCAGAAACACCGTGTGGGGAACTGACCCTGAACCCCCCCCTGCCCGTCCCCTGTGCCCTGAGGGGGAGGAAGTAGAGAAGTGATCAGTGAAATAATTCGGGCCTGGGAAGGAGGCAGGGGTGGGGTGTAGGATATTTAAGATCTGATTTTGCTTTCTCTCTTCCCAGCTCTGGTTTGATTGTTGACATTGTACACTGATTTTTCTTCTCACATGGACTGTGTTTTACCCGTGACCATGACTGGTGAATAAGCCAGCCCTGTCTTTGTCTCATTCTTAACTTAAGGGCACGGTCTTAAGTTGTGCGGAGGGAGGTTTAGGTTGGACATTAGAAAGAATTTCTTTACGGAGAGGGTGATCAGGCATTGGAATGGGCTGCCCCGGGAAGTAGTGGATTCTCCGTCCGTGGAGATATTTAACAAGAGACTGGATGTGGCACTCAGTACCATGGTCTAGTAACTGCAGCAGTAGTGGATCAAGGGTTGGACTTGATGATCTCTGAGGTCCCTTCCAACCCAGCTGATTCTATGATTCTATGATTCACAAGGTTTTAGTTGGATTTTCCCCTCCCTGTCCCACTGGGGAGAGGGGTGAGTGAGCAGATGCCTGGCTGTGTGTGTCCACCTGGGCCTAACCCAGGACAGCAAGCTAAACCCCTCCCCTTTCCAACAGTATTGAAAAGCTTCATAGTCTGTTACAAAATACATGTAAATAGTGTAGATTTTATGTACACATTACATATTAGTTTACACATTGGTAGAAAATGTTCCATAAATCAACATTTTTCACAGTTTCTTCTAAAGCATTTCAGCTGTGCTGGTGGTATTGGATTTGAATTCATCTGAATTATAATGAAAAATTTGAATGGGAAAATAATGGAACAACTCTGTTGTTTTGTTACTGATGCATTTTTAGTACATGCAGCTATTTATTTGTGCTTAGTGATGTGATCTCTAGTCAGGAACTTAAAAGAATGGTGACTCTAAGAAAAATGGAATATGAAAAATATGCTATGCCATTTTCTGGTTGTTTCACAGAATTGGAAAATGTGCACGTCAGAGCAGAAAGAGAAGAGCAAGAAGATAAGAGAAGTATGCAATTTCTGTGTACATATCCTCAGTAGGCTGTATTTTGATTTCCCATTTTAGATTTGAATTATTAAAATACATAGCTTTCATTTAAAAAAGCAATATTAAGTTCCAGTGGGTATTATGAATGAAAAGCTTTCAAATTTGTTTTTCTACTTCATGCAGTAAACATAAGGCTAGTTTGGAGTTACGGGATTGGGAAAACACAGAAGAAATGTCTTCTTCCTGTGGTGTTAATTCAAAATGGCACACAAACGTGTTGAAAAGCTAAATAGGCTTGCTTCTTGGAGCAGACTCGATAGTCCCTTTGTATCAGAATTAACCCCTAGGTAACAGGAAGGCCTCAATGCAGACTTTGACAGCTAACTGCTTTTTAACTACTGCTCATCATCCAACTGAAAATGTTCTATAGTTAAAATAGCCTTGGCTATAGTTCTTCAAATAATGCCAGTATAATTATTTAACATGTTTCACACACAGGCTTTACTCTCCAAGGTACTTGTTCAGTTTTATTGTTCTCTGTAGCTCATACAGTATACAGATATAAAAGAATAAAGCAAGCCATGTGGGGATTAGCAGTGGGTTTAAGTGTTAATGCTTCATAACACTCCATATTCTGAAAAGTTCACATTAAAATTCTGAGAGTGGCATAAGCAGTGTGCAGAGTGTTTGAAGATAGACACTGTTAAAGCAGGGGGCTGGGGAAGTTATTTAGAGGTGAAAAGTGCAGCCAGGGAAGTATGTTCTGAGCAGAACTTTTGTACTGTGATGGGAAAAAACCCTATATAATAATTCAGCTCTAGTAACTAAAAGAACACTAAAGCTGTGGCTGGTAATCATTGTGCATTTTTAATTATTTAGGCTGCATTCCAGATTTTATTTATTTTTTTTTCATTCTGTGCAGGCAAGGATGCTGTTGGTATCAATTGTGGTCTGGAACTTCTATTTTAATGTACAAGTTTATGGCATGTCATGCATGTCATGCAATGGCATGTCATATTCTCTTTCATATTTCAGTTTTCACTTTTGGAATTGATTGCATCAGAGGCTCTGCTGATTGGTGAAATTGTAGGAACGCCTGGAACTGGTTCCTAGCAGCTTCTGGTTCTGTTTACCCTGTGTCCTTTAATCTTTTCTTCAAAAAAAGTGCTGTTAATTTCACTAGTACTTTCATCAACAATCAAAGCCCTGAATGAGGTTCCAAAATCTGTCAGCTTTTCATCATAAAGAGCCATGAAAAGCAAGACTTTTCACTCTTGAGAGTCCCAAATTATTATTTGCTGTGTGCTGTTCTCTGTGCCTTCTGCCAGATGTTACTGACCTCTGCGCTAACTTTGGGGTTGTCATTTCCCTGAGAGGAGATCAGAGCTAACTGTTTCTCATTTTATAGCATTAAAAAAAAATATTTTCTCAAAACCACTTCCATGTGCTATAGCAATCAGCAAGGTAACTCACAGCCAAAGGTAACACAAAAGCTGATATCCATTACAGGAAAATCAAAGGAAAACAAAATCATAAAGCAGTGTACTTCTTACTGTTACACACTTATACTTCTTAATGTTACACACTTACTGTGTGATCCCTGCTTCCTTATTGTTCCAGACCAGGCTTTTTTGCTGATGCTCTGATGTGCTAATCCTCAGAGCTGAATTTTTCAGGACTGGAGGGAGTCAAAATTGCCTTTTCTCTTAGCTTTTCAAGTACTATTGCTTCAATATAGTGCTTAAAACATGCAAGCAAGTATAAACCTGGTAGCAGATATAGCAGACCCAGATTTCCCACTTCTGGTAGCCCTCTAATCACAAAGAACTAAAATAGTCTTTTATTTGACTGTCAGTCAGGTTAACACTTGATAAAATACACTGTGAAATTATTTTTTTGTTAGAAATTAGACTTTTTTTTTTTTTTTTTTTTTTCTTTTCCTTTTTTTCCTGTGGTCATCCTAGAGCAGATTGTCTATTCTTTTCCTTATCACCTGCAGTGTGATCAAAAGACTGTTTCTACATCTCTGTTGCTGAAAGGTAGGATGTGATCTTCTTTAGCTGTATGTGAAAGTCCTTTAGCACACCTGTTGTAAAGTAAAGCAGAACAGGCAGCGCAAATGTAATCCGTTAACACTACTCTATTCTAGTCTGGCAGCTTGTTCAAAGCAAAGTATTTTCAACTATATTATTAAATAATTTGTCCTCACTCAATTCAGTCATAAAAATCCTACTTGCTGGACCAGAATAAAAATGACATCAATGGAGACAATAGTTAATTTTCCTAGTTTATATATATCTGTATATATATGTATATATATAGTGTACACATACACACACATATGTGTTATGTACAGGGGCTATTAGATAATATAATTGGTCAAAAAGAGATGATACGGTTGTGTGGAAGTTCTGCAGCAGTACACACACTGTGGACCCCACAGCAATTAACCAAAAGGAGCATTCATGAAAGATATACCCTCTGGATTCTATACTCTTACCATAGACCACTGGAGATTCAAAGCAATATTCAAGTATAAGGAGTTCTCTGCACTGTATTTTCAGTTGGTTTGACATTGTCCCTCAACAGTTTCTGATTTAATTATGAATGCAAGTGTTTATCATCTAAAAATCTGAAAATCAGTCTTATGATTACACACCACTGGTAGTTCCCATGTGCAGTGTTATCACTGTCAGTCTGTGATTTAACCATGCATGCAGATAATAATGGTTTAAAATCTATCAGTCACTGGTGGTTCTCATTGTAGTACTATCCTACTATTTGCAGCAGTTCATATGCTGAGTACTTTGCAGTGTGTTTTAATAAGGAACACTTAAGTTAAAGAGGGGATAGGATTAGTTAAATAGAACATCAGGTTTTTGTGGCTCAGTCACTGAGCAAGACTAAAGAAATATTTGGTCTCCTTTTGGAACAAAGAGTATCTTAGTTTTGTTTTGGTTTTGTTAAATATATATATTGCTCTGTTTTAAGATGCTCTCAAAGGCAGATCTTTCCAGAATTTCAACATTTTTTGTAATGTTGAACAAGGATCTTTTTCCAATACCCTTATGATATCACACAGTGATTGTCTTCTACTTAATTATGTATGGAAGGAAAACCAGCTTCAGTGTTTGCTCAAACAGCTCACACTCTCCATTTACAGCCATTGAGAAGCCTTTTTCCACTCTAATGCAAGTCTATAATAAAAGATAAAACACTATATATTAGATGATACAAGGTAACTTCACTAAGATTTTTACATCAGCGTTTACTCATTGTCTGATCTGTCTACTTATGTAGCCTTTTAAAGGTGAAAGCTGTCTGATACAGTCACTGAGCTTTGCTCATTCATTTTACCCTGGCTCATTATGCTAAATAATGGAGGGAAATATATGCTATCACTAGTAAGCCTGTTCTGAAGCTGCTTTTAACAAACCGTTGGAACATACAAGCCTTAGAAAAACCTGGATAAAAGTCTCAGTAACAATTTGTCTGACAAAGCAAGGCTCTTTTTTAATATATAAAGTCTCCCTCCTTTCTGGAGAGTGTATTGCCAAAAAGATGCATGAGCACAAGAGGAGCAGGTGGCAAACACGATAGCTCTGCAGTACATCTAGTACTTTAATTTTATTATGAGTGTCTGCATCTATTTTTTTTTTCATTGTTTTTGTCAGGCTGCCTCTTTCAGGAAAAAAAAAAAAAAAGCAAGCATTGATATGAATGACTTAGCTCATTTAATCAGTAGCTTTGTGAAGAACAGATTTGCAAATTAGTTCAAACTGCAGGCCAGGCAGGTGTTTCCATGTTTAGAGCTATTGCACTTCCCTGCACTCCATCAGCTCATTTCTGGAACACATCGATGCTCTAATACATATTAGAGCTGAAAAGAATTTGAGTCATCTGTCCATCCCCTTGCCATTGTAAGTAGCCAACCCACACAGTAATTGTAACTGATGAAACCTAGATTTCAAGGCCTGGACCATGAATATTTAAGTTTCTAATAAGAGACTGTTCTTCTTTTTTTTCATGGAGTTTGTGTTAGATTTTATGTAGAACATAAAGGTTTTTTCTCTTACTTTCATGTTACTATATTTGATTATTTTACCTTTCCTCCAGATCTGAGAATTACTGCACTTTTAAACTCAGGAGGAAAAGTCTGCTTGATTTAAAAATGACCAAGACTTCACCTTCAGTTTAGTCTGCTGACTGACTGAAGCCTGTGGTGACTCTTACTCATTGTATCAAATCACACAGCTAAAGAAATCAGCTTTCCTGAGTGCTGCAATGGTAGGCAGGTCCTCCAATATTGGGATTAGGCCTTTCTTCTACTATCCAATATGTTCTCAGTTGAGTATCCCAGACTGACCCATGACTAATGACTGTTTCTACATAGTAGAAATGCATATCAAATAAATTATTTCATTTGGGACATGAGAGCAACTCTACAGCCTAACTAAAGATACAGTCCTAAAAGATGTCTTCTAAGATTTCTTGTTTGCGTTGCATTTATTTAATGACACGAGTAAATGTGTCTCTCTTTCAATTGGTGATGGCCTTACAGATGTTAGAAGAATCAAGCTAAATCTCCTAAACTGTACTCAAAAGCTGCAAAATACTTAAATTTGAGAAGCATATATACAACATCATACAATTTTGCCCAGTGCTATACCTTCTGTTCACACTGATTTTAGTTTTCTTTGTTTTGTTTTTTTTTTTTTTCTTTTCCAAGCTTGTCTCATGTAGCTAGGATCATTGAATCTTTTTTCTTTCCCTGATGTGTATGAAATTTGTTTGGTTTATTTCTTTTTCTTTTTTTTTTATTCCTTCCCTTTCATAGTAGCAAAGCCGCTATTACTTAATGTAGCCTGAAGAAGTATTTTTCTAACAGTACTTTCAGTTTTGTCCAGGGAATGCAGTTTTTGTCTCTATGGTAATAGTAGTGTTTCAGTTAACTTTAATACCTTTGAAGAGGCAGCTAAATTCACTAATAAACTGCTCATGAAATTTTTTAAATTAATTTTATTTTTGCCTCCTTTATGCAGTCTATGTAGCATAGCTCTAGTGTTTTCTGTTAAATTCCCCAAAGCCTAAAGTACATCTGGTGGTCAAAATGAGTACTGTTTAAGTTTTTGGATTAAAGATGCACTTTTTTGAATAATGTGACCTTTCATCCCAGTATTCTGCATTCTTATTATCATAATATTCAATGTAAATTTAGATTTGGATTTTAGTAAAATTTGAATTTTGGTATATTTGAATTAATTGTATCATTTGTAACATTGTTATACTTAAAATCAAATCTTTGGCATGGACTGGGAAGGGAAATGTGGCAATAACCTAAATATCAACTGTGATTTACAAAAGAGATTCCAAAACTAATGTGATGCACAGTTTCTTGACACCCTTGAAAGTTTTGGAAGTTAATCATGCCTTCCGTCTTCTTGTTGAGGCATCACATATGAAATCTTCATATTAAAGGTTTGTTATTCCATAATATCGGTAAAGTCAAATGCAGCTGGTGACAATGATAAGAATTGCTTCTTGAAAACTAATTCACTATTTTACAGATTTTAAAAATTAGTTTCATTTCATGAACATGTCTTTTAAGAAAAATGAAAGTAATTACACATTTATGCCATTAAGGAAACCATTTTTAGACTTATAACTTTGAAATTATTTCTTTGGCTAGGAAAGACCACTAATTTTCTCTGCAGGGGTTGTTGCAAAAGATTTAGTCAGATAATACCTTGCTTACCAAGTCCATTACCATCTTATTTCTTTTAGTTGAAAAAGACAGTGGCTAGGGCAACCGCAGCTATCCTAATAACAGCTTTCAAGCAGAGGTCTGTTTTATGAAGTGCTGCTAAGTCACAGTCCTTCTGAAAAGTCGCCCAAGTGTATCCAGCAGTCCCCTCAGATTGGCAACATACCAGTGTTCAGATCACTGATAAAGCCACTGAACAGTATTTTTTCAAATACAGATCTTGGAAAAAAATAACATTAGCACTCTGCATCTACCAAGTGTTCTGCCATATCTACTCAGGTTTCCAAACACTGAAATGAGCTTTGAAGTTTCTGAGATTTTATGAGTCTCCTAAAAAATGTAACAGGTGTTGTCCATTTTCAGTATTTTTTTTAAAATGAAATTACATTTTAAAATCAACTGTCATTCTTACAGAGATTTGTGAATAAAGCAGGAGCAAAAGTAGGAAGTTAATGGGCCTCTAACTATAATGCCTCCTAAAGTAGAATAATAGAATTATAGAATTTTCAGTGTTGGAAAGGACCTTTAAGAATTCCAAATCCCCCAGCCACGGGCAGGGACACCTCCCAGTGGATCAGGTTGCTCAGAGCCCCATCAAGCCTGGCCTTAAAAACTTCCACGGATGGGGCTTCCACCACGTTTTCCAGTGTCTCACCAGTGTCTCTGTGCAACTTTTTCCAGTGTCTCACCACCCTCATGGTGAAGAACTTCCTCTTAACATCCAATCTAAATCTACCCCCTTCTAGTTTGAATCCATTCCCCCAAATCCTATCAGTATCTGACATCCTAAATAGTCCCTCACCAGTGTTCTTATAGGCCCCTCCAGATACTGGAAGGCTACAATAAGGTTTCCTCAGAGCATTCTCCTCTCCAGTCTAAATAACCCCAACTCTCTCAGTCTGTCTTCATAGTGCTCCAGCCCTCTGATCATCCTCTTGGCCCTTCTCTGGACATGTTCCATCACACTCATGTCCCTCCTGTAAAAGGGGCTCCAGAACTGGACCCAGTATTCCAGGTGGGGTCTCATCCACCAGCACCCCAAAGTCCTTTTCCTCAGGGCTGCTCTCAAGCTAGTCACTGCCCAGCCTGTACTGGTGCTTGGGATTGCTTCCACACGAACACAGGACCTTGCACTTGGTCGTGCTGAACTTCATGAGATTGGCACAGGCTCACTTCTCCAGTCTATCAAGGTTCCTCTGGATGGCATCCCTTCCCTCTGGTGTGTGTCAGCTGCACCACAGTTTGGTGTCATTGGCAGACGTACTGAGGGGGCACTCAGTGCCACTGTCTGTGTAAACAACAAAGATGTTAATCAGGACTGGTCCCAACACTGATCCTTGAGGGACTCTACTTGTCACTGGCCTCCACTTGGGCACAGACCTGTTGACAGCCACTCTTTGGGTGCAGCCATCAAGACAGTTCTTAATCCACTGAGAGGTCCATCCCTCTAACCCATGTTTCACCATCTTGGAGACCAGGATGCTTTGTGGGACTGTGTCAAAGGCTTTGCTGAGGTCCAGGTAGATATGGTGGCTGCTTTTCCCTTGTCTGTTGATGCTGTGACCTTTTCTTAGATGGCCACAAGGTCTGTCAGGCATGATTTGCCCCTGGTGAAGCTGTGTTGATTATACCCCTGTCAGTTTTTCATTATTCTTCTGCTTCAGCAGTGCCTCCAGGAAGTTCTGCTTCATGATCTTACAGGGCACAGAGGTGAAACTGACTGGCCTGTTCTTCCCTGGATCTTCCTTCTTTTCCTTTTTGGAAATGGGGGTTATGTTTCCCCTTTTCCACTCAGTGGGGACTTCACTGGACTGCCATGACTTTTGGAATATAATAGACAAGGGTTTAGCAACCACATCTGCCTGTGCCCTCAGTACCATTGGGTATATCCCATCAGGTCCTTTGGACTTTCAGGTTCTTCAGATGGTCACAAACCTGATATTCACTTACAAAAGTATTATATCATTAGACAGGGATTAATGAAATCATAGAATAATGAAGTTTGGGGGTTCAGATTCCTGATCAAAACAAGGTTATGTATCAGATCAGACCAAACTGCTCAGGGCTTGATCCAGCTCTGTCTTGAAAACCTCCAAAGGTGGAACCTGCACAGCCTTCCTCCATTGCCTGTTTTACTGCTTGACTATACTCATGGGAAGAAGATCGTATTCTTTACCCCAGATCTAAACATCCCTTGTCTTAATTTTTATCTTTCCTTTCCTGTCTTCCTGACATGCACAGCTGTAAAGAGCCTTGTTCTGTCTTCTCAATTAAGTCCTTGGAGACAGTAGAAGGCTGCTCTTAGATCTCCCACCCTGACCCGTTTCCTCTCTAGTGTAAACATTCAGCAACATGAAGCTCTTTTTCTCCTATAGTAGCTCTATAAAATGTCTATTTCTTCATGAAACCAAGCTTACTTCATTCTTTCCCAATCTGTTCATTACTTCTTGAGGTAAGGCAACTTCTTACTGAGCTTGGTTGTATGAGAAGTGGTCATAGGAAATAAAATAGAGAATGGGGATTTCTGGGAATGTTTCTCTCATCCAGAATTTCTCATTGCAGAAAAGAGATGATTTAATATGATTTGTTATGTCCTGGTATATCTTCTAGTTGTGGTTTAGTAATGAGTAATTCACCTGTATGTACACATAGCAGTCCAGTGCCAAGTGCTAAAGTGAACTGGCAATTCCTCCGCTGAACCTCCATGGTTCCCTCTGAGTGCATTGCATAAGAACAGTGCGACATTGCCAATGTATCATATGCATGATTTAACTGTTACTTACTTATTTTTTAAACTGGACCAAATGAAATTTGAAAGCTTTATTATTCTCATTGTCAGAAAAAGGTGATTATCTCATTATGAATTCACTCATTTGCACTTAATTTTCCTAAGAATTACATTATTATTATTTTGAATAGACCTTTCTTGGTGGTTTTTTTCATGTTTGTGTAAGTTAGAATGTCTTTCAGATAGAGGTCAAGAAAGATTAGATGCTTTTTCTTAGCAGTAGGGCACCTCAGATCTCTCTCTTGTATCCATTAATTAGTCATTATTATACAGTCAACCACAGAGATTTAAATTCTTCCTTTAAATCACTTGATGACTAGGAATCTCCTAAATGAATTGATGGACAATGGCATACATTTCCTGGAGAAAACATTGTTTCACACAGTTCAGGTTCTAAACCATGTACATTTCAAAAATAAGAGAAGTGTTCCTCTAAGAAGTCCATGAATGTTGGTTCTTTTCTACATCAACTAAGTTTTATCAAGAATAGTTTCAGATTATTGCAAACACACGTTTTCACATAATGCACATCTTAATAAGGAGGAAAAAAGCAGCAGTTGACTGTAAGAAGTTGCATGTTTATTTAAGATATCTAAAGTCATGATGACTTTTTCCTGTAGTTTGTATTCCTTTTGAGGAGAAGAATATGTTATGGGGGTTTTTTGTGTGTAATGTTGGTTTGTTTTTTTTTTGGGGGGGGGTGGAGGAAGGGCTTCCTTGATAGCTCTGGTTTGTTTGGGTTTTTTTGCTGGATTGCTTTTTTGCGTTCTGCAGATAGAAGTGGTGGACAAATCAGAAGAGGAATTAATTGTGGATGAATTAATACTTGCACAGATGTTATTGCTCAACTTAAGTTTTAAAATACATATAAAATATATTTTATGCAATATACATTATACATATGCATGTATACACATATAGAATCATAGAATTGGCTGGGTTGGAAGGGACCTCAGAGATCATCAAGTCCAACCCTTGAACCACCATTGCGGTTGCTAGAATATGGCACTGAGTGCCACATCCAGTCTCTATGTGTAACAGTTATTCTTTATTATTATTAAAAAGCTGGTTATTATGTGACTATCTAGACATGCAGCTAAAACTGGCAAAGCTACTAAAAATCCCGCTCTGAAAATGTGACCCTGAAAGATTTCAAGTGTGAAGATATGTGTCATAAGGATTAAAAAAAAAAAGTTGGAAGTAGATTCTAAAATCATGAAGTACTCACACGTTGACCCACAGGTAAAAGTTTATAGTGAGTTCTACTTCTGTAATGAGGTGGACTTTTCAGTTCTGTTTGAAAATTGGTGTTAACATTTAGGTGACTAGACAGCAGAAACTCAGCAAATAACTTTTATGGACAGATATTAACCTTCACAGATCACTGACTATATCTAGATTCTATAATTAAGTGTGTTTGCTAAAAACAAAGACTCCAAGCTGTTTTCAGATGACTCAGCAGAAATGTATTTTTTAATGGCACTATATTGATCTTAACTGTATATCCTTCAAGAAAATCTATGTGTCAGGAAGCTTTGACCTGAATTTTCAATGACAGCAGAACAATTTTCTTTTTTGTCCTTCCACATTTAGTAAGAGCTTTCACAGGGTATTTTAAGGTTTACAAGATAAATAGATAAAGCAAAATAGTATTTCAAATGTTGCTGCAATGACTATAAGACACATTACAAACTCCTGAAGAGCATCTTAAAATATTCCATATAATGAATGTAGTAGATATATTATAAACACAGGTGGATTGTGAAGTAAAAGAAAGAAGAAAAGAGAAGTAAATCAGAGCTAGGAGTTTTGGTTTGTTTCTGTTTTTCTGGTTTTGTTTTTTAAATTCTGATTACTAGATATGACTTCCATGGTGAAGTACAAAATAAACATGAGCTTTTTAATATGCAAAGTATGACTGTAACAGCACACAGAGGGAAAGTTATCTGGATTAATTGAACTTTTAAAAAATCAAAATTCTTCGGCAACCAAAAGCATTAAAATGAAGGCAAGAAAAAAGTAGATCAGATATTTGAATAAAAGATAAACATGTTACTATTAATTAGAAAAAATGCTGTACAAATTAAAAATCTTTATGCCAAAATAAATGCAGCTTGCTGAAAGCACAAGTAGTGTTAAAAGCTCCTTAGAATGATGAGGCAAAAGTACTATATTCAAACAATTCAGTTTCATGTTCATTTTCATGAGCTTTTTTTAGTAAATAAGAGGCATGTGATTGAACCATATCTCTTTCTGGGAGAAAGCTCCTGTGTTTTTTTAAGGTGACTCAGCTTTCATAATATGACACAAGTATCACAAACTGCTAATGTGTAATCCACATTTACACAGCTTTTAAATACCTTCAGGGACAGTGACTCAACCTCTTCCCTGGGCAGCCTGTTCCAGTGTCTTACAAACCTTTCAGTAGCAATTTTTTTTCTGATATTCAAACTAAACCTCCCCTGGTACAACTCGAGGCCATTTCCTTTTGTTGTATTGCTTGTTACTTGAGAGCAGAGACCAGCCCTCACCTTGCTGCCTTTCAGGTAGTAGTAGAGGGTTATAAGGTCTCAGCTGCTTTTTCTCCAGACTGAACAACCCCAGTTCCCTCAGATGTTCCTCATAAGACTTGTGCTCTAGGTGCCCTTCACCAGCTTTTTTGCCCTTCTCTGGACACCTCCATATAGTGAGGGGCTCAGAACTGAACACAGTACTCAGGGTGCAGCCTCACCAGTGCCGAGTACAGGGGCACGATCCCTTCCCTTCTCCCACTGGCCACACTATTGCTGATGCAGGTCAGAAAGCTGTTGACTTCCTTGGCCTCCTGGGCACACTGCTGGCTCATATTCATCTGGCTGAATGAAAACAAAAAGAAGGAAAGTAGCAACAAAGAATAGAGTTCTAGTCCAGTAAAGAAGAGTTCAGAAGATATTTATACATCCTTGATGTATACATTTTGTTGGTCTTCTGTCATAATTTTGATACCCTGATCACGTATGAGTGTCCTTTATCTTCCATATTGTAAATTCATCTGGAGTTAGTAGAATTTCAGTGCTATTATATTTTTTAATACATCACTGCACATGCTGATGTACATTTTGTAAGCTTCTTTCACTTAAAGAAAAGGAAAAAACAGATCGTATATAAGATATCACTTATCTTCATGCACGGATACTTCTTCAAACCAACCATTAAAACTGATTTAAATCAAGACTAATTTTATGGCAGGCTGAGATAATTATCCCAGGAAAAATAAAGCCATCTTTAATTTACTGTAATCAAATGACTACAGAAACAAATATATACTTTCAGCTAATCAGCCATAATTAAATAATTTAAAAATTTTTATTTAAAGTTTTGACTCTGTTTAATGTCAAAGGAAGGCTGGCACTGAGACACATATTCTGAGGTCAGAGAGATCTGACTACCCTAAACATAAGTCTTCATCTAGGTTACAGCCTACAGTAGTAAAAAATGAAAAAATAATTTCAAGTGTTTCCCTTGATCCTGACTCTCTCCATCATGTCTTTCTGTTTTATCCTGCTACTTGGCATCTGGTTAGTGTCTCAATAGTCATTCACACTTAAGATTTGGGTAAATTAGCAATGCAAAGAAACTGTATAAATACCTTCAATCCTGTATCCAAAATTCCCAGCAACATCCATAAACATTCAGTGGAGGATGGGATTTCCACAGCAGACTATGGATACATAATTTTATTTGGAAAGAACAGTAACATCCTTCTGTGTTTTAGCATATGGCAAAAGTTTTCTTACAATTCACAATGTTCTAAAATAAAAGTTTCAGATTAAAACCCTTAAATCCTATACTGTGCATTAGCTGAATTTTTAGACCAGCTAAGAGATTCATGGTATTTTTGTAACATCCCTTTCATTAAGGTAAGAAAGCTGAAAAATAAAACCTTAACCTGATTTAAAAAAAAAAATTAAAAATCCTACTCAATATTATTGCGATCATCTTTACATTTAATGTTTAACTGTAATGCTTTTTTTCAATTTGCATACTAACTATGTAATCTATTTGGTAGCTTTAAAAGTGTATATTACTGAAAAATTACAAGATTATTGCATTATATTTTTTGGTTCTGGAAGTGGAAGCATTTTTCCTATTCAGATTTGTGAGTGTAGAAATTCTCTATAGGTTATAATCAGAGGTTCATCTAACCCATTCTTCTGTCTTCAAGAGTAGAAAAGGTATTTCTGTTCAGGTAAAGTATTATATTATGGCTGCTATTGGTAGTCTGTTCCTCTTGTCAGTATCAGGAATGTATTATGACTGTAAGAAGGCATTTTTGTCATCGACTGACATTTCTCAGTCACTTCCGTCTGAAGATAGACCATTAAGCCTGAACATCTACTTTCTAAATTTTAAACCATATTTATTTAAGTCCATAAAAAAACCTTTTACCCAATTGTGTGGCCATTTAGTTTCTTCAGTGTTATGTGGACCTTAGTCAAAGCAGCTTTTAAATTATATTAGGTCCACAGGATTCCTTTGCTAAACAAGCTTATCGGTCATAATACAGCCTTGAACACGTTAATGAGACAGGATATTCCTTTAAAGAAGACATACTGACATCTTCACAAAAACTGTGTTTACCTCTGCCATCAGAGATCTCACTCAGCTGTGAACTCTAACACATCAGTAGACTTTCTGACTGGAAGTTCTCAGGATTGCCTCTAGAACCCTATAGGTTTATAGGAGTTAAAGTAGGAACCCAGCAGTCCTCTATCGTAATCACCTCTGTCAGGATTCTTGTGATGTTCCTACCACCTGGACCAGAAGTTCTGTGGCTTCACATTTGAAACACTGTGATCATAGAATAACAGAATCATCCAGTGAGTTGTTAGGGTTGGAAGGGACACTAAAGATCATCGGGATTCAACCCCCCTGCATAGGCAGGAATAAGGCTTCATCCAGCTGGCCTTAAATGCTTAGGGAGGGAGCATCAGCAACCTCCCTAGGCAACCTATTCCAGTGACTTACTACCTTCATGGTGAAGAATTTTTTCCTAATATCAAACCTAAATATAACTAATCTAAATCTAATGGTTTAAAACCATTACCCCTCGTCCTGTCACTATTCCACTGGTGCAATCAGTGCTTTCCTGTAGCAGCTTTCCTGTAGGCCTCCTCCGTGTACTGGGAGGCAGCTATAAGGTCTCCCTAAGAAAATGACCTATGGATTTAATGAATTAATGGCTTAAAATTTATCTATCAGGTCTAATATTTCCTGCATACTTGTTTTCAACTGATTTCATTCCCTTAACCTATTTGCTATAATGAATGTGTGAAGTGTCAGATCACTGAATTCTTTGAACTGATGCTTTATAGCTTTGTTACGCTTGAGTGCTTTCCCTGTATGTTCTGCAGTACTTTTACTACTGTGTCTTTCCTTTTATATTAGCAGGCAATATATTTGTAAAAATAGGCTTTTTGAATGAAAAAGCCTTTTATCCAAAAAGTTTTCATCCTACATGGTTCTGGTAAGAAAGATACTAAATAACACTTAAACATAACCCCTAAGGAATATTTTTTTTTCCATATTTTCCAGTAAGTTTCTTTTGCCTTTAATAAAATTATGAAACAGTTATGTAGAGTATCTAGATCCTTCTCATTTTGAAAAATGGTAAAAATGATAGGAAAACACAAACAAACAAAAAGTGCATGTTATTCTGTCAATTTGTTATATGTAATGAAGTTTGCCATAGGATTTAAACATTCTTCATTATGAAAAAATATAAAAACACTGAAAATTTTAAATATTAAAAAATATATGCTTGATCAGTTCCATTCAAACCATGCCATTTTGTATTTTACATAACACTGAACCATTAACAAAATATACAAGATAGAAATTAATTTGGAGGCCTTGTTCTATTAGGTAATGATCAAAAGTGTACCCACAATACAGAAAAAATAGAATTGATACTCTTTAAACTTTCAAATCAGTTTCTAATAAAACTGACTATGTCAACCAGTTAAATATAGAAGTTTTTTTAAAAGACGTAATTTACTTAAGGCTCAAATGACTTTAAAAAAGCCAGAAGAACTTCAAATTGTTAAAAGACTGAGTTGAATCTATTACACATTTTTGTGGCTCCCTAAATCTGAGAAACTTAACTAGAGATCATACTGGCTATTCATTCTAGAGACAGGGTTTCAAGTATATTGAGTTTTTTGCTTTTACTGAAAATTACACGTTGGGATAGAAAATTGTTATCTATTAGAAATCATGTATGAAACCTCAGACATAAGAAGGAATTCAAAGGAAATTGAGACATCCCTTTTACAAAGTAGAATAAATGACAAATAAATTAGAAGAGGAGGAAATGCTTTAGTTCTGATGGACAGAATTATGTTGGGGTCTACAACTAATTGTATGCAGCCTTCTTGAAATGACATGCAAATTTTTATAAGTTTAACTCAATGAGGTTTTTGCATCTGCATAACTTTAGAATCCAGTGAATATGTTAGCTTCTTCAAGGCTATTAAGTTTCAGGATATTTTCTGTAATTTGGTAACTGAATTTATTGTTCTTCCCAAAACAGAAAAAAAGAAATCTGAACCCAAAGTATTAGAGAAAAAAATTCTTAATCTCTTCTTTAGAATGGACTTGAAAGTATAGTGGTGATGTTTGTTGTTTTTTATCCTGTGCAAAAACAAACAAAAAAGTAATTTAAAACCCCATAGCAAGCTAGAGTTTAGTTATACATTAGTCCTAAGCTATCCAGCAGGAGCATGAAGAGGATCAAGGGTAAGGCAAAGCCATTCTTCTGTGTGAAGGTAGAACATAAAGAGACAGAAATTGGCAGAGTATAAACTTAACCCAAGTAAACTACATCAGGCAGTCCTGATAGATTAGTTTAAACATCAATAAACTCAAACACATTACTTTAATTTAAGGCAATAGGAGAGAGAATTTCTCCTTAAGTGAATGAACTGTTTCTATCTGGTATTTGTTGATGTAGCTGTAAAAGAACATTTTTTAACAAAGAAAAGGATAAACCAAAAACAGTGATGAAAGCTAAGGACTGAAAGTCTCATCTACTGCACTAGCTTCACTTAATTCTTAAGTGAATTCTTAATTTTACAGCTGTGAAAGGATTCATTAGTCAAAGGAATTTAAGGTCATCCCATAATGCTGATAAGTCTTACAGCAAATTATTTTTTTAATTGTTTCTAAATAGTTCTGCAGATATTAATTCAGGATAGCAGGTATCTTAATATATTTATTATTTTATTGCTATTCCTACTAACAATTTTTTCAAACATAAAAACCAAAAAACGAGCAGATATTTAAATGACAAATGTGTTGATTTAATATACTAAAGAATACTTCTCAATTTCTACCAAAGAAAAAATGGATTCAGAGTATTTCTGATACTCTACTCCTCTTCAACCAGGTGTAAACATTCTGTGTTCCAGACTTTCATTCTTATCTCTGGGACCTCAGAATCCTGAGGACTCGTCTTATTAGTGAAGTCTGAAGAGAAGGTTGTCAGTATCTCCGCCTTTTCCATATCCTGTGTCATTGGAATGCCTGCCCCCCTCAGCAGCAGACCCATGTTTTTCCTAGCCTTCTTTTTGCCACTTAAGTACATGCAGAAACCTTTCTTGTTGCCTTTTATGTTCCTTAACAGTATCAAGTCCAAGTATGATACTTTGAAAGTATGAAAGTATGGCTTTCTTACCATAATCTTTGCGTGTTCAGACAATGTCTTTATATTTGTCCCAGACTACCTGTCCCTGTTTCCACCTTCTTTAGAACTTCCTTTTTATGTTCAAGTTTGCCAAGGCCTCCTTTTTGGTTAATGCAAGATGCCTGGCATTTTGCCTGGCTTCCTGCTCTTTTGAATGGAGAATTTCTGATCACAGAAGAGGTGAACATTCAATACAAATTAGTTTTCCTTTATGCTTCTCTCCAGAGCCTTATCCCATGGGACTCTTCAAGCAGATTACTGAAGAGGCCAAAGACTGTCCTCCTGAAATCCAGAGTTTTGATCATGCATTTTTCCCTATTTCGTATTCTCAGACTCCTGAGCTGTACTATGTCATAGTCACTACAGCCAAGGCTGCTGTCAACTTTCATATCTGAATGATCTTTTCCTTGTTTGCCAGTTTGAGGTCCAACATAATTTCCTCATTGACTCCTCTGTCACTTGAGTCAGGTGGCCATTAGTGGTATCATTGGTGCCTTCATGGAAAAATAGCAGGAAATAACAGAGGGTTGGGCAAGCTTCACCATACTCTTCACAACATTGTGTTGAAGCCCCTGGCAATCAAAAAACTTGTCTAGATGATAGGTCAGGTCAGTCTCTATCCTCTGTGTTACACTGTCTGTGTAACTGATGAAGAAGTTGAGCAGTACTGGTCCTACTGGTCCCAGTATGGACCTCTGAGAGACACTACCTTTACTTATCTCCATTTGGACCTTCAGCTGTTGATTGCAACTCTGTATGTGGCCACCCAGCCAATTCCTTGTTCATGCAGTTGTCCATCCTTTAAACCTCTGTCTTTCAGCTCAGAAACAATAATGTTGTGTGGAACCGTGTCAAAGACCTTAAGGAAGGTGCTGTCTATCCTTGTCTCATTCTTGCTGATAATGCACATCCCACTGACTTCCTCTTGTAACTCCAGCACAGCCACTTGTAGATCATCAGTCCCAGCTCTGGGAAGAGGCCACAGGCACTTCCTGCAGATTGTGACCTGCAGACCTCTCTATATAACCTGAAACTCTGGGTCAAAGCTTCTGCCCTGGAAGGGACAGCTTCCCCAACAACATGGGAAATAGACCCATCACCACCACTTCTTTGCAGATTTTGCTATTGTTGCTAGTGAGTTTATTAGAAATTCCCATGGTATTATAAAGGATTTTGTTTGACCTACATCGGTGGTTTCTGACAAAAAATATAGGGCATTTTTTGCTCATATTTTTAACACTCCTTTTTCAAGAGATTCCCTAGTGAACTGTAATAAGAATGTTTACTAAAGTTTTACATTTCATGTACATTTGCACAGAAGATAACTTCCATCAGACCCAAGTTTATTTAGGCTTTCCACAAAAAATGTCCAGGGACTTTCTCTCATTTTTAAATATATTTCAATGATCTGAAGTAAAACTTTAAACAGTACCTTGGATGTACTGATCACATTTAAGTTCTGATTATTTGATTCTAACATTAAATGATGTTCACTTAATCTTGTTCCATAACTTTTAAATGTGGCCTACATATTCACTACAGTTCTACAAAAAAAAAGGTCACAGGTGCATTATACTTTCTGAACAAGCCATTATGAACTAAGAAGAGAGTGGAAGCCAAGGTAAGCTTGCCCAAGCAGAGTAAGAAAAATAAGCTGGAACAGTAAATAAGATAAAAGGTGGAGAACTGTATGCTATTTAGAATTTATATATCTTCCAGGAATAACCTTAGTAAAACTCATGGATTTTACTTGGTAAAAAAAACAATAGAAAAACTTAGAATAAAAGCATACAAATTACCACTGTAATTTTATTGAGATATTATTGACAAATGGTGCTGTATGTTAATAAATGAATTTAATTGAAGAACTGAATTGCGTTATCTGTACTGTAGAATCTGTAGATTTTTTCATTGACCATCTTTTAATTTTCCTCATAGTCACCAGGTGGAAGACAAATACAGTAAAATTAGTCCTCTATATTATGTGTCATTCAATCCTGTATTCATCAAACCTATTTTTTCTAGTGTAGATGTGAGCACTGAAGTTACAAAAAGCAATTAATTGTGTTTTCCTGACTTAGAACAGCCCATTAACTTTTCTATTTAACATTGATTTTGAGACCTCTGTGTTACGTTAACCCTTAGATTTTATTTGTGCTGTATTATAAATGATATCCACATGATTTTATTTAGTCTTTCTACAGTCTGAAGAGCAAGAACCCAATTATGAAGCATGTGCAGAAATGTGTTATAAAAGTGCAAGATAATTACTGAAATAGTAATTATTCAAGAAACATTACCCTGGAAGATTCAAAATTAAAGTGACCTTAGTAACAGGCCAAATGCTTGCTCATATTAATAAGTCACAAGTATGCATTTCTGAATCACCCTTCATAGTGGTAGGCTGTTTTTTCCTTCTTGAAACAATCTCCTTTAAATCAAAGTGAATAAAATTAAAAGAAAATCCCTGAAAAGAATGAGGCTATTATCAGTCATTGAGCTCATCTTAGTTCATTGGGGACAACAAATAATGCTATCTAATTAATTAGAATGACAGCAAACTGTATGACAGATTTTTTATGGCTGGCTGGTTTAACATTCTAAACCCTCTCGTTGATTAGAACTTGCATGTTTTAAATAGAAAGAGATGTTAGACATCCCATCTGCTGCCTAACAGAGCTTCAGAAAAAAGAACCCACCAGTACTGGAGTCCTGATAAGTTCACATCACCAGAACAAGGTAAGTGCTGCATCATATCTGATACTCAATGACACAATTGCAATTGTTTCTAAAATTCTATTATTTTAATCAAGCTACAGGGTAAAAAAAAAAAAATAATTGTAGGTGCTACTGTCATCATGATTCCTTGATGAAAATCTGATGTCATGTTAGTCAATAAAACATCTCACATCCAAATTCCTTCTGTCTTTGAGTGAGCACAAGTAAAACTTTTAAATGGAATGCATATCATGAAATGGCACATCTTGTTTGCAAAGTGCAAATAATGATATAATTCTGACTGACTCTATGCAGAGCTTTGATTCCAATTATGCGCATATTCTAAAATGAATTCGTTAGAAATCAATTTACTTAAAAATGCATGATTCTATTTCATGCCTGAATACACTGACGTGAAAGTAGTGTATTCTAGTATACTTCAAATAGATTTAGCAAATGTATAAAGGGGCAGTACATTGTTCATGAAGTCTAACTACGCTATAATCAAGTTCTTTTTTTTCTTTGCAATAATTTATTATAAAAACCACTTTGTTAATGTCCATATCCATAGTACATATGGTTTCAGAAAATATGTAATTATAGACTTTCTATTTCTAAAATAATCAAATGCAGCAATTGAGTATTTGCACACATAAATGTTTATGATTCTATTGGAAGAGCTGTTTTGTTACAGAGCTATATACAAATCTCTTTTCATCAAGTATATGTGTGTAATTTCAAAAAAATTACTTTGATCATTCATTTTGAAATTAAAATCTTTGAATTTGAAGATGTGATTTGAATTGAAATTTAAATTGAATTTTATTTGAAATTTAATGTCTTTGATCTTCCTATGATTTTTCATTGTTTTAAGTATAAGCTTTGCCACTGCTTTCAGGCCTGTACCTTGACATCTCCCTTGATGTCAGTTATTCATTGAAATAAGCCAAACTTTAGGGGAGAAAAATCATATTTGTGGAAAAATCTCATAGAAGAGAACAAGAGACATGCAGAATAAAAATAGGCATCACATAAAACTGAAACTAAGAATTAGATTCCAATTTGAGAAAAATATATCCCAAGTAGCCAAGAGCCTGGACTTGAGACAGATCTGCAAGACAGATGAAAGGGATGGGAAGGAGCACTCCCTACAACTCCCCACAATTTACCTTGGTTGTAGCCTAGAGCACTGGGTAGAAAACCACTGAGTCATTGGATTCACTATATCAACATCCCTTTACCATGTTGATAAGCTATCAGCATGCCAAAATACCCACCCGTAGGCTAGAGGGACCCCTACTCATAAAAAGCCCCTTATTCTCTGAGCATGTGGAGTGATATTAAATGGAAGCAAGGAAGTAGTTAACCTGTCGTGTGCTCAAATGATAGAGTAATGTTGGAGATAAAGTTCTTTCTCATGTTTTTGTGTATGAAAGTAGCACTTGCATTTTGGAACTTTGCTTTGTAGAATACTGCTCCCTTTTCTGCACAGAAATGGATATTAAAGCAAGTATTTCAGCTCTGTGTGTGACTGGCTTTTTGCACACGGAGTAATGGAACCCATTTTTGGGACAACACCTTGAGTGCCCTTTTCTGAGATCTCAGATTATCATTGATGCACTCATGCATATCTTACTGAATAATGAAAACATGGTTTAAGTTATTGTAGTTTAGCACAGAGGACAGGTCAAATGTTTGTGGAGCACAGATGGTGTCCAGAATGAATGACTGTAAGTGATACTAACCATATAAAGCACATAGGAATTGCAGTTTGATTAGTGTCTCATGGGGTGTAATACAAATCTTTCCTTCACAAGAAAACAGTGGAAGTATAAGGGATATAAGGAGCTTCCTTTGCTTTAGAATACAAAGTCTCTGACTTTCTCAGGATGAGTTCTCAATTTGATTCTCTGTTTAGTTGGATTTCGCTTTTTTTCAGTCATTCATATGTGTAGTTGTTTCAGGAGAACCTTGCAGAAATCAAACACTAGCACTGCTAATGCAGAGGGACAGGAATACCATGAATTATGCCAAAAGTGTAATTCTCTATGAAAACTATGATTTTTTTATTGTCCTACATGTCCTACAATGGGCCAGTGTTTACTGAAGACTGGTTAGTTTTTTTATAAGAGAAACAAACCACCAACATGGTTTTAACATGTTATTATCAAAATAACTACAGGAAGGTCATGTTTATTTGAGATCACAGAATCATGTAGGCTGGGACTAACCTCCAGGAAACATGTAGTCCAGACCCCAGCTCTGAGCTTGTCCTGTTAGATCAGGTCCTTAAGGGACTTGCACAGTAGAGTACTGAAAACTTTAATCAAACATGCTTAAAATATTTCTGCATAAAGCCCAAAATATTACAATTTGCATTTTGATTCACGTCTAACAAGTGCTTCACTTTATATTCTTTCCACTCCTGTTTTCAGGTTTTTCTGTTTCTTCATTTCTCATTTCTTTCTCTGTTGATTGTTGTCTGTGTTGTTTTGTGTTGCTTTTTCTTTTCTATTTGTTCTCAGCTTTTTCGTCCAATTCTCTCCCCACCTTTATGCAATTCATTCTTCTCTTCCCCTTTTCATAATTTTTAAGTAAAAGTCTTACTCTTTCCTCAGCTTATCTGAAGTGTCTTTCTCATTCATGACCAACTGAATAATTAGTCAAATAATTCAAACCCTCTGTTCCATAGAATCACAGAATGTTTTACGTTGCCATGGGCAGGGACACCTCCCTTCTCAAAGCCTCATCCAATCTGGCCTTGAACACTTCCGGGGATGAGGCATCCACAAAATACTTCATTTGTATTACAAATGTCTGTAATGTAGAATGCTGCCAATACCATCCATTGATCCCATAGCATATGTTATCCTAACAAAATAAGGTGAAGGGTAATAATGATCTTTTTCCATGCTGCAGGGACAGCTGCTCAGTTGCTTATCCATGTGTGCCTGAGTGCACTCGGGTTTGAAGCTTCAGCTGGCAATGCAGCAAGACATCCAGTCCTAGTTATACATCTAAAAATTATTCTATTTTATGAGAATGAAAAACTAATTTCTGTAATCCATTCTGATGGTTATTTGAAAAAATAGCATGCTGGTTATTGGTGCCTCATGAATAATGTTTTCACTTCAGTATTTCTGTACTGAGCAAGAACTAATACGCTTTAGAAACACAAGGTATGTACAGTTTCTCTTCGTTTACACCAAGAGAATCTTCTGCACAGATACACAAAATACTTTTTATGGACTACTAGTTCAGACTAACAGTTTAGCAACAGGAAAAAAGCTCTCCCTCTTAGTCTTACCTACATGAAGGCAATCTACATTCTGAACTGGGAATACTGTCTTGCAAAGACACTAAAAATTACAGATGAAAGACTGCTTAACCAGACTCCTTCTGAAATGCTACTCTGTATGAGAGCTGACAGAAACAGGGTCAGAGTTACAAAGGATGTTTGAGTAGTCTGTCACATACAGATCCAGTTTTAGATTGTGAAATAGAACAGAGGATAGCAAAGAGTCTCACCTTACGAGCTTCTGTGTACAAGGATTTCTGTGAGACCTCCAGTTTCTTTGGAGTTAAAAGTATATAACAGATAGTTTACTACTGTAAACTTATTTACTACACTACAATATTACTAATTCTGAAAAACATGAGAGGACATTTACAACAAAAGGAAATTTTCTGCAATTTTTCTTGGAGCTGCTGAAGGTTAAGAGCCTGAGGCACTTGAAGTTTTGAGACAACAAATAGAAAGACAAAACTCAATTTTTACAGAAACAGTGTAAGTAAAGATGCCACTTCAAGAATACGTAAGCACTCTTGTAAAACTCATATAAGTTTATACCAAAAAGTTGTGACCTTAAGATAGCAGTTTTCATTTATAGGAAGATTACATTTCAGAGTCTACAAACACTTCTTTACAAATAGCAGTGAATGCATATAAGAGATAAAGGACTCGTCTCCTGCTTCACCTAGAAATCCCATTTAGTCACCAAGTCTAACCATTTCTGCTGCTTTCTTAATCAAAATTGACCTAACAAACAAACAGCAGCAAAAAATATGACGACTTACTCAGTGTGACATAACACTGAATAAGTACTGCATAAGAAAAAAGTTAGCTAATGTCATCCTGTAGAGATCTGCAGTCATAGAAATGCTAAAAAACAAGAAGACAGAGGAAAAGCAGAATGGTGAAGCTGTAGAAAGGACAGAATGCAACTGCAAACCAGGCACAAGCCAGGCTGTAAAACTGAGGACTGTTTCTTACTAACAATAAATGCAAATTTGAATAATGGATCTCCAGGATAAATCCCTAGCCAGAGCACAGTGAACTTATTTGTAACTTGGTAATGACATAGATGTAGATGAATCTAAATTTTGGTGCAAAAACTACATTCTAGGTTTATTGACCTGAAGGTGGGGGAAGAAGAAGAAAGAAATATAGCACAAGATCTATAAATATTTAAATTCCTTCCTCAGTTATTAGTGGAACCAGATTTCTGAATAGCTCCAGAGAATGTTACTTATAACAGGTCCAGCAAAGGAAGCAATTTGTGTAGTCTGGAAATCTTTAATATACCTGCTTGTATTTTAGATCTGATTTTTACTAACTTACACCTGTCGAAATACGCCTTTCAAATATAGCCAATTTTCTTCTTTTATCCTTGGGAATTATCCTCCCGAATTACCAAATTTTGTCCGCTGGTTTCATGGGAAGCTTGAGCACAAACTACTGTAGCCCACTGAGTAAGAGTTTTGCTGGTTTTTTTCAGTTTCTCTTTTGCCTGTGTCAAAGCTACATAGTGATGTAGCTATCAGAGGACAAGCTTCTTTCTTCAAAAAATAATTAATGTTAGCAACTTAGCTTTTTATGTAGTGCAGCTGCACATTGTGGACTGCCATACTGTGGCTCTGTTTTTTTCCCTGTCTCATTGCTCAGCACAAAAGTCAAAAGCATACTGATGATTCATTAAATGAAATAAATGTGTAATTGTCAATGGAATCCCTTTCAAATTATATTTGAGTAACTGTCATCAGAATCCTATTATGGAGACTTGAACGGAATTTACAAAAATCCCCCAATCACTTGGTCTAGAAAATAATATTGAGTGGTGGGTAGATGAAAAGTGGTGGGTAGCGTGCAAGAACTATTTGATTGATTAACTAATTAGCCTTTGCAACTGTTTTAAGATGCTTGTGTAAACTGTTTTTCTATGGAAGTAAGAAATATTTCTGTTTTCTGGGCGGGTATTTTTTGCACATACAGCCGATCTAAAACCACAGAAGTGCTGCTTATGTGTGGCTTTGAGAACATCAAGGGCACTGACTGCTATTCAAGTTGTTACAGCTTCAAAAGCTGAAGCTGGACCTCACATGCATGCTCTTAACTTACAGAAAATGTAAGGTGACAGAACTTTAAACTTTTGAACTGTACCTTACATTAAATCACAGTAGCTTGTATTTACTGTGAGTCAATAAAATACAGGAACAAGCTAAGCAGTTCAGCTTATACCAGTTTGAATCATAGAACAGAAAATTTGTCCTGATGCCAAATATTATCATTATAGGAATCTGGATACCCTATTTAGACACCTACTTTTGTCTACACAGTTATTTTGACACAGCTATTTGGGTCCAGATTAAGACAACTCAGTTAGGTATCTCTGAAGGGTATTCAGGCTCCTATAATAGTCAGCTAGTCAATAGAATTAATGGGGCTATAAAGGAGTTGTATCACTAAGTAGATCACTAAGTAATATCTGATCAAGTGAACTACTCTCTAGTTGCTGTATTATCAAATAAATCAAATTATATATATAATATATATATTATCGTATACCAAATATCACATCTAGTTATTGTATTATCAAAAGGCACAGTGCAGTCTTTCAGACACAAATATCTAGGACCATCTGAGATGTTGTACAGTATCCCATTGCCACCTAATAGTCCAAAAGGGCAAGGGTCTTGTATAGGTTGTGTGTCAGATAAGCCACTCCCACATGGATGTCTGAAATCCCTTAAGGCATCTTGAATTGCACATCTGTGAGCTGAATCAACTGCATGGCCACTCCTGAAACAGATTAATCATGACACATTTGGATGAGCTAGTCAGTAGATTCATCATCTACTGGCACCCTACCTGAATTTTTTTTATTATGAGCCAAATTCTCTAAAATGTTTTAAAAATACATTTTTGTACACCTGCAAATATCTTCATATAAGTGTCACATTTTCTTCCTCTTTCAAATAAAATAAAATCAGGTTTTGACTGCATAAATATTATCAAAAAGAGTGGCAATGATGAGGTTAGGCCAAGTATGTGAACAGATTAAAAGCTATGCCTAACAACTAGTTCCAGAATATCTAACAAAAAACAAAACAAAACAAAACAAAACAAAACAAAAAAAACAAACACCAAAAAAAAAAACCAACAAAAAACCCACAACCCACAGAAGTAGGCCTTATCCATACTATTGAATTTTCTTGCCCTCTAAAACAGGATTATCATAACTGCTCTACCTTGGGAACAGTATCTGCTCTGAACCATGTTGAGAATTAAATGCTACTAAGTGGTTTTCCTTTTGCTGAGCTATTTAAATTCTCTTGTGTGCAGGTTTCAGCTTAGATATCAATTTCTCTTCTGTGGGATCTTGGTATGTCTAGGTAGGATTTCAGAGGAGAATTTAACTTCATTGAAATCCTTGCAATTGCTCATATTTCTGTTGGCACAGACATTTTTCCTTTGCAATTAACTTCATCTTACTCTTCCTTTATCAGATCTCATGGAAATATAGCAACATTGCTGAAAAGCAGCAGGGTTTGTACCATGTATCAAACACAAAGGACTCTGCAGTTACGTTTTTCCAAGTAAATGTGTTGTTTCACTGGTGACAGCATGAGAAGCTGTGGCTTGTGCATGAAGATTATAATACATAGAGGGTTATAAACACAACGTAAGTGGTTTTCTACTTGCCACCTGAAGAGTGGAGGGGTGAGTAGAGAAACAATATCTCTCACATCTATGCATGTCCATTTTTGTCATTAAAAATACATGTAAATAATAAGAATACTTCCAAAGTAAGTTAGAAACCATCTCAAATGTAGTAGCTAACCTAGTCATTTTAAAAGTGCACGGACTGAAAGTGAAGGATGATTCCTGTGTCTGTTGTTTTCCTGTGTTCACAGAGGACGGTCATATTTTGGTTATATAGTAGTTTCTCATTCTATCAGTGAACCTATTTTGTGAAGAAATGGAGAACAAAATTTTTATATCTTCCTGCTGTAGCATTTGTGAATGTTCAGCTTTGAAATTCTGCCAGCTTCCTACCAATCTTCTTCCCATTGTAACACAACAGTTTATCAGCACCTGAAACATCCTGAAATAAACATAAATACTGAATATGTATTCAAGGGCTTTCTTCAGATTTGCAATTACTAATGCATTTCATTCCATTGTAGTAAAATTTGCTGTATTTAAAGGGGTAGTTTATATCTTCTCTCATTCCTTGTACAGTTTTCAGAATGATTCCGAGAAGTATCCAGATTGATTCCAAGAGTGTATTTTATAGCTGTAAAATGCAGCAAACTTCAAATAATCTTGTAGACAGAAACAGAAAGAATAGAACAGTATTGTAGAGGAAGGTCGTAGAAGAGCTGTGATTTACATAGACCTGTACATGTAAAATCTCAGTATATATGCCTTATTGACATTTTCCACCATAGGAAAAAAAAAAGCTCTTTAGCTCCCAAGGGACTGTTTTTTGTCTCACTAAATGAATCTGAGCTTTTTCAGTGAAAGCCAGAGGAAAAGCAGGCAGGAGCAAACTAACAAGAAAGGTAATGTGTAGTAAATTTGTCCATTTTTCACATGTTCCTCACACAGAAGCACACCTGCGGATGCAAATTAGTACAACAGTATTTTAAGCACTGTAACCTTTCAATAGCATTGGGTTTTTTTTACTTTTTAAAACTAGGAAAATGTAAGAGGGTCAACATTCACTTTTAGATTTAGATATCTTTCACAAGCTTGTAGATATTAACTGACATTAAAAAGCAGTGACTCAAATGATAGTTACACCAGTGTAATTTCTATAAATAAATTACAGTCACGAATAAAATAGAAAAATACTAGGAATACCCCGTACTGAGAAACTCACCTTGAATATTTTTGTTGGTGATGAAATTCCAAGAAAGTACAAAGTGTTTTAAAAGTTGATAAATTTGTAGTAGCTAGCACCCCTTTTTGCTCACTGAACTAGTTCTGAACTAAAAGGGACGTACAGTCCCTTTCACTACAGAAGTTCCTCTGTCAAAAAATTGTCCAAACCGTGTTGAAACACACAATGTGCATGCATAGCTAAACATAAGAAACATGGTTTTAGAAATTATATACCCTGAAATATAAGGCTAATTAGACCATTGTTTAATTAAAAAATGCTTTTGACAGGATGTGTGAACCAGTAGGCAAAGACACATTCTCATTCTCATTTAGATCAGTACTTTTCAATTACTCTTTGATTCCAATGAAAAAAAAAAAAAAAGGTTATGAAACCTTTACTGCTTCATCACAGCTTGAATTTGTTAGCTTTAGTTCTGAGAATACTGCAAATTCTATTGAAACTCTAAAGATCTAAATAAGAATTGAATTAAACACGTGGATTGATATTAATTCCATCAATAAAATTGAGTAATTTTTAAATTATTAAATTTTAAAAATTTGTTTTAAACAATAAATAAATAAATGAAGTTCAAAATATGTAAATAGTACATAAGTGTATATAGCATGTGGACGATGAGATGGTTCAGTACAGGTCTGCAGGAAGAGGGAGCAGTATAAAAGGCTGGACCACAGCCCTGGATTTTGGGAAAGAAGACTTCACCCTCTTCATACATCTGATTGTGTAAACCTTATGGGATATGGCCTGAGAGAAGAGGGATTCAGAAGAATGTAAACATCAGTCCTTACTTCAAGGGCAATAAGGAAGAAACAGGGAGCTACAGGCCTGTCAATGTCACATAAGTCCCTGGGAATATGATGGACATAGTCCTCCCAGAAAGCATTTCCAAACAAGTCCAATTGGAGGAATATAACATAGTTTGTTCAGAAATTACTTTTTTCTGTTCAGAAGTTTTGGGGAATTCACAGCTATTTCCTTTCTCCACCAAGGAGAATTCTGCTATGAAATATAAAACAGATTCACTATAATGTAAATAGTAGCTTATTGACTGCATTTTTTATATGAGGTGTGAAAAATGGGTAAATCCTTTTGGGTTAAACCTTTTTTTTTTCACAGCTTTTACTTATTCATATATTTTATTGTTTCAACACATTTTTAGGAACTCTACCTCTTTGAAAGGATCTTAATTAAAGTTTAAGCAGAATTTACAATTGTCAGTTAAGCATGGTTTTCTGATCGAAACATTTTTGTGGGGGAAAAAAGCCAATAAGTTATCTTCAAGCAGATTGAGCATCTGTTGCTTTTACTCTTAGCCTTCTGAAACCTTTCAGCCAGTTACAAATTCACACTGCCTGACCTGTCAAACTAGAATAAGTCCTAGAGTCTCAAGGAAATGAGCATTTCCTTGTGATTTTATTTATTGCAAAACTGAGACTTCATTCGTTGACATTCTTGTCTGTTGACACGGGAAGTGATGTGCAAAAAAAGATTCATCTAACATCTGACATATGAAGCAGTTGTCAAACAACTGATGCTCTGTGTTATGTATCCACTGGCTTTACTTCAAAAGGGGAAGCTTCATGGGGAAAGGAAGGTTAAACCACTCTGCAGTAAGACCACTGAATTGTTACCACATGCAGGTAACATTTCAGAAATTTCAGACACTTTGTTCAGTGTCAACCTCTTACTAAGTCTGGTGAGCTTAAGAGTTAAGAAAACCCCAATAAAATTTAAAAAGAAAATAAACCAAATACATTTATTGAAATAAAATAGATTAAAAGAACATGATAATTGTACATTGGTGTACAGCAAATATGAAAAAATTAATCCTTGGTTAGTGTAGTGGATTGATCACTGACAATTAAGGACACAGCCAGCCTTTCCTTCAGTGTCCCCGTAGCAGGGCAGGTGAAGAGAATCAGAAGGGCAAAAGGAAGAAAAAAATCATGGGTCAAGATAAAGACAGTTTTATAAGTAAAGGGAAGGAGAAAAAACAAAAACAGTACCCTCACACACACAAACACACATGGCCTTTTATTACTGAGCACATTGTCACATGGTTCGGAATATCTCTTTGTTCAGTTAGGGTCATCTGTCACAGTTGTGTCCCCTTCCAACCTCTTGCTCACACCCAGTCCATAGTGCCTTGGGATAGGGTGCAGAGCAAGAAGCAGAGAATGCCTTGGTGATTTGCCAACACTGTTTAGCAATAAATAAATCATTGGTTTGTTATCAATACTATTTTGGTCATAAATCTAAGAAACAGCCTGACACAGGCTGCTATGAAGAAAATTAACTTCATCCCAGGCAGGCATAGTACAGCTCTAAAAAAGAAAATAGAGCCATAACCTACAGCTCTACTGCTTTTTCTGTTTCATAATAATTTAATAAATTATTAAAAAACAAAGGCGTCCCTCATATGTAAAGTAGTCATCCTTAGTAGCCTTAGTCAAATATCTGCATTTTGATGGCTGATAGATTCTTTATGATCCCCAGTGAAGATATGCAGAAATGTATCTTTTATGTCAACTAATTTCTTAAATATTAAGTGCTTTAACCTAAATGCATTGGAGATAAAATATTATTTTGATATTCCAAAGAAAAAGATTTTTATTACAGCCTAGGTGTAACATGGCCAAATGTTGCATTAACTGCCATCTGCATCAACATATTGTTAACCAGATGCAAATACTCAGCTGGCAAATCTGGCAGCCCATTCCCTAGTTTTGTTTAAAAAAATATTTTTCTGCCACTCTGGGACTCCTACTTAACCAAAACTCCTACCATTTAATCTTTCTAAAACTTTTTTAAATTACATTTTTTCCTTCACACACGTCTCTATTTACTGAATGTCCATTTACATGAGGTGTTTAAGTAACATTAAAAGAACAGTCCAGCTCACAAACACATCTCATCACAGCTAATATGGAACAATCCTTGAAAATTGCAGGGAGAAGTGAAAATCCAAGACTGATCTTTTAAATAGAACGGTGGAAAAGGTAAAAATTTTTATATCGTAATGCACTTAAATTGGACCTATTTACTGTGTAATCTAAAGACAATAACCATAATGTGTGTTCATGTAAAATCTTAAGCAGGAAAATACCTTCTATATGATGCCAAGAATTTACCGTTAGTCCAATAATCACAGAATTGTCACAGTTGGAAAAACCTCTAATATCACTGCATCCAACTTTCAACACCCTCATTGAAATTAAAAAAAAAAAGAAATAATAGCTGTATCACCCTCTAGAGCATGTCCTGAAGTGCCTCATCTACATGGTTTCTTAATACCTCTGGGGCTGTTGACTCCACCACCTCCCTGGGGAGCCTATTCCAACACTTGTCTACTCTCAGTAAAGAAACTCTTCCTCATATCTAGTCTGAACCTCCCCTGGTGCAACTGCAGGCCATTTCCTCTGGTCATATCACCTGAGAGAAGAAGCCACTTCCCTACAACCTCCTTTCCTCCAGTTGTAGACAGCAACTTTCCTCAGTCTCCTCCTCTCCAAACTAAGCATTCCCAATTCCCTCTGCCTCTCCTCACAGACTGTGTTCTCCAGACCCTTCCCCAGCTTGGTCTGATTTCAATGATTTTAATTACAATATATCTAAGATCAGCTTATTATGTAACATGTTCAAAAGCTGATATGTTTTATAAAAGCTGAAATCTCTCATGCATACATGTACACCACTTTCAAAGTTTAGCTTTGGCATTCTGTCTTAGACACAGCTCTGTTTTGCTCCACTGTAAAGATTTTTCATCTATTATACTTTAACTTTTACATATTATACAAAACTAAGTATATGTTATATTATGTCTAATATAAATATGTAGTGAAATGAGGTAACCAGGTGCCACTAATTGCCAGGTAGGGGGCATGAGCTTGTGTTAAGCCCACCTGTGTACCTTTTATTGGCCCCCTAATCCTGCTCATGCGCAGTTAGGGCCCGCCCTAATCAGGCACAGGTGGGCTTAACACAAGCTCATGCCTGCTACCTGGCAGTTAGTGGCACCTGGTTGCCTCATTTCACTACGTAAATACATACATACTTTATGCATCATATGCATCTATCTTATAGTTTAATACATTTATTACATTAATCAGGAAAATTTCTGTAAAGCTGTTTTATTGTGGGGTTTTTTTTTTGCAAGGAGGTAGTATAGTTATACAGCTTTGAAAAAAATATATAGAACTGTGTGAATTACTGTGTGTTGTCCTCTCATTATTACAGAAAAAAAAAATACTGGTTTTAAGTACCAGCTTTGTTTTTTTCTTTGCTTTTTGGAAAATCCTGCAATATACCAGGATAACAGTGTGCCTCAGTCTGCCCCTTCTAAAATCACCCAGTACATGTGTAATTTATGGTGTATTCTACCAGAGTGAGACATAGGCATCTAAGAACAAAAATTGTGTTTATGAAAATGTTACTTTTACTAGAAACTGTGGAAAGAGAAGGGAAAAAAACCCTGTAAAATTAACCAGCTCAAAACATGATTTAATTTTCTTTTGAAAAATAATGATATGTAAATATGTTTCTCATATTCACATAATGAAACTTCAAAAAAATATAATAGCATGCAGAGGTCAAAACACTTGGTATCGTGTACTGACTCCAGCATACAAAGAAACATTCCATATCTCTCCATCATCAGGAAATAGCAACAGCCCAATGCAGAAGGCATTAGCATTTGTCAGATGGGCTGTAGCTATGCCAGCATGAAGAGGCAGAAGTCCTCTGCTGAAGGAAGGTAGTTCTAACCACATGCAAATATGATTTTGTAAGATAGAGCAAAGACTGTAAAAAAGCCAAGATTATAAAGCACATAATTATGTATGATACCCAGACAAAACTTTGAACAGTAATTCTGCACTCTGATAATGCTTGAAGAGCCATCTGTTTTCATGCACCTCAATTTACATTTTTCTACATCCCTCCTCATTCCCTCTTCATATTGTTTCTATCTGACGTCTGATACTAGGAGAAGCTGAAGACAAATCCAGAGCAATGGAAGTTGTCATTGGAAAAGATACAGAAAATGCTCTCATAGAACAAATATATATGTATATGCATAACATATGAATTAATGTGTTTAAGTATCAGCAAAAGTTACAGAGCAGAACTAAAAATCCAGCATATTTAAATCTCGCTCAAACTGAGGTAAACTAAATTATCTGTAAATGGAAACTCAAAGGAATTGGAAAAATTCTGTCCGTAATATTTTGATTCAACCACTGTGAATCCCAGGAGGGTACAGTGGCCAGGGACCTCACTTAACTCTCAAGGATCACAACTTCTCCAGAACAATGCATCCTACTGCCATTATGAGAAGCGGACTGGGGGACCTGTAAGATATCTCTGGTAGATGCCAGTCACCTGAAAAAAACCAAACAAAAGCAGCAGCAGCCACAGTGGTGGCTGTGTAACTATCTGAACAATTTATTCTGAAATCTGTCCTAAATTTTAATGCTGTGGAAAAAGTCTGTTCTTCCATTTTCTAGCATGTTTTTTTTTCAAGCAGCAATTACCCAAGTATGTTGTTGACACTTGCTGTTGTTACACAGTATTAAATTATGTGAGGTAACCAAGAATCTTGTTGTTCTTGCTTTAAGCAAGGAAACATGAATTAATTGGGAAAAATGCTTTCAACTAATAAGACAATTTCAAGCAAATCCTAATGAGGAAATACAGAATATTATTTTCATATCAAAACCAAGGAAAACTGCAGTGCCATGCTTCAGATTCCCTGATGCCATGATCAGGATGTTTATACTTAGCATGATAGCCCTATCAAGGTAAGCTACTTCATTAGGAGCAATGTAAGTTTCGTCTGTTTCTTGAAATGTTTATAGTAAAATTTCATCTAACTTCACTGATACAAGATAAAGTCCTCTAAAAACTTCAACAAGCTGTCCACTTCTTTTGGAAAGTAATAATTTGAGAACTGCTGAATAAAATATTTCTGATCTAGAAGTAATATTCTGGTCATGGTTTTTGTATCAGCAGCATGGCAGTAGCATATGCCAAAGAATTTCTTCTTTCCATTTCACAGGAATCCAAATAACCCACAAAGAACAAAAAAATATAACCATCTTATTTTAAGCCATTTACATGCGTTGGAATGAATTTGGTCTGAGACAGAGCTTAAGACTTGAGTGAATTCTTTTCATAGGGTAGTATAAGCACCAAATATTGCAACTCTGTTCTAGTACAAGTTTTGCAGAATTATTACATCATTCTTTTCATTCAGAAAGGAATCTGTTGGATAGTTTTCTTTCTTGCCTTTTTCTGAAGCCTCGGTGAGTCCCAGCTAATCATTCCTGTAAGGGGAAAAACCCCTTTGACTTCAGTGGCAGTGGAACTGGCCCTAATGCTGATGAAATGTACTCTTGGAGCTCCTTCATTGTGTGTCTCTGAACTTAGTAATTGTCTTTGAAAGCTTACACTATTCTGTCTTAGCAGTCAGATAAAGCAGGATGCTGATAGTATGTACAGGATTTTATTCCTCTTGAGTAATTTTATTCCTATTCAAATAAGGTAAAATTTCCTATTTAAAAAAAAGCACAACAAAATTCAGGTAGCCTTTTCAATAAGAAATACAATCTTTCTGGTTTAATTGCTGATTGATTGATTAGCTATTTTGATAGAATAATTTCACATCAAAATTAAAACACATCATCAAGATACGAGTGAGTTTTCAAGAGAGAAATATGAAGGAAATTCGTGATGGCAAATACCACATCTACCAAGCAGCAAATTATGCAAAGAAAAAAGTAGAAAACAATAAGACTGCTCAATCTTAACAGCATGTTTCTTCCCTGAAAAGCATAGAATATATTAAAATTTCCATATTGCATTCTTAAAAAAGCATAAGTTGTCACATATACCAGAAAAATACACAGTATAGAAACAAAATTAAAAATACTCTGTACTGAACCTGTTACATTGAGGTTACAGTGTTTTCTAAGCTTGTATTCATCTAAATTAGCAAGGCTTACCACCACTCAAATCTAATTTGAATTGTTATCTGCAGCCCTAATTACCAAACCCTCTGCACAAAAACAGTCATGGAATTCTACTTTCATTATCCCTCTGTTACTGCTGATAGTAAATGAAACACTCAACACAGAATGATTTTCCTCTATTAAGACAAAACAGTGACATACTGATTAAATTTAAAGTGTCAGATCTTATTTCATTTATCTCTGTTTCTCTCACAGCAGACTATAACTACTCATTTTCTTCTCAGGTACTTTGATCTAAACTTTTGTCATCACTGAGACATACCAATAGCTGAACTGATATATCAAAAATATTCTACTTATTTTGCAACTGCTTAGTAAGTGTCATGACACTCAGGTTTTGGATCACTGAATGTGATGTGAATAGCTTTAACAATGATACTGGGGCTGATGAATTGCCCAAAGAGTCCAGAGAAAAGTCTTCTCCTCTGGGTTTTAGACAAGCTTTGCATATGGTTATGCTGAGCAAACTTTACAGGGAAGTTCAAAGGAAAGATAAAGAACAAAGAAAATAAAAGGTCTGTACTGAGTGATTAATTTGTGTTTATTTCTTTTTTTCATGTAATCTGGTTATTTGAATTCAATGGAGAAGCTTGATTCAGCCATTAAAACTAACAAAATTTAGCTAAAAATTATTACGGAACAAGTAGTAAATATCTAGGAAAAAATAGATTTCCAGTGCTGGAGAAAGTATTTCATTATTTTTAAAATATGAGAAAAAATTAGCTTATGAAATACAGGTATTTTAAAATAGATTTTTAAAAGCAGAAATAATGCCTAGTTTTGTTAATGTTTTTTAAAGTTCACTTTGTTGAATGTTATGTTAACTGCTTGCTGTCCTCAAAGAGGAAGTCATACTGAGGACAGTTTAACAACATACTATATTCTATCTTATATAAACAGGTACTGACCAAGCATGTTCTACATCTTAATATCCTTTTAAGAATATGTAATAATCTATCCATTGCATAGAATGTAGATTGCAGAAACTCTTATTTAACTATCAATAACAATGAAAATATTTTGTTTTTCCTCTCATCACGAAGTTCTCTTTTTTGGGGGGAAGCATTTGGAGATGTTGACAGTGCTTTGCACAGTAAAAGCAGAAAGCTTTATTCTTAATCTGTAAGAGTAAAAATTATTACAGAGTTACAGTAGAATACAGTAGAAATGGGGCAAATTAATTAATTTTCTATAATGTATACCATAATCCACATTAACTTGGATGCATTTTCAGGCTACTTTTAGCCCCTAACCACTTTTTCATTATGAATTTGGTATCACTTATGTTGTATGTTACTTGAATGGCCCTAGGAGTTACTGATCTCAAGTAGGTACCACAGGATGATGATATGCATTCTAAAGAATAATAGTGTATTATGTAACTGTTGCTTTAACTGACTAAAAGATATTCAGGGCACTCAGAGACATAAGTCCCACTCCAGCTGTGCTTTATAAGGAAAAACAACCTTCTTATAAAAATTCAATAGAACCTGAAAGGTATCCATGAAAGGAAAAAAAAAATCCATTCTGGTTTGGTTTGGTTTGTTTTCCCTAATGTCTAATCAGAATTTATGCTGAAGCTTCAGCTTTTGCTCCTTATTGCTTTGATGAGCATCTCTCACACTGTATCCGTCTTCTCCCTATACTTGACTCCTTGAAATGATCTTTAGTATAAATTTTTAAAGAAAATTACAAGTAAAGCTTTTCTGTTTAATGGTGCTGTTTAGACTGTAGAAACATTAATTAAGGTAACAATAAATTTTGTAGTTGAACAGATTAAAAGGCCTGTACTCTGTCTTTTCTCCACTGTAAACTGAAGTCAGAAATGAACAAGAAGTGTCCTTGATGGGAGTGGAGAGCTCCACTGAACTTCGGCTCCAAGTAAGTTGACTGTTAATAGTTTTGGTTGAAGTGTTCCTTAAAGGTCAGTGATCTTATGGAAGATAATTTTATTTTTATTGTTATTATATTCATAGCTTCTTCAAAGTATTAAGTAAATGTTCTATGTATAAGCAAATAATTTACATTTGTTTTAAATATTGGTAATCGTAATATACATCTTTGCCATACCCCTTATAAATGCTAGAGCATTCATAATTCACTTAAAGTATAAGAAAATATTGGCTTATTTTTTCCCTAATATTGGTTTCTATGTTTCCTAGTTATCCTAGGAAACAAAAATTACTACACTAAACATTATTAACTCTGGAACAGAGAAAGGAAAAAAAGTCATGGAATCTCCATCCTTACATAGCTTTACAGCCATGCTTAAGAAATCAGTTCCTTGAGCATTCAAAGTGTATTTTATGCTGCACTGGTGAAAAAGAACGATGGTGAAAAAGAACATCTAATTTACTCACCCTGGCTAGTTCTTTAGTCCATGTTAATTTATATAATACCCAAAATGAAAGTAGTAAAACTGGCAGGTTGAATCCTGCTTATAATGAAGTAATCTGGATTTCAATGAAATTACAATCACAAGAAGAAAAAAAAAAGTCAAGTAAAATTACCTTTTAAGAATTTATATAGAATACATAAAACTGTGTGTAACTGAACTTCATTGTAATGCAACTGTGGAAAGATTCAGAACTGTATTAGAAACCCGTTACCATGTTGTGGTTTGAGCCCTGTGTGGGACCATGCAGCTGCTCCCTCCTCTTGCCTATTCCGAGATGGAGAGGAGGAAATCCACCTAGAACCTTGTGGGTCAAGACAAGGGCTGTGAGGTTTGGCCCGGACTTCACAGGTTGTTCTCTGCCACTCCTTCCTCCTCAGGGAGGAGAAGGATTCCTCACAGTCTTTCCGTACTTGTGGGGTCCTCCCACGGGAGAAAGTCCTTCCCGAACCCCTCCAACGTGAGTCCCTCCCACCAGGCTCAGCTCCTCTGGAGCAAACTGCTCCATCACGGGCATCCGAGAGCCACGGACTGATTGGGGAACAGTCCCCTCCGTGGCTGCAGGTACACAACTTCTGCTCCGGCATCTTCACAGGCTGCAGGTCCACATGGGCAGCAGGTCCACAACACCTGCTCTGCCACGGTCCTCTATGGGTGCAGGGCACAGGCTGCCAACTCACCATGGGATGTAGAGAAAAATCTCTGTTCAGAGCAACCGCTGCTTCCTCATCGACCTCGGTCTTTGTGCTCTGGCACTGCTCTCCTCAGGTGGTGTCCTCTCGCCTTCCCCCCTCCTCTGCCAGGTGTTTCATCACAGGGTGTTTGCCCTTCTTGAATGTGGTGTTAATCACAGACATGCAGATACGAATTGTTCACTGATGGCCTGAGGTGGGCCCGGACATTTTGGAGCCTGGAGACCAATTCAGAAGTTACTGAATGGGCCATCCCTGGGTGCCCCTTGCCTGCTACCAGAAACCTCACCGCAACAACCCAGAACTCAAATAGAGGGAAAAAACCAACAGAATTTCAAAGCATTTTGAAATGCCGTCTGTACCTTCTAGTATGTTCATGAGAATGGGCTGAGATAGGAAATACAGGTTCTTGTCTTCTATAGTCCTGGAGGAATCTGGGTCTTAGCTTAAACTGAGAGTAAACATACCATGCATTCATTAGTCTGTTTGAAAAAAAAAAAAAAAGAAAATATCTGATTTTTACATTTAAAAGAATCAACAAACCTAGCTTTGACAGGTGGGTTTGTGATTTTTTTTCACTGAATTGATCCTTTTTGTGTTCTCATCCTTCTTTTCATATGGCAAGTCTTGCCACAGGTTTTCAATAAATAAATTTACTGCAGATGGTTTTCCTTCAGACAGCTGATTTCACAAATGATCATAAAATGTCCAGGAGAGACCACATTAATGGAAAATACAACTGCCTGACAGAACACTATTGCTGTAGTTGTTCATAAATAATAGTACATGATTAAAATACTGGGGAGGCAATGACATAACGTTCAGCTATGATAGAGTTACCAGAACTCATCTTTATCTTTCATTCAGATATAACTTCTGGTTTTATTACTTTTATCAGTCTTGGAAGCTTTCACTTTGGGTATATATTCTAGATATACATTGTTTTTCTAAATGAGAGCTTTTGCCTTTCATTTTTTAAAAAAATCAATATAATTATATTTTGAAAGTAGCTTCATTTGTGGAAAATTAAGTAAATTGTAATGATTTGAAATAGATGCGTTTACATTACTTCATTTGATACATATGTACGTATTGACTGCACTGACATGAACTCTGTGATAAACTGCCTAGTGATAGGAGAAATTGGAAGTAAATTACCTGATATCTGCTAAAATATGAAGTTATTTCTGACTAAACATATAACCAAATTATTCAGTAACATAAAAGTTAGGCATCACAAAAAAAAAAATTCTAACATTTCTGAGATCAATAAAATAAATGATCTGTTGATTTGTTGCATTTTCATATTCATTATTTATCTTTTATAATTTATTTAGTAAGCATACTCAAACTGCATAGTGAAAAAGTGATACTGAACATTCAGTCAAGCAAATCATAGAGATAAAACAGAAAATATTTATGATGTTTATGCCTCTGTCAAGCTTAATTATCGCTTAATTTGAACTACTAGATTGAGTAGTAGTTATATAACAAATAATATCAGTATCTGTTATGCTACTTTTGTAAAGCTGTTATGACAAGTGTAATGTGAGAAAAAATGTCTGGCTGCCCTTTTCTACTTACTTCCTATTGAATACTGAAATATAGCTTTTCCTGAATAAGTATTCATATCACATAATGCACAATACTCAGGGGATAAAAAAATAATTTTTAAGGGTTTGATTACTACTAGAAAGAAAAATGGGCATTTAATTACAATCTATTCATTTACTAAGCAGAAATATATCGAAGGAAACAGGAAAGGCTGTATAGGGTCATGACAGGATGAAGACTATCATAGAAGGATTTTTTTTAATTGATTTAGATGTCCAGTATACTCTTTTGATTGTATTTTCTTAGCAATTTTTTTCTGCTTGACATACTTTTCATTGTGTTATATTCAATAGATATATGGCACCCTGGATGCTAAAGAAACCTGATTATGTTTTCATTTAAAGTCACACGACAATAATCAGCTTCAATAGGAGATTGATCCTCCTTAAGAGTGAATAAAAGAATGAATTACTATTGATAATTCAATAACATAGTGCTTGGTTTTTACATAACAAAATGATAGCGGGTCTTTGTTTTGTCCTTTATGTTTCTGTTGTGTCTAACATTGAACATCTGGAAACAAAAACATCACAAAATAAAAAACTGGATCAGGAAGGGAAAAAAATAAACAACATGTGTTTTGAAATATGTAGAGTTAGAAGTTTTAGCTAATTTTGACCGAAGTCTTGAGAGTGTTTCACCTGTTCTAAGATGTGCTCAGGCACTCATTTGTTCTGCTTATTCGTCTGTTCCAAGTGCTTCCAGGGTGTTGTAGAAGGAAGGAATTCTTCCAGCTTCTTTTCCAATTACTAACCGCCTTCATATGCCAACTGGATGGATTTCACCTGTGTACAAGAAATAGTGCAGTGTCTTATTTTCCTCCTATTTTGACAGATTTTGAATTACAGGAATACATCATGTGGTAACATCTTTCTAGTAGATAAATCAAAAGGACTATATACACTATAGTGATTTTTAATGATTGTAATGTCTGATAAATATAGTTACTCTATGTAACTATATATAGTATCTTCCTTCCAGAGGATTCCAGGTAACTTTACACGTAATTTTTTTTTTTGCTTAGCTAAATTATCTTAATACACATAGGTTAAAGTACTATAAAAACCTATTAACAAACAGTTCAGTTTTTCTAAGTATCTCTTGCTGTTCATTAGAAAAAACAGTATGTTTTACTTTTTCAGCTTTAGATTAGAACACTTAATTCATAACAAGATGTCTGTTACACAAAAATGAGTGTAAACTTTAGTGTATTTCTGCATGCCTGTCCAACTAATAACTCTGTAAACTTGGGAAAAAAATGATGCTTTTTTAAAAACTATAAATAAATGAATAAATAAGTAAGTAATTCAAGGGAAGGTTTTACTTTAGTAGCTGAAGAAGAAACTGAATCTGTGCATAGAGTATATGTGTGTGTCTGTGCCAGAAACAAGATACTTCAATTTAATAGTCTGTCAGAAGTGTCCATGTGTTTCTCTGCGTGGTAAATCATTCTTATTCACTGTGCATGTTATGTTTTAAAAGCTTTTTACTATCAAATATAATAGTAGTAAACAAATACAAAGGGGGAAAAACAGAATAAATCCCCACAAGACCCCCCTGGACACTCCCAACTCCCTCCCTGGACCTCTCCAAACCCCCTCAGGACTCTCCTTGGATCCCACAAATCCTATCCGGGACCCCATAAATCCCCAAATTTGGACTCACCAACCCCTGAAATCCCCAAGATTTGGACTTGAACCCCTCCAAAATCCTCAAATTTGGATGCTACACTCCCCGGATCTCCTGATTTGGACTCAGCGTGCCCCAAAATCCTCAAATTTGGACTTGATGGACTACAAAATCCCCAAATTTGGACTTGACACACCCCAACATCCCCAAACTTGGACTCAAGGCAATCCCAAATTTCAACTTGATGTGCCCCAAAATCCCCAAATTTTGACTCAACATTCCAAAATATCTCCAATGTTGGACTCCTCAAAACCAGAATCCCCAAATTTGGACTTGAGGTAACCCAAAAATCCCTGAATTTTGACTTGATGTCCCTCAAGATACCCAAATTTCGACTCAACAGACTGGCAAATACAGAGGTGGATTTTTCCTGAATGCTGTTCATTTTGGTGTCTGCCTTTGGCTTGAACAAGCAACATCCTGAAAGCATTGATCTTCCTGGGCAGTGTGGTTGATTTAAACGAGGAATTCCAGACTGAAAAAGGTATGTCTGGTGAAGCGAGGGACACAGGAACAGCAGTGCCACTTTTGTGACCTGAAATCATTTACCAGTGTAGGAGTTTTTCTCTTATTTGTCCAAATCCTTCAGGCTGAAGTATTAATCAGACTTCCGCACATGAGCCAGAGCCAGCATGGGGCCCCCCTGATTCTAGAGAAAATCTCCAGCACTTGCAGTGCAACCTGCTGTGGGTTTTTTTGTAAAAAGCAAAAATGAAAATTGTTTCTGCTACTTATTTCTTATTACTCATGAAGAAATTAAATGGATTTAAATATTGCTTTGTAATTGAGTTTCTACATGAACTCTCCTGTTGCATTTGAGGGCATCTCTCCAAACACAAAATCTTTGTTAGATTCCCAGTCTGATTCCAGCAGACATCAGGATCCTCTACCAGCTGAGGAGGAGAATGGCAAGAAGATTTTTGAGAATGCCCTGGAGGACCTAGGAGAGGTACCTGCAGAGACTGCCACAGCCTTGAGCCTGCTCCAGCTGCCCCCACGTTCAAAAGATCCCTTCACAGACAACTGCTGTCTGGGCAAAGCTGGGGAAAAAGACACAAAAAAAGACACCAGTGCTGTGGGTAAGGGATCAGTAAAGGAGCCCCATAACCTTCTCTTCTCCTTGTAGTTCTGAATTGTTTGGAGAAGCAGCTGAGGGATTTGGAAGTCAACCCTTTCATCCTCCAGCCTCAGGGAGCAGCAGCAACACTTTCAGGTCTGGTATTTGCAGAGCAGGTCACAGCTTCCCCAGTGCAACCGCCCCGGGACGTTTCTGCACCCCGAGGGGTACAGAGGCCGCTGTTGGAGGGCAGCATAGGAAGGAGCAGAGGCTGGAGTGGGAAGGGGCTCTAATCACCTCCCCAGCCATGGCAGATTGGTGTGAGCCCTGAAGCTGTGAGGGACCCCAGGGACATGAAGGCAGAGTCAGGCTTTGCTGCTGTTCCCAGGAAGCCTTGGCGAAGGATCTGAGACCTGCCAGGTGCTGAGCAGAGCTGTCACCCCTGGGAGAGCCATCAGAGCTCAGGGCAGAGCACTGGCTTTTCTTCTTGGAGGGCCTCATGTTATTCCCAGACCAGAGGAATGTGAGAGGGCTGTGATCCTCCTTGGCATGATGATGGAGTCAGGCCTCAGCCCTTCCTCTGGCAGGGTAAGGAGCCCCAGTGTCAGACAAGCTCCAGTGCCTCTCTCACCCCTTCCCACTCTCCTGGATACTCTGTGGATATCTCGAGTCCCAGTCCTCATGCCAGCACCCCCATGCTGTGGGAACATGGAGTAGGGCCAGGGGGGGAGGGAGAAGGCAGTGAGGGGAGACATCCAGCTGAGCTCTGGGCTGCATCTGCGGAGCTGGAGCACCAGGAACTGGGCAGGGAGCCTGAGGCCAAGGAGCCCAGGATGAGAGCTGGAGAGCAGGGACAGGCAGAGGGGACAATGGGGCTGCAGGGGAGGCTGTTCCTGCTGGGGACAACTGGGCCTCTCCAGTCCTGCTGCTCTGCTCCCCTGGGCTGGAGACTGCTGAGAGGGGACCCTGTGCTGGGCAGAGGAGCTGGCAGTGTGCCCCTGGGGCAGACACCTCCACAGCCTTCTGATCCCTGCTTTTCCAGTGCCTGGGAGAGCTGGTGGGATGTCACCTCCTTTGTGGCGCATCCAGGAACCCGCTCATCACCTCGAAGGCTGCAGAGGCTCTTTAGCATCTCTTCAACATGGTGGAACGACAGTACAGGGTAGGTTGTGGGTGAGGACCAACAGTTTCACCCTTCCTCCCCTCCTGTCCAGGCTGGATGCCACCAGCAGGTGTGAGAGACACCATTGGCCTTGCCAGGGTAATGAGCTCCCTCCTTGCTGGGACTCTTGTCCATGGCGTCATTGGGAGGCTTGTGTGAGCCAAGGGACACAAAATTCCTGGGACTGGCCTGGCCTCACTCTCCCTGCTGAGAGGGTTCTTGTTGTCCCTCAGCAAGGACTATGCCAGGGTGTCCCTCCAGTGCCCCAGGAGCAGCTCCAGCCCTCCTGGCCACCAGCCAGCCCCAGGGCTCTGTAGGGCCAGCAGGCCCTACCCATGAGCCCAGCCATCCTCCCTCACCCTGAAGGAGACCTTCCCTCCTCATCCTCCTCCCTGCAGGGCCTGCAGCCCCTGCTGCCAGCTTTCCTATGGGCACTGCTGCCAGCACCGATGGGCACCTCTTGCCAGGGCTGCTGACACAGCCCAGCTGAGCAGCACAACCAGGGCACTGACATCTCTTCCCTTCACCCCATAGGCATTTGGAACTAACTCCTGGGCTGCAGAGAGGACTAGCCTGATCCTCACAACTATAGCAGCCCTGAGAGGCTCCACCACCTAGAACAGAAGAAGATTCTAAAGGTGTGTCAGAGAAAAGGGAAAGATTTCCTCCTCGAGGGGGGGGGGGACAGTATGGATCCTCTGGGGAGAGAATTTCACCTCCTGGGGGGCATTTTCACCACTGGAGGGGCAGTTTTGACCCAGGGGTGGACAGTTTCAACCCTGACCCCCTCCATCTGACCGCACTAAGGTTTGGGGACTTTAGGGGGATCCTGGAGGGGGGTTGGGAGTCATGGAGGAGGGTTTGAGGGTCCTGGGGGAAGTCTGAGGGGTCTGGAAGGGATTTGGGGGGGGTTCAGGAGGGTCCTTCCAGCAGTGCATGGTGCTGGAGTGGGGTCAGTCGCTGCTGGGGGCTGCTCAATCCTCTGTGGGGAAACTGCCCTGCCCGAGTATGCCATGGCCCTGGCCCACAGGCACATGACCCTGTGGGACTCTCCCCTGAGACCCCCACCTTCAAAAAAACCCCCCAAAACCCCCCAAACCCACCCAAAGGACACTCCCCAGGCTCCCTGATCTTCTCCAATCCCCTCCTGATATCCCCAGCATCCTAAGGTCTTTTTGAGGTTAAGAGCCCCCCAAACATCCCCAAGGCCCCCAGATCCCCTCTGTTCCCCCTCTAGCTCTGCTCCCCCCCCCCAGAACATCCCAAATCCCCCGAGGATCCCCTTCAATCCCCTCGTCCCGAATGCCTAAACTATTTTGATCCTAGTACTAACTGAACTATGCAGAGGCACCTCTCACTCCATGGCATAGATGATGAATAAGATCATATGAGCAGTTTTGAAGCAGTTCTCTTTACGTATTACTGAGTATCTTATATACTTTTCCAGTTTTATTGGCTACAATGAAGGTGTATGTACAATCATATAAGGACCATTAGAACCCAGTCCACTTAAAAGTCTGTTGGTACTTCTGTTTTTATTGAGGGAGTGGGGATTTCTTTTCCCCCCAGAATGATTAGTATTGATTCAGATTCACTTCTTGAAAATAGGATTCTCCTTTATTGTTTTGCAGACAGTCTTTTTAGAAAGTGAATAAAATCAAGACTTCTAAAGGCTCAAATGAAAAACATCATGTTTGATGTTATCAAATACTCATCAATTTCCCTATCTTCTCCACAGAAACAAGTACACATAATTATTGTGTAGCTTGTGAAATATGAAGACATGCCAGTCACATGCTTTAGTAACATAAAAATCTAAAGCCATTAAACACTAAATGTAAACTTTGAATGACTAAAATTTTGCTTGAAATAAGTATTGTCCAGGAGGAGAAATAATATACTAATCAAATTCTTTTGACTGTGGAGATGAATTTACATATTTATAGATTAATTTCCATTAAAGATTATTATAGTTTAAATAGAGATTAATTTCATAATTTTTTTGTTTTGTTTTAGAAAAACTAATCTAAAATGAAATGTATCTGGTATGTTGGAAAGCAATCATGAACTGCCATCACTTAATTCTCATTGAATTATGTGAATTTATAAAATCTTTCTGCTAGTTCTTGTCCAAAACAATGTAAATGAGGGGAGATGTTTATTTTAGGTTTGTCAAGACTTGTGACATAGTCTGTCATAGTATGCTACAGCCAGTTTGGTGAGATACAGCTTACAGAATTATTAAAAAAGGTGGGTGATGAATGAGTGGAGAGCTAGCTAAAGAAGTTGTCATCTGTGGTTCACACCCATTTGAAAACTGGAGGGCATATTGGCAGGAAGTACATGGGTAGACAAACATTCATGAAGTGTAACAACTTCTAGTGTAAAGTTTTGCATTTCTTATGAAATAATCCCAGGCAGCATAGCAGACTGCACAGACAGAAAACAATTGGAGATCCTGGCAGATATTGTATCAGGACAACACAAATCAAATCAGCCTAATGTCCTTGTGGTAAAAAAAAGGCCAACCATGGTCTGTGTTTCATCCCCTTTATCCAGTACTGGTGAGTATGAGCATCAGTATTCCACTGATGAATATGTCCAGTTCTGGTGTTCCCAGTATAAGAAAGACATGAGCAGTCTGGAGCAAATCCAGCAGAGGGAAGTCAAAGTAGTGAGGGAAGCAGAGCACAGAACATGCCAAGAAAATCTGAAAGAGATGAATTTGCTCAGCCCAGGAAAGGAAAGTTTAATATTCTTATTGCTATTTTCAGCCATCTAACAGAAAGACTAGAGTTTAGAAAAGACTAATCCCTTTGAAAGATCAGCTGTTTGAATGTTCCACTGGATTCTGAGGCAGCCACATCAATCATGATCAACCAGAAGGCTGGTGAGATGATGTGAAGGTCAGCATCTTGAAGAGTATGATGGTTGTAGTGGGTATTTCTTTCTGCTTTTTCCTCTTCTCCAGTTCCCAACTAAAGTTTGAAAATTACACAGTAGCCAGCCCCAGCCTCAACTGACCTAAAGAGCTATTTCTGATTTCTAGGATATGCTCACTAATATTTTGTTGGGTATCCCAGACCTCAAAGAAGAAACTCATGAGTTGAAACCAGCACAAGCTTGTTACTATTTTCAAAAGTTTCTTGTTGACTGTTCTTTTTTTATATTCTTCAGGGTTGAGAAAGGTATAACATCCTGCCACCCTCCTGCAGGTCTGACTGACTTGAGAAGACAGTTCTGATTAACTCGGGGACATTTACACAATGTTAATCCATCCCACTGATACAACCCTTTATCTGAAACAAAGATGCCCTTTTGTGCTGAGATAAATTCAGCTTTATTTGAACAGTCATGATCAGTCACTCACTATAGTCAATGACACACCCCTTGTTCATCTCCTCAGGGCCTTCTTGTCAGATAGGGGTCCCTCTGTTAGCCACAAAGAGCTTCACCTTTGCTGTCCACTCACACTTACTGCCTGTGGGCCTGTCAGGCCAAAGCTCAGTCTTGTCTCTTGTTCTGACTTACTGATCAATTTCCTTGCTTGGGCTTTTGACCTGCATCATGGATAGCCTTGTGTCCAATCCTATTTCCAGTTGTGTGTCCTGGATGGGTCAAGTCATGGGTAGCTTTGCCTCTGTCCCTTGCTGGCTCCAATCTGTTGGTATGCTCCAGAGTAAGAATGCCTCTTTGAAAACACAATGATAAAAATATCCTTTGCCCTTTAAGCAAGAGAGAGTAAATAGTTTTCTGAAAAATGCAGAAAATTAAAGAAACAACTACTAACTTGTTCAGCACTGAGCAAGAAAAAAGATAATTGTATCTTAGACTAGCTAGGAGGGAAAAAAAGAAAACCCAGAGAAAAAAGCATCCCACAAATACTTAAGACAATTAAAAGCTAATTGAAAAACAGTACATGTTCTGAAGTGAATGAATATTATATGTCCTGTGAAAATTAATACCTTATAATCAGGCAATTGAATCTTTCCCTAACAGAATTAGTAGCCAATTTATCTCCTTACTCAGCTTTTTCCTGTGTGTAAATCAAATATGAAATTATATTTTTAAGGTAATGTATAAGTACACCTTAATAAATTACAGTAAAAATTACTTTCAAGTAAATTGATTAGCTATGTCAGACTTATTTTTAGAGCTTTTTTTCCACATAAAAAAGCTATGATCTCATTAGGTACTGAAAGAGGAAAAAAGCCTCCTGAAAAGTACAGAAAATTAAAGAAGCAATTTATAAAATACACTGGGAAAACACGTCTTTTCCTGGTGATATATCAGTATACAAACTTTTAAAGGATTCTTTGATCTGACTAAAAAAGGTGGGTGGTTCTAGCATTTCTATTGAAATTCTCAAGTGACATGAACAGAAATTAGGGAAATTGGAAAAGTAAAAGGAAAAGAAAAAGTGGAAGAAAAAGGAAAAAGAAAAGAGAAAGAAGGAAAAGAAAAAAGAAAGAGAAAGAGGGAAAGGAAAAGGAAGAGAAAGAGAAAGACAGAGAAAAAGGAGATTTTCTTCAAGTGTGGGAGAGGCCAATGACGATGATGATTCTCACCATACTTTTAACGAGTTAATATGTTAGACTTGAAAAACATGGGGCTTCTAAGAGGACTCAATGTAGTTTTCAGATAAAAAAGTTTTTCAGTCAATAAATTAACTTTAAATGTAATATAAAAATATATTAAAGTCACAAACCTAAATGAAATACTAAAGAGCAGAAAAATTGGAAAATGTAAGAATACAAATAAAATGTAAAAAAAAAAAGAGGAAATAATTAATGAAAAAAAAAATCAGTGCTTTGGTGAAAAAAAAAACCCTTTTCAATAGAAAGATCTAAAACCTCAAAAGCACTAGTCTCTTGATGCTTTTATAATGTCTAAATGAGAGGAGAGCCTTTTAAAAAGAAAAATCCCAAGTTGATATCATATTGGCATGTACCACCAGAGCCCTGAGTACAGAGTTCAAAGCAGCAGAGTAGTGATTTGCATTCTGTCAGTATCAGTAGCTATAGAAAGCACATTTAGTCCTCACAAACCCATACCAAAAGAACAGTGAACACAAAGACCAGTATTAGCTCAAAAGTGAGGAATTAGGTGTTAAGACAAACAATACTACACAATTAAATGCAGTGGTAGGGAAGCAGCCTGAGTAAACGTCACCATTCAAATTCTCCATTTACAAAGCCCTCTGAACACAGACAGATTGACTTCATATACAAGTGTCCTGTAGACATTTTCTTCTATAGCACAGTTAATTTCTAGAAGGTTATCAGTAATGTCATTATATATGATTAATCAACTTTTAAAAATAATTTTTTAGCTTGGTGTCCTTTAGGGAAGACTCCACCCAAAGAGAGAGAAAAGACTTGAATAAAGATTCTTAAGAAAGTAGAAATGAACCATCCTCCTTTGAGACACAGAGCTTGATAATACCTAAAAATTATAATTTTTTCTTTTTTTTCTTTTTTTTTTTTTTTTTATTCAATAAGGGGGGGTTAGTTTTTCAGTGGAATAAATAGAAATAAAATCATATTAAATCCCACTTGACTCCTACTACATCCCAGTCTATCTTCCTATGCCAGTATCTGTAGCCATTTCTTTTTATTCCTTTTTATGATCCATCCCTTTTCCTTCTCAGCCCAATCAGCTTTCATTTTGAGAACGAGCTTCTCTACCACATAGCTAAACCTGCCATGAATACTGATGTTCACTAGTAAATTCCACAGCACCATTCTTGTTTTACTAGCAGTCATCTGTATTATTTCTGTAAATACAGTTTTCTAAATACAATTTTCTAATTTTTGTTTCTTTCAATGTCACCCATTAATTTCAATTTTTTCACTGATTTTGATTTGCACTTCCAAACAAATGGAAGTTTGTGCTATCACTTTCAGGTCTCTCACCTCTGGGTTTCCTTTATCCAATTAATTCCTACATTCTATCAAAATTATAACTTCCATGAAGTTATCCACATTGCTTTCTTCCACTGCTCATATACTGAATTTTTATCAAGTACGTTTCCATCATGATTCTTAAGTATCTTTGAAATGATTGTATTCTCTCATTGAAATCACACTAGAAAATGCTTATTTTCATTGACCCTACTTAGAGCTAGACCCCATCTCAGTGTAGATTTTGTCAGATTATATGGTTTATTTGCATGTAAATATTCTGCAATACTACTTAGAGACAATTTTTTAAAATTGTATTTATAGAATATCTACTGTGATAGGATTTGACAAATGATAGGGTTTCCATAAGATTTGTGAATAACTGGGGTAGTAACATTACAACGAAGGTGAGTTTTGTGTTGTTTCTTGTTTTATTTTTTAAAAAAGGTACAAAAACCAAGAATATTTTTTATTCATCTGTGGTTACTGCTGTATTAATATCTCATAATGGAAAAAAATCCAGAAAATTAAAATCTATTTGTGGAAAAGGTAGACACAACCCAAACAAAAAAAACTACAGCATTTCTTCATTTTGTCTAGATACTGGACATCAAGACAAATCATCAATGACCTTAAAAAGTGTGTTGTCTCCTTATATTACCAGTCATATAAGTTGCAGTCAGGAAGGATATAACAAAGAACAAAGAGATTTTCAGGATGCCTTTTGGTTTTTGTCTCATTTGATTGACTTAGCTTTTATTTGCAACATACCAGTGTTAAAGACATCAGTATTCTTAAGGCATCGGGCATATAGTAGGTGAGAATTTTTATTTTGCTGCACTATTGGAGAAAACAAGGAGATCCCACAAGAGTTTTGAAAAACAATGAGCGTTTTTGTCCAAGTTACCTTTGAAATACCATGACTGATACTGTACTGGTAGTGCTCCTGCACCTTTCAAGTCAAAGGCATCATTACTGTCTTGAAGCTTCTATTTCAAAACATTGATTCTAGGTCACCAAAGGAAAACTTGTATTTTTATTTCATGCTATTTGCATTTCAAATAATGGATAATAGTTTTGATCTGAGTTTCTGGTAAGGTTAAAACGGAACTAATGCAAAAAGAGCAAATTGTTTTGTATCTTGCAACATTCTATTAAGTGTGATTCTGTCACAATGCTGAAAGTTGCATCTTGTCAAATGGTCTGTAGTCTGTAGATCAGCTGAACTACAGCATAACTATAACAAAACAATAAGGGATTTTACATGCCATGTTAATTCATTGACTTGTCCAGTCCTTGATGGACACAGCTTCCTTAAACTTTTAGAACAAAAAATTTATATAAAATAAATCTTATTTAATATATATTATTATATACACATATTTATAAACATAATATAAAATAAGACCACTATAATCTTGTTGACCTTAGATTAGAAGTTCTATCTTGGAATTCAATAGTCTCTTTAGTATAAAATTCCTGAATATACCTCAACAAGCTTTTTGAGACAGCAATTTGCCAGCTTCTTCTTTTCTTCCCAGAATTCCCTTCCTTTGAAGACTTGGATTAAGTTAAATTTTCCACACTATTGCATTAAAAGATTTGAGCACCTCAAACTAGTATGCACCTTAGGGCACACACTTAAAGTGCAGCTGCTGAAAACAGCAAAAAGCAAGTTCTGTGATTTGGAAGAAGGGATTAAGCCCTTTGGAAAGCGACACAGCAAAACATTTAGTGTATGGATCTGAGCCATTTTTGGATCTGAATCATGTTTACCCTGTCAATATGGGCCTTTTAAAATCATGCCACACCTTGCAAAATTAAAATAAGGGCTTTCAATCTCGGTAGGCAGCTAAGCACTATAATGCTACTTATAAACTACCCTATTGCTTAAACTTTTTTAAGAAAATCCTCCATACATGAGAAAAGGAATAAAAGGAATTAATTAACTTCTTCCCATCAGCGGGCAGATGTTTACCCATTTCAAGGAAAGCAGGGTTTCATCATGCTTAAGGGTTACTTGGGAAGAAAAATGATAGCTCAGAATGTTGAGGTGTTCCAAAATGTATTTATCCATGTTTGCAGATGTTTTGAAGAGTCCCTTCTCCCATGTGGATTCATCCACAGTTTACAGTCCTTTTGCCTCATGTCAACATTGGAGTTCTAGCCCATCCAGTGCAGCAGCACAGGAATAGCAGCAATGCCCTGGCAATCTGATAGCCTAGGCGCATGACCATTGCTATTATCAAAATGTTCCAAGGGACAGCAGAGTAAGATGATAAGTGGTACAGCAAGCAGCAAAAGAAGTCACTAGCATGCACTAGACTCAAACGTACAACAAGGCAAGCAAACCCTATGGCAAGCACAGGAGCCTGCCAATTAATTGCTGAACAGCTATAGCAGCTGTAAAACCAGTCTAGACCACTCAAATCTGTCATATCACACCCTTCAAAACTCACATTAGGTGACAAAAAGGACTCTGGTGCATTAACCTCAGTAGGCAGCTCAGCCCCATACAGCCACTCACTCAGTTCCCTCAGTGTGATGGGGAAGAGAACAGGAAGGGTAAAACTTAGAAAATTCATGAGTTAAGATAAAGACAGATAATAGGTAAAGAAAAAGCTGTGCATGCAAGCAAACCAAATGAAGAAATTAACTGCTTTCCATGAGAGGGAAGATATTCCAAGGTTTTAACAAAAGAAGGGCTTCATCATGTACAATGATGATTTTGGGAAAAAGATGCCATAATTCAGAACACCACCTCCTGGGGATAGAATGACTTCCTGTCACCACTCTCCACTGCCAACTCTTCACCAAAAGGTCTGACATTGCCATCTTTCCATGGAGACAACTGGCGCATGGTGCTGTGCCACTCCTCCCTGTCAGGCTGTGGTGCTGTGCTGCTCCTCCATGTGGTGCTGAGCATGATGTCGTGTGATATAGGATATCCAGTCAGCTGTCCCAGCTGTGTATCCTACAAATCCCACAATTTTTGTGCACCTGAGCCTGCAGGGGTTTAAGTAACAGAGAAGGCCTTGAACCTGTGTAAACACTGTTCAGCAAGAACTAAAACAGTTCTCTGTTTGGCACTCTTTTGGCAACAAATCAAAGACACAGCACCATACAAGCTGAAATGAAAAAAATTAGCTGTATTCCAGCCAAAACCATTACAACCATTAATTAACTGTCTGTAGTAATTGCATATTTAATTCTGATACCATAAAATGTGAAATAATTTAATTACACAGATTAGAATATTATAATAGATTTGTATTTAAATATACATGTGAAAATCTAATTACATAAAGTTGTGGAAATTACTTTTAAGACCTTGGTGTCTTCTATGATCTTCATTGATCATATTACATATGAGCAAAATGGATTGTATTTCTGTAGTAAACATGGTTCAGAAAAAACACTATTGAACTGGAATTATAATCTACGCTACTGCATGTATATTAAAAAAATATTAACAGTAAACAGAATAAAAATGGATCATTCAGCCAATGTAAGAGAAGGTTGGAAATTTAACATAGTATAAACTGGAGTTAAGTAAGAGATGCTGCATACTATCTTGGCTTTTTTCCCCATTGATTTCCTCTCAATGCTTTATTCATACAGTTGTTCTCAGCTTACCTCTTACAGTGAAATTTCTTCTTAGACAGAAGCAAAGCTTTGTTACACACTCTTACAACTTATTATGAGAAGACTGGGAATTTTAGATAACAATGTATCAATGTAAACATTAACAGAATTTATGAAAACTGCAATACAATACTACTCTAAGTACTGGTCAAAGTGAAGGGTATAGAGTATTCCCATGTAATCTTCTCAATACCACTGGAAACATTATATTAAGTGATAACAGATACACTATATATAATTAATTAATGGGGATTGCTAACATGAACATTTGAGACCCAGGGTAAATTCACAAAGGATAGTTTTAGAACAGCTGCCCAATGAAATCTATAACTCTAAATTGTACTGCACACTGCTTTTTCAACATGGAGAGAGAAGATGGAAATGTAATCCATTAAGGTGAAGAGAGGGCAGCGAGAACAAGTTTCACATTTTTAGGATGTAGAAACGTAGGTTTTAGTTGGAAGGGACCTTTAAAGATCTGTTTCCAAAACCTCTGTCATAGGGTGAAATCTTCCACTATATCAGGTGGATCAAAGACTTGGCTAACTTGACCTTGAACACTTCTAATCATGGGGCACCCACAACTTGTTCTGAAGTCAGCTTCTGATGAAAACCATCACCTTTCATTATATCCAAGCTAAATTTATTGTATTCTTACTTTAAAACTGTTACATTAAATGTAACATACGTATATTATATGTATATGTCACTACAGACCCTGGTAAAAAAAAAATTAAAAAATCTCCATCTGTCTTATAAGCCTCATTTAAATATTGAGAGGCCACGAGATCTCACCAGATCATTCTTTCCTCCAGGCTGAATAACCCCAGCTCTTTCAGCCTTTACCTGCAGCATGGGAGTTCCAGCTCTTTCATCATTTTCATAGCTCTCCTCTGGACCCTCTTCAACAGCTCTGTATCTTTCTTGTGTTTGTCCAAGAGCTGGACACAGTCCTCCAGGTGGGGTCTCATGAGAGCAGAGTACAGGGAGACAATTACCTCCCTCATCTTGCTGCCACACTTCTTTTGATGCAGCCCAGGATACAACTGGCTTTCTGGGACATCGATGGTCCAAATCTGATTTTTCACCACATCCTTCTCCACAGTCTTCCTCTCAATCTGCCCATTCCCCAGTCTGTATTGATAATGGGGAGACTGCACCTGGCCTTGGTGAACTTTGTTACATCCTATTGGCATACTCCTCAAGTCAGTGAAGGTTTCTCTGGGTGGTAACCCTTCCCTTTAGCATATCAACTCCACAAACTTGCTGAGGATGAACTTAATCCCACTGTATCATTAAACATACTGAACAGGACTGGTCCCAATTGAGTCCCTGAGAGCCATTACTCCCTATTGATCTCCAATTGGACACAACCCTTTGGATGCAACCAGTCAATTCCTTATCCATTAAGGACTCCATTCATCAAATCCATCTCTCTCCATTTAGCTACAAGGACATTGTGTGGAACCTTGTCAAAGCTTACTGAAGTCAAGATCAAGAGAGATTCACTAGCAGGAGCTGGTGGGGTCTGGGCACTCTCAGGCTGCCATATGGCCATAGGTATGGCCATGGAAGATTTTTCACAGAATCACAGGACTACAAAATAGTCATAGTTGGAAATTACTTCTAAGATCACAGCGTCCCACCATTACCATCCCATCCCCCCAGTAAAACCAAATCTATCTATATACCATCATGCCCACTGGAGCATGTCCTGAAGTGCTTGATCTACACAGTTTTAAAATACTTTCAGGAACGGTGACTCCACCACCTCCCTGTACAGCCTGTTCCTGCATCTGACTCTCAGTAACGAGAGAGCGGTTATCCTGGTACTCTCAAACCAGGACACACAGCTGGCCCCTTATGGTTTCAGTATCCACAGATGGTAAGTCACTGTCCCCACAGTGACAGTCCTCTAATTCAGAGGTCCAAGCAGCCCAAATATGTCACAGGTATTAATGACTAAGTCAATAAAAATCATTGAATGTATCCACTTTTTTCTGCATCCCTATTTGCAAGGGGATGATCTTCAGAAATTACTTGTCCAGTGCTTTCTTTGGACCTCTTCATGCTATTACATATTTAATAATTTCTTTCTTGTCTTTTTTAGAACATCAGTAGTTAGCTTCAACTCTAGTTGTGCTTTGGCCTTTCATGCATTCTCCTTGCATACATGAACCACAATTCATGAACCACAGTTCTTGGGAAGCCTGACCTTTCCTCTAGAGATCATCCAATCTCTTTTTATTCCTGAGTTTAATGAGGCATACCCTGGTCAGAAAACCTTGTCTGCTGCCCCACTTGCTTGCAGCCCAATGGCGTTGGCTACTCCTATGCTGGGTGAAGGAGCCAGCAGGGAGGCAGAGCTGGAGGGCTCTGAAGCTGTGTACTGACTCCATGCACAATCGGTCCCTGCAGGTCCACTTCTGCGAGCTGAGTGCCAGCTCTGCAACAAGAGTCAAATCATAAAATCTACACATTTAACAAGAAATACAACACACACACATATATATACATGCACAAATTAAAGCTTGCTTTGAATCATAATATCACAGAATGGCTTGGGCTGAAAGGAACCTTAAGGATCATCTGGTTCCAATCTGACTGCATGGTCAGGGACACCTTCCACTAGACCAGGTTGCTCAGGGCCCCATCCCACCTGGCACTTCCAGGGAGGGGGCAGCCACAACTTCCTTGGGCAAGCTGTGCCGCATCTTACCACCCTCAAAGTAAAGAATTTTTTTCTAATGTCTGCCATATATATCCCCTCTTCAAGTTTGAAACCATTTCCCCATGTCCTCTGGCTACACACCTGTGTAAAAAGCCCTACCCCAGCTTTCTTGTAGGCCCCCTTCAGGTACTGGAAAGTTGCTAAAGGGTCACCTTGGAGCCTCCTCTTCTCCAGACTGAATAACCCCAGCTTCCTCAGACTATCATCATACGAGAGGTGCTCCAGCTCTCTGATCATTTTTATGGCTCTCCCCTCTCCCCATATGACCTCTATGTCCATCTTATGTTGGGGACTCTAGAATTGGACCCAGTACCCCAGGTGGGGTCTCCCAAGAGCAAAGGAGAGGGGGATAATCACCTGCCTTGACCTTACTTGACAGATTACATACCTATTGGGATTTTTGTTGTACCTCTGAAATCATGATGTAGATAATTTTTGGTCACTTATTAATTTAGAACATTGCCTTAGAGCTGGCTGTAGACTACACCATCTTTTTTGCTAATCAATAGAACCAGTGCTGTGATTTTCACATTCTTTTTAACGGTTAAGACTCAAATGAAGCCTGCTCTTTACTGAGGTGTCAGCAGCTAGATTACCTTGACCTCACTGGCATGTGTTAAATGTCTTTAAAAAATAATATTCACCTTGTTTTCTGAAATCTTATCACATAAGAAATATTTTAGACCACGCATTTGAGAGTTTATATGGTATGTGATTTACTTAGCTACAGGTTTTAATGCATTAGTTAAATTTCAGTTTAGGATTGAGGAAAAAAAAGCCTTTTTTTAGTGCTGGCTTGGTGTATCCTCTTTTTTTTTTTGGCTACATTATATGCAGGTGTCTGTATAGAGAGGATAATAACTAAGCCTCTCTCCTTTCTAGCCATAGTTAATCCTTTCCAGTATTTATCCTCTTAAATCCCCCCCTTCCTCCTCCTGTTTTTAAATACTCAAACATAGTATTCAAATTACTTATACTTATTTCTGTTCTTTTGAAGCAGTTGATGTAAAATCGGTGCACCCTCAAAGTTCTGACAAGTCATAGCACATCTTTGTTCCAATAGTTACTTTTGAATACTTGGAGTGATGATATTTAGGCAATTACTCATTTTACTTCAGACTGTATTTTTGACAAAGAAATTTAGATTAATTTAATTTAATAATTGTCATGACCTAAAGGGTTACCTTGCCTGCAGATGTATAGAGATTGCAGCAGTGGGTTCATAGGATTCTATAATGCACAAGGATACAGAAACTTTGCCCTCTAAATTACTCTATATTATTACAAATAACACAAATACTGTATGAATCACCACTGGCAAGTAAGCTATCGACAAAATCACTATTAGCAGGTGTACCTATGATTAATAAAGTCAATATATATATATATTTATATCAAATTATTACAAATTACTGTCATCAATCAGTGATATAGTTGAAGCATGCCAACAGTCAATAACAGCGACAGTCGAGTAGGCATATACCAGTACATGAACTTGTCATTAGTGAAGAAACAAATCAACAATATAACACCTGATATGAGAGATTACTTATATGGATACATTTGTACACATATTAACTGTGAAGTGAATTAGATATATTTCAGAAACCATCCCAAAGGGCAGAACAAACTGATCCCAGAGGGGCACCCAACCATCCCAGGGGGAGTAGCACAAACTGAATCAATCTCAAAAGTAAGGTCTAATAAGAAAATAGACAGAGTCTCACTTTGAGGATGGTCTGTGTCTCAGAGTCTGTAGTCAGCCAGGCATCACCAGTGGGAGTCCCAGACCTCATAAAAAGTTCATGAGGAGAATTCAACCTGCTTAGGAAAGGGAAAGTAGGATCAGCATGGGGAGTTCTCAGAAAGAGAGGCTCCATAATGGAGAAAAATTGAGTCCTTTTTTATAACAGAGATAGAAGAGGACATAGGACATACTATTATTAGCAGCCAATAGAATCACAGAATATTAGGGGCTGGAGAGATCATCAAGTCCAACACCCCTGCCAGGGCAGGATCACCTAAAGTAGGTGACACAGAAACACATCAATAGATGTTATTAATTTTGATTTTTCACCTGTAACAGCCAATAGATTATGATGTTGATTTCTGTTCTTTGAGAGCAAATTTATTTTTCCAGATTGTTTTCACCTTTTCAGACAATAAGTTGCTGTTACAGTGCCTTGGTTTTGCACTTATTGGCAATATCTCAGGATGTGTCCAGTTTCTAGGTACCTAGCTTCAAGGTACTTGTACTTCAAGGATGTTTCTGGTTCCCAGGACTAACTCCCAGGCTGGCAGCCTTGTCTCTATCCGAGTTCTTCAACAGACATTTTATTTTTCTCAGTAATTTTCCCCTTCTTCCCAGCCCACTTTTTATGGCTATTGACATCAACAATGTAACAAACCCAGTAAAATAATAATTAAATAAATACCTTTCCTTTAATTCATGGTGTGTTGACCTCATCTTTCTTGAAAGCTCTTTGACTGTTACAGGAACAAAAATATGAGTATCTCCCATATCACTATATATAGTCCCAGAAAACTTTTTGATTTTAACATATACTTTTCAGGAAGAGTAATGATCCTTACTAGAAAAGAGGTATTAAAAAATGACTGGCAATGTGCTGGCAACCTATGACATATTAGCTAATCACATCTAATGTGCTTAGGTTGACTTTTGCTTTTAGGGAAGACTATTCTCTTACATTTTATTTTATTTATAAAACATAATTTTTGTAAAAATTGACTATTGGTATCCAGGTTCCTGTGTGTTAACATAGCATAAATTCAATGATTAAGGTAGAAAGATACCTGCTTTCTTGCTTCTGGCTTGTACTTTTTCTTCTCAGGGATTCTTCCAGGAGGAGAAAGTGGCTGCAGTTCCTTTCATTTTCTTCTACTCCATATGAAATTGAATTAAACACTAATGTTTGCTGACTTCTGTTTCTAAGACATAAGTACAAAATCTGGGCCTTCCTCTCTTTTAGATTCATTTCTTTGTGATCCATTTTTGTACCCAGATGCCATTACTGGCTTTGGCTTGCCTGTGGCTATACATTCCTCATATATATATATTTTGACACACAAAACTATTGTCTGTCTCAGACTTCCTCTTTATGAACATGAACTACAGTTTATTTTGTGGGGAAGGCAGAATGTACCTTCAGCTTTCTTTTACATTTCAGTACTGTCTTCAGTAGCATTTTCTTTTGTACAGATCAGATCAAATTTACAAAAAAATCAAAACATCTCTAAGATGTACATGAAGATAAAGTATGCAATGACATGAAACTGGAAATGTTTTTTCTATTGTTTGAATTGTTTCTATTGTCATTTCTATCAATACTCTGTAGTGCAACTTGACCAGATAGGAGTTTTCAAGGAGTTTTCAGAGAGCTGATAGTGAGGCAATATTGTCAAAATTTAAACTTACTTTGTTAGAAGTACAGATTCACTAAGTCATGAATCTGAAGCGGTGAGTTCCATCGGTGGTCATCGCCCCCTCAGAAGGAGCTTAGCTATGCCATCCACCTGAGTCCTATGTCCTCTGTGCTCTCCAGAATGGATGTGGCAACCCAGACAGAGCTCCCATGAAGACATGCAGCCACCCAGGTGTCACACTGCTGGCAGTGGCAGAGCCCTTCAATGGTAACAGATGGCAGTAGTGGGGACAGATGTGTGTGGTCTGACAAGGTGGACAATCTGCTCAGCCTGGTGGCAAAGCTCCAAGAGGAAGTAGAAGGGGTAAGGAGCACCAGGGACACTAAGAAAGAGAGAGACTGGTGGAGACATGCTCTGCCCTCCCTGAGACAGAAACAGGAACAGCCACCAGAAAAAAACTTAAGATCAAGTGGATCCTGTATCCTCTTTCTGCCAGGCTGAAGGTACTATCTTAAGGGAAAGCAGTAAGTGGAGGCACATAAGAGGAAAGCAAAAAGTGGGAACAGCAGAGGAACCACCTTGTCTTCCCAGATGTCTCTGTATAAAAGTTATAAGGCACTGGATGTGGCAGGTCAGTCAATGGATGATGGCTCCTCTATACCAGAGGTGTCATCAAGCTCAGAAGGACCCAACCCTTGTATCACAACCACCTCCACCAGGAAGAAAAGACAGATTGTAGTTGTAGGCAACTCGCTTTTGAAGAGAAAAGAGGGTCCAATATAACAGACAGATCTTCCACTTAGAGAACCCTTCAGCCTTCCTTGGGCCTGGGTTAAGGGCATCACTAGGAAACTTCCTAGCTTAGTATAGTTCTTAGATTATCATCCACTGCTTGTTCTTCCATTTCTGTGGCTATGAAGTCCCAACACAGTTCAGGGGAAACCAAAAGACTCTTCAGAGTCTTAGAACAGTTGGTGAGGGAATGTGGAGCACAAATTATATTTTCCACTCTCCTTCCAATTGAAGGCAGTGATGTTGGAACAAACAGATGGACCAACTTTATTGGCTACATGGCTCTGTGGCTGTGTTGCCTCCACAGCTTTTTTTTTTATAATGGGATGCCCCAGATGGCATCATACTTGCTGGCTTTAGATGGGATTCAGCTTTCATAGAATCATAGAATCATAGAATCATAGAATCATAGAATAGGCTGGGTTGGAAGGGACCTCAGAGATCATCGAGTCCAACCCTTGATCAGCTACCGCCACAGTCACTAGACCATGGCACTGAGTGCCATATCGAGTCGCTTTTTAAATGTCTCCAGGGACGAAGAGTCCACCACCTCCCCAGGCAGTCCGTTCCAATGTCTGATCACCCTTTCCGTGAAAAAATTCTTTCTAATATCCAATCTGAACTTCCCCCGGCACAATTTAAGACCATGCCCTCTTGTCTTATTGAGAGTTGCCTGGGAAAAGAGACCAACCCCTGCCTGGCTCCATCCTCCTTTCAGGTAGTTGTAGAGAGCAATGAGGTCTCCCCTGAGCCTCCTCTTCCTCAGGCTGAACAGCCCCAGCTCCCTCAGCCTCTCCTCATAGGATCTGTGTTCGAGTCCCTTCACCAGCTTGGTTGCCCTCCTTTGGACCTGTTCAAGGACCTCAATATCCTTCTTGAACTGAGGGGCCCAAAACTGAACACAGTACTCAAGGTGTGGCCTTACCAGGGCTGAGTATAGGGGCAGAATCACCTCCTTGGACCTGCTGGTGACGCTGTTTCTGATACATGCCAGGATGCCATTGGCCTTCTTGGCCACCTGGGCACACTGCTGGCTCATGTTCAGCTTCCTGTCAATCCAGACTCCCAGGTCCCTTTCTGCCTGGCTGCTCTCCAACCACTCTGTCCCCAGCTTGTAGCGCTGCATAGGGTTGTTGTGGCCAAAGTGGAGGACCCGGCACTTGGCCTTGTTGAAGCTCATCCCATTGGAGTCAGCCCATCTCTCCAGTCTGTCCAGGTCCCTCTGCAGAGCCCTCCTGCCTTCCAGCTGATCAACACTTCTCCCCAGCTTGGTGTCATCGGCAAACTTGCTGATGATGGACTCAATCCCCTCATCCAAGTCATCAATGAAGATATTGAACAGGACTGGGCCCAGCACTGATCCCTGGGGGACACCGCTGGTGACCGGCCGCCAACTGGAAGCAGCCCCATTCAGCACCACTCTCTGGGCCCGGCCCTCCAGCCAGTTCCTAACCCAGTGCAGAGTACGCTTGTCCAAGCTGTGGGCAGCCAGCTTTCTCAGGAGGATGCTGTGGGAGACGGTGTCGAAGGCCTTGCTGAAGTCCAGATAGACCACATCCACAGCCTTCCCCTCATCCACCAGGCGGGTCACCTGATCATAAAAGGAGATCAGGTTGGTCAGACAGGACCTGCCCTTCCTAAACCCATGCTGGCTGGGTCTGATCCCCTGTCCATCCTGCAGGTGCTGTGTGATTGCCCCCAGGATGATCTGCTCCATAACCCTGCCAGGCACTGAGGTCAGGCTGACGGGCCTGTAGTTTCCTGGGTCTTCCTTCCGGCCCTTCTTGTGGATTGGCGTGACATTCGCCAACTTCCAGTCATCTGGGATGTCCCCAGTGAGCCAGGACTTCTGGTAGATGATAGAGAGAGGCTTGGCGAGCTCTTCTGCCAACTCTCTCATCACCTTTGGATGGAGTTCATCTGGTCCCATAGACTTGTGGGGATCCAAGCAGCCCAGTAGATCACTGACAGTTTCCTTCTGGATTGCAGGGAGAGTGTTTAGATTCTTGTCTCCTATAGGCTCCAGAAGCCAGCTGTCATCAGGATAGCCCGTTTTACTGTTAAAAACTGAGGCAAAGAAAGTGTTAAATACCTCAGCCTTTTCTTCATCTTTGACAATTACATTCCCGTCCATGTCCATTAAAGAATGAATGTTTTCCTTGCCCCTCCTTTTGCTACTGATGTATCTGTAGAAGGACTTCTTGTTATCCTTCACAGAGGTGGCGAGATTTAGTTCAAGTTGTGCCTTTGTGTCTCTAATTTTTTTCCTACATAACTTAACTGTATTCCTGAATTCCTCTTGAGTAGATAACCCTTTTTTCCATAACCGGTAGGCCCTCTTCTTAATCCTAATTTCCTTCAAAGTCTCTCTGTTGAGCCAGAGTGGTCGTCTTCCCCGCCGGCTCGCCTTTCGGCACACCGGGATAGCCTGCTCCTGAGCTTTCAAAACTTGCTCTTTGAAGAATGTCCATCCCTCCTTGACCCCTTTGTTTTCAAGGGCTGTTTCCCAGGATATGCTCCGGACTAGTCTTCTGAAAAGGCCAAAATCTGCCCTCCGGAAGTCTAATGTAGAGGTTTTATTGACAACCCTCCTTGTGTCCCTGATTATTGAGAACTCTATTATTTCGTGATCACTAAGTCCCAGACGCCCTCCGACCACCACATCCCTCACCAGCCCCTCTCTGTTTGTAAAGAGTAGATCTTCCCCCTTTCTCAAAGGGGGAAGAAAGACTTTGCTCTGGACTTGCAGAACTCCCTGACAGAGCTTTAAACTAGACTCAAAGTGCGAGGAGGGTATCAGGCTTCCCTGTGAGAAGATGTGGGATGACACACCAAGGTTAGAGAGATGGGGAGCACTCAGAATGTTGCTCTGACATGTGCTGGATACTCTGCAAGGCTTAAGACACTTGAAGTCTTAGGAAGATGAGCCAAGGGCTCCTGAGATGGATCTCTGTAAAGGTCCATTCCAACCCAAACTATTCTGTGATTCTATGATTCTACTTCACTATCTGTAGTGATCATATCACTTCAGTAGGATTCTTTGTAGTTTTAATGACATATGGAAAATGCTATAAAATTTAAAGGCATTGAATATTTATTGTGTTAGGAAATCTTATCACAGCTGACAAGAGGTTTGCTGAAATTCCAAAGCCTACACAGTTATTTTCTATTTCAATATTATCTATATTGGAGATAAACAAATATAATAAAAACAAGAGTGTCTTTTCAGCTACCAACATACAAACTTGTATGCAAGAGAATTCTCAACAAAATTTTCATTACCAGTTGATAATAAACACACTGAACTCGTCTGTGAGTGTTGCTGTTGTCATGATTAAGAACTCTTGACAAAATCAAGTAGCAAGCATATGTGTTGAGGGAATGCTTCCTAACTCTTTTCTGTCCTAAAATCAGATAAAACATTGCTTGTCTTTCATGCAGATACCTCTGTCTCTTGCCTCCATTTCCTTTTCCATTTATTCCTTTTTTAAAAATGCAAAAAGAAAGTTATTAAGCACCATAATTATCCTCAGAACTCCAATAATTATTTTTCATAGAATCATAGAATCATAGAATTGGCTGGGTTGGAAGGGACCTCAGAGATCATCGAGTTCAACCCTTGAATCACCGTTGCGGTTGCTAGACTATGGCACTAAGTGCCACATCCAGTCTCTTTTTAAATATCTCCAGGGATGGAGAATCCACACTTCAGTGGGCAGCCCATTCCAATGCTTGATCACTCTCTCCGTAAAGAAATTCTTTCTAATATCTAACCTAAACTTCCCCTGGCACAACTTAAGACCGTGCCCTCTTGTCTTGTTGAAAGTCGTCTGGCAAAAGAGACCATCCCCCACCTGGCTACAACCTCCTTTCAGGTAGTTGTAGAGGTCTCTCCTGAGCCACCTCTTCTTTAGGCTGAACAGCCCCAGCTCCCTCAGCCTCTCCTCATAGGGTCTGTGCTCGAGTCCCTTCACCATCCTGGTTGCCCTCCTTTGGACCTGCTCCAGGACTCTGATATCCTTCCTGAACTGAGGAGCCCAGAACTGGACACAGTACTCGAGGTGTGGCCTCACCAGCGCTGAGTACAGGGGCAGAATCACTTCCTTGGACCTGCTGGCAATGCTGTTCCGGATACAGGCCAGGATGCCATTGGCCTTCTTGGCCACCTGGGCACACTGCTGGCTCATGTCCAGCTTCCTGTCAATCCAGACTCCCAGGTCGCTTTCTGCCTGGCTGCTCTCTAGCCACTCTGTCCCCAGCCTGTAGCGCTGCATGGGGTTGTTGTGGCCAAAGTGTTGGCCGTGTTGAACCTCATCCCATTGGAATCAGCCCAACTCTCCAGTCTGTCCAGGTCCCTCTGCAGAGCCCTCCTGCCTTCCAGGTGATCAACACTCCCCCCCCAGCTTAGTGTCGTCTGTGAATTTGCTGATGATGGACTCAATCCCCTCATCTAAATCATCAATGAAGATATTGAACAGAACTGGGCCCAACACTGATCCCTGGGGGACACCACTGGTGACCAGCTGCCAACTGGATGCAGCCCCGTTCAGCACCACTCTCTGAGCCCGGCCCTCCAGCCAGTTCTTGACCCAGCACAGAGTGCTCCTGTCGAAGCTGCGGGCTGACAGCTTTTTCAGGAGGATGCTGTGGGAGACGGTGTCAAACACTTTGCTGAAGTCCAGGTAGACCACATCCACAGCCTTCCCCTCATCCACCAGTCGGGTCACCTGATCATAAAAGGAGATCAGGTTGGTCAGGCATGACCTGCCCTTTCTAAACCCGTGCTGGCTGGGTCTAATCCCTTGCCCATCCTGCAGGTGCTGTGTAATTGCACTGAGGATGATCTGTTCCATGACCCTGCCAGGCACTGAGGTCAGGCTGACGGGCCTGTAGTTTCCTGGGTCCTTTTTCCGACCCTTTTTGTGGATTGGCATGACATTTGCCAATTTCCAATCATCTGGGATGTCCCTGGTGAGCCAGGACTGTTGGTAGATGATAGAGAGAGGCTTGGCGAGCTCTTCTGCCAGCTCCCTCATCACCTTTGGATGGATCCCATCCGGTCCCATAGACTTGTGGGATCCAAGCATCTCAGTAGGTCACTGATTGTGTCCTTCAGGATTACAGGGGGGCTGTTTAGATTCTTGTCACCTTCTATAAGCTCCAGAAGCCATCTGTCTTCAGGGTAACCTGTCTTTCTGTTGAAAACTGAAGTAAAGAAGGTGTTAAATACCTCAGCCTTTTCTTCATCTTTGACAACTATATTCCCACCCGTGTCCAATAAAGAATGGATGTTTTTCTTGCCCCTTCTTTTGCTCCTGATGTATCTGTAGAAGGACTTTTTGTTATCTTTCACAGAGGTGGCAAGATTCTGTTCACATTGTGCCTTTGTCTCTCTGATTTTCTTTCTACATGACTTAACTATATTCCTAAAGTCCTCCCGAGTAGTTAGCCCCTTTTTCCATAATTGGTAGGCCCTCTTCTTAACCCTAATTTCTTTCAGAGTCTCCCAATTCAGCCAGACCGGTCGTCTTCCCCGCCGGCTCACCTTTTGGCACACTGGGACAGCCTGCTCCTGTGCTTTCAGAACTTGCTCCTTGAAGTACGAGTACAAGTATTTTGTGTAATTTACGTTATATTTTATTTGTTTTAGTTTTGGGATAATAAAGTAAATTTTGTGCAAAGATCTTTGAATGGTACCTAGTTTTAAGTGGTTTGTATATTATACACTATACACAACCAATATGTATTATACAGAAAAAATATATGCCGTATTACATGTTAAATATTATTTATTATAGGCTTATGTTAACTTTAGGTATCTATTTCAATTCATACAGAAATAATGGTAAAAACTATTTGTGTGTTGAGTATAGTTGTAAATAAATATAAATTGATCCTTATGGCACCTATACAATGATAGAAGTCTAAAATTAGGTCTATATGAACTCTACTTTTGCAAAGTATTTAAAAAATTTGTTCATTGCAGTTTTCATAGAATCACAAAATTATTTAGGTTGGAAAAGACCCTTAAGATCACCAAATCGAATTGTAAAATTAGGTCTGCCACAAAACCATGCCCTGAAGTGCCACATCTTTTTGTACAGTTTATCCTGGTTATGGACAACCTGTGCATCTTCTGTAGTCATGTTCTATTTATAAAATCAAGATATTAGCCATGCATTGTGTGTTGGGTTTTGCTGGTTTTTTGCGGGTTTTTTTGGTAGTTCATAGTTAAGCATTTAAGAGAAGTAACATGGCCTAAAATCCACAAATCTGCAGGTTGTAAAAATGCTTTTCTTATATTAGAGAAAATAATAGTCATAAATCTTTGCAAGAATTTCAGACAGATATGCGTGTTATAGATCCCTGTGAAACAGTAGCAGCTGGACACTTAATCACATATATGTGGAAATCTGTGGTATCTTACCTTTACTGGAATGATTTTATCACTCTTCCATAATTGAATTGATTTTAAGTCTTATAGCTGAATTGAGGACACAAGCTCCATAAGTGTTATCTTCCAGCATGTGGTCTGCCTTTGCTAATGGAAAAAGAATAAGCATCAGATAAGCACTAAAGCATCTTCTTAGGTTACCAGCAAATAATAAACTTAACATAATTTGTCTTATTTCTTGTACTAAATAAATTCTATACTAAAAGTACATGAAAAAAACACATTAGAATTCTACAATAAATAAATCATGGACTGTATATTGTATCTGTAAATAAGAAACAGGATGTTAGATTAAGAGGTCATGTATTTCAGTTAATTTATTAAATGATGGCATAATTAGGAACACAAGTTTCACCTGCAGGATGGATTCCATAGCCTTAAAATCTCTTAATCAGAAAAATATTTGGAAATAATGTTTACATCAGTACTGAACATCATGTAGAACTTTTCATAATACCTGTGAAAATTAATATTTTATGTTTCTGTATTAGCAGAGGGGTACTTGACAAAAAGACATTGTTAACTCAATATGAGATTAATGAGATCACACAGAATGCACAATCCAGTCTACATCCAGGGGCTCCAGTTAAGCTCCAGTCTGGGCACTGGGCACTGGGCAACTGCCTGGGCCCTGCTATAGGTGTCTCCAGGGCCCCTTTCCCACCTTCACACACCACCCTTAGGAGCAGCCCTGCTGCTGCTGGTTTCTGATATAATTTGCCTTATTATTTGGGACAAAGAAAACTTTTTTTATTTATTGAACAAGAAGGAATTTTACCAGTATCTAAAGAGAGACATATTTTCCATTCTACTAAAGATGGCAACTAAGGTATGATATAGAAATTCAGACTAGATGCTGTGCCTTTTTTAAATTTCAGTGCTTCTTGCTATTTTATTTATACTATAAGTCATAGGAACTATATCCAAAATAATTGTCGTTCTTTGTCCCTTAAATGTCTTAAAACCCTATTAAAAGACATGGCAGCTCAGGGTTACTGATTTGAAACTTTGGTAAATCCTGTAGTCTTTTTTGGTCAAAATCAAACTAAATGGCTGTCAATCAATTAAATAACTTTTATTGTGTAAGCAGTGTGCAAGCTAAAAAGAAAAATACGATTTAATCTGTCTGCTCAAGGATAAGTGTTAAAGTTATTAATAAAATACATTAATTAATGTGCATAATGTAAAATTACACATTATTAATTGTTTACACACATTAGTGTTTACATTACACACTAACTTACACACTTGTCCAGGGAATAGATAAAGCTATGATGACTATGCAGATAGTATGAAAGATGTAATAATGTAAACATGACAAAATCAACAGTTGTTTCAAAATGAACTAAATGAGAAACAGTTCAACAGAAAGGCAAGGTTTGTTCTTGCAGCACTTGAATGAGACAAGAACTTAAATTTGCATTTAATGTCATTCCTATTCATAAAATGAAAATGCTTAATCTTCCATAATTTAGCATGTCTGACACTAAGTCCACAAGCTCTTGAAGTGTTCTGTCATGGGTCAAACGTGTGCCCAGGGTAGAGCTTAAGCTATTTGATGTGCCTTTGTGAATAAAATTTTGTGCTGATTTGCCTCTGGTTTTACTACCCTTTAAACTTTTTAGCATTTTAAAAAGTCCAAGTCTTCTCAGATAAAGCATACAAACCACATTTACAAATGCAATTCTAAAAGATGACAATAAAGCAAATGTGATTTTCTAAAAGTTCCTGTACACACTAGACTGTTACCCATTTTCCACTTTTTGAATCAATTGCTTCTAACTGGAAAAAAAAATCTTTAATATGCAAAGCACCAGACAATCAGAATTCACTCTGGCTCAGAAATCAAACTGTTTAGATGATTCTCTGCTGTCTTCCTCCTTCATTGCCCAAGTTTGCAAACTATTGTGGCTTTCACCACCAAACAGAGCAAATGTACAAAACAGCCTCATGTGAATTTTGAGGGAGTATTCCACTTTAAGTCCAAAACGAAGAAGACATATAAGTTGCATTTGACAGCAAAAATCATTGAAACAAAAATTTACATTGTTCTTCTCATGGCAAAAGACAGTCCATTTCTTTTGTTGCATTGCCCTCATAAAAATTATCCTTTTTCCTCTTTCATGTCTTGAACCTCTTAGCTATGCTGGCTAGGAGTAAGATCTATGAACTGACCAACCCCCTGTGCTTGGATTCCTTGAAAAGAAGAGCCATCTGGTCTAAATTCTTCTAGCATCTTAATATACCAAATAATATCGTTCCCAAACCCTTATTCTTGAACATCCTCATCTCTGCCTTTTTCTTGAATGAAAGTAAGCTGTTTACTGTTTCTTAAAATTGTTGAAAAGAAGGTGGTCAGGAAAACAAATTTTAAGTGTTATTTATATTTTTTATTTTATAATTTTGATTTACATTTATTAATTATTTATTTAAAATAATACTTAGAAAAAAAGACCATTAACCAGACTTTATAGGGTCACATGAACAAATAATTAAAAACTGCAATGTCGTCAGAAATACAAAATAATATTGAGCTTCTTTGGGAAAAAATACCAAAAAAACTCCAAAAAAACCAAACAGCAGTTAAAGAAAGCTTGAAGACATGAACATTCAATTAATCAAGCAAACCCCCTGGACTCCATATTGGGAATATAACTAACTGAACAGTGGGTTACTAATAATCTGTTTTGTGAGGTTAAGCACACTCGCTTACACAGAAGCACCCACTCAGGTAAAATTTCCTTTGTATGAGATAGACACTAAGAACAGAAACTGTTTTGGAGAGTCCTGCCCTGATACAGAAGTGACCTATCTCATTCTATGACATTATTGGTATTCTCACTGCAGTTTCTTCTCAGAAATGGGGATTTAGCTGTCATTGCCTTTGGATATCTACAAAAAATTTTTTTCATCTTCTTGTCATAGTTTTGGATGCCAGCCTTACATTGTCTCTTCGGATTACTATGAGTTTACGTAGGACCTTCTTTGAAGCTTGCCAGATTTCTCTCTACTCTTGCCACTAATTCAGTTTATCTTGTTCCTTTGATTTCCAAATATCCTCTAGCAGAAGCTAGACTAGGAACCGTAGCTAGGATTCCCTAATGCTTTAATAAAAGACTTTGTTTGTATCACACATAGTTCTCATAAATATGTCCTATGAATCAAATTAATTTCACATCTTTAACCTGAGATCTTGCCAATTTTAGTTGGTTTTCGTGTACTTGAAGAGAGAAACATAGATACATTGTGACTTAACAGATACAGCAAAAATTACTGAGTTAGAGTTTAAAGAAAACATCTCCTTGTTTCCCATCAGCATCAGCAGTATTCTGGTTAGAAATTCCTCAGCTGGATGCCAGCTTGACAGTGAATCCATCATGCTCAGAAAGCAGCCAAGAGAGTGTGCTGGTGATTATAGGAACAATTTCCCTTGGCATGGAGAACTATCCCTGACATTGCATTATTGGAGTCCAGAGCAGAGTACTGGGAAGGCAGTTAGATGATAACTGGGATTTGCTGGTCGTGGCAGAGCTGCTCTCTCTTTTCTGAGCAACAGGGAGCTAATGATCTTCTTAGCTAGGTGAAGAGTGCAAAGCATTGTTCAGATGGAATTTCTATCCCATATGTCCTTGATCAATAACAAATCTAGCAAGGGCATAAACAATCCACTAAATACCAGATGAAGCAATAAAAACAAGGTAATTAAAACTATGGTGAAGCAACATTATAATTAATGTAAATGAGGTTGGCCAGGGCATGGCTTTTTGCCTGTATTGAGGACAAAGAGCTCAGTCCCTCTAAGCCTCCCTGCTTGTGAGCTTATGCATACATCAGCTGCAGTGCTAAAAATAAGAATTAAATTTTTTCTTAATTGTATGAGTTCATTACAGGAATGAAGGAGTTTTGATGGATCTTCTGCTAACCTCTAAAATGGAGAAGTAAATTAAAATTCCAAAATATATCTGTTATATTCTTCTAAAAAAAAGAGATGAGCTTATTGAAATTAAGCACTTCAATTATTTCCAGTAAATTTCCGATGATTATTGCTCTACTATCACTTCATTGAATGCACTTTAAGTAGAACTAAAGCTCTAAAGTTACAAAGAAGAGTTAATAAATATTTCTGAGATGTACAGCTTTTTTGAGCTGAATCTTGTAAGGAGAAAAAGCCAAGGTAAGGAAAAGCAGAAAGTAGAAACCACATGTCAGAATTACTTATTTACTTATTAAATGTTAATTAATTAATTTTAAAATATACTTAGCTTTGGGGCCTACTTCTATTTAAGTGGCAAGAAATACTTTTTTTTAAACCTCTTATATGTCTTTATAGACGAGAAGTCAAATGTTTTTGGTGAAATGGTAACTGTTAGTTTACCATAGATTAAGTAAAAAGGGAACAGTCATAACATACATCTAAAGAAAAGCAAGAAGAGTATCCTGTCCTAAATAAATTATAAATTTATAAACAGAAATATTAGCCGAAACTGGAAAAAAATCCCACTAGAGCTTTTAATAAACAGATGACACCTAGAGGGACTAAGGTACTGAGGAAACAATCTATCCTTGATGAACTAAATAACCTTTACCTGATCCTGAAATTTTCTTCTATGTGTGCTTTAGGAAAAAAAAAATAAGAAAAAAAAAGAAATTCAGCCTTATACCTCCTTTGTTCTCTAAATATACTATCTAAATATACTGTGTGAACCCTGCTTGTGCATTTATCCTTTAGGTCAGGAGCACAGACAAGATTTTTGAAAAGACTAAAGTCATTCTTGAGGAATCCCAATTTAATGGGGAAAAAACCCAACAACATAGGGATGGCAATGCAAATGTTAACGTGTCCTAGTAGCCATGCTTTGTGGCTGATGGATTCTGAAACACGGTCAGAGAGTCAGAGGTCCTCTATGCTGTTCCATAGATCAGTTTTAACATTTGCTTACAGTATGTTTGACAGCAAAAGAATTTTAACAAGTTTGGCATGTGAGAGTCATATAATATTAATCAAGTGCATAAATTATACTATATTTAATGACACTAACCTTCCACTTTCAGTGCACATTCTTCTTCATACCACAGACTCATTTTATTATTTCTGTCTCTGCCCTTCAAGCACTTACTTGCCAAGTAAGTGATCTTTCTCTCTGCCTTCACTTCACTGCTTGTTAAGATTCCATTCTGTGCACTTGGGTCTTGTTACAGAAAACCACCATTTTACAATGAAGTCAATGGGAATTAAATTGGAGCTTAAAATTTAGCTCACACTAGAATGAAGTCAGAACAGACACGCACAAGCTCAGATGATTTCTTAAATGAGGGCTGTGCAGTTATTTTCAATTCTTCCTACTTCACTTCCACTTTCTCTCAAGGAAGTATATAGGTCCCAGCTCCTAGATACTTGCTTAATAGCATACCTGATTGGCAGGTAACATTTCTTCTTTGCAACAAAGTTTGAATTTTCAAATTTTTTTTTAATCCTGCTCACAGCATTTTCTTGGAACAGAATCATATAGAACTGCCTGTGTTCAACTTGCTGCATACCAAGTTAAACTTTTATTCAATGGTATCTTTTGACTTTAGCAAAATTATTCCAGAATGTACTCATGTTAAATCTACCTTTTCTTAAGCAATCCATGATCAGAAGTTTCTTTCGGTTTAGGTGTTTTGGTAAATCACAGTATTAGTTTATAATCGTGCAGTTCCTGTTGTACATAATTTATCAGATTTCTCCTCACTAAGACTGTGTTTTAAAACAAATTTATAGCATACAAAGTTCAAAATAACAGCGATATAACTGTTAAAATACCTACCCAGTAATGTAAAGTAAATATTCTTTTGCATCATAACTATCGGATTGTGTATATTATATTTTAGAATTAGGTAAGAAATATTAAATGCTCTGAATCCTAATTTACAAAATTTATCCTGGATAGATACATCCCCTAAGTACATAGATAAATTAATTTTGTTTTTCCTCAGTGGTAGGGCTTTTCTATGAGAAATATATTTATGCTTAGAAAGGATATGTTTGTCTGTACTAAAATCTTTGCTACAGGAAATCATTTGTTCTATATTTTAGACCAAAGTCTCTCAGAAATTACAAATAAACCATTCAATATTTTTATTTATTTTCTCTTCATGCCTTTGCATGCTTTATCTCTCACATGTATGTATTAAGTACTTCTATAATGTTTCCATAGCAGTTATCCTCGATAAAAAATGTCTCACAACAGTAACATCAAAGAATCTAACCCATATGTGAAGCCAAAACTGAAATTGTTATTGCCTAATAGAAATTATTAAATCATGGATAATTTGAAAAAAATAACATTCTCTTATGGACAGAGGTGTAGGTCAGAAAGAGAAGACTTCAGCTGCTGATACTTCTTCCAGCTCCCTAATTTATTCTGTCCAAGCTGCTTGATGTCTTACTGCCCAAAACCCTCATCAGAAAAATGGGAGTAATTTTATTCCTCCTACCAGCCTGTCTCTTTAGATTATCAAATCTTTAGTACAAAGGTTGCTCATTTTTATGTATGATGCCTGAAAAGCAAGGCCCTGATTCTGTTTTGGCTAAGAGACAATACTATTATGCAAATAATAATTTATAACCCCACTGAAGATATTTTAAGAACAAAAAATCAAATAATTAGTAGATTTATGATTTTTATGGGGAAAAAGTCTGACTTTGTTTAGGCTACATCATATTTGAATTTCAATTACCACATCTTCCAGCTTTGCAACCTTTTTAAAAAAAAAAATCAGAAATGTTGAATTAGGACTTTAAGCATTGTTATGTGTATTTATTGCATCTCTGGCAGAAGCTGTGTTTACTTCATCATTATTCACTGAAAGTGATTGGTTGAGGAGAAAAAAACCACAAAATAAGTGGAAGCAAAAGGATGATATAATATTAGCTATATTTTTAACTTACTACATATTTCTACTCCCAACATCTGGCAATGAATAGCCAGACTTCCAAGCTGTGATCTCACTTGATGTATCAGGTAATGGAAGAAGACCATAATCCTTCAGTATTTTAGCAGAAGAGACTTTTCCTGTCAAAGTCACAACATACTTCTCTTTCACAGGTGGAATTTAGATTTGGGTGCCTCATATCTCTAGTATGGACAAGCAATCGCTGTGCCAGGGATAAGGAGGTAGCAAGCTATGGTAGGATTCAGACATTGCAATCTTGCTATGTCATGCAAATGTCTAAGCATTCCAAACCAGAGGCAGAAGTCACTGAAATTAAATAGCAATTTTAAGTATTGTCATGATTAATATACCCATTTGTATCAACTTTGCTACTGGGTATGCACATGTGGTGCACACTCATATATATATGTAGGAATGTATTTATGTGTATATTCTTACAGTTTTTGTTACTTATATGCTTCCTACTTGCAACTAAATGCATCTTTGTCTGCCTCTCTTTTGACTATATTGCTCACAGAACTATGTAAATTCCCTGGCTAAGCCATCATTGTATTACAAAATGCTTGTTCCTGGTTACAATACTTTAATACTCGTATTTAGCTTGGAGACCAGTTTATTACCTTTATCCAGATTAACCTACTTAGAAGTCATGATAACCATATATCCTACGTTGGCTACACTATAGAAATAGAAAAAAACCTTGGTTTTTTGTTATTTTAATAAAAAAATGATATTATTACATGGGAAAGATGTCCATATCCATATATTTTCCATATATTTCCATACGCATTATAATATCCCCAGAAAGATTTGACAGTACATTGTAAAATAACTAGATATGCACAGTACTATCATCTGTTATCTGTAAAATATAGCACTACTTTGAACACATCCCTCTAAAAGTGTATCTCTCACTACTTTGTTTCTTATAGACTGTCTTCCTCTCAAATTTATCAGCATGCAAAAAGAGATTAATTACCTTCATCATAACAACTGTAATCCCTGCAAATTCTACCAAGCAATTGAGCAACTGTAAGGTAATTTGATGCTGAGTTAAAGTATTCTCTACTTTTTCCCTGGGCAGTGTAAAGAAAGGTGGTTTTGTTAAGCATTTTTCTTTTAATCATGTGAATAGCTATAAAAATCACAAAAACATTCTGTATTTTTAGATATGAATCACCAGCCCTCCCATTTGCTATTTTTTTCTTAATAGACCCTGGCATTTCTTGGTAGTTCTCACCTCATATAATTATAGAATTTGACCATGTTGACAGATGTTGTTATATGTAACTTTTACACACAAAATTCTGATGTCTGTTAGTGTTTTTCCTGTAAATGATAAGCATTAAATAAAATTCTCAGCAACACATAAGTGTGTGGACCATACTGAAAGCTATTAAAAAAATTAGAAGACAGAAATCTGAACTAGAGCTGACATATTCTGGGAACCAGAAGGTAAATACTTGAAGACAAATTCTTTTGAGCTTTGGGATTTTTATATTCATATGGGATCCAATGAACATCTGGATGCAACATCACATCTGCTTAAGAAGCAAAAAATAAGTTATTATGAAACAGTTGTTGCTACGTATGGGCCATCCTGTACCTGTAGAGTATTAAATACATCAAACAGACTTGATTTTGAAGATTTGGTGGTTGAAAAGTGTTTTGAAGAGGCAGAAAACCTAACATGTAGTTCAGATGAAAAATCCAGTCTTGTAACTTTGTCATATTCCTGAATATGTTAAGGATTCTATCTATGTATAAGTTATTCTATCTCTTAGAATAACTGGTGTAAGTTATGGAGGAAACCAGGTCTGTAATTACAGACAGTGGTTAGAGTTCCCACTCTCAACGTTTCTCATGGTAACAGAATCAAGGCAAAGTAATTGCAAAAAAAATATAGATTGTTTTCACTGTGTCCCTGCAGTGTTTCAACATTTTGCATTTTGTGTATTCTCAGTCTGTTCAGACATAAGTAGTATCGTCGCATAAAAACAGTAAAAGAACAAACCTATTGTTCCAATGGCCAAACAACTTAGGTGGAGCAGACAGATCTTTACATCCAATAAAACTTACAAGTATATAAATATAGATGAGAAACATAGGGGTGGCCTTTGTGGATACTTCTACACAGATAATGAGGGCCAATAGTGCCCTTTTAAAGCAAATCTCCCAGTAGTCCATACATATTTTGCTTATCTTTGCACTGTGGAGCAGATTCAGTGTCCATGGACTGGATCCCTTTCAGATGAACATAAACTACAATATTTGCTTCAGGAGCAGAACTAATGCATTCCAGGTTTCAGCACATATTATGCCCATGGGACCCAACTACAGATGATTGAAAGCCAAAAATGCCTTCAAAATGTACAGTGTAGAATTCAGGTCTTTAGTCCCAACTGTTTCAATCTTTCTCTAGACACCTATGTACTCTGCTTGCTAATGTACACATAGCCACTGACTGTATCTGGCTTGGAAGTATCTTGTTTCCTAATAGCTCATATAATTTGTAAGTAAAACAAGCATTTAATGAATGTAGACTTCATGAGTCACAGAAAGCATCTGTATTCATGGCATCTACATTTTTCATTAATATTATGTTAGAAAACACCTCTGCTTAAGAAGAGTTGCAGCTCACAGTATGATTTCGGTGTTCATTAAAATGAACTGAATAGTCAGTGGTCCTTTCTGAAGATTTTCTTTGAAGTATTTTTGAGGCTGCACTGTTCATAATTAAGATACTGTGAGCTGCCACATAACCGGCACAGTTACTTCTTGGTTAAAATGAAACAGAAGCATTTCACTGCAGTGACTGTTGACTCTTCAAATGGTGACCTGATTATTTCACCATTTTTTTCATGTACCACAGTTTACAGAGCTTAGTGTAACAGAAGGGATTTGCTTACACATTGCTCCTAGCAGAAAGTCACTTTAAATTAGATGGACTAGTAGAGAAATGCTCTTAAAACCTCCCAAAGCGATATATTGTTATCTCTTTTGCTCAGTAATGAGAAATAAACCAGGAGAGAAGATTTATGAAGATATTAGGCATAACAGCTGAGGATGAATTTTTCTTATCATGCACTCCAAGCTATTTAGTTTGTTTGGCTTAACCAATAGGAAAGTAAAATTAACCTTTACTCACTAGGCAGAAAGAGCAGAGCAAGTCCTTCACATATGTCTATGGAGTGACACAGATGACCAGTACAACCAGAGAATTAAGGTACAAGGCAGAGCAGTAATAATGATGCAATACTCTTGGGGTTTTTTTCCCCTTTAATTATTCCCCATTTGGAATGCAAGAATGGCAAGAGAGCTTATAGCAGGGAAACATTCTATTCCAATTAATATTTATGTAGTTTATACTAACATGAACAGGACCTGTAATCTAAGACATTGTATTACAGGTATATCCACTTATCAAGTCTCTCACTTCCCCTTTCGTCCATCACTTGCTTGCCTTCCCTCCCTATCTTAATTTGTACCTTCCAGTGGATCTTGGCATTTCTTAAAAAACAAAATAATAATCTACATTGAAATAAAAAGAAAAGTAAGAGATAAAAATTGATAAGAACAGGAAGAAAAAGGTCTCTCCAGAAAGATAAGTGTAAAAGATACAAAAGTAAAATAAGCAAATCTTTTCCCTTCTCGATTACAAAGTTACAGAGAATATCTGCTGGAAAAAAAAGCATGCATCAGGTAGAAATTTTGAAATCCATGTCTAGTGTGTATGAAACAACTTTTTATTTTCTGTTTTTCAATGTTTTTTGTTGTTTATTATTGTTTTGCTTAGGTTTGCTTTCTAAATTTTTAATCTTCATCTTTAGCTGTCTCTAATTCTCTAATTTTCTGATTTTCAGTAACATCTCCCCTTTCTTCCTTATCTTCTCTAGAAGTTAAACTAGCCTAAACACATTGTAAAAATTATTTTGGGGCTTTTTAATAACAATATTATGGTAATAGTAAAATTACTACAATACATACCAGTCTGAAAAAGAGTGAAGTTAAAAGGTGAGGAAATGTTCAAGAATGAGTATTGGTATCCAGTAGATACCAAGGTGAATCTGATCTTACTTTTGTTTCATTACTGTTCCGGACCAAATCTTTGTCTAGTGCAAATTGGCATGATTTCAAGTAGAGTTCATTGAGTCACACAGCTTTTTAACATCTGAGAATATGACCGTGGGATTTAATTTTAAATATCATTGTCAGAAAGGATTATATCCATAGTCTTTTTTTAGTAGTAAAATTGTCAAGGGCTATTTAAAGTGGATGCATATTTCCTTATTAATGAAGTCGATCCCAAACACTCTGCAGCATCTCCAGAGTTGCTTCAATGTCCAACTTTAATAATGCCGACCTCTTCTCCTCTATCAGTCTGGGCATGAAGGGACAGTTCTTCAGGATATCAGTGCCTCTCCAGTTTGGTTGGACTTTACCTTTTCAGTTGTAGTTTCTTTCACTTCTCATGATTCTAACCATATCAGATTTCTAAGAAACCCTATTTTTTTCCAGATTTTCTTAAGCAGTGGATTGACCTGTTCTGTCCCTAACACTCCAGTATAGTATATGAAAAGACTATGAAAGCAAAAAAGTAGGAGTCTCCTTTTCTTTCATCTGAGGACTGGTCAGGTTTTTGCCTAGATTTGAGTAAATCATCCACTTGCTAAACAAAAAAGGACAAAAAAGCACAAAATTTGCTAAAAAGTTTCAAAGGACAAAATAAATCTATTTAAAATAAATAAGTATAGGCATTATTAAGTGGTATGCTGAATCAAGGTCTGATACTGGTATTATACAATACTATACAGTAGTAAAAAAATAGTACAGTAGTGAAAATCTCTCAACTTTTGTAGGCTTAATGTTTGTGGTTGATCAAGCAGATGTTTTACCTTACTCACATGAGTAGTCATATTCACAGGCATGTCACTGGTTCAGCACCCAGGAGCAGTACCTTTCCCAAAAGAATTATTATGCATATAGCCATATATTTTTTGTACAGAACCTGAAAACACTTAGTGTAGATATCTAGTGATATCTGATCATGTCTTCCTAAATTTTTAACCAACATTTATGAGAACATTGCAGATTTTGAGTCTGCCCTAGTCTTCTAATTAAAGTTACTGATTTTTTTTTTCTGACACCACAAAATTTTGCACAAATTCCTTCAGCACAGTATGTTCTGGGACAATTCTAAGGCAATGTTTCCTCTTCTTCAGTTATTTCACTACTTAACACAACTATAGTGTATATTTATATACCAGACTTCAATGAAAAGCATGTTTTAAGAATGAAGAACTTCCGAAGAATGATTTTCAGTTCAGACAGGATGACAAGCAACAAAGTGTAGCTTTATTAAGGATATTGCTGAGCATAAGTTCTGGGGAAACAAAAAAAAAGCAACAGGCTCAATATTAACATAGCTATGTTTATGTAATTCATTCAAGAAGTGTATATAGTCACATCTTATAAACATGGATATATGGTGGATTTTTTCTTTTCAGAAAGGCAGGAAAATAATAATTTACTTTTTTCCCCTTCTGTGCACTGCAGTCTTCTGTAGAAATATTTCCATTGATAGAAAAACAAAACATTATATTCTAAATCTTTCTTACTTCAACTATTCATTTCTTCAGTACAATGGCATATTTAACCTCTCAAGAGTACTGACTCTTCCCCTTACTGTGCTCGACTGCACCAGGTTGTTTTCTTTTTCTGACGCTAAAGGTACTGAGTCTTTTTTCACCCTACTATATATGAGGGCACAAACAGACTGTCATTAATTGTGCCATGTGAAATGTCATGGGCAGTTTCTGAACTGATTATCACTAATAGCAGAATGCTAAGCTGAAATGAAACTACTCCCTGCTCAGTGAATTAAAATAAAATTTTGACAAAGAAAAAGTAAATGTGTCAGGAGGAGAATTTTTATGAGGGGAATTCAACCTTGCTGATAAGCTTGATAGATTTGAACAGTGGTCTATTTTTTTTATTGGTGGTCAAATACTCTCAGTGGTCCAGCCAAGCATTTTGGTATGACAGACATGACAGATGTTGAAAAGTCCTTTGGTAATAAATAAGCTGTCAAATATTGAAATTAATTGATTACTTTGATTTCAGAAGTTTTATTTCAACCTTAGGAACTGGTTTATAATTTTTCATGTTAAGTATTAGTAGGAAATAATGAGAACTATAGAATTTTAGAATCATGGAATGGTGTCTAATTAGAGTGTTCCTCGGTAGCTTTTCAAAATACAGCCTTAGTTTCAATAACCTGATTCTAAATTTTGTGTTCAAATACGTTCCAGTATTTCTGAAGAGCATGTTAATAGGCCTAAAGCCATTCAGATCCACTTGCAGCTCTTCGCATTTTTAGTAAAATGCAGTTTCTTTTTTTTCTTTCCTTCATTTTGGCAATATTTACTCGGTCATGAATTAGCTGATAAGGATGTATAGAATGTGAAGGAAAGAAGGGATGAAGGAAAAAACACTGCTTCTCTTTCATTTTTCATAATAATCACAATATGCATTTTTGTAACCAATGGTTCATTTAAAAAATATTCCCATAAAGTTCCTCTGAATCAGGATTTTACAACACAGCATGGGAAATTTATCATCAATTCTACTTCTCTCACCTGCTTCTGAAGAAACAGCATCCAAATGTGCTTTTTATTTGATAAGTCAAGTTATTCTAGTGTCTAAGGGAACCACAATATAGACTCCCTAAGCAATCTCAAAGCCTATTATTATCCTTTCCGGTAGCAGCATAAGCTGCCTTTGGACATTATCAACCTAGAGCTGCATTGTAAAAAAAAGTAATTTCATATAAGATCCTGTATCTTGCCTCAGTGCTACACACCACTAATACGTATGCTTGTGAGAAATACAAATTCAGATCTCTTTTGTAAAAAAAAACAAAAAGCCAAACAGCTGTCTACAGAGTAAAATGTGTTCATGCCATGCAAACTGATGCTTCTTTCTTATTTCTTAATAGAAATCAATAATCCAGCAACATCTTTGAGATCACTGTAAGCATCACACAGAAGCTGATTAGAAGTGAAGTTGGTATAGTTCAAATGAAACCAAATACGCTGTCTTGTACTGTGGTATTTTTGCAGAATAGGAAAAGAACTATTATTTTCCTCCTTGTGGAATAAACAGAATACGTAATAAGGACTTGCAGCACTGCATGGAATCGATTTAACCAGAGAACAAATACATTTAGAACTCACTTGTGGCTTTGGCTTCAGCTGAATTAAGAGGTGTTCTCATTACTTGTGGAATGTGCTTGCTATTCTGTAAGTGCCTAGGAACCTTAATGTGTGTATACAAAGCTTTGAACTCCACAAAAGAAATTCTACTAACCTTGATTCTAGGCTTACTAGTTAGAGTTACATATATGAAATAAAATAACCAATAATTATTTAGAGAGTTGAGTGTACACTGAGACAAAACCTAATCAGCAATGGAAGAACAGTAGGGTATTACCTCACTACATCCATATTTGATTTTAATATTAATGCAAATGAACAGAAAGCAATGCTACTTCATATTTCCAGAGTGACCTTTGATGAAGAACCTCATAATCTCATACCATTTAGAATACACTAAGGCCTCACTCTCAAAGCATTACTATTTTTAGCTGACATGGCACATTGCTATCAGACACAGGCTTGCTCAGTTTGTGCTCTGAGCCAACCAAAGCTGTTAAGACATATTAGTCTGATGTGAACCTGAATCATTCCCCCACTGAGATTTCAGGGGATTATAGTCTGTGTTTGGCATAGTACTACTATCATCACACTACATTTGATGAAGACGTTACTCATGTCCTTGCTGCTCAGAGCATCAGCAGCAGACCAAGCTCATTTTCACCAGGCATGTCTTACACAGGATTGCATTAAGATCAGGAATGTCTCTGAACTGGCCTTTCTTAAAGTGTTATAAATGCTTAAGAATAAATCTTTGTATTTGCAAACAGCACACAAGTGCTGTTATTGAGCCTTCCCAGACTTACCTAGAGTACAGAGAGCTCTGTCTGCTAGGAAGCACACCAGTGATGCTTATACTTCATGTCAGGAAGGAACAGTATGTACACTGGGATTACTTCCAGCATCCCTTGACAGAGACTGTAAGTAGTCAGTACAAATGGCCATAAAAATGGAGGCAATGGAGATGAGCAGTAGGCTTCCAAATGCAGTGAGTGAAAGCATACCTATTTCTGTATATAGAACATAGTCACAATAGGCTTCCTCTGGAAGGAACAGTGAAAATTATTTCTGCAAGAAAAGAAAGGCCATCAGCATATCAGTCTTGATTTGCCTGTGTTGAAGTCTCTATGGGAAATCTTGTTTCTTTAACTGTGGACTAATCTAACTATGATCCCCTGATTTAAACATTTCACTAAGCTGAGAGAGATGAACAAAGGCCTAAAAATTTTAAAAAAATAATAATTAATTTCCTATTACGCTTAAAGTTAAACATGTAAAAACCTTTATTTAAATAAATTCTTGAAAACTCTATTTAGTTAAATGACCACTGCATCATGAATTTCACAGGTGAGTAAAAAGAAGCAAAACTAAAATGAAACAGCAACAAAAAAAAAGCCTCCACAATAAGAGGTAATCAAATCCATACACTTGACTGAATATGACAGCCTGAAAGTTCAGGAGAGCAAACTATTTAAAACTGACTTTGACTATCTAATATGTTTCTTTAAAAAGGCCATTGTGAAAATCTACTCATTTTAAACCACTACTGGAGAATCAAATGGAAGATTTGGGGAAAAAAATCATGTTATGTGAACTATTTCTGATTAAATTGTGCTGTTACTGAAACTGGCTAAAAGAAACAAACCATACTGCCACACTGTCTCAAACTCTTGTAGATACACATGGTCATGTGGATCTGTGTGATACATACACAGATGTATGTATATGATATTTATATATGAAGGTAAATAAATCTTTTCAGCTGCTGAGAGCTGAATTTGGAAAAAAGTCTGACCTTAAAGTTTAACTCTTTTTGTCATTTGCATTATTCTGCAGACTTTTATTCTTCAATTTTATTTTAAAAAAATTCTAGAAACCTTTTTTCTCTATTAAATTCAATGTTTTCTAATTTTCAAAATTGGCAAAACAAAGACTATAAAATTAAAGGAAAAATTCATCTCTCATTTATTAGTAGCAATTATATATCCTAATTAAAAGAGTTTATCTTGCATTTAAAATTATCTTTATTGCTTATAATAATATGTATGTTTAAGTGTCTACATAAGGAAATGGAAGAAGAAGTGGAAAAGCCATTTGCATTCTGTGTTCTTTTGATTTCTGTTCATTTGCCCTCATTCAGACATTGTGTTTTAAAAGGGTTTCTAGCTTGACTGTTTAACTTTCTCTGGTCTGGAAACCTTGTTTTTCAGGAACCGAATTTTCTGAGTGACCTTCTGAAGTTAAAATCCAAACCTTTAAATTTTCTTAATAATCCATGCTTAATGTGTGTCACGTTGGAGGCTCAGCTGGTACCAACTGGTCTCTGCTTGCTCACCCCCCAATCCCCACTGTGGGGCAGGGAGGAGAAAACCCACCCAAAGGCTCCTTAATCCAGATAAGGACAGGGAGGTTTGCAGGTTCAGTTTGGGAAGGAAAAAACTACTAATTCAGTCTACAAAGAGGAAAAGAAAACATGGCCAGCTCACAATACCTTTCCCCCTGCCCCCTTCTTCCCAGTCCCGGACCCCTTCACTCCGCCTCCCCTCAGGGCACAGGGGATGATTCAGTGTCAGTTCCCCACACGGTGTTTCTGCCGCTCCTTCCTCCTCAGGGGGAGGGCTCTTCACAGCCTGTTCCAACGCAGGGTCCCTCCAATGGGACAGAGTCCTTCAGGAACCCCTGGGACATGAGTTCCTCCCAGGAGGAGGAACCGTTTCATTTTCCCTTTCATTGCCATTTCATTTTCCCTTTCTTGAATATGTTACTCTCAGAGACCCATCCAGCTTCCTGTATCTGCTTGGCCTTGAGCAGAAGCAGTGAAAGGACTGGAGCCAGAAGAGCTTCCAGCAGCTCCTCACAGGAGCCACCCCTCTGGCCCTCCGCTCCCAAAACACCGCTACACTAACCTAATTTTAGAGAAAACTTGTCTCTAAAAACCTAGATAATAATTCAATTATATTAAACTATTAAAGATTTTATCTTTTTATTTTACTTTTGAAAATTTTGGATAGATTTTCACAATTGAAATGCATACATAATGCCATGTAATTTTGTTACCCAGAGAGTCAGAATGTTTATTTCAATCATGCTTGTGATTTCATAGAAGTTGTGTGACTTGAATGAAACCTCATCTTCAGACTACTAGAAAACATATCCATAAAGCTCTTAATTGTCACATTCCCATTTATGAAACTTGCATAGACTGTTGAAGCCAAGTAAAACTCTCCAAAACAACTTACACGAATTGACTTGAGGACAAAATATGGCTTTATTTAGAAAAGTTGGAGCTGTTCAGCCTGGGGAAGAGAAGGCTTTTGGGAAATCTTTTTGTGACCATACAACATATAATACATAACACATATTGGATAACATATAATGGTCAACAGCATCCTGGTATACATCAGAAACAGAGTAGCCAGCAGGACTAGAGAGTTGATTGTTGCCCTGTTCTTGGCAGTAGTGAGGCCACACCTTGAATATTCTGCTCAGTTTTGGGCTCCTCACTACAAGGAAGACATAGAGTTGCTGGAGTGTATCCAGAGAAGGGCACTGAAGCTGGTTAAGGGTCTGAAGAACAAGCCTTAAGAGAAGCAGCTGAGGAAATTGGTATTGTTTAGTCTAAAGAGAAGAGGCTAAAGCTAGTCCTTATTGCTCTCTACAGCTACCTGCAAGGAGGCTGCAGTGAGGCAGGGGTTGGCCTTTTCTTCTACAGAGCTGGTGGTGGGAGAGGAAATGGCCTGAAGTGGAGCCAGGATTGGATATTAGAAAAAATTTCTTAACTGAAAGAGTGGTCAAGCACTGGAACAGGCTTCCCAGGGCAATAGTGGAGTCACTGTCCCTGGAGGTGTTCAAAAAACATGTGGACATAGCAGTTGAGGCCATGGTTTAGCTGGCTCACGGTGTTGGGTTGACAGTTGGGCTTGATGATCTTGGAGCTCTTTTCCAACTTTACTGATTCTATTATATAATGTATAATAAATAATATATAGCATATCATATATATTAGATAAAGCACAATATATGTGTATACAGTATGTGATATATGATAAAGATACTATATATAATGTACATTTGGCACCTCTTAAGTCAAGCATAAGGTCCAAGGTTGAGCAGGGGGCTGGGCTGGGTTCTCACACCAGTTCCCTAATGCCTTTCTAAGATGTTGTATATTATAAACATATATATACATATTAAATATATAAAGTCCTGTAAAAATAATAAATTTATTATAAAACATTAAAAATTTACTATATGTAAAAAAGAGAACAAACAAAGAAAAGATCATCTAGAAAAACATATGGAGTGAACAGTATCAGAAGTAAAAATACAGCTATTGCATGAACAAATACGGGGTGTCTGTGCAGTGTCAATAAGAGGATACACTATTATATAGATTTCAGATAACCATAGAGAAAATACCCTCTTAGATTCTGGTAATTTAGATGTTTCAGAAATAAAGTGACTCCTTTTTAGCTTCTTGAATATCTTTTCTGAATTTTGCTTTGAGACCAAACTGAAAAAAGATGTGAGTTAGATGAAGGCAACTGAACCTTGGTTTTGGGCTAGTTGGAGCTTTTAAAAAAATTTTTTTATGAGACCAATATTTCGTTTTATTTTCTTTGAATACTTAGTGAAGCAGTAATCGTGAAGAAACTGTATAGAGGAATATAAAGGAGAAAAAGATATTTGCAAAAAAAAAATTCTGAGAGTCATATCCTGGAAAAAGGATGAATTGGCTCACTAAGATGTGAACTGTTAGACAAGATGTTGTTCTGATGTTGAGTTTGCTATACAGGCTTCTGTGCTTTGGACAAGCCATCTGTGACTGCCTTCAAAATACTGTGTCAGAATGGAAATGTTTGGTACCATCTATTCACTCTTCCTTTTTTCTTCATATCCAAAAATAACAGGGAAAAAGAGTGTCAGGTTTTTTTTTTTCACATTATCTATTCCCCATATTCATTAAAGCTATCTGATTTTTGACAACCAGATAATTTCTCTTTTGATATTTTAAAGAAGTATATAAAAGATCATTAGCTAATTGTATTCATCCTCCTCCACTGATAGTAAAGAATGTCCATAGTCCCCCAGATCCTTGTCAGTCTTTAAAATTCTATTTCGATTTCTATCAGCAGAGTTACTGATAACTCTGCCTTGTTAAAGTTACTGGAGCTTCAAAAGATATTATAAAGAGAAACTTAAACTCAGAGCTCATCCATAAAAATGGGAAGAGCAGCAGCATTTGTCATCTTCACAATGTGGTGACCTGGACAAGACAAAATCATTTCCCCGTTATTTTAGTTACTTTTGAGAAACACTGTTTCAGAAGTATGGAGAACGTTAGAGATAGGATTATGGGGGTAAAAATTTAGTATTTGTAATGCCTGCTACTCCTAAGTACAGCATTAAGTGTTAGCTGCAGAGTTTTTTTTTAAATGCTCATCTTCTTTGTCCGAGATAATGGGTTTCACAGCTGCAAGATAACATTTTAGTATCAGAGATATGAAATGTAAACACAAAAATAAATAAATGTTCAAGATCAAGGCTGCAAAATGATCCACAAAGTTACTCTAAGTTAATTAAATATTACTACTTAAAATAACTACTGTAAAGGGAAGTTTCAGCAATTTTCTTTAAAAGAATATTGGTATTCAGGAAAATACACTGCCTAACTAAAAGACTGCAAACTAGGGTCTTATGTTAGTAAATGAATATGCCCATAATTATCCTGCAGAGACTAAGTGGGTGTTAGAGCAGTTGTTCACATATTGTGCTCATCCCTAACCTTCAGTGATTCTCCAAGTGAACTGTTCTTGAACTTCCTTGATAACATGCCATACAAGTGATCATTTCTTTTCTGCATTAATCTCATATACAGTAGCTATTCTAATTGTGTATAAATTGAAAGTTGAAGAGTAGGGAAAATGATCTTCAGATTTTAGATTAGACAAATAGTTCTATAGTTTTGCAGCACATATAGCTGCTAACTAAATAAATGAGCTTGACGTAATTATGTATACTTAAATGTAAGCTACAAAGGACATGCAATTAATGAAGCTCGTAATGCAAAGCATTAGCAGTACTAAATGATCTGTTTATCATTTACATCAAATCAACTATTCCCATTAAAATCCTGGCATCCCATAATAAGTATAAGCTCCTTGTCTCAAAATGAAAATACCAATTCATTGCCTCACCATTATAATGTTAATGATAGCAATACTCTGGAAAGAAAAAATGCAATGAAAATATATGTTATCCAAAGTGTGTTTCCTCTCCTTTCTTTTTGAATAAAGGCTGTTCTTGTTCAATCATATGGGAAAATTTACTGATACAATAATTTAATTCCTTTTTTTCTAATATGCTTTACAATTTAATATACATGTTGATTATATAGCTAGAAGTAAAATCTCCCAATTTGATTAAGTAAAGCAGAAAGTGCTTAAGAGTAAATTGATAACTGAAACTGGAGAATGTACTTCATCTAATTATATTAATAAACTATGCTGATGGGATTTGTTTAGCAAGAAAGAAACCTTTTGACCTTTTGATTTAGTGTGGAGTACAGCACATTATATCTGGGTCTTTTTACAATATTCTCATTATGTTGAGCAAAATCAAACACTTTTATAACACTTGGTCAAAGTAAAAAAATAATGGACTAATAAAGACTTTTAAATTAGTTCAAGTGGTAGTTATGTACAGTACTTATGAAGCTTTGTTTTTAACTTGTTTTTGTGGGTTTAGATGTAAATTGCAAGAGGGAGCAATTGTAGTCTGACATTTTCCTTGAACAACATTTCTCAATGTTTTGTCTATTAATTTGTTTCATGAATTTTGCAGTATGGGAGAGAGTAGGTTTTTTTTCCACTTTCAATGAAATAAGGACATTTTTGTTAGTGACTTTTGTTTGTTCATATTATTAAATATTATCTAAGCACTAAGTATGTTCATTTGAGGTAATAATAAATTGGAAGAATTTTTTAGAAGGTGTGAACAGACTGGAGAAAGAAACAATAAAAGTCAAAATAAGATGTTGGATTTTAATCAATTTGAATCATCAGTTCTACTGATCATCTGAATTCCACTTAGACCTGAATATGAATGTAATTGTGTGAAGTGAATCTAGAAAACAGTTCTGAGTAAGAGCAAAAAAACCAGTTTTGTAGCATGGTGGTTTTTTAGGGAAACCTATTTCTAATCTACATAATGTGGTATGTAAGTGAATGGAAGAGAGATTGAAATATCTGAAGATATTCTTATCTGTAACATCAGATTTTAAGTAGCAATAGTTAAAAGAACTGTATTAGAGAACATCTTTGGAAAGGTTAGCTAAGACCTTTTAGAAAACTTTGAACTGTGTTGTATCACCTGCAGTGGTGGATTACCACTAAAGTGGAAAACAAATCCTTGCATCTTTTCATGCTTTAGTAAAAAAGGGCTGAAATATTTCCCACTACCCATTGTATATATATATATGTATTCATACCTATTTAGAGAGACAAAATTATTTTAAACTTTCTCTTCAATAAAATGGTTTATTTGATCTGCTCAAGTCCCAACTAAAGCCAGAGTGTTAAAACTGATCAAGTGCTTTAAGCTGTCCTTCCCACATATTACATTTCTTCACATCTTATGAATGTGAACACCAAAAGTGATTGGCAATCTGTGATCTCCTAAAGCTGTAATGTAGAAACATTTATCTGATCATTACAGCTTTCTCTCTCTTTCCCCAGCATCTCTATCTATCCTTTACCTTAGTTTTTATATTGATAATATGTGTTAAAGATATTTTGTTATGATTCCTAAATTCTTGTATCATTCTTCTTCATGATATAGGCTTATCAAATGCAGAAATAATCTATACTTTTAGTTTTGCTTTACACTGATGTATTTAATTGAATTGTTATCAACCTCACCAGCCAGTGCAGGTGTTCTTCAGTAATAACTTGTTCTCATTATTGAGAACCCCACCAAAGTTCATAAGATTTCAAATCAACCTTGGATTTTGGTATTTTAATTAATACACCTGTAGTGAAATGAGGCAATCAGATGTTGCTAATTATGAGGTGGGAGGCGTGAGCTTGTGCCAAACCCACCTGTGCCAAATTAGGGCTGACCCCAGCTGCACATGAGCAGGACTGGGCGACCAATAAAAGATGAGCTTCCGAGTACATGCTCAGCTCACTCTCCAGCAGCCAGAGGAGGAGGTTGGCTGAGTCTGGAGCAGAAGCACTGAACAAGGATAAGCCAAGTCTAAAGGCAGGAAGGTTGGAGCACTGTTTGTGCACTTTGGTAAGAACACCTGTTTGACTACGGAGTGCTGTGCCCAAGAAAGGTTCGTCTGCTACATGCACCTGTGCAAAAAAAAAAAAAGGGTCTTAAGAATACTTCTAGTACTAGCTGTCTGATAAATAAGATTCATTAAGGGCAGTATTTTGAGATCGACTTGTGAGCCAGTTTTTATTTTGAGATCCTTGAATGCATTTCCCATGAAAATGAAGAAAACCAATTTTATAAAATTTTCAGCACTAGTACAGTGGGTTTTAAGTGGTTCAGAAGACATGAAAGAGTGTTTTAACTGTACAGACTAAAACTTGCCAAGTCTTAGAGATGTACAAATACAAGATAAGTGTAAAAAGAACAGCTTTTTTTTTTTTTTTTTTTTAATGTGAATGGCTGACAAAGGATACTGAGGAAGGGACTCATACATCAGTAATTTAAGAAGCTAAAAAGAATTAAAAGAATAGCATCAGAAGACCTATCTTAAAAACTAACATATCTGTTGATTTTAATTTCTAATATAGTAATTTCTAATTTTTCTGTTCCTTATTGATTTTAAGAAATGTTTGTTTTATATCTAAAGAGTTGCTCTCTATCCTATTATCTGTTGTTAGAATTGACCAAAGTGTTAGCTACTGAGGCAAAAAGATTTTACTACCATATCTCTTTTCCATAAAGAAAAACATGGAATATCACCATTACAAATGCTCATAGGTTTTTTTAGGCTGACAAAATTCCCTCTTCTTCTTGACTTCACAAACCTCCTCTGAACTTAGTTGAGAACAAGTTAACAAAAAGCTTGTAGCAAAAGATCCTTCTTTTTCATAGTCAGCGTCAGGCTAGAGTTTCTTCTGCTGGTTGCTTTGTTTCATTCATGCTGCTGAAAAAGACAGTTCAACACACGTTGAATTTGACACTTCACTTCAGGATGAATCTGCAAGTGTGGTTGCTGCATTCTCTCTTCTCTTCATAAATGCCCTGAAAATAAGTGGAGCTCCATCAGGAGTCAGGACTAGAGGTTGGGAGAGTGACAGCAAGTTTTGCACACACACACGCCAATGTGACAACAAAGTCCATTTTTAGAAAGTTGCATAGAAACCTCTCTGCATCAGTGTCAAATCAGAAACACTGTTCTGAAATACTGATTACAACTGCATATTTAACCTGTGTCAGCTGAAGGAATCTGTCTGACTTATCTATCCATCTATTGCTGCCTGCTGCTCAAATGAATGTCATCTTGTCAATGGGCTAGTCATTACATCCAGCTGAAAGGCTTGCAGACTCTTTTAGTTCTGAGAAAGAGCTATTATAGCATTTATGGATGACTTAAATACTAACAGATCTCTTTTTTAGGCATGTCAAACTTCTTGGCAATCCATTTTGTAGGAAAAAAAAAAAAGTGAATCTCTGCTGTGTTCCTGAGCTCTATACTCCATTATTTCAAGGAATAGCTCTTTAATGATTCTTTATGCCTTTATGGATGGTGCATTTACACTTAAACATAGTTTTGCCTGTGTGTGTGTATCTTCCAAAGGAGCAGTTCTATGTGAGAATGTTCTACAAAGTTTCATGTATAGCAGAAAAATCTTATGACAAGCAGAGATACAAGACAGAACCATTGCGATACTTGATCTTATTTTAAACAATTGTCTTGTACAGATCAAATGCTTCTCTAGCATAAAGTTGGTGTTTCATAGGACTTAGTTTACAAGGTACCTAGGAAGGTTACCAAGATTACAAGATTTTTGATCTGCAGTTTTTTCATGCAGTGGACTTGCATTATCTGAAACTTTTGGAAGACAGTTATGACTTTTTTTTTTGGGTTATTTTATTGTTGATGTTTGTTTTGATTTTGTGGGTATGGGTATAGAAGTACAAGTATTGAAAAGATTTTCATTTCTTGATGCTTTTATACACTCAAAGACCTTGCAGGAAAACACAGTCTAACTAATTTATTACATTTCTCTGTTTCATAAGTCACTGCAGTATTCAATCTTTTGCTTTCTTTAGTGACATATTAGAAATACTGTATGGGTGATAAGAGAAAACTCATTGATTTGCTTGCATGGGCAAGACAGATAAATTAAAAAATGCTCTTAAAAGATTGGAACCTGAGAAGGTAAATGGCATAATGTAATCAAGATACATACGGAAGAAAAGAAATCTAAGGATTATGTTGAATGTTTCTATTTGAGCTCTGACTCTGTTGTTTCCAGTCTCACTGAACTACATTCCTCTAACATCGGATGTCAAAGATGTGATATAACTGAGCAGAAATATGCTTATTAAACAGTGTGATAAAATTGCACAGATGGAAATAAAACTGGCAGAGCAGAACAGAGCCAAGAATAGGAAATCCTTTTCCTTCTGACTGCCACCCACCACTGAAAATAACTAGAATAATAAATATAATGTTTGTAGTCAGGGACTTGATCATAGGATCATAGAATTATTTGGGTTGGAAGAGAATTTAAAGATCATCTAGTTCCAACCGCCCTTGCCAGGCACAGAGGTGAGACAGACTGGCCTGTAGTTCTCTGGATCTTCCTTTTTGCCCTTTTTGAAATGGGGGTTATGTTTTCCCCTTTCCTATCAGTGGGATCTTCATCAGACTACAAAATTTTTCAAATATGACAGAAAGCAGCTTTGCAACTTCAGCTGCCAGTTGCCTCACAAGCCACAAATGGATCTCGTCAGGTCACATGGACTTGGGCACTTTCAGGTTCTTCAGATGGTCTTGAAACTGTTCTTCTCCTCCAGTGGATGGATATTCTCCCAGTTCTTCCTTATTCCTTACTTGGATCATGTGCCCAGTGAAGACAGAGGCATAAAGTCATTGAGTACCACATCCTTCTCCATATTGCGTGTGACCAGGTCTTCTGTTTCTCTCTGGAGAGGGCCCACATTTTCCCTAGTCTGCCTTTTATCACTGTTGTACCTGCAGATGCTTTTCTTGTTGCCAGTGATGTCCCTGGACAGATTTAATTAGACCAGGATGCTTGGTCAACTTATTTTTATACCCCCTTTCCTTATACCCTTTTTAACACAGAGGTTATACTTCTATTTTAGTCTTGATTATCATCCTAAATCTACAGCACAGTATAAATTTGTTTAAAGTTTTGTAAAACTACTTATAGGTCTCAATTTATGATTAATAATTTTAAGATATTATTGCATATATGTAACCTACAATTCAATATAGTAAATGCCACAAAACATCATGTGTGACTTCCATATATATTTATAAAAACTGTAGGTGATGCTGTCACCAGCATAAAGACCATTCTGTAGGTTTTTTGAGCTTAAGACAAGGAAATAAATCTACCTAACAAATCAAAAGGAGCATCAGAGCTATTGCAAATTATTCCCAAACTTTTTTTTTTAATACTATGTATATTGTATGTTATATATTCATTCCAGAAAAGTGAGAGAAAAACGTGAGCAAAAATTCATAAAATTCTTCCCCACTGAAACAGTTTGCAGAAGCAGCTTAATCATGCAACAACACATTAAGAAGCGAATAAGAGTACTAAATTTCAATGAAACTGAAGAGGGTATTTAGGGAGACAGAAGCTGCATTCACATTGAAATTTAGCCAATATGCTGAGATTATGCAAAAGGCAGTCCTTAACATTTTCTTAATTTTAGGTTCATTCATTATCTCACTGCCTCCGGGAAAGGGAATTGACCAGTCCTATCATAATTAATTCAGGTGGATAGATGTAATTATATGGTTTTTATTATTGCATCCAATTGATAAAATAAAAAACATTACAAGAGGGAAATGTTTTTTAATATGCAAAGTATGAAAAGAAAGAATTGTTCAGTAAACTGTAAATATTCTGAGCATCAGCTCATTACTTCTGTTGCAGTACAGAAGAACTTCATAATTCAAATTAGTGACTTGGATACCCACTGTAAGTGACTGAATTTTATTATGAAACACTAAGTGAAATAAATGGCAACCTTGCATGGACTTGCAATTGTAGTTCGATTGGTATAAAGTTGAATGAACAGGAAAAGTAGCAAAAATAATTAATTAAAAATATCTACCGCTCATATATATTATGCACAGATTATTTTGAGTACTTGAGGGTATTTCTGACGATGCTTTTCTTTCTCTCTATGGATCTTAATTGAGAAACTTTTTATTTTTAATTTTTGGGGTGTGCTGATGAGCATAGATGAATTGAAATTAGCTTAGAAAGATCATTGGTTAAGTAGAAACAATCAAACAGAACTGTATCAATTTTTAAATCTAAATTGGATATTTATTTTTTAAATGTATCTTCATCTTCAATTGGTTTATATTTCTACTTAATAATTAAATAACACTAAACTTAATAAACATTTTTCTGCGACAAAACCATACACTTTTGAAGGACAATAAGGGCTGAGGAACTGGTACATATAGTATTGATTCAGCATTAGAACACTGACTGTTGCAGGGTGTTGCTTTTATGGTTTTTTTCTGCTTGATTCCTTTAAATACAAATTTCCTTCCTTATTTAGTGTCAGCTGCCATTTTGAGATAAGATGCAGCAGGCTAGCAACAGCACACATAGCACTATCTTTTTCTGGTTAAATTCTCTATTTTTTCTTATACTATGATTCTCTTGATAGAAAAGAAGGAAATAAGCTATTCTATATATTAGTAATTAAAAAAAAAGAACAAAACCAAAACAAACCTCATAATGTGTTTTTAAACTTCTTTAATCGCTAGTGATCATTTGGAAAAATTTGCTAAGCATTAGATAGCATTGACTTCCGAAAAGGATGCTATTTGATTTTGTAAATATTTTCTCTGATACACTTCTTGCTATCTAAATTGAAAATTCTTTAGAAACTTGCATTATACAAAGGGTAGAAACTAGTCAAAAATAAGTGGAAGAAGAAAAAGTTACATGAACTAACAGTGTCCCAAGAAGAACAAATAAAATACACAGGAAAAAATATGTGGTCACTTAGCTACTGGAAAACATCTAGGATTTGTGCCCATTATCTTTGAAAGATGGAAAATTAGTTCATACATACAATTTCCAAAAAGCAAAGCTGTTTATATGTATTGGGATAAGTAGCTTTTCCACATCAGTGATATTCATTTGCAGGATTCTGGCAACAACATAGAGTAAAGGAAAGAAACTCAGGCTTCTGATTCCAAGCAACTCTGTTGTTTTGCTTTTTTTCTTTTCTGAGTTAATTCGAACAAAAAATAAGCAAATTGTACTGGTGCCACACATTTTCAGTGCCAACCATAGAAACCCAAGTTCTGAAATAATTTACATGCTACTCTACCTAGAACCAGAGAGCATATCTTTATAAAAAAAAATAAAACACTGAAGTAGCCCTTTGGTTTTCTGCATCAGTCTAACACAAAGAGATCCTCAAATAGCTGCTTACTGCTTTCTAGTACAGAGGTATGAAATGCACCCTGTACATTTAGCTTTTCACACATAGCTCCAGAGAATATTTGTTCCTTTCTTCTGCTTCTTCAGCCCTATAGGTGTGGCCCGAGAGCAGCAATGGCTCAGCTCAGGCACTAGGTCACCCTGGAGAAGAGGGATGGAGGCACAGGATTGTTACCTGGCTGCTGTGGTACCTAAGAGCAAGCAGGCTGCAGGGTGCCTCAAGCACTGGATTCCTTGGCACTGCTGTTCCACACACTTCCATGACAGTATACTTGAGGGGATAGCTTCTGCCTTTCCAGTTGGAGAATATTTAGATTTTTTTATTATTATGTATTTATTTATAATAAAGCTTTAAGCTTTCTTGAAACAGAGACTTAACAAGGAATGGTTTAAAGCTGAAAAAATGCAGATTTAGATGAAGTATTATTTACTCTGAAGACAATGAAATACTTCAACAGGTTTCCTAGGGCAGCTGTGGATGCCCCCTTCCCAGAAATGCTCAAGGGTGGGTTTTGATCAGTGCAGTCTTGTGAAAGGTATCCCTGCTCATGTCAGGGAGTTGGAACTGGATGATCTAAGAGAGATATGTCAACCAATTTTCAGTTGCTTCTGAGTTCCCAAACCAATTCCATTCCTTCAGACAATAAGATTCATACTGACCTTGACCATTTAGATAATTTGTGATATCCAATTAATATCATGCAGATTTATTCCAGTGTCTTCAGTTAAATGAAAAGCTATAACACTCAAGTTCCAAACTAAAAACATCCAATTCCTGACCATGGGTGCTTCCCATGGTGCTTTACCATTTTTGTGCATTCTTAGTTGAATATCTACTCAATGAATACTTTATATTTATATTTAATATTAATATATAAATATATAAAAAAGTGTTGTCGTTTCAGTGTTCAATTAAAATAAAGACAATTTAAAACAGTTGTTCAATGTAGCATCTGAGTTATGTTTAAGTTTTGTAATCTCATGCTTTCTTCTTGAGAAGGCTATTTTCTACAAATTACCTTGTAAACTTGATTTCCTCTTTTACTTATATTGGTAGATGTAGGACACCAAAAAAATGAACATGTGCCTAAAGTCCAAGGTAAGAAATAACTAAGATGTATTGTTTAACCCTGTAATAACCCCTTTTAATAGATCTCTCATTAGTTCATAAACAAAATGTAATTTACTTTAGTACTGTCTTCTGTAAAATAATATTGAAACTGAAAAATAATATAGAATAATACAGTCCATAATACTCTGAGGACAGAGACAAATAATGATTCACTGAAACCGAGGTGAATCATATGTATAGCATTTTGAATGGCTGAAACTGAATATCACAAAAATAATTATATAATTTTATATGCTAGGGATGTTTGTTTAACTTCCAATGGTGATATTTTTGCCTACTTTCTGAATGTTTCAAATTTTCATTTAAAAACCACCTGCCTCCCTTTCATCTTGTCTTATGCTTATCTTCCCCTTTTCAAAAATTTTACTTTCTGCTTATAAAAACACTATTATCATTTATCAAAGATATGTCATGTACAGTCCAGCTACCTGGATATTTAAAAAAATTAAATATATGAAAAAGTTAAACTGCATTCTGAGGAAGAAAAAGCTCAGCTAGGAAAGGGACAAAGAAATAGAAAGTAGATCACACATCCCTGTGTGTTAAAAAACCTTTCCTTCTTTACCAAATAAATCTTTCTTAAAGGCACCTTCTGACAGCGAGTCTGACAGAGGAAATGGCCATCAGCAACAACTGGCAGCCAAAGAATATTGAACTGCTTTGAGCTGTTCTCAAGAGATATGAATTCTAGTGAACAAATCCTTTTACACTGTCTAAAAAAAAGTTCAGTTTTTTTTCCTCTGATCACCAGATACTCAGCAAATAAACCTCTGCTGCAGCATCTCTCTGCTGCAGAGTTTGCTGTGATTCTTTTGAAGCATTTCATTTCTATTGGCTTTTTTTGCTTTGAAAGTTTACAGAAAGACTGAATCTGTGGTTTTAGCCTGAATTACTTCTTCTTAATTACATAAAAACCTTAAGTTTAATACTTTATATTAATTTTCAGTGATGTAAGAAATATAATGCTCACTTCTAAAGATTTTTCTAGCATCGCCTAAACTCCGTAGATTTCTTCCAGTTAGAACACTCTATAAACTACATATAGGCATTATAATGATTCATAAACCCATGCATATATATATTGTATATAAAATTTATACATTATATATGTATATATATGTATATATTTAATGCACACTTACAGATTATTAAATTTTGGCTTATGCAGCAATTCATTAAAATGATAGACCTAAATTAAAATGCAGTACTTTAGGTACATAAAAAAAAAAGTAGCATAGTAGCATTTGCTGTAGTGTGGTATGAATAATCATGAGGATGTATGATCTATGGATAGCTGTTTGCAGGCAAAACAAGTTGTAACCATGTTTCTTGATAGTAAATATTGCCCTGGTTATTAACAGGCCATAAGCTTCATATTGAATTTGCAAGACATCAGGGCTGAGGCTTGTCAGGCTTGCTCTATCTGAACTTAACTTGAACTGCCTTGCAGATTTGTTTCACTTTTTTTCACTGTGACAATTTCTGTATTTAACCATGTATTTGTGGCTAATTTATTTTATGTGGCTTTTAAAATTTATTTACTTGTGCTTATCATAATGTGGCACAAGTATAGTTTTATAGAGAGTAATCAGCAGTTATTCTGTATGGAATGAGATATTTACAACTCTAGAAAAATGAGGTAGAGAAATACAGACCTGGTACAACAGCAAGGTCCCTGAGAAATGGAGACAAAGGAGATGGCATAGAGGAGTACAGGCACAGGATAGTAATAGATAGGGCCCAGGTTGCCTACTTACAGAAGGATATTAAAAACAATCAAAGATGCCTGAGCATCCAAGCAAACAAAAGAAACATAATTAAAACACATTAATGAAGAATTTAAAAGAAAGCTTGGCTTTAAAGGCGAGCTTAGAAAATTGCCTATACATTTGCAAGTTGTTTTATAGTGATTTTGGTTCCTCTACATAAGTTAAGACATTATAATGGAGAAATAGTAGTAAAAAAGAAACAATACAAGAAAAGTTATTTTCTTCAATGTTTCTTGAAGTATTTACTGGGAGATATAAAAGAAAACCAGGTAATGATAAGATAGTTTTGAATTATGGTGTTTTTGAACTGTGGTAGGATTGTAGATTAAAACCATGTGCACTAGAATTATAAATTAGAAGTAGCTGAGAATCCATATTATGTGGTCAGTATGCTTCTTTGGAATGATGCTAAATGACTGTGCTGTGTAATTGAGACCAAGATTTTTAAAAGACTTCTCCAAAACAGAACGGTGGTTACCCTTTCCAAAAACCCAATAAGGTTACTCTGTGTCCATAGTGTTCTATGGTAATCTGGTGGGTTTTTTTGTTTTGTTTTTATTTTTACAATAGGTGGTTTATCAAGGTACAAAACCCCAAAACTGAAAAAAAGTTGTTCAGGTACATAAAAATTACAGACTTTTTAAAATATCTTAGAACCTCTGCCTTTAAGAAATGTAGCCAATAACTATAACATTGTCGAGGTGATAACCTCATGTTATGTTCCCTGTATGAATAGGATGGTACAATGTAGAGTTCATGAGGTCTGTAGTAAATCCTCTTCTGTGGGTTACTGATCTTTGCTGTATGAGATCACACAGTAATATATGTTTTTTCCTATGTAAATCAGTAAAACTGCAGAATAATTTCAATGCCCTGGGAGGCTGCATATGGCTTTGTATGACCTCCAGCACCCATATGTTCCCTATGGAGATAAAACATAGTGCTATAGAATATCTTCTTAACTGTATGTCTCTTAAAGAACATTGACCTCTTGTGATTACTCAGTATATGTTCCCTCTGTTAACTTCATTAGCTTCTGGGAATCCTTAAACCAGGTTAACATTTAGGGAGACCCTGTTCTTAAAGCTTCTGGTTATGCTTAAGTAATCTAAGAAATTCAATAAGGTTACTACAAGATCTTATCTATATTCAGCAGCTATCATATAAGGCTACATTTAAATTAATCCAGGCTTGGTTGATTTGCCTACTTTTTTTTTTTTTTTTTTTAACAAGACACCGGTCATACAGTCAATATTTGGTCTGCTCTATGGCATCCATTTTCTAGATAAGCAAAAAGAAGCAAAGACAATACCCAGTGTTTTTTAAGGATTTGAATCTTCAGGAAACAGTGTAGGGTAGAGATTTTAGAGAAATATAATGACAATCACATTAAATACAAAATGGAACATTGAAAAGTATCTTCAAATTATTATTAAACATAAATTAAGTTCATGGAATAAAAATCATCTGAATTCCAACATTTTTTTGGAAAACTTGATCTATTACTTCTACATCTCTGTATTAAAGGTCTGAAGATGAAGAAACCATGTATATTCTTTCCTCTTTTTGTTATATTAATACTCCATTTTTTACCTAGTGGTAAAATGAAGGGCAGTTTACTTCATAAATTACTCATTTTACATTCTTCCTCACTGCATCTCAGTCATATGTTTTTGTATGATACAAAAGCATGATGTAGTAATATAATGAGAGCAGCATTAATAATTACATAGATGACAAGAAGGAGAAAATAAAATACTTCGCAAATCATAAAATGAATTTAAAAAAAATACTGGCCAAAAAACCTATTTGGAATATGCTCCAAGGGCCTATGAATCTTTCTACGATTTTTAAATGTAGTGCTGCTTATAGGTTTTCAAATGTACATGCTCAAATTGGATAGTTCAAGTTTTCCCATAGTCTGTAAGGGATGTACCCCTAGCCCTTTATTTTATGGATTCTAGATTTTCAGAAGTCTACTGCCTATTCCTTGTTTCTGTCTTCCACATACTCTACTGCCTATGACATTTTTCCCAACTATTCACATTTGCTTGTCAGTTTAGAATATCCTATAATGTAATTTTTAGTAGCTTCCCCTGTAATAAACCTACTCTCTTTGTGTTAAAGTAGAAAGAAAAAACCTTCTCAATCCAAACTCATTAATTATAACATATAGAAGAAATTCTATTATGCATTTGGTTGCAGAATTTAAAGTTGCTCAATTTTTAACAGCTTTTTGTATAAGCTATGCTTCAGAGAGGCTTGTGAAAATACTGTAGACAAAAAAGTGATTCTCTGATAGTCTGAACACTTCAACTTGTTATGCTTAATTCTTCTACCATAAATGAAAATCAGAAAGTATGATCTTTGGTTTTTATCTTTGTATTTAAAAAGCAAACAATGAAGAGACAGTGAATGAAACAAGCAAAGATCCCTTGTTTTAATTTAATGCTCTTATAGTATTATTCAGCACTTCAGTCCCAAAACAGAGAATGTATGAGACTGGAGATGGAATAGTGCTACATAGTAAATGTCAGTAGATATATTTTATAGAGTTTTAAGGAATTTCATAAGAATATTTAATAAAATTATTTATCAGTGTAGAAAAAGAACAGATTTTCTGACATTTTATGTCAGGACACAGAAAACTCATAAGTTTATTAAAACATACCAAATAAGTCCTGTCGCTTTTAAATATCAGTGGGGCAGATTTTACTTCGGAATATTTAAAAAAATGTGTTAAAATGCCTGTACTTAAAGCTTAGCTCCTTTAGCAGTCCTGGAAGATAACAACAGGATCATCAAATTATTTTGCATTTCAAATAAATAAAATAAAAGGTAAAAGTAGTTTCCTTACAAAGTGGAACATACAAGGGAATATCTGATTTTGTGGTCACTAGAAGTTATCTGAAAAAAAAACCCAGAAACATAGAAATAGTTTTGAATAAATTTAAGTGAAAACTGCAACAACTCTTTTTTTGAAACAGTCAAGTGAATAAAATTTAAGTGGATAAAGTGGAAACTCTTCTACTTACTAAAATATTTAATTTTGATTTTGAAGTATTGTGTATTTATTTCAAAGTTTTCTAGAAGTCAGAACATTTTTTCAACCATTTAAATATTTTTGAAGATTGAATTTCAAATCATTCGTTGTTCTCTCTGTCCACAAGTGGCTGCAGAACAAAAATGAATGCATAATCCTGGTTCTAAAAGCACTTGCTGAGAATGTTCCTTGTTTAAAAATAAACATGTGAGATCTATGTGCTACACCAGATTAGATTTTAATGCATCATAAATATGTGTGGTATTTTTAAAGTCAGCAGGAGTTAAGCTTTTAATTCAGTTAAGTGCTTTTGTAAAGCCAGTGCCTATGTGCATCCCTAGGTCCATAAAATCTTAGGAGAAAGCAGTATTTTATATTCTGCTATTTAGTTGACACAAAGTTTCAAATATTATAAAAAAATAACAAAATTGGGTTACATGCTCAATAAAGAATTACACATTTACCAATAAATCTTTAATATAGAGCACTGAACCTTTATCAGCACCAGGGAACAAGTTCTTATAAAGATAGCAGACAGTAAACAACGAGCAGAATTCCCTTGCTATGAAGTAAAAGGTATTTTAAAATGTACGACTTAGGTTAAAAAGTTGTATTTTTCAAGGAGGATGAAGTATGAAAAGAAAAGAGGTTATGGTATCTGTAACTGATAGCAGAGATGTTTAAATATATCTTTATTGTTATACCACTTTTGCTAGGTTGCTTGCCTAGTTATAGAGGGTAGCATCCATCTTTGTGAAGGGCAAAAAAGAGTGAAATCCCCAGATACCTTTGCTTTCTTCCTTTAGAAAAGAGAATGAAGAAAAGAAAATGAAGAAAAGAATGCACAAGGTCTTCCTTTGACAGATCTGTGCTTGTTTACTTCTGACAACTGTCAAATGTCTTGATAATAACTTTTTAAGTGAAGTTTTCTTGGCTTGTGTTTTTTCTCCTTTGCAGTTCTTTTTTAAAAGTATGGTAGAACTTCTAAGAATGAACATAGAATGATTGGTACTGCAACAGAAACATCAGAACAGGAGACCAAGTAGCATGGTTGAAAAGGCAGACAAAATACCCACACAGGCAAACTCCTTCAAACAGATTTAGGAGTTTATAAAATATGCAGAATTCGAATGGGGGGATTAGCTAACCTTTTTAAAATTAACCTTCCCTCTAGCTATACTTTCCAGAGTTTGTCCTTGCAAAAGACAAAAGTAAAAAGTATGTGATTACCTATAGTAAATTGTACCTTCTTAGAGATTTCTGCCTTTTTGATTTAATGCAGCAAAGTAATGATCAATCACACACAAGTTCCATGCACCTTCAATGCATCTGCAGCTTGATCTGTCATGCTCAAGCTGTCATACTCCAAGTCCCTGCTGGAGAGAGTTGTCAGTCACACCAGTCTGTGTGAATGGCTTAGTGACACAGTCTGTTGACAGAGAATGAACAGAGACCACCAAACTTGTTCATTTGTGAATTTAACAAGATTTCAACTTAAGGCTTCAGTGTGAAAGTCTTGTTCAGTAATCTGGTAGTTTCTTTCAATTGTATTCTTATAAAATATTTTTGTAAACAAACCCCCTAAACCTACTGCTTCTGCCAACAAGACAAGGCAAGCACATGTAGTTGCATCCCAGCTTTCAAGCTTCACATCCCTCTTTATGATCTTTATGAAATTTAGAAAACAGCCTTCTATACTAAGCTCTGTATTGCATTTCTCAAATCTTCTCTCAGTGGCAGAGAAACATAACAATGAGATTTAAATATTATAGTTTTAACAGGTGAAGAAAAACAGGAAAACTAAGTACCTTAATGCAAAACCTTAAATGCAGGTACATAAGAACTAAGCAGCCTACAAAAAACAAGGTTCTTGATAACTTCAGTAAGATGAAAAATTCTTAAAAATGTTTTATCTGTGTCTATGGTTAGGCCACTAGAATGAAACACTTTCAGGGATATATACAATCACTGTACTTTTAAAATGCGCTAATTTAAAAAAATTAATTTAAAATTTAATTCACAAAAAATAAAGAATGGGCCTTTCCCTCTCTTTTTATGTCACCAAAGGAATCCCTTGGGATTAGAAAAGTGTTTCTTGCTCATTTCTAGTGAAAAAATACATTCTTCAATGTTAATTCTCCACATATTTTCTAAAGGAATGCTTCTTACTGTCGTAAGGACTCTATCTTCTAAAACAGTGTCAATAACTACAGATAGAGGGTAGGCAACTATTTTCAGACACAATGAAACAATTACTGAAGCAAAGGAGTTATATACTGTATCTGGAAGGAATGCATTTACATACTTTAAATTGTAGAAGGGCTTCTTGCTTTGAAATGGAAACAGTTTTCTAACTTAAAGTAGGTAATTACACACTCCATTAAACAAGTAATTAAGAGATTACAATTAAAAAAAAAAAAAACAAACACAAAACCAAACTTGGAATTGAGCAATTCAGATGCTAAGTGCAAAGCACACTGTTACAATTAGCATAATACTTTTTGAAATGGATTAACAAATACACAATGAAAATGAAAAAAAATAATTATTTTCTCCACGAAAATCATATGCAACAAATAGCATTCTACAAGCCAAACACTACCATAATGTAAGAAGAATCTAATGCAAATACTTTGTGCTAAGTTATTTTGAAAAAATAAATAAGTAACCTCTCAATTCCCTGAGGAAATAACTAAAAGTTTACTATTACATATGTATCATACTGAGAGCATTTATTAAATGATGAAAACAAAAGGTCAAATGCTCCTTTTTACAAGGAAGTACTTCTATTCCCTTGAAGATGCATTTTAAATTTTACCTACCACTATGCTAAATATCAGGAAAAGCTACCAAAATGCTCTACCTGATATATAATGCTTCCATGTCTTTTGTTTATTTTGTACATTTAATAAAATATCTCAAAATCAAAGCTAATAATATTAAATAGAATAGCAAAAAGCATGAATTGATTTATTACTTTTCTTCTCCTCTGCTCCAGCTAGACTGAATTGCACACACAATAGATTGTCTCTTCCACCACTGCAAAATGTGTACTTGATGCAGCATTAACTCTGCTACAAAATTAAGGATATGAATTTTAGGAGGAGCCAGATCCTTTACATTTTTTTCACTTTATAATTATGTGGGTTTTTTTGTGGAAAGTAGTGTAAACAATTATCCAAAAAGAACCTAGTTTAATCTCTTAATTTTAAATGGAGTGCAAAACACAAAAAATTCATGTTCTGTCACTTCCTTTTTTAAACTTTATTTTGTATTAATTCTCTAATTCAGCTACTGGCAGCCTGATCTTTCTTAGGGTATAGGACCTGACAACCAAAGCCCATGGCAATATGGCTGCACAGGAGCATTATTGAACGCATTCATGTCATCATAAACTGAGTTGTTTTCCTGCTAATGACGTTGACCTCTTCTGGTGTTATTGCTAGTCAGGGCAGTAGAGGACTTCAAATACCCTGGAATTTCTCCAGGCTTAATCTACATTGAAACAAAGCAACTACAAAAAAAAAAAAAAAAAAAAAAAATTAAATATTGAAGAATTATATAATGGTGTATCAATTGCAGTATCTATTACTAAAGAAGATTGAACAGCTGAACCTAAATCCATAATGGGTTTGACTGCAATAAACACTATATATATATATATATAAACACACACATTAATTACAGCAAGGGGTACTTTATTAAATGGACTGATGTCATATTCTAAAATGCCCAGAAAAGCAACATCTTGGTAGTTTTGTTTTTTTGTTTTTGTTCTTTTAAATCTGCAGTTATAGTCCTAGAATTGTTCCATTTACGTAGCATTCTTTTTTACTGCTGTTTGCTTTATCAAGAAATGCAGAAAACTATTATGGAATATTGTTGAACTGATTACATTTGTAATCTAGAAACACTATCTGCAGCAGATAACAAAAATTAATAATGTAACCCATGTAAATTCACATGACACAGAATCTGGATATCTTTCAATACCCATTGTCTCTATTAAAAAAAAGTAACATTAATAATTGAGCCATGTTACAGACTTCAGTGTAATTCACAGATTTTGTTCACTGCCTGAGGAGGTAGTTTTGGAAGCTCAGTATACAAAGATAGCTTTTGGAAGAACTTCAACAGTTTTCCTGTTCAAACAAAAGTAAAAAGTTGCTAATAAATACAGGTAAGGAAACTAAACTTGATACTTTTCAACACATTTGGAAAAGATAAATTACAAAGGAGCAAGTTCCTAGTTTATTTTGTACATCCCAAACCTCCATTGCCTGACTGTCTTGGCTTTTACTTATCCCTTTACAAAAGGTATAGCATGCAGTTATACCAAAAGGCTCATCTAGTTCTAAAACAAAGTAATACTTTCTGGTCTTATGCTTAAAAATAGGATTTCAGAAAAAATATGTATGAATTAGAACATAATTTTGGAAGAAGTTATAAATCACTTCTAAAATGTTTTCTTGATTTTCAGGAATTATAGTAGAAATATTTGTTGTAATATTTTCCATTTCCAGTCTGAGACAAAGACTAAATATGTAATTGGGCACAGAAACAGAAATTAAAGTATGTTAATGAAAATTATGTATACCTGTCCCAGTTGGAGTCAGATGTACTGACAGTCACTGTCTCTCTCTAATCATTCTTACAATATCCTGTAATGCCACAGGGGGACTTTCCATTTAGCATGTTTGAAGATTTAGGCAAAGCTTTTGTTTATGAGAGATGTTTTATATTTCAGGAAGTTCTGCACCTATTTATCTTCGATAGATTCAGTGACAAGGAGGAGATGCTTCTTAATCTGGAGCTCATCATCATGTATTAAAAATCTTGCTGGTCTTGCTTATATATGATCTATGCTTTCTGAGTTTTCAGAGATTCAGCAAAAGTGTCACACATTATGCTGAAAAATCCCACATAACAATACACATTAATGCTACTTGCATATAATTGCTCTCATACACACCTTTGTCATCCATCTGTCAATATATCAGTGTTAGAAATAAGTTTGGAACAGTAATGTCAGCATCATGGAACAGAGGGCTGAAACAAACACATTGGTTATGATTCTAGTGCTACCTGAGCTCTGAACGTTCAGTTCCCAGTAATTAACATTCAAGTCCCCTTAGTTCCTGACTATCAAAACGTTCAGCTCCTGTGAATTTTTCAGAAAATTCTTTCAGAAAAAGGAGCTCTGACACAGCAAAATTCAGTATGTTTAAATGTTTGTACATGGGTTGTAAAATTCCTATATACTCTGAAAAAAAAAATCTTATAAATGCATAACATGCAAAAAGGCTTACATACTTGAGAGATATTAGATAGGCTTGTCAGCAATATACAGAATTATTCTGACAGCTTTCATTTCAGTTCCTCTCCCATTAATTCCTTTAAATAATTCCCCTCTTAAGAAATGTTTTCAACTATGTTACAATTAACTTGGCTGCCAAAAGGCATTATATATCATCAGATGCTCACCGGCCTAAGGTAGTCAAAAAGTGGCAGTTGTATTGTTCAGTGTTTAATCAGGTCAAAACTGTGGCAAGTTTAATTATAGTTCTTGTCAAAACATTGCTTAATGCTTTCAACAGACCTTGTCATATGTGAGCTCTTGAATCTTTTATCTTAGGCATGTGTGAGGGAAAAGACTGTCTTTGTTATAAAATGACATATGCTATTCTATAGGAAATATTGGTATATTGTTAATTAAATTTGGGATTTGGGTTGATTTGGACATGTAATGCAAGGATTACAAGAAGGCAAACAACCAGACAAAATGAATAAAAGACAGAAAATCCTTATTCTTGTAGCTAATACAATGGAAAACAAACCAGAGCAGAAAAGGAGAGAAACTGAGGCCAGCAATTTTTTTTTTTTAATCCCATACATATAAAAAATTATCATAAAAGCAGAATTGTAATTTATCCATCTGAGTCATCATGCTACATTAAGAATGTATATTTGCTGTTCATACATCTGTCACCTGGCTTAACAACATAAAGTTTTGTGGTACGTTGCTATTTTTGTTTCCAATTTATATTTTTTTTTTGTTCTAGATAAATATTACATTTTACATCAGTGTTTCAGGTTTTTTTTCAACACTAAAAGTTTGACTCATTCCATATCGCTCTCCAGATCTATTACACTATTTATATTTGCTTGGATCACAGGGTCCCATCTGAAGCAAACAATATAATTTCTTTCAAGGAAATGAACTGAAAGCATAGTTGGCTGATATATCCTGGTGTATCTGCCACATCTTAAGAATGGATAAGGTTTCATTCGTTCTGCCCTGGAAAATCCAATTCTTCAACATTATTATGAGCTCATTAATATTAAGTGTTTCGCAAGAGGAAGCCCTTGGGTGTGCTTTGACACATTACATCAGATATTATAACTAAATAAATAAATAAATAAAATATGTTTTCCTTATGTTCTAACTTCTTTATGCTGGTGAGTAATGCTTATCAGACAGGAAAATCTTCCTAATAGCATTATTTGCACACTGACCAGAGAATTAGTCAAGGTAGAGAGGTATTCCAGTATTCCACAGGAAAACTTGAGTATTTGGATGACCTGGTGTGTAAAAAATACATGATATGTAAGCTGGTCCTGGGGTGATGATGACAGCAAAAACAAAACAACAGTAACACAGACCTCAAGTTTCAGATTGATCATAAATGAGAAATTCTGTCAGTAGATTCTGAGCTAAGTATCACATGATCCATCCTAAATAAAAAAAATTGAAAAAATAATATTAAAAAAATAATCTGTACTGATAGTGATACAATACAGAATGTAATAGTTTAAAGTAAATAGATTTAAAATCAGGTATCAAATGATTTCTCCTGTAAACTGCAATATTATCTACTCTACTAGTGATAATTTGTAAAGAAAATATTAGTAATCACTTAAGAGCAAATCTCTCAATAATGACCTAATTCTACTTCCATTAAAGAAAGTGGCAAATTTTCATTGATTGTAACAGGAAGAGAATTTGGCCAGTACTTTGAGAACTCCACCTTTAGGCTAAGCATTATTCAAGTGCTTCATTAAAAATTCTACTTGTTTTCTACTTAGTTATTATTCCTATGGTCAGCTTAATTGCTATTATATGAACAGTGCATTTGACTGGAGCTATTTATTAGCTTCCAGTTGATAAGCATTCACTTGTTATACACAGTTTGTGGTAAGTTATGTTAAACAGTATCCTACTTCTGTGAGTGTAGTTCATAGGACAAAGTCTCTAAGTATGAAACCACAGAGAGTAATTAGTTTCTGTTGTCATTATCAACTGACAGAATACCATTATTTTTTCAGATGTTGCAAACTCCTTGTTCTTCTACCTGCATGAGAAAGAATTATTCAGGCATAATGCTCAGTTTGTGGTTAGGGATTTTCAGAGGTCGTGCAAGTTTCACATTCCATACATTTACAGCATTCCATTCCAAGTTCATACTGGAAGCTTTTGGTTTTGTAAAGCCTTTTTTCCCTAGTGTCAAAACCAGAAAGGACCATTACAATCATAATGGTAGCCAGAAAAATTACAATTAATACTACTGTCAAATACAAGAAACGTTATTTTTTCTAGCTTTTTTTCTGTCATATATTGACTCATTATTGACTCATTAAATATTCTTGCTTTCAGTCTTGAGTATTTTACTTCAATATTTAATAATTCTTCCTTCTTATACTGTACAGTTCTGGCATACTCTGACTTCCAATTTCTTGTTAAACTTTGGAGCCTTGTCAGGAACATTAAAAAACTGCACTGATCCCAAAATCAGCTGGAAAAGCAAAGGAGAAAATAAGTTGTCAGTAAGTTAGCCACCATCCCTCTGATAAAATGCATCATTGTTTCAACTGTTCCATGTTACATGGTTGGATAGTTCCAGACATGATGCTCAAATGCCCCTTTATTTCAGAATTTGTGTGCTCAGCAAATCCACCTTCTAATAATGCACTTACTTAAGTCCCCGTTTTATTTTAGTATCACTTCAATGCAGGCACAATTTCATATTTTGAAGCATGTTCTTGTATTCTTCAAGAAGTTTTGACTAAAAATTTCTTGATACTATACAATAAAAATGCTAACACTAAGTATTGTTCATATGGAAAATTGCCTGCCTAAAGGATCATATTTTGATATGCACTTTTTCTCATATCTAATAACCAAAGCTAGATGTATTTTTGTTATTTATTTACTTTTATGTCTTCATTATGTCACACTGTAACACCAAGTACTCCTTTTTCACATCACAACTCTTTTTCAGGAAAATGTTTTAACTTAGTAAATATTTGTAAATATTAATTGATTTCTGAAGTCTGTGGGCAGTTTCATATTTTACTTAAAATCTCAGCTGTCTGTACCCTAGTTTCAAAGTATGCTGAATCTCATGTATGTGAGGTTATCTAGTGTTACTTGGGATTGCATATAATTCTGTAATTTAAATTTAAGGGATATATACCCTTGTCATTCTGAGGAAGTCTCTAGTTTAAGAAAAAGAATAGCAGCAGTCATCAAAATGCTAAATCAGCAATGTTTTCAAGGTCATGTCTTTTATTCAAATGCACCTATTTCTTTGTGAAAGAACCACAAAAAAACCTCCTACTCTTTGCAGCTATTGCATCTGTTTTCACTGGTTTTGTCCTGGTATATTTAAGTTCTCCTAGGACACAAGAACAGGTTAAAGGCTCCTCAGATATTTTCATGAAATGGACAGCTTAGGAGGCAGAGCCAAAGGAGAGGCAAAGACAACTGAGAGGCCATTATGTGGATTAATTCAAAAAGCAGTTTTAGCCCTTGGAAGATATCCCAGTGTCCTAGAATTAGGCAATGACAAAGTTGAGCTTTATGTCTCTTGTGTGCAATCACTTCTCCACCTTTCAGCTGGCACTGTATGCCCTTTGGCCATTACTGAGCTGAGTTTTAACTCATTAATGTGATAACAGCTCAGCAGCTGACACCGGAGGCCTTGTGCTTAATGGGCACATTCACTGAATTCTAGTGGGATTCTTTTGTTGTGAGTGAGAATGGATCAGAGAGAACAACCTAACTGCTCAGCAGCAGCAGACATATGACTCTGTATGAGGGAAGTTACATGAGTGACTCATGCCAGTTGTCTGAAGAAGTGGGGACTGTGAATAACTGATTTTAATGCTTCTTTTAATATTAAAAATTTAATGTGACTAGGGAAGATGTAAGGAACACAAGAAAAATTAAAATGAGCTAGAAATATGAATACAAATGAGCCTTACGGTTTTACAATCTCTCTCATAGATGTTATTTATTAATTCTGTACTGTTGTCAACTCAGATTTGTGTCTGCATTCAAACTAAGGCGAGTGATGTCAATACAATGTAATATACTGGAAAAATGGGATGTCAACTGTCTTTCAAAAAAAGAAGAAAACCCACCAAAAAACAAACCCAGCTCAGTTATGGTGTTAAAGCCAATTCTGCCTGCTCAGTAACTCAAATATTTTAGACTACCTGAAACAGAATTTTTTTCCTTTACAGTAGTATTTTATATCTCCACTTACTCATTGAAGTATGCTCTATGGCATTTGCCCTATTTTTCTCATCAGTTGCACAGTAAAGGATATTATTTGCTATTATTACAGAGATTTTGACTAAGCCTCCTCTATAATAACCAGACACTCTATAGAGAGGTGGCAGTTCCTTAACAAAAGGAAGTTTCTTTGTTATACGGCACTGCAGGCACAGTGATTTTTTTAACATATTTGACCATACATCAAGTTTGTCTAGAGCTTTTAGGTGGTTTTATGACATCTCCTACAAATGAACAGAAAAGAAGAATTCCAAATGAGTATAGAGGAAGAGTTTAGTGTGTGCATCTTGATAACAGCAAATTACATCACTGGATTGGAGGACAGTAATATTAAGAGGTCAGGCATGTGGACTAGTTGATCATTGTAGATATCTTCCAAGTGAAGTCTTTTCCTTTTCCTTTGCCTTTGCCTTTGCCTTTGCCTTTGCCTTTGCCTTTGCCTTCGCCTTCGCCTTCGCCTTCGCCTTCGCCTTCACCTTCTCTTTCTGTTTCTTCTCTATTCCTAATTCTATGCTAAAGTCAGTATAGGAGTAAAACAAGGCTCAAAATACATAATGCTCATACCAAATACAGTTACTGGGGACAGGAGTCTCTCTGTAACTCAGAAGTTTAGCACTGAATGGCTTTGTTTTTCATATCTTGACACTTTCAGCAGAAATGTTTTTTTAAATTTCCGCAAATCTTCCATAAAAAGTGACCTCAATTTTCAGTTTAGCATCATTTTAAGAAAGTTTCATTATTTTTGCCCAATTCTAGTTACATCAAAGCAAAGAGTAAGAGTGGAGAGATTTAAAAAAACGTAAAGTCGGGGTCTTTTAATGTGTGCTATAATATTCAAAATTGCTTCAGCTTTGATTATAGTGAAAGTGTTCCCTAGTGGCATAAAGAAATGGCCCACAGAGCATCTGAGCATGCAGTAAAGTGTCAACACCAACACTATACCTCCCTAAGTGAAGTAACAACTTCCATCCTTACTACCAGTATAGTTCTCACCTCCTAATGCATTATTTGATAAGTTTAAATACCTCATAAGACTGGGCTTTTTCACATAAACTATTTTCTTTGTCTATTCATCTGTTTTAGGTCATTTTTGCCACCACCTATCAATATGAGTATCAAGCTACATAAAATCCTGAGTAACAGAAGCATCGACACACATCATTCGCTTACTGAACTGCAGAAAACCCATATATTGTATTCTACTGTTTCATGCTAGCAATACCATATAAAATTTTAAAAGGTTAATTTAGAAAATGATCCCAGATTAAATTACTTTCATATCATTAAAAACCTCGTGAAATCAAAACATCTCACAGTAATGTCAGTTATTCCTCAATAGGTAATAACATGACAGCCACAGGGGAATATCCTTTAGATGCCATTCATGTAATTAGTCCCACAGAAACCATCTTAGCTATGGACATGGTGTGGATGACTAATGTGAGAAAGGCTTGCAAAGCCTTGATAGTTCTTAGTTCTTCATTTTTGCTGACTGTTTTGATTTCCATCCAAGTCTTCTTGTTAGATGTTGTTCCTGGATGGTTTGTTTTTTATATACTTTTATATAGGTTGATATAGTGCTGGAGGTGAGCCAAAGTTAGTTTTTGTAAAGGTACATACTCTACTTCTCCATGAGATTTGCAAGGAGCTTCATGAATAGAGAAAGACTTCTTTTTGAAAAAGCAGCTACACTTTCTTCTGAGGCAACTTCATTGATAGGGATAGCAAAGTTCTATAGGGTTTTCTTATCTTTACATCATAGCATTACAGGAATTCTATTAGAAGAACATCGTATGTACCTGGGGCCAAAGAGGACAGAGGAATGGACAAAGGGGTCTGTGAACTCCTCAGTTCTTACAAGTCTGACCACAGTTTGGTCTCCCAAATGTATCTTCAAGATATGACAATACTATGCAATTATGTAACGAAGTTATCATGGCACCCGTACAGCTTCCAAGGTTTTATGGCTTGGTTTCTCACTCCATTTGGAGTCACAAAACAAGCTCAAAAGAAGTCATAAATATCAAGACTAAAGAAAAGTCAAATCACTACATAGCAAAACAGTTATTTTAAATTGTTCGGTTTACTCCTGTCTGACTTTGACCTTGAAATACTGCTACAGGGGTACAAAAGGGGTTGACTCAAAAAGTGAATGTGTTGGGGGAAAGGAAGGAATGTCACACTGCTGATTAGCTTGGAAAACACCACATCTGGTTTTATAGGTAGGACTCCTGATTTGTAAGGAGCTTTTCTTTCTAATGGATGAAATTTGTTTATTAGGCACACAAGGTGAATTATGTATCGATACATTTAAAGACTAACATCTGTTGGAATTATAAGCAACCAAATTACAGTCAAACTGGGACAAATACAAAATAGTAATCTATTAATGAAACAGAAAGGTTACTTGACATGAAACCGAGGAATAAAACTTTGTAGCATACCTTGTGAATTTAAATGACCGTGTAGCGTCATGCCTCAAACTGTGGAAGCGATTCTAATCACTGCAGTAATTACAGCAAATTTGCTTCAGATTTTTACAGTTATCAATAAGGAAAATATCATATCCCATAGATTTTAATTTTATGTATATTTCAGTTGAAATTCTAAGCAACGGCTAAAGCTTAAGTTCTTGGTAAAGAATCAATAAAAAATAAACGCGAATGGTAGGAAGAGGGAAAAATCCCTTGCCGTGATGACTTGGATCACAAAATCCTGTGAAAGGCAGTAAAATATGTGTGTATAAACTATGTTGTTCCTTGGATCTGGAAACAATAGATGTAAGGGAGTTACTTAAGTTACAAATGCAAGTGCTACCAGGAATGCTGCTGAAATAAACTGCAAGTAACTTACTGATTCATGGATTTTGCAATTCAGTACATCCTAAGGGAATTGTTTTAGTGGTGAACATTGAAAGTTTAATGAGAGGCAGTATGGAAGTAAGCATTTCACAATTTCTAGCACTTGATTTGAACTGCCCATAGTTAAGGATTAATATTGTCTTTTTAAAATTGCATTTTATCTGGCAATAGTAAAACCAAAACTACTGGAAAATATAAAATGGTTTGCACCAGAAAAGGAGATCATATTAATGAATTATGCAGCATTTGGAAAACAGTATGCTTATAAATACTGACAGTAGACTGACAATAGTATGAGTGAGCAGGAAATCCACTGGAATAAATCAGTGGCAATATTTCCAAAGTAAACGTGGTAAGTTTTCCATGTAGCTCTCTCATGGAGAGAGGCTATATACAATAGCCTTCTCTCTATCTTGACAGAAGTTATCTCTGAAATCACTTTGAGTATTTTTGTTTTGTTATTATGACATAAACATATTTTTCTTCTTCATTTCCAGGTGTTTTTGGGAACTCTTTACTATTGATTCATGTCTTCCTTTGGATGTGAGTGTTTCTAGTGGTATCTATTAATAATACTACTGAGAGTTACAAGGACTTCAGAATCTACCAACAGACTGAATTTTTTTGTCTCTCTAAAACTTTTGTCCAGGGAGAAAGATATACAGATATATGATTTTGTAAAAGCAGCAGATATCTTTTATTATTCTATAGCTTAAAGGGTTGTACCACGCCTTTCAGATCAGTAGGACCTTTGTTAGTGATTTTGTGGCTTTTTTCCTTCCATTTGTAACATTTCTTACTGTCCTAGCAATTCTAAATGCCCTTTGGTATTGTTTTTACTGTTTGTTTTTTTGTTGGATTGAATTTTTTTGGTTTTGTTTTTGTTCTGTTTTTTTGTTTTGTTTATTTGGGTTGTTTGTTTGTCTTGGGGTTTTGGTTTTTTTGTTTGTTTTTCTCTTCCCACTAAGTATTCCAGTATTGTCTATAGATTATCTATAGAATAACAATGAATCATAAAATCATCAAATCATCAAATCATAGAATCATAGGATTCATGGAAGGGACCTTAAAGATCATCTAGTTCCAACTAAATTGGAACCAGATTCTAGAATTCTTATATTAATGTATAGGATTGACCAGTGAATAGTTTGGAGAACAGCTATGCCTTTCCAAAAAACTAGCTTAATCATATATTTGATAGTAATAAAGTTGAGCAAAATAGTTGTACACCACTTAAATACAGACTCAGGGTCATGATTTCTCAAAAAATAAAATTGTGTAATATAAATGCATTATAAAAATAGAAAAGTGGGAAGCAACCTATCTATAAATTTACTTCTCAATATTTGCTTTATCTGTGTGGGTTTTTTTATTGTTGTTGTTTTGTTTTCTTTGTACTCTTTTCCTGAATTATAGAAATAGAGCTATTTTAATCAACAGATTTTATGATGACAGATATTTCCTAGATTTTAGGAGAGATGAAAAGACCACCCATGAATCTGCATAACCTTTTTCCTTCAGATGACAGATGCTGAATCAACCTGAATTACTATAGTGCTCATTGCAGTTCTATTTAGATACAAGTTTCGTCTAACCTCAGTGAGGCTGGGAAATCAATCCAATGGGAGGATTTTTATTGTTCTTGAATAATACCTTGTAGGTGGCTTTAATATTCTAAAGATCACTTTGGCCTGTGAGTTTGGTATAACTGAGAAACTCACATTAGCTATAAAGTTTACCTTTGGAAATAGTCTACAGCATTCCTTCTCTCAGCAAACTGATTATTAAAGTAAAATAAGAACTCTGGAGAACTTTTTCTTATTATATACTTTCAAATTCTGGTTTCAAAATCATAGAATCACTTTATTTGATGCTTCAGTTTGTTCATGTAGATTACTCAGCACAATCTTCCACTACCAAAATAGCAACATGTAGTCAGACATCAAAGTTTCTGTAACTAGCAGGAAACAATTCTTTCCAGCTTCTTGGGAAAAGCATAGGACCTGTAATTCTGCCTGGTTGTCTGAGTCACTGTTGTGCTTTCCTGGGACAATTGAGACAGGTAATTTCTCAGGAAATAGTCCCTGTGACATGAAATAATCATAGCTGTAGGATTTTAAAAAATCATCCTCTTCAGCCATATTAGTACCCTGGAAGCATTTACTTTTTCTATTGTATACTTCTAGTTAACTGTTAGTCGATGAATACTATGCCTTTAGTTGTATTGTTTCATTTTTTTTTACTTTATTGGTAGTTGCTTAAATTTTACCATCACTTTTAAACTTCATTGCATAGTGTGTATGATTTAGTGTTTTATTTATTGGTAATTCAGTAATGTTTTTTAAAATGTATGCATAGTTAAAGTAATAGAATTACCATAGCTTCCTCCCTTGAGATCTGTCACTGAGCTCGTGTTTTCATAGGCTTTTTATTAAATTTTCTGTCACTAAGTTTTGGTGGGGTTTTTTGGCTTCAGTTATACAATAGTGTCCTACTGAAATATTCTCTCTGCACTTGTTCCTCTATGTATTTAGAGTATTTGCTAGCCGTAGTTGTACATTAAAGGTCATTTCTGTTAAATGCCACGAACCAATACAGGCACACATACACATCTAGCTGCAAAGAAAATGCCACCTTAAAATAAAGATGTTTTTATCTTGGGCAATGACATGTCAGGAAATTAATTTTAAAATCCAGGACACTTCTTTTCTCTTCATCAGGTGTTCTCCCCTTTGTATTTTACTAGTCTTAACAGTCTAATTACGGGGATGTGATGACATTTTTCAATAATCTTCTCAATATATCCTTATCAAGAGAGCCTCAAAATGTTTTGTGTGCTTGTGCTTGACTGAAGGATCAGTTTTCATCCTGTAACATATAGCATGGCTTGGATTCCAACAAAGATAGCAAGCCAGGGAAAGCATTTTTCATAATATTCATATGCTACTTGTTCTGCAACAAAGTATTTTAAATCAACATGTTATATTATAAATGAACAAAGAATATGGATACCAAAACTGCATAAAAAATAATTATTTTGGCTCTATTTCTTTTATTTTCAGCACTACTTTACAACAGGTTCCATATAAACAAGACATGAGGCATGATTCTTCATTTACTTTTATTTAACACCAGCACATCGTCGTGGACTGATCATAAAAATACAAATACTGTGTAACAGAATGGCAAATGAAACTCCAGAACCACTAAGGCTATTGGTTTTTTGCAGAATATTTTGCTAGGTCTACTTTTACTACATTAAGTAAACTCACTTCCCAGTGGAACACAGCAGCTATTTAACAGCTCTCAGTAATAGTAGAGGTCAGTTTGGCCCTGACATAAAGATGCCATCTTCATTTCAATCTTCCATCTTCACTTAATGACAAGCGAGTTGACTAAAATAATAGATTTATAATCTGACCAAGGAACTAGAGGTAGTTCAAAAGGTCTCTGAATTTAATCACTGCATTTAGAACTTAAGAGGCTCTTGTCAGTGGTCTGTGATGTTGGTAGCCCAGAATAATTAATGCACTGAATTATTTTACCTCACTTTCTCTTTTCCAAGTTCTGCATGAAGAAAACTGAGCTTACCACATATATTTGTGTCCAGGTAGCAAAGCTCTAGGTATATAAAAACATAATGGGTAAATAATTATTATAAATTGCAGTCCTAACAGTTATATTCTTTTTACCTTACTTGCCTTCAGAAAGGAATGCAATTTTCTCCTGGTAATGTGTAACAACTTTTTGATTAGTCATTGTTCTCATCATTGTAAAGTTTATTTTTCAGGGTTTTCTGATTGCTTGTAGACTTCTGTTCTTGTTTGTTGGATTCCTTGCACATGCAACAAGACCAATCCATGTCCCTTTGAAGGTCACATTGGCAAGGATTGTATGTAAAATGCTTACACACTGTGTTTTGCTATGCCATCAGTGTTAGAAAACTGCTTAAGCACTGTTGTTGAGGTTTTTTTATACAGTTATATCTGAGTTCAAGGTCTACTAATAATAATTATACCCTGATTATATCTATCTGTTATAGGCATTCACATTGGATAGAGAACTAACAACCCACAGTTATCAAAAGTCAGTTAAATTTAGATTATGGTAGAAAATTAATCTGGCATAAGGAAGCTAATTTTCCAATAATGAACTACACACACACACAAAAGTTCTAAGCAACACCAGAACTGCAAAGGGAGAGGGCATGATTTGAGACCTGAGAGAAAGAGAGAAAAGCAGGAGGAAAAATTAAATAGAACCATCTTCTTTCAGCATGGATGAGCTGTAGATAACCTCACCTGAACTGGAGAACACTGTTCCCTGAGAGCAGGATGCTGGAAGATTCTAGTGTTTCTGTTTGTATCCCTGAGACTCTTGAACTTACTGTAGCTACCAAGTAGTGGTAAGTGGATGTCAGACAGGCTTCTCAAATTGAGAATTCAATCTTTGCATGTAGCAGAACAGCTGCAGATTCTAGTGCAACCAATCAGAACCCATCTACACTACATGTAGCTATCTAGTTTTTGGGGAACTACTTTGGAGAAACTATACAATTAATTTTATAGTAAAACAGATACATAAAATAGATCTATATTAGGTGCAAACTGAAGTTATATATTCCTCTTTGTTTGTAAAGAAAGTCTCAGGAAATCAACTCAGTTGTAGAATGACTCTGTGAGATGAAGGGATCCCCATCGAGATATTTTCAGATGCAAATGTCTTTATACTTGCAGATTTCCAGACAAAGAAAATTGCTCAGTGTTGTGCTTTCACTGTGTAGAAGAAAAAAGAATTTCAGCAAAATGTATCAAGGGATTCTTGACTTGCATCCACTTTGAAAAAAACCTGTGCAAGAACCTGAACGCTGCCTAACCACTTGACCAAAGTAGCAGCAATAAATTTATTAGCTTAGCATTTTTTCATCACCTACTCTGGAGTAAAGATGCATTTAGAACTTCAGAAGCTCTTGACAGAAACAGGGTGAAAGAGAAATTACCTTTGTAAACAGCTCATTCTAACTGGCTGTTTAAGTTCACCCAGGCCTGCTCTCAAGCACACTGCTTAATCTTTTTTCCCAATTCCAGAAGGTTGATCAAGGAGGTAATTTGCTCCAAATTTATAGCAAACTTGAAAAATTATATTGAGTATTCAGAGATTATTGAATTTTTTATTCCTTTTTCTCTCTCATCTCAGTAATGTTCCTAATGGGTAGTGAAGATGTCCAGCTAACTTTGTCAGGTCTTTATAAGCCTGCAGAAAAAGAACTAAATATCAATAACAGAATATATTTCCTCTTACATTGTCTTCCCAATTAAAACTTCTGCATGAATAGATAGCACTGTTAGTTTTATATAACATGGAAATTATGAGAGAAAATATTAAGATGATGCTGTATGTAACAATATTATTATAAATTCTTCCTATTACAGATTATGCAGCAACTAGTATGAAATCATTAATCTTCTGTTTCAAATGACTACATGAGAAGTTATTCACATGGAAAAAACCATGGAGTATTCAACTGAGAAATAAGACACCAACATCTAAGTGCTACATTCAGCATCTAAGTTCAAAGTTAGATTCCAGACCAATAAACGTCCAAGGTGAAGACAAATTGTCAAGGATTCTAAAAATACTACCATGGATACTGACTTTATGGCTACTGGGAGTATATGGAACTTCTCAGCCTCAAAAATACAAAGCAACTCAATGGCAATTTTAAGCCTAAATACCAGCAGCAATCACAGACAAAACTGTTCTTTTTATGAACTCATGTTTAGGGTTTGATCCTGTATTTGTGCTCTAAGAAGGTATACAGTTTCTTGTGTGAGAATTCAGGACTTTCCTCTCTCAAGCAAGTGCTCTAAACTCCAGTCTTAACTCCAGTCTACAGAAACATCTGATTCTATTTGAGTATATAAGCATTTTATGTTGAAAATTTTACCAAAGGGAGTGAAAAATATCTATTCTTGCTTTCTAAATTTGTGCATTAAGAAAATGGATATCAAACTTGACCTTAATAGAGTCTATTTGATTCAATGAGGTTATTTTGATTTAAATTAATTTTTACTTGCAAAGATGGAAAAAGTTTATACACCATCATAACCTGCATTTTCATTAAACATTAATCCTTAAACTTAAACATCTTTTGAAACCTAAACTGTTCATGAGTGCCTGGTATGCACTGAAATCTCATGGCAGGTTTTTTGTGCTGCAGAAATGAAGCAAAGAAATGATCCAATATGACTTTTTCTCGGAGGCTGGTGGGAGAAACATTCTATTGTAGGCACAGTAACATTGCAGCACTCTGCCATGTGCCTGCTTGTGCCATCATAACCTTGGAGACCAATATAATGTCACAAACCAACAGGTTTGTTACTTGAAAGAAAATATCATCTATGTATTGTCTCATGGTCACAGAGAAAAAGGAAAATGCAGCCAACCAAACTGAAAAGAGGAGCTTTTGTACTGAGTATCCTTGGCAAGGTATTGGCAGTGGTGGGTTACAGGGGTATCCTTTGGGAGAGGAAGACAAGGGCTGCCTCATGCCAGACACAGGGGGCTGGTTCAGCAACAGACGTGGCCCAGAACAAAAGACAAGCCAAACCCACCACCCAAACAGAAGAAAAGGAAAAAGAAGACAGTGTGAATCAGCAGTGTGAACTACAAAGATCAGAGGAGGATGAGGAGGAGGATGACAAGGAGGTGCTGCAAGTGCCAGAGCAAGTGCTTGCCTGCAGCTCATGGAGAGGAGCAGAGTGGAGCACATATCTAGGCTGCAGCCCATGGAGGACCCCACACTGGAGCAGCTGGGCAATTCCTGGAGGATATGAAAAAAAAAATAAGTCCAGGCAGAAGCAATCTTAACCTGATGCATTGTATCCAGTGGGAGGTACCCCATGCTGGAACAGGGGAAAAGTGTGAGAAGAGCACCAGAGAGGAACTGTGAGGTACTGACCCCAGACTTTCACACTGCTCAAGGCAGGGAGAGAGGCAGCATTTTCCTGTTCAGGAGGAGACAATCTGAGCCTGAAATCAGGGGCATGTGCAAGGGGTGAAGTTTTGTTTTAATTTTTTGTCTTTTTTTCTCAGTACGTGAATCTATTTGGGCTATAAATACAATTAATTCTCTTAACAAGTTTGTTTTCCACATGACAGTAACTGGTAAGTGATCTCACTTTTTCTCAACTCATGAGCTTTCATTCTATTTTTCTCACCATTGGGATAAGGAGGGTAAGTGGAAGGGTTGCTGAGTGGGCATCTGGTTTCTGGACAAGACTAACTCCACCACAGCTTTCTAAGCAATGAGCTGTTACTCAAGTTAGATAGAGGAGCTCTGTGTGTGAAGAAGAGGGCAATTACTGATGTTATTTGCCAGGGCTAAAACTTCAGTGAAAATGTACCAGAGGAAATAGTAATACTGTCAGGAAAAAGCAGGAAACAAACCTTCATCCTCCCAGTAGGGCTCAAAACAGAGGAAACCTACAGAATCGTTCTTAGTGAAGGTTATAATAAAGCTTTTTAAATGCAAACTGTCATATAACAAACTGAATTCCCTCCCATTAACTCAGAAAGACAAATTTACTGAGCTAGATCAAACTCACAATCATTTACAATGCATCACATATGCATTTAATTTTCTTCCCATGTCTGCCAGTCATCTTGGTTAATCCTTTTGAAGCATCAGCCTAGGGTCTTCTTAAGGTTAGATTGTTCTTTTACTAGCTTGATTTCCTTTCAAATTAGTGTCTCAACTTGTGCTATTGACTAAATTATTCTCTGACTACTGTCTTAAATACTATCTTCATATTCTTTTCCACCTTAAGAACAGAGGGCAGGTGTCTAGGCTAGTATAGATATATCTGGGATATAAAAGTGGGTTGGGTTTTTTGTCAGTTTGCTGCCAATAAGCCTATTATAGAATTTATTACATTAGATTGGGGTTTTTCTGAGATTAGATTTATTTGGTTTTATGGCTGTGCAGCTGGAAACCTGCATAGTTAGAGAGGTTTTTCTTTTCACAATTTATGTTGATTGTACATACAAATTATAACTTGCTGTAGAATAGTCTCTATGTCATTGTTGATCTTTTCTGTGTTCTAGGCCTGCCAACTGTGATAGCTGGTTGGGATTCTGCACTTATTTTAAAAGTCTTAACCCAGATATTTCTGTCATAACCAAGGTTGAATGTTCACAATTTGGAGAATGCACATTAATGAAATCAGAAGGTGTTTAGGACTTATCATTTTACTAATAATACTCCATTAAAAATATTATTACCTTCCAGAGAAAAAACAGATGTATAGCATAAATTTCTAAGTCCAAAAAAGATTAGAAAAGATTAAAAAAGGACACAGATAAATGTCCATGAATTCTGCCTGCAAATGAGCCAAATGAAACATTGTAAGGCAAAGATTAGTGCATTATTTAGAATTATGACAAAACTGAGTAATGAATCTTGGTATTCAGTGTCGAGGCCCTAAGGCCACCAAAGGCTTTAATTATTCTGAAAAGACTCATCTGGGGCCTTAACTAAAACCCTCTGCCCATTAGATGCAGTTATATGTTCAGCCCTGGGTACCAGTCCTTGTCTGAACCACATGGTGAGTGTCCGGCTCCAGTCTCTTTCTCTAGTATTGTCTCAGGTGGATTCCACATCTCTGCTGCAGTCTTGTCTCTAACCTTATCTTCTGGAATAACTTTGGGCTCACATTATAGCCTTGTCTTCAGTCCTGTTGCTGGCTCTATCTCCTTCTGCTCCTGATTGTACTTTTTACATGGACCCTACGCCTGATTCATTGCTTGCCTTTTCAGTCAATGGCACACAGCTATGCTCACTCTGTTCAGACCTTCTAGGACTGTACCCTGTCTGTGAAGTCACTGTTGGTACTGGGGTTGCCCTTGGTTCCTGGTTTATGAGGCTTTGTTTTGGACAGCCCCATTCCTGCTCTGTAATGGAATTGTTTGGACATGTTCAGTGTGGGCAATTCAGCTATTTGCCTCCACTTCTCAACTGATAATATAGAGTAGGAGCTGATCTCTACCTGTTTTATCTATGGGTGAAGACTAAAAATATAAAGATATTATTCTGACAAAAATTCTGTAAATATATTTTTAATTGACAATGCACAATTTTTAATTTTTTTTTTCAAAAAACTGTTATAAATGGTAGCAGAGAACAGAAAAAGAACAGTTGGTCTGAATTAGCACTGAAGTAGATCAATGTGAACCTCATGAAGTGCAAGGTCCTGCATCTGGATTGGGGCAGTCACCAAGTTCAGTACAGACTGGGGCATGACTGGACTGAAAACAGCCCTGTGGAGGAAGGCTTGGTGATATTGGTAGATGAAAAATTAGACATAAGTTGGCATTGTGCACTGGCATCCTAGAAAGCCAGTCAAGGGAGATGATTCTTTCCCTCTTCTCCACTCTTGCAATCCTACCTGGAATACTTCAGACACCTCTGGAGCCCCCAGCACAAGAAGGATATGAACCTGTTGGAGCTGGTCAAGAGGAGAGCCATGAAATTTAGCTGAGATCTTGAACACCTCTCCTATGAAGGAAGGATGAGGGTTTTTTTCTTAGAGAAGGGTCCAGAGAGATCTTACTGAGATCTTTCAGTTCTTAAAAGGAGTTGATAAGAAATATCAAGAAAGACTTTTTGCCAAGGCTTGTAGTAACAAGACGGGGTAACTGTCTGAAAGAGGGTAGATTTATATTGGATAGAAGGAAGAAATTTTTACAATGGGTATGATGATACATTGGAACACTCTGCTGAGGGAAACTGTGGATGCCCCCTCCCTGGGTATGCTCAAGGCCAGTCTGTGAACCAGGGTTTCCTCCCTACCCCCACCAGAAACTTAGCATGGGATGAACTAAAACCTTTTCATTTTACAGAGAAGAACTAGTAGCTAAATACAGCAAGAAAAGATTTCCTTTTTATCCATTACTCATGAATAAAAGCAGAAAGCATTTAATATGTCAAAAATAATGGAAATCTTCCCTGGGGATATTTTCCATCTTGGTCTTTGCCATCATTCATTCTCAGGCTCTTATTATTTTTCATGTTGTAAGTTGTTGTTAAGGTGGAAACATAAGTAATTTAAAAAATAATATCCACAGCGTTTCCTTGGAGGTCAGTAATGTTCTTCACTATCATATTATTTTTATACTATTAAACCTATTTCCTTTCTTTTTCATTACATCATAAAATGTATATCATTGATGGGCTAGACTGCTTTCTTCCCATGTTAAGTGGAACACTCTGTAATTGTTGCCTTAAAAAAATAAAAATAAAAAAATAAAAAGACGAGGGGAAAACAAGGAATAAGAAAAGACCAGTTTCATCACTTATATCATTAATGGGTAAATCCATTGACACAGAAGTGACAATGTTGCTGACAATGACTTTGGCAAAGCCAGATCTGTAGTTTACTGTTTGAGAAGCTAAGTGACAAGCAATGAGAAGATGCTATTTGATTTGCAGCTGTGAGTTAAAAGAAAATGGATGAGCACAAAAAAAAAAAAAAAGGAGAAATCATTACCAGCAGCTGGAAGGAATGGAAAAGATACAAGGGAAAATACAAACTTTCACAAATAAAGGAATATGTTCTTTTTTATTTTTTTTCCTTTTCTTTTTTTTTTTCTTTTTTTTTTTTCTTTTTTCTTTTTTTCTTAATAAAATCCTTTTCCATCTAAGCTTTCTTTTCCCAACACTAGCTCATTTAAATTAGTTTCAGGAGACAGTTTCTTTATTACTATTACAACTAAGCAAATGTTTTTGTTTCCTTTTTACTTTTCATGGTAAAATAGGATATAGGATTACAATGTTTACTCATCTTTCTAGGTTTATCATTGGTACTAGCTACTGCACTTGGAAACAGATCCAAATTATGGATTCCTAAATGTTATTAAATTGTGTGAAGAATTCTTCTGTTTTTAAAAATTATTTCTTTTCTTATGTTTGGACTTTAAAGACCATACTCTCTTAGCCTCAAAGCAGGGATTAGCAGATCTGATGAGTCATCTAAAAATGTAACTGAACAAGAATTGCATTACTGGCTCTATTCCAACAATTCAATATCTTAAACAGCATTTATTCCCTCCCGCTAGGGATATTTTATATATTACAAGGCTTCCTTTGAATGTTTGTTGACTAGTTTTGACCAGCCTAGCTGAAAGAACAAAGCTATATATAAAATGTGCATGCACAAAGAGAGTCTGTCTTTCTTCATAAATGTACACTTGATGACATACAGAACAAAAATGCACATGAAGATGCTTCCTTGGCAGATGAAGCTCTAAAACACAAGTTTTATTCACATTTGCACATACACAGACTTCTCTGAAATGACTTGAGCTGTGGTAGATGAGGACTGAGGAAAATTAACTCATTGACATGAGGGTTCATAGAGAAATGTTGAACAGTTGTGGTCTGAGGATTTGTGTCCATCATATCTCTGCTACATGGCAGATCTCAGCTGTTCTCTTTCTCACTAGCTGTAGTAGGAATGGGAGTTTTCCTGATGAGAAAACTGAAGCTGTTTTTCTCATGTCTACTACTTCAGTAGATTTTGTTCATTTCCTATCTTCGAGAACATAAAAGAAAACATATCAAGAGTGAATTCAGGAAGTAAATATATTCTTTTAGCTCATTACTCTTGAAACAAGATTATCAACACAGAATTCGGGTTGGAGTTATGGTGCCCTTGATGCTATAGCTTTCCCAACAGCAAAGAAGAAAATTGTCCATATAATGCAGACACAGTGACGTTTATGTTTTCTTTTATGCCACACTTGGGTTAGAAAAAGCCAAACTAATCTAAGAAATTTGCGTTCTGTCCAGTGCTGCTTCTTACATTCTAAAAGTCTTGATTTGAACGAAAGCAACTGTCTCTAGTTAATCTAGTATCCTTGGCTATAATCTGAGAGACGAATTCTTATGGTTTTATGCATGCAGAGTAGCCCCATGACTAATTGCTGACATCAGAGGACTAATTCAAAAGTGACACATCTATCATTAGTGTTGATTTGCAAGCAAAGATACTCAAGTTAATCCTGAATTAAGAAAATGTTCCATTGTTCATCTAAGGAATAGAAAACCCACCTTTCCAGTTATTTTCTAAGTAAGAATGCACCCAAATTAACCCACGTACTATCTTAAATTAAACAATAAAGCCTATGAAAGCACTGAATATAGATCTAGGAGTATGAGTAGGAGTAGTCCTTATTTGAATGTTAACTATCTGAATTTTGAATTATTGCAAGTGTGGCATATAGCCTGTTTTTTTAATTTCCTGGAATATCAGATCTATGTCCTTGGAAAAAGTAAAAAGTACTTTGTATAGTAGAACTGAAAGACAACAGTCAGAAGCTGATGTTCACATCAAGTCATCACTTTCCATTATCTGAGGAATTTTAACCAAATACTTGTAAAAAATGCAAATAAGCTCTTATTCAACCACAAGTTATGAGTAAAAAAAAATAAATAATCATGTTAAATGTTTGCACATGTCATATGGAAAGTCAAGTGAGATGCAATAGTAGAGTGTGATAAATTTCATATATTGAAATGTTGGGGTAATACAACAAAACCAAAACTGATTGAACCCAAAGCAGCAAAATGTCACTACCCTAAGAAAGGCTTCAGACAACAGTAGGAGAAAGAGAAGCACAAGGAAACCTTTTGAATGAAGGTGAAATTAATACTGATTGTGAGTAGATTTGCAATGGCTGAGGATAACATGCAGAGTCTGGAAGATTTACTGGGTCTTGTTAGATACAGTATAACTTTCTATATTCTAGGAGTTTGTTCTGCAGACTGGAAGTCAATACTCTGACTAATTAATATCTAAATATTTCAAGGAAACAATTAAAAGCCTTAGAACTGGATCCAAAATATTTATTTCACTAAACATAAAGACTTTTAGACTTGCAGTCCCAAGGTGATTTTATTTCATCTAATTTTAGGTAGCATATCAAACATGAAGCTATTTTCCAAGAGGCATAATAGAGAAATAAGCATCAACAAACAGGTTTTAATCCCGCATGTTTTAGAAATCTGTCTTAATACAGTGAACACAATGAATACAATGAACAACCTTCTGGAAGTCTTGCTCTGCTGACTGATGAAGTGATTCTTGTGAAGTCATTCTTCACTAATTCTCAGTGAAGGCTGAGGTGAATCTGGGAGATCCCAGCACAGAGCTGTACAGAGCTAAATGGTATGATTCATTTAACAGCAGAGACAAGCTTTGAATCTTACTGTACAGACACTTTACTTGAGGGTACACTTTAGCCTTCTTTTTAATTATAACCCTAAGCTTTTCCTTAAAGAAAAAGGACTAATGCTTTTTGCAAATGGCTTCCCATGTTTCTCTGTACATATATGCTGAAGCCCTCACCCAGGAAACTGACATTTTGGTCTAGTGACATTCAGCTCAGTATCTTGTCACATTCTAGCCTCATGGCTATAAGAGTACTCTGAGGTTAGAGGGAAATTCTTCAGCCTTCCAGTTAAAGCTTTATTTCTACTGTATTCTATTACAAAATATGTTCCAATTAAGTTTATTTTTTCTGGAAATAATATGTAAAGCAAATAACTATTTCCTTATTACTAGTACTAGAAGATTTTCATTTCCTTCCCTTTCTTACAGTGTGGGGCCCCTCTCATGAGAGAGAGTTTTTCAGGAACCCCTGGGACATGAGTCCCTCCCAGGAGGTGCAGTACCTCAGGAACTGCTCCGTCCTGGGCTGCACACAGAGTCACGTCTGCTGTGGGAACAGTCACCTCCCCTGGCACCGGCTCCTCCATGGCTGCAGAGCCACATCTGCCTCACTGTGGTTCCCCATGGCTTACCAGGGGACAGGTGCCATCTCATCATGGCTTGCAGGTCAGCTTCTGCTTGGGACCTCCTCCCTCTCCTTTCTCACTGGCTTTTCTATCTCTGTTCAGGTATTGCTCTGTCACACTTACACTCACCCCCCCTCTTCTGCCCTGTAGCAGTTTCATTTTCCCTTTCTTGAATATGTAAATTGCAGAGGTGCATTCACTGTCACTGATGGGCTCAGCCTTGGCAAGTGGTGGGGCTGGATTTAGGGAGCTGAGAGACTTTCCGGCAGCTTCTGATGGAGGCCACTCCTGGGGCCCCTCCCCTGCTACAAAATCCTTCCTACCTTGACCCAAAGCACAGTCCCTGAAGGGGCTACAAGAAAGCTGAGGAAGGACTTGTGTAAGCACATGAAGCCATAAGGGAAGGGGAGTAGTCTTAAGCTGGAGGAAAGTAGGTTTAGGCTAGGAAGAAATTCTTTAGTGGGACGGTGATGAGACATTGGAACAGGTTGTCCAGGGAAGTTGTGGATGTCCCCTCACTGGGAGTGTTTTAAGGCCAGGTTGCATGGAGTCAGGGTCACCCATGTCAGAGGGTTTGGAACTAGGTGACCTTTAACAGCCCTTCCAACCCAAACCTTTCTATGATCTATGAAAGGTAGTTAATGTTCTTATTTGGGAAATGTAGAATTGAATTTTTTCTTTTTCTCATGGACCACTGATTCCTTCTCTTACACTCAGTTTTTCCTTAGAAATGTGAAAGTTCCTACAATCAGTTTAATACCAAATTCAGTTATTTAAGCACATAAATCATGAGGTTATTGGGAGAACAGTAGTGTGTCATAAAAAATTACAATACCTAATACAAATGAAGTTAAGAATTACTTCACCTGGCTGTATACAAACTGGTCAAGTGTACAAGCATGCATACAAGGAATTTAATCTTTAAAATAGTTTTCTGATGACTCTTAGTCTAGATAGCAAAAGGGTAGAAGCAATTTGTAGGCAGTCAAATTTTTTAAGCTTTACCAAAAGCATAGTAAGCTTGTAAGATAATGCCTACAGAATCCCTAGGGTCTGTCGACAAAATGGTCTCTAGAAATAAAAATAATAGGCTAGAAACCAAAACTAACCAAATAAAAAACTACCAGCACTGCATCAGCCCTACAATAACTATTGAAAGAAGCCCAAAAGCAACTCCATTTTAAGACAGTTCTTGATCATATTTTTAAAATAAAAGAAGCAGTAAGTATAGTATAATATAGTATAGTATAGTATAGTATAGTATAGAATAGTATAGTATAGTTAGTAAGAAACTGGATTTATTAGCCCAGGAGACCCTATGGGTTTATATTTTTAGTATAAACTTTCTGAATAAGATTGCTATAGTTAAAAAATATGATAGGTAAGTACAGACAAGGGAAATGAATGCTTCATGATGGTGAGACCCAGTGGTAATCATATTGTCTTGAATCATCGCTAAAGAGCCCCAGTGCCACCTCACAGACTCATCACTAGCTGAGGCTTACTTTCCTAGGGGTCAGAAATTTTACACATAGCTACAGTCACAGACATTTTGCTCCAGTCCTTCATTAACATTTGTGTCAGAATTATTTTTTGTGGTCTGGGTTTTCCTTGTTGAATGGGAGGGAACTTCTAATTTTTAATGTGACTTACTCTTCTCTTATCCATCATACTGCTCTTTAGATTATTCCATGAGTCTCAGAAAAGATACGGGTATCTTTTCATGCTAATTCTGGGTTTGCATTCAGACAAACTCTTGCAAGTTTAAAAGGAAACTGTTTAGAATAAATTAATCAAAACACAATAGCCTAATGTGATTCCATCAATACAATATGTAACAAAATCATGCAGAAACCTAGGGATAGCTGCCACTTGAAACTCAAAAGCTCTGAACATGATCCAAGGTGTCCTGATGTTCATTTCCAAATGTGTAAACCTGCAGGTTAAGCATTTGAGAAACGGTTTTTGAGCTAGATATGATAAATAATTATTTTACCATCAGAAGACCTCTTTAGAAAGCCATATTCATAAGCCCACCTAAAGCTATTTGAGGTTATATTGATTTTAGAGACACCCATATGTTTCTATATGTTCTCTGCCAAAACCATAATGCAATATTTGAATAGCTATAGAAATTACTTATAAAAATCTATATAAATACAGTCATATGACTATCTGGCTCTATAATATCTACATAAAAATAATATTTGAAGACATATAGCCAACCTTCAAGTTTAGCAGCTATGAGATTTTGGATTCATTCTTTCTTGATGTTTGCAAGGACTGTTTTTTGTAGGCCTTATCCTTTATGGGATTTGCATAAAACAGATGTTTCTCACAAAAGATTCAAACTGTTATGTTCATTAAATTTAAATTTTATGACAAAGTTATCCTTACAATGAAATTTCTAAAAGTAACTAAACATATTTTTATTCATATTTCTTGCTGCTCTCTAGTTGTAAAGGGATATGTAAAAGCCAAAGCTACTCTTTATACCTTCCCTGAATATTAATAAATTAAAACACTGCCTTACTCATGTGAAACAATTTGCTTTTGAAAAAGCTTTAAAATATTGCTTGTCCTTAGTTTTGGATGATATTGAAGGAATTTGAAGGAAATAAGAGTATAATGTGAAAGCAATAATAAAATGCCTTTTAATAAAGTCAAAGTACACAGTGATACTCATTTGAATCTAAAACTAATGATTCTTTTGAGCTAAGAAAGACAAAACCATAATAAATAAGGCTATTCAATCTTATAATGGTGGTCAATTGTAGTCTTCATGGCTTAAATGGTTTAAGGGGTTTAAAATGCTCACTCTATATCGAATTTATAAAACTAACATAAAATGCAGTGAATGTTTCCCCAGCAGCGAAGCACTTAAAACAATTAAAAAACTCAAAACAACAACAACAAAAAACCCAAAAAACAACAACAACAAAAAGCACAAACAAAAACCAAATAGAAAGCCACACAAAACCTCAAACAAACATTAACATATTTATACCAGGTAAACAAAAATGTTCTGCAGTTTTGATTATATCATTAGATAAGCTAGAGCATATCTTTTCAAAGAAGTGAATATTGATACAAAGATTTGGAGCAGTTAAGAATCTAATTTTTAAATGCCATAGTTTTAAAGCTTTTTCATTATAAGGATACCAGTAATAAAGCCTACTGAAAACAGCCTGGAATGAAGTCATAGCTTCAGGGGATTTCATTGAGATCAAAGCAGTGGATGATAAATACTCAACTTAAATATGACTCTTTCTTTGCTGCTCTTCAACAGAACTTAAAATTCAATACAGCTGAACTCCAATTTGAAATCCCCAGGAATTTATTTGTCAGAATTTCAAGCTCTGCTTTTTTATCACTAGTGTCAAAATTCTGTGGTACTGTAGCACAACTAGATTCACTTTATACAGCACATAAACTAACTGGAACTGTGATGTCTAAAACTCTTCCATGTACAGATTCATTAAAGATTTTGAGTTAAAACTGAAACCAATCAGTAGTTCATATCTGAAAAGCAAGTTCTCTGAGTTTCGAATCAATCTCTTCACCAGGACTGCAGACTTAACTCAATCCTCTGGCTTATGGACTTTTTTTCAAGGGAAAACATATCTTTTAATATTAATGCTTTATTATTCCTTATTTTACTGCACCCTCATACTTTTTTGAACATATGCAATTTTATTAGACCATTCTCAATGCTCAAACAATTTTCCAATAGTGTTGATCCTTCTATTTATACTCAGTGCCCAAACACAGTGGAAATTAAAACTCCTCTAAAAGCCTACTTCTTCCAATTTGATCAACAATCAATCTAAATTAATGATTGAATTTTTAATTTAATACCAAGTAAAATTTTCCAACAAGAAATATCTAGTAGCTTGTGCCTCAATAGAGAGAGGGTTTTATCGGTTTGCCGAATATTGTTACAAAGGCTGCATTTTCCAGTCAGTATCTTTATCTGAAAATTGGAAATTCATTATAATCTAATATGATATTAAGTGGTCTCACTGGGAAGAGCAGTTTTCACGTGTAAAGATTTGCAATCTCATTTACTTGTGTAGACTCACTAATTTGATTGTAATCATATTACTTATAATTTTGTTTGTGGCAGATGTACATCAGAAATGATATACAGGTGAGACTATCATGTATTAAATCAATTTAATCACAATTAAATATTTCAAGGTTTAGACTTCTGTAAAAACCTCATTCTTACAGAAACAAAGTAAAAAAACTAGAAAAGTTATATACCTGTCTCTAAGCAAAGTTAAAATGACAACATTATTATTGAGCCTCAGAAAGTTTGCTGGAGACACAAAGCTGTGTGCTGTGGTGTGGTGTGTGGTTGAAACGCTGGAGGGAAGAGATGCCATCCAAAGGGACCTTGACAGGCTTGAGAAGTGTGGGGTGGTGGGGTAGCTGGGAGAAAAGAATGAGGGAGAGAAAGAGAGGGATATCAACACCCACGGATCCAGCGATCTTTCTTCATAAAATCATAGAATCATCCAGGTTGGAAAGGACCTCTGAGATCATCAAGTCCAACCCTTAATCCACTATCACTGTGGTTTCCAGACCATGGCACTGAGTGCCACATTCAGTCTCTCTTAAAAACCTCTCAAGAGGGTCCCCTTTCCCTACCAAAAAGGCCATTGTGGACCGATCATTAGCGATCGTTACTCATTGTTACTGGTTGTTATTGGTCGTTATTGGTCATTATTGGTCGTCAGCCAGTGCTCCACTGGGGTGAGAACCTCCACCTGACCTTTTCAGTCAGTGTGAGTGAATGCCCTAATATTCCATTTGCTGAATTGTCATTTGAGGCAAAGAAAATTCAAAATTCTACCGAATGGAACCTCACAATGTCTCATCCCTAGATGATGATGGATCTTCTCAGGTCCCATGGACTTCTGCACTTTCAGGTGCTTTAAAAGTTCATGAACCTGCTCAATGGATAGGTCTGAGAACAGTTCAATGAGGGAATTATTTGGGTTTTCACATATGCCATTGCTCCTTTACGGTCCTCTTTGTGTTGAGATCACCTTTGAACCCATAACTGGACACAGATCACGCAGCTGTACTATGAAATGGCAAAATAAATGTTTTCTGTAGCTGTCCATCATCAGATGAAAATTAATACTGAAACCATCTATATATAATCTACCACAAAATCTTGAGAAAGGTATCTTAAACAAGCATCTGATTCCTGTCCTGAGAGCTGTCTGTGAACATTGGGTGTGCTTCTTCTATTTAAGAAAATGTATCATAATAATTTTCTTAAAGCTACACACATCTTGCAATAACTTGATGTTACTCTTCACCCTCTTAATACCATTGCTAAGATCAAAGTTCTACAGCAAATGAGAAATATCAAGCTTAGTTTAAAAGTAACAATATTAAATGCTATTATCTTGTTTCAATAAGAGAAATACTCTAGTTTATTAATAAAGCAAACTAATATAAAGTAACATTCACCCAGAAAATACAGGTAAATAATTGAGTCACGTAAATTTAAGGACTTACATACAGAAAAACTTAGCAACTTTTATTAACATAAGTCTGTATTACAAATTAAAACTAGCACGGTTATGTTGGTCAAACAGTAGAGAGATATCAGCTGCAACTGATGTGGGTGGAAGACTCCTTGTAACATTTATATCCTCCAGCTGCTTATTATCATCCTTTTGCCAGCAGAACCTGGAAGGCAGTAGCCTTCAGCAGAGTGGTTCCTGTGATTTATCTTTCATCCTCTTCACACAAAATCACTCAGGTAAGCACAAGCAATTTAAATAGTTGGATCTAGGCTAAGGGCAGATATCCTCTTTTAGATCCAGCTGTGCTGGTCATTGTTGTTCCTAGTCCTCTCTATGCTGTAGTCTATGCTACTTAGACTGTCCAACCAAACTGTAGATGTCTCAGGACTACTTCTGAGACAAAATAACTGAGACCCACATACACACAATTTAAGCTCCATTGTTAACTGGATTGTTGCAGGTTCTGTGGCAGTCTCTGCTATAAGCAGCTCAGCATATTTTCTGTATCCTTTGGAAACCTGACTACCTTTCCTCTGAATGTGGATTAGACAGAATTTGCAAAAACACTTTACTAGTTGAGGTGTAGATGGGAGTAAGCTCCAACCAGTGAAAAAAGGACAGGTAATTCCCACTGCTATCACAGCACCTGTAGTGAGGTTTGTTATAGCTTTAGGCAGTGAAGATGGGCAAGAGATGTGATCCCTGATTGGCATGGTTTGTTGTAAGGTGAAGAGGCTTTACAGACACCGTTATAAAGTTGCATTAGTTCTGTTTGAGCCTCACGTAGGAAAGACATTCTACATTTGTTCACAGCATGCTGTATCATCAACATTAGTATCATGGTGTCAGTAAAATATTTGATACTGCATCAGATCTCAGCTTCCAATGTACTACCCAAAAATATTCTAAATAAAAGAAAACGGCAGTAAAAGCAATATATTAGACACTTTTACTTATGTTCTACCTACTGGTATTAAATCTGAGACTTATTAAATTTAGTGCAATTAAATGTGAGAATGTTAGGAAGCAAACTGCAATTTGCTGAGCTCACCTATTCAAAACATAAATCTTCCTATTAAAAGCCAGACTTTTCAGAACATAAGAAACAAAGATTCACCTTGTTGTGGTTTTAGAGATGAAAATGATAATATGGATACATTTAACTTCTATTTTATTAAATACAAGAAATCATATTAGGAAAGGAAGACTTGTGGCACATTGAACACAAAGTTTTGTTAGAACTGTGTGTATTATAAATGCTTTAACAATAAATACTGTGTTCATTTTGTAACTGTTAAAACTGCTGCTAGGCAGCAGTCTTGCCTCCATGTGAAGGGATTTAGCAAAAGACCTTTCACTCGGGCTTCTTCTGGCCACACAGTAAGAAGGGGCTGGACAGAAGCACAGAGCTCAGCTGCAGGGCACACATAGAGAACAAGAGGAGTCCCTTTTACCAATGACTTTCAGCCACTGTAGGTCATTTGTTTTCACACTGCACTTTCTGCATGTGCCAGCAATACAAAGAGTCTGTGACTCGAGTTAGTGATCATTTGAACTGAAATGAACATCGTTCAACAAAAGGTACTGAACATTGCTTCAGCATGATTCTGAAAAAATGTAACCCAGTTATATGAGCTTAAGTGAGCTCACAAAGAGGCAACGTGAATACAGTAGGGAGGCCACTTATAGTGGTCAAGTGTCTTTGTGCCAGGTTTGTTGGGAGAAACTTAAGCTGGTATCTTCATTGATTAACATGTAGATTAACGTGCTGTAGTAACACATCCATTTTTTCATGTGGAAATACTTATTATTTAAATTTTGCTCTGCTGTGACATTAACTGGCAAATTTTGAGCCCTGAGGAGAAGGACTTGGGGGTGATGGTGGACCAGAAGCTTAACATGGGCTCTCAATGTGCAGCCCAAAAAGCCAACCATGTCCTGGGCTGCATCAAAAGCAGCATAAACAGGTGGTCAAGAGAGGGGATTCTTCACCTCTATTCTTTTCTTGTGTGACCCCACCTGAAGTACTGGGTCCAGTTCTGGAGTCCCCAACATAAGGACAAATAGTTCCTGAGCATGTCCAGAGCAGAGCCACAGAAATGATCAGAGGGCTGGAGTACCTCCCCTATGAAGATAGGCTGAGAAAGTTGGGATTGTTCAGCCTAGAGAAAAGGAGGCTCCAAGGTGACCTTTTAGTGGCTTTCCAATACTTGGAGGGGGCCTACAAGAAACCTGGCATGGGTGTATGGTGAGAGGACAAGGGGAAAATGGTTTCAGACTTGAAGAGGTGAGATATAGGTTAGACATTAGGAAAAAATTCTTTACTTTGAGAGCGGTAAAAGGCTGGCACAGGTTGCCCAAGGAAGCTGTGTCTGCCCCCTCCCTGAAAGTGTTCAAGGCCAGGTGGGATGGGGCCTTGAGTAACCTGGTCTGGTGGAAGGTGTCCCTGCCCATGCAGGGGTGTTTGAACCAGATGATCCCTTTCCATCCCTAGCCATTCTGTGATTCTATGAGTTTTTACTTTTACAAGAATCTTAAGTGAATTAATGGCAGTGAATAAATGTCCTTAAATATAATACAGTAAAAGCATCAATTTTAAATGCTGAAACATTTTCTGAGATATTTAGTTCCATATACCATTGCTAGTTCCGAGAGTGGCAGGTTAGCTTTTACTTTGATTACTCCAACTTCTCCTTTAGTCTCTCTGATGCTAATTAGCTCTTTAATCTGTTCAAATCACAGCTGCTAAAATTATCTTCCTCATGTCTCATTTTTCTGTTACATGTCAATGAAGAGTCCATGTACTGATGCCCTCTTCCACAGTGCTTTAGATGTAAGATCTTAATCTTCCTCAAGACCTTATATAATTTAGACCTGACTTTGTTTTATGATACCTCTTAATCTCTTCTATTCACTACCACATATGAAGGTCTCAGTGCTGTGTTCTCTCTCAAAGAAATCTACTTCAGATTTTAATGCCAATTAATTTGCATACAGTGTACTCTTTGTTTCAAAATTTTGTTATTCAAAATTTTAAAAAAGAAATTATCTGATCTTATTAATAGTTATAACAGTTAGAGAATATGGAAGAAGCAGTGTGATAAATGTTCAAGTCACTATTACTTACTCCTACTGAGAATATACTATTAATACATTTTTTACAGTAAAAGCATACACTGATAGTTATTAATAAATATTGATAATTAATGAAAAGTGATAACACTATACCTACCTTTTATTTACTACCAAATACATACTGCAGATTTTGTTCTCAAAACCTGGTTTGTCTAAGTACACTGCTGGTCTGCTTTTCATAACAATTAGGTGTTCAGAGTCTTTCACTACTTGGGTGCTGGAAATCAGACTTCCAAATGGAAAACAAAAAACATTCCTTCTCCTTTCTGAAAAAAAAAAATAATTTGGGGTATTATGCACATAGAGTAGTATTATTTGGCTTGCATATCTATTAACCATCTATGCAGCCCTTTTGTATCAGTACAAAATATCTCAGAACATATTTCAACATTCATTAATACTGACAATTTATCATCACTACCTCATAGTTAGCGTGTTGGTGACCACAACTCTCACAGAGAACTTCTAAATGATGTCCCCTAGGATGACATTCTGTGGCATACTCAACCTTACTGGTAAGGTCAGTGACAAAGATTTGCTTTCAACATTGTAATCCACACCAAGAGTGACTGCCAGACTACTCAACATGACAGAAGCAAGAAAAGGCTTTTCATTTGTAAATGACAGAAACAAGCCAGACTGGGAATTCCAATCTTTGCCCAGCTATGAGCATCTTTGAACAGAATGGATCACTATGTCTTGAACTGGTTTAAGATGTAGAAGATGAGATGCTAGTTCTGGCTCCATAATCCTCAGTATAACTAAGTAGAAAGGTGTTCTTAAAGAAAGAGTTAATGCCTTCCCAATGATTCTGACATGAATCCAGGTATTTATAATCCTTCTGCAAGGAAATACCACTTGCCTTCTTACTGTGGGAATACCTTACTTCTTACTTCTCACTGTGGAAATATCACAGACTTCTTAATCCTTTATTTACTACCTGTCTCTTAGCAGCTGCAGATGCTCCTTTAAGCCCCGTTTGATATAATTGCAATATCTTCTTTTTGATACAAACTTTCTGGAACAGCATGTCTGTAGCTATGTGCCAAGTCCTTAAATCATACAAAGAAAATACATAACAAATATATTTCTCAAGTGGATGTTTTCTGTATGCTAAAAAAACCCTCAAATTATCTCAACTCATTTTTGTAGGCATGCATACTCTTGTGATACACTTGTGAGGATCTAGAAATCAAAAATTTATTGGCATGAAGAAAAACTAAAACCCCACAAAATTCAGAGACTCCAGATCAGTTACTAGATAAAAATGATTTTTGGTCTGCTAGGACTTGTTCCTAAATACAGACCCCAAGAAAGCTGAAGGTAAATAGGGCTCAAATTTTGGTTTTGTTTCTATTTTTCATTTTCAAACAGTTCAAATGGCTATTATCAGTTGTATGTTTAGAGACTAAGGCCAATTTTAGGCAAATACTAATAGCCAGCTCTACCTTAGGTTAGCACATACAAAAATCTGAACTCTACCCGGCTTCCAGATAACAGTTTCTATTTTAGTCCTTCTTGTCCTTGCAATTTATTCTTCTCACTGCCATGACCTTACAAGTTCTCTTTTTCAGGAGCAGTAGAGGTAGAAATGGCCTTCTCTAGCAGAATGAAGGCCTATTCAAATCCCATCTAGGAGAAAAGAAATTGTCTTGCCCCTTCTTTAATTGTATGGATGATGAATATCAACAAAACCATATAGAAGATGAAAGCTTGGCTTCAGAATCATGTAGATGCTTTAATATACTTTATGTAAAGCCTCCCGCTTTCAAGAAAACTTAAAAAAAAAACAAAAAAAACCTCCATAACCCAATAGTAAAATAAAAGAGCAAACAACCCTCAGTGTTAGAAGAATGTTGTGAAGATTACTTACATAAAGAAATAATTAAGTTTGAAAAGGAAGCAAATACATGGACACCCGTATGAACTGAATAGAAAGCACTGAAGATATCCCCATGAGCTCTCTTCAGTCACTGAGTAAGAAGTCTTAGTAATAATGTGTTCCTTTTCAGCACAATAATCTCAGTTATGAAAGCTTTTAAACAAAACAGTAATGACTACTGTGTACTTAAAAATAATGCAAGGAAATTGTTCTCTCAACACTGAAACAAATTACTTCCTTGCTGTCATGAAATTAGCAGTTCAGGTTTTGCCAGTGAAACAGGAGAAGAAATAGTAATAAAGGATTCAGTCAGTCAGTTAAAAAAAAGAAGAAAAAATCTTTTGCTTTTCATGCTAAGGTCATCACAAGGATGATGTTCATGTGGAGTCATGGACAGGAAATTCAATATATCATTATAAACTCTTATGTTTTCAAATATCAATGCAATTTCATTACTGTAATAAAAATAATAGAAGGGACTTGATTCAGTAGTGTATTTACAGGTCAGATTTCATAATACTTACCTTTCAGGCATTGCCTTGCCTAGAATCCAGTTTCAGTTGGTTAGTTCCTGAATGAGGCCAAAGTATAGTACCTAAAAACTATAATAATTGCCTTCAAAATTATAATAGCTATCCAAATAATAATTATTTACTTGCCCAGAAGTTTTTTTTTAAGAAATGGATCATAGAGAAAACCACAGTATGCCTCTCCTCAGCTCTCATGATGTTCCTCAGATGTTCAGTGCTGCAGTGTCTGTGCTCCAGGCTGGATAGCTACACAAGGTTTGCACTAATTTAGGACAGTTCTAAGCACTACCAGCATGAAGACTTCTGGGGAATATGGGCAAATATTTGCTACATGGATGCAAATAAACTAGGTGAAAGATCTGTTTCTGCTACTTAGAGAGCAAAGGAAGCTTAGAAAGGAGGTTCTTGCTCTTGTCAGCTGCAGAGTTCCCATCTGGGGCTGAGTAATTGACTGTAGCTGGGTTTCCATTCTATTTAAGTGCAAACTCTACCATATTACCTGAAATCACCAAAGGCATTGTCAACTAATGCACTGAACTTTTCCCAAAAAGGGACTAGCAGCACAACACTGTCATGGAGAAATCAACTGGTGGAAGACACTGCTCCTTTTTCACTTCTTTTTAGACTGTAGCTGCCAACTTATAATAGAGATAAGCCTAGTACATGCAAACACGTAAGCCATGGGTTCAAAATTTACTTTCAAGCCACCATAGCAAAGCTGAGGTTATCATCAAGGAGAGTTTATCAACAGCATGGTCTAGGAACACTTATGAAACTGAATCAGGAAAACAGCAAGATTCCACTTTTTTTCCCAATCAGTTTTGTGAATTGGATTATATTTAACATTTAATATCCATCTACTCAAAGTATTTTACCATGTCCTTACTTTTAAACTTAAGTGAGGAAAAAAACAAGCCTGGTAGTTTTTTATGATATGTTTTGGAGGTTTACTTGGTTTTGCTCGGACTGAGTTTATTTTCCTTATAGCAGATGATATAATTTTTGACAAAACCAATATAGATAACTAATGTTTTAGATTCTGCTGAGCAGTGTTTGCACAGCATCAAGGTCTTCTTTGTTTCTCACTCTGTCCCCGCAGTGAATACACAGGGAGAAGTGGTGGGTGTTCAAAATAAGTTGGGAGGGGATGCAGCCAGGCAGACCTGAACTAACCAGAAATATTCCATCCCAAATAACATCATGCTCAGCAATAAAAGGGAAAAGAGGGGGGTTTAGGAGGGTTAGTCATCTTTTGCTTAGAAACTGGCTGGCCATCTCTCTAACTATGGAAGTTGGGGAGTGATTATCATTGTATCACTGCTATTGCTTTCTTCTCTCTTCCTTTTGCCTGTCACTTATTAAACAAATATTACCATTTTCTTCTATCTTGATGCACAAGTTTTATTGCTTTTATTCTTCCTCTCCTTCTTCCCAGGGGGATAGGAGAAGAAGTGAGCCAGTGGCTGTGTTGTGCCGAACTGCCTACTGGGGTTAACCTGTAACAGAAGGAAAAAGCATTGTTTCAGCTAATGCAAAAAGGCACAGTTCAGCCCTGCTCTCATTCTCAATTAATTCAGATCAGTGTCTTTCCTGGGAGATATGAGATCTCTGCTGATTTCATTTTGAGAAAGAAAAAAAAAAGAACCTAGTTATGTGGCCTCTACCACCTACAAGGCTTTAATACACTGTAAAAGGTGTTTACTTCAAGTAAATATGGTTGTTTCTAAATTAGTTGTTTTCTAAGAAATTAGGTGTTCTATCATTTAAAGTACAGTTTCCTTCTGGGTATTAAAAAATCAGATTACTGGTGTGTTTTGCTTTTTATCTAGAAGACTTATTAAATGCTTGGTACTAAGCTCTGCCAGGGGAGGTTTAGGTTAAATATTAGGAAAAATTCTTTATAGAGAGGGTGATCAGGCATTGGAATGGGCTGCCCAGGGAGGGGGTGGATTCTCAGTCCCTGGAGGTTTTTAAGAAGAAACTGAATGTGGCATTCAGTGTAATGGTCTGGGAAACATGGCTGATTCTATGATTCTATAAATTGTTCCATGTGCAGTCCATCTCCTCTTTGCCTCCTTCCTTTAAACTAGCTAAGCTTACTGCCTGGTATCTCATCTGCTTTACAGAATCACAGAATCAGCCGGGTTGGAAAGGACCTCTGAGATCACCAAGTCCAACCCTTGATCCACTACCACCGTGGTTCCCAGACCATGGCACTGAGTGCCACATTCAGTCTCTTCTGAAAAAGTCTGGAAATGAAACTGGAAATTTTCTGTTGTTATTGTGTATCTATTGTGTATCTACTTTTGTGTTATTATGCTTACTGCGTTGGCATAACAACTCAGAAGTAATTAAATGTTTTTGAGATTCTTTTATTTTTGCTGTCTCTATTTCATACTTCCTTTTTACTAAAGCAAGAAAAAGCTGACATCTAACTGTTCAAAACTGATATTTCTCTCCCTGTTACCAAACAATAATAAATTACCCCATTTTCTGGGTTAACCTGAAAGTTCTTTAGTAGTTTTCTGTTTTTCTCTTCTGTGATCTGGCTTGAGGACATTGATTCTGAGCCACTTGATTTCAGAATCCTGGGAAGACTTCAGCAAAAATCATATCTGGTATAAATTATGGATGAATCATTTTAACATGTTCTACATCCTCCTGTGTTGTGATGTCTGCTTTGCTTTTGTCCAGTAATCTACTGGTTTGAACATGTACAGATGTAACAAGAGTTTTATGTTATCAGAAAAAGAGGATCAAAATCCTTTTCACATCTTGCTTTGGTTACAGAGCAAATAATGGGATATTCATGGCTTTTCAGAAATCATTGTTTTGTAGAGAGAAATATGAGATTGCTAGAGTCATGAAGCTGCACTGTAGTGCAGGGGTTAAATACCAAAACCAAAACCAAACAAAACAAAATAAGGAAATTTGTTCTACTAGTAATGGTTACTGGTGTTGAAGTTGAACATGCAAGTTCCTTGTTCAGTAACTCCAGAGAAGGTGGCCCTATTTTGATAACTTTTCCTATTTAGTTAGTTATTTGTAGTTACAAAAAGAATACAACTATGTTGTAGTTGCCTGTATTGAGTCCTAATACAAAGTATGGAAAGCCATAGGCAGGAAAGGACTTTTCTTCTAACTGTATTTTGGCACCTTGACAAGTTGGTACTGACAGCTGCTCTCTATTACAGAATCAGAGGGAAGCACTCAAGGAATAGCTTGTCTGAGCACTTCCACATGAACTAGTAACTATAATTATATTTGATCCTTAATTTAATAGATTGTATAAGAGTATGCTCATCAAGATCTGGAAGACTCCATGAAGCATTTTCCTATTCTTGGCTTTTTTGGGTTGTTTTGTTTTGTTTTTTGGTTTTTTTTGTTTGTTTGTTTGATTTTTTTCCCCGAAAGCAATCTACTTCCTCTCCTATCCTTTATGTTAAAGGAGACAAGAGGTTAATACTATTACTGTGGTTAGGACAGTTAAGTAAAGAATGAGTGACTGTTATCTCTCTTGATGTATAATCTGCAAGTTTTAATTGAGTAAGTCAGAGCACCTTATTGCAGAACTGGTTTGTCACTGAATTGGTGTGGAGAAAAATGGTGTTTAAGATGCAGGACAGATGCTGGTTATTGAATGTCTGCTCTAATAGATGGGAGTGTGTGTTTAGCACTTGCTGTTAAGGAAATGAAAGCTACTATAAAGGTCCTATTTGATATATGACAAGTCTGTTCTAAAGAATTTCTGTTTCCTTATTAAAATAAAACTTGGGTCTGGTGAGCTAAATGCTTCTTATTGACTCAGCTTGTTATATTTAAATTGCATAAATGAAAATTGATTTTTATTATAACAATTTTTTTCAGCTGCATCAGCATTCTCCTTAAACATCTTCTTAACAGTTGCAAAAAACTTGAAGTTGTCAAATTAAGCATCCCAGGTTTGTTTAAGATATTTTTTTCACTTGGACTTCTTATTTTTGAATGCTGCTTATGTTTGGGGGTTTTTTCAGCAAAGAAACCACAGTTGTAATCAGAATATTTTCTCAAATTTACTGAGGTGTTTAAGCATTTAAAGTATGAGTCATGTGCAGGCTCAGAACTTTCTAAACAACTATTTTTTCAATAGGGCCAAGCCAGTATTCCCAGGGAAAACCTAATTAGATTATCGCTGTTCAAACTGTTCTGATTCAGTAAATCTGTTTTGCAAATTAGCTTTTTACTGAATACTGAAAAGCAGCTCTTGAGTAAAGGTATTTGAAATAGACAATATCAACCTGTAGATATCTACAGAAGGCTTCTAGTGCAAAAAGCCAAGATTCATTAGTTTTAATAGGGCAGGGTTTTTTTCATGATTTTATCTGGAATTAACTAGTGAGACTGATTAAGCTAGCTTTAAAGAAGTATCATGTTTAGGTATAATAGGGTTTTTAATTTATATCTACGTGTGTGTACATATACATACATATATAATAAGTATGTATGAATCTATACATGTGTGTCTCTATAAATGTATGTATATGGCTTTAAATTTAAGTTCGCTAAAAAGAGCTGGCATGTGACCTGGGTTTTGCAGGCAGGCAGGCTGGCAGCAAAGTCTTGTGGCTTTTTTTTTTTTTTTTAATTGGAAACAGAACTGCTGAGATACTAACAGGCTGACTCCTGTTCTTACCTCTGCTGTCAGAGTGGTCCCAAAGAGTGTTTATCAGTATGGTGATAGGCGCTTTATAAATAATATAAATATAAATATAAATATAAATATAAATATAAATATAAATATAAATATAAATATAAATATATATATAAGGTTTGTTTTGTGAACCCAGATGGCTAAAATCACATGATCTAGTTACACAGTTGTGTGTAAACTGTGTGACACTGACTTGTAGAACCCTAGCAAAGCAGAGGTGTTAAAGGTATGAGTGACAACAACAAGAGCATGACTGTTGTACATATATGAGAACATAACTGAAAATTACTCAGCTAATAAATGGAGAGTGATCTCCTGAAAGATTGGCAGCTCTCATCATAACCTGGGAAGTTCAAGAGCAGAAAGCTTGGTGTGCCTAGGGATGACATAGCAATGGTGTCTTGTACCTTTATACAAATGTCTCTTCACTGGTGTCTAGAGGAAGCCAATTGCTTCTGATTCTTTGTAATTAATACTTAAGATGTCTCAGCATTGACAACACTGCAGAAATTACAACTAGCTTGTTGGTACTAAGTATATTCTCGGCTCCTAATTTTAGATAGCTTTTGTTTTATCCAGTCACATTACTTTAAATCTGTTGTCTAAATAAAAGGGTCACTGTTTCATTCTGTTTTGGTTTTTTTTGTCTCTGCTCACTGGTATAACCTTACTGACATTAGTCCAAATGAAGAGATGTAAGCAGCTGTAATACTCATTTATCAGTGTCTTAATTTAATGGCTAGGTCACATTCCTAGTACCTTTAGAAAATTAAAAAAACAGACAAGTGAACCAAAAAAACAACTGTAATAATATTTTTATATATACTGTGTATGTGCCTTGCACCTCATCTTCACAGCCAGCTGAACTATTTTGTTCAGACAAAAATAGTTAACTCCAAGAAATAATAACACATAAAAATAAGGATAAGAGCACTTTATTGGTTTGGTTTTGTTTTTTTAACAGTACATGATTAGCTAGCACTCAGGGACCTGTACATTGAGAATCAATGATCAGCAATACAGCAGGCATGCCGATCGATAGACACAAAATGTTAATAAAGGAACAGCAATTTGTGAATGCTCATCCTTAACAAACCCCCAAAAGTCTTAATGACAAGGACACATTCATACATGCATACAAGGCACAAGCGCTCCACTCATGCTTCAAAGGACACGTGTTACAACCAGGCATCATCTCTTAGCACCGAGGGGTACCCTGCTTGCACATACCTGTGTTGGAGATGTGGGTGCTCTAGCTTGATGTGTACCCATGAGGCCCTCTCCTTGCACCTTGCCAGTGCACACACAGGTGATGAAGCTCCCCAGAGGACCAAGTGACATTCCAATCCCCAGAGACCTGGGTCCCTATGTACTCTGCCCCATATTGTTAAACTAGGAGCTGATGCAGACTCCTCGTGGCATCCAGTGGGGAGGCTGCTTGGTCCAACCTGGACAAAGGCCATTATGTCCCTGAGAGATTGCTGGCAGCACCAATCCATTTTAAGTTAATTTCTTTCTTCTCACCTATAGAATTTCTTATGATTCTTTCAAATTCCATTTCAAGATGACTTAGCTTTTTTTGGTTTATTTTCTTAACCAAAATTTTCATGGTCATCCCCCATTGTTGTTCAGTCCAAGAGATGTTAATCATCTTTGATATTATCAGTGTGTTTGGTTGGTTGGTTGGTCAGTTATTTTTCAGAGCATTTTTTGCAAGTTGCTTTGAGTACACACACATTTATGTACACTGTTTACATTCACATCCCTGTCTTATCAGATTTTATTACCGAGGCTGTTTTACCAAGGGAGAGCTGTTAAGGCTTCTCCACAAAGATGTAGTGCATCTAGTTTATATGCCACCACAACACTGTTACAAGAGCAGTTGGAACTCAGGTTGCATTCAGATCTCATCTGTTTCAGCAAAATATTAAAGTCTGATGACAAAGGACCTTCCAGATCTCTGCAGATAGCTGAAATGACAGAATGACACCTTATATCCCATACTCAAGATGTACATGTGTGGACAGATTTATTTTTGTGGAGTTAACCATGTGCAAATTCTGTTTTTCCAGGCCCTCTAAATAATAGCATTTTCTTGTGGCTTGCATCAGCACAGCATGAGATGAGGTTTAGTGTGTCGTTTTTTTCTACAAGTTGTTATAAAAAATGCACAACTAACTTTTAAGGTCATCTTCCAGATGTGTTAGAAGCAGGGAAAATAACACTTAGAAGCAGCTATGTCTTCAGCTGCTGAAAGGGTAGATGCTGGGGGATTTGTTTTCTATAGTTAACTTCATGCATAAGTGATTTTTTTTAAATATTTTTTCCCCTTGGTACTGGTTGCACACAAATTCTATTTCTTCTCTGTGTTTTATGATCACTATGGTTATGAGCCTATGTAGCCTCAATTTCAGCTATGTTTTATTTCTATTCAAGGTATCTTAATTTTACCAGAGTAATGTGAAGTAAATATTCATTTTTATTCATAGTTTATTTTATTCCCCAAGACTGATCTATTGATAATTTCTGAATGTAGCCTGTCATTTATCCTGCTTATACATCTTCTGGACAGATACTGTGTGAAGAGCGAACCTACAGTAAACTTCGAGGTGTGTGAGTTTTTGTTGTCTTGAGACAATAAAATCTTGTGTGCTATGACCAGTGCTCACTGGAAGTCTGCATGCCTGTAAGATATTGGATAGGAGTCTACTCCTGTACCTTCCTGAGCCCTAATTTATCTGGTTAGCAGAGTGGTGGCTGTCATGCACCCTAACCTCCTACACAAGCCTAAGGCTTTGCACAGATATCTCTCACTTCAGCTGCCTAAACACTTTCTAAAATCCAGCCACAGGGGGAAATTTTATGATGGGGCTTGAGTTGAACTCATGCCCCACGTATCTTAAAAGGAGAAAGTTTTTATTCCTGCTCTTTCTGCTGGCTCTGCTTGTCTTTCTCTGCAATAAGTAAATTCAGTTTTCTCAGTCTGTTGGAGAACTCTTCTATTTGGTTTTTTTGGGGGGAGCGGGGGGATATGTGATTGGTTTTGGGTTTTTTTTTCTGTTTGTGTTGTTTTGAAGTTTGTTTTTTTTAAGCGTGTTTTGTTTAAGTTTCGTGTTTTTTCTGTGTGGTGTTTAGCTCTTTTTTGGGGGTTGTTTGTTTCTTATCCCAGAGTTTGGTTTGTGTGGGTTGTTTAGGGTCTAGTGGCTTTGGTTGTGATTTGACTTATACAGTACAATTGAATGGGCCAAAGGAATGCTAATGGAAAGGTGACAATGAAGCATGGGGATGCTCTTCTGGCATATTGGTTTCTAAGTGTAAGAGGTACTTACTTTAAGTTCTAAATGTTCTTTGAGAACAAAGCCAGATTTTTATGTTCATACAGAACCCCGTCTCGTTCCTGAACTGAGGATCCCATCTACTGCTGTAGTCTGAGCTATAAATATTTTGTATTGCTAAGCACTAGAACATCAATCTGTAAGAAAAGGAAAAATAACCCATCATGGACCATGCTCCTCAACATCAAAGCACTAATGTACTTTCATATGATTGGATTAATCTTACAGAATTATTCTTTTGCACAATAATTGCTATAATGTGCCTCTAAGCTTTACTGAAATAAATAATCACAGCCATAATAATATAAACCAAATACAACATCTTTCAATTTTTTTTACTTTAAAAATTAATCTACCCTTACAGCAATTTTCTTTGTTATACATCACTTGAAAACATTTTGCCTGCTTTTACTCTGTCCTCATACTTTCATGTTTTAACTTCACGTTTAAGTAGTTTCTACATCTATGTAAATTCTTCACTCTTTTCACTAGATTTTTAACAAAAAAACAGGGTCATTTTTATGTATGTTGTAAGAATGTGACATTTCAAGGAGAGCCCTCACCATAAAGATATGACCCCAGGTCTCTTGGACACCTTATACTACTAGCAGAAGATGAGCAGAAGCTATTCTTCTGCTTTGGAATAAAATAGCAAGAGATTAATTCTACTGAATATATACAAGTGCAGAGGACTGGATGACATGCTTCCAAAGGGGCTGAGGAAGATAGGCAATGTTATTAGAGGGCAATTTTTTATTACTTTTTATAACAAAAGATTGTGCTTTTTATAAACTTTCTTAAAGGTCATGCTGATGCTTGTGAAGAATTTTGATGACTGTAAAAAGGCAGATGTCACACTTATCTTCAGAATGGGCAAGGAGGATTCAAGACGCTACAGGCTGGTCAGCCTGACCTCAGTGTCTGGGTAGATTATGAAACAATTTGCCTGGAAGCTATCTGCAGTCACCTGATGGACTGGATTATTTATGGTCTGAAGTTGTGTTAGGGGAGGCTTAGTTTAGATATTAGGAGGATTTTTTTTACTGAAAGAGTGGTCAGGCACTGGAACAGCCTGCTCAGGGAGGTGGTTGAATCAGCATCCCTAAAGGTATTTAAGAAACATGTAGATGTGGCACTTCAAGGTATGCTCTAGTGGCTGAGATTGTAAGAGGTTTAGTTTTTTGCTTGTTATGTGTGGACTCACAGGTCCTTTCCCACCAAAATGATTCTGTGATTCTGTTATTGGGAAAGTCAAGGTGAATTATGTCTGACCAAAGTGATAGCTTTCTGTGATGAAATGACTGGCTAAATGGAATAGGAGATCACAGGTGTTGCTGTCTACCTTATTTTTAGTATGGCTTTTTACTTAATTCCTCATGGTATCCTCATAAACAAGTTGGTAAGTTGAGAACTAGATAAATGGATAATAAGATATGTGGCTGGATCATTGGGCTCAGAGGGTTGTAAGCACAGATATAAAGGCAGAGTGTTGACCCTTTACGAATGGTGATCAGCAGGCTTAAATGTGATGTCCATTACTATTGCTAATGACCTGGGCTATGCACTCTCAGCATGTTTATGTCTCAAACCTAACTGGAAGGAGCATCTGATCTGCTGGAGGATAGGGCTGCTACGAAGAAAGACCTCAATAGTTTGGAGAAACATGAACAAGACCCTCATCAAGTTCAGTAACGATAAATGCAGATGCAAAGTCCAGCATTTGGGCTGTGCTAATGCTATGCAAATGTGTAGTCTGCTGCAGACTAGAGCTAATTATCCTTGTGGACAACAAAATGAAGTGTCAACTTTATGCCCTTAGGGCAAAAGTAACCAATGCAAACTGGACTATATAGGGAAGAGTGCAGTTCACAGGTTTGTTAAAGTAACTGGTCTGTTCACTCTTCATGAGTATAGTGCTGTGCTTTGTAATGGTAGATAGAAAGGTATTGATAACACTCCAGTGTTTTGGCAGGTGCTGAGCAGTGCCCACAGAGAATCAAGGCTACTTCTCCAACATTCCCCCTGAACTATTAGGCTGGGGGTGGGCAAGATCTTGGGAGAGGACATAGGTTCACCAAACTGACCAAAGGATCACAGAACCATATATTCCATACCAGATGATGTCTGCTCAGCAATACAAGTTAAGCAAAAAGGGGGGTGGGTGGAGGAAGAGGGGTTGGGGGAATTATTTATTCAGTGTTTGTCTTCTGGAGCAACTGCAATGTGTATAAATTCAGTGCAGCAAGATTATTTCTAGCTCTTGCTCTGGTGTTTTAGGGAACATTTTTAACTCTCTTTAGAAGTATGCTCCATAGCTTCAGTGTCAGAAGGTGCTGCTGTGAGCCATCTGTCAGCAAGTTCCTATGGAGCTCAAACACCTCTAGCAGCCCCATCTCAGATCTGTTATAGTCTTCTGTTCTCACCTGCTTGGCACTGCTATTTCTGTTACAAAATTTTAATAAGAGAAAACAATTTTTTCTTCCAGATTCTTGAGGTGTGAGTGTGATCATATCTTCCCATTCTCATAAAAGAACTCTAGGATTTATGGGAGTGAGAGGAGGGATGTAAATCTCTATGAAAAGGAAGAGAATTCAGAACCTGGTCTGTTTTGTATTCAGTATCTTCCAGAAAATTCAATTTGTAAATAGGGCACTCTATTCTTTGCTTTCCAAATAAACAAGATGCTGTATTAAAAGAGAAACCTCAAAAAAAAAAAGCTATGAGAAGGAATAGGTTTGAGGTATACTGAAGCAGCATTGGTAGGTATACCACAGAGTTATGCTATTCCTAGCCCTTTCTGAACCCAACAGAACTGTGTTAGGACATTCGACATCACCTCTCTAATCTTTTATGAGCAGGGAAACACTCTCCAGCTGCAGCTCAAAGGCTGCTCTGAGTTGTTGTAACTCCATAATAAGCTCAAAGGATGTGGAGTGAGTGGTGCTATCTTTATGGTTTTGGGGAATTTCTCACTTTGTGGCCTTTCCCTGTGTCTCCTGCGGTGTCAAATATGCCCTATTCTGACATGGAAAAATAGTAGGAAGGGACAGTTGTTTTAAGAAAGGTGACAACTTGTCATTTGTTGCATAGACTGATCTGAGCAAAAGTGTATTCTCTTCTAATTATGTACACAAGAAATTTAAGTCTCTAGCAGCTCTGAAGTCTTTCCTATTTCTTTTTTTATTTTTTTTTTGTGTAGTTTACTCAGATTTAAAAACAAATGTTGTTGAAGATCTGCATTTAATTATGTCTCATATGCACTAATTTTAAATTATGAAGACCCTTGGCATATCAAGTTACATAAGTGGTCACATTTCTGAAATTCTTGGAATATCCTGAACAGTGCTGTGCTGCTGGAATTTAGGATGTGTACCTATGTATATGGGGTATTAATATCTTCTTTATTGAATACAATAAGTGGATTGTTTAAATATTACTTCAAAACAGCAGGCTTGCTATGCTTGACAAGTAAGTGATTTATTTTGTTAAATGTTTTGTTAAACACTGTTTAACTGGACCAACATAAAACCAAAATCCTAGACCCTTTCCTTAAAGAGTATAATGTTTTTTGAACCATCATGGTATAAATTACTTTTTCTTAAAACTAGAGAAGATCATGTAGAACCAGTGACACTAATTCAAGTAAAATCAGTCTTAAATGAGAATAAGCAAGTTACATAGAAAGGATAAGCCTTACTGATTTCCAAGAAGGTGCTTCATTGTATTCATCTTGGTGCCTTCTCTCTTGCTTTCCTATTATGGAGTTTTAGGGAGACACATAGCAGGGTCTGCATCAAAAATTTGCCCCCCCCCCTAAAAAACATTCTAATGAAGATGGAACTGTATTTCTAATTATTCACTTTTGCCAAGTGGTCTATAGAAGATCAGCTCCAGTCACAGGTTTTATGACAAGTGGTAAAATAAATTGTTCAAGATAAGATGCAAATTAGGGACAAAGTTCAGCTGACTACCAGAATATATAATTATATTTTGATATGTCACATAGTAAGACAGTCTTACTTGATTTAAATTTTAAACTTAAAATGTTTTGCTGGAAAAATGGTCAGGCAAGGATGTATAAAAACTGATAATTCTTGAGAAATGTTAATTTCACTTTGAAAAATAAATCCAGAGCAGTTTAGGAGAATGCCTTATTGAATGCAATTTAAAGTTACAATAGTGTTCTGCTGGATTTGATTAGTTGTATGGATGAGTCTGAGTATCCTTAAACACACCACTGATGGTTTGAGGGGTAAAGATTCTAACATATGAGCTACCAAAGAATACAAAATATACTGCATAATATGCTGATAATGAGAAAAAAAAAAACAACAAAAAAAACCCCAAAACCCAAAACTCATCAATAATGATGACCAAAAACCCCCACAAAGCAAACAGTAAGACTACTTGAAAAGCAGTTCCAGCACAAGAGGATTTGAATAAAAAAGCCTGACACAGTATGTAAGCAAATATGATTAAGGGTGTGTGGCTGCCACTTCGCAGCATTTTAAGGACTGTGAAACATAATTAGTACTGGGGGCTGACATTCCTAGAACAGCTTACCATTCTAGTTAAAAACCTGATTTTGATCTATCATTCATTATCTATGCATTGTACACTTGCTTACTGGCCATCTGATGCTGTATAGAGCTAATCACACAGGCAATCTGTGCCTGGACACACAGAAATCCCATATCACAATGTTGAATAATGATTGTCGAAGTCAACTTTTTTCAAAGCTGCTGATCTACTGGGATTCAGGACCTGTGGATGCCAGGCTGATGGTAAGTATGTATGCAACAGATTTAATTGTTCGATGCTGGAGAATACTGGCCAAGCAATAGATCTGCAGAGAGAAAGCAGTTCCACTATGCTGCTTGCTATAGGTTATTCCTACTAAAGTTAAGCTTGTCCTTAGGTACTTGATTATCCCTTCAGTTTAAAGCTTGGTTGTGTTATGCTTTTCTTTTCCCTAGCACAATATTTGATGGAAAAGAAGTGTTTCTATCTCCTGCAATACAGACACCTGGGAGCTGGCCCTGAGCAAGTTGGGTTACTTTCATAAAGAAGTCTGGTGATATTTGAAGGTGTTAGTGAGTCTTGACAGCACTGTAGCTCTTTCATCAGTCATAGCATTGCTTTTAGTCCTGCCTGCACAACAGCACTATGTTACTTATGTATAAATCTGCTCAGAACAGCATTGTACACTTTGAATGCAAATTACTCGTTTTCATTTCAGACAAGGGGATATTCAGATTAAACAATACAAACTTCAGGTTGGGAAGGAAAAAAGTTTGAAGGAGAGAGGTAGAAGCAGAAGGCTGGTTGGCTGTGTAAGACAAGATGACAGCCAAGGTATTACGATGGCTGGAAAATAGCATGTGACTACCTCTGTAATTTGGAGACTTCCTTGAAATCTTACAGTAGTTTATAGATGAAGCCTGGAATATAAATATCAGGCATAGATAGAGCTAAGAACATATCAGACCACCTACAAATACACTTTATATCTGATTTATATGTACACTGCAAGTCCAGCTTTTACTGAGTGTGAGGCTTAAGGTATACACTAATGTGCCTTATACAGGCCTTATACACCAAGTTATCTGCCTGTGAAGTGGGGTCAGTCTTTGTATAGACTTTCAGTCTGGTTCATTTACTTTACTATATTCTATCTGCAGGATGTCTTGGGCAGCCCAAGGTCATGCCCAAGGCAGTATGAAATAAATTAGATTTAAATGTTTAATGATATGTCTATAGAACAGTAGGATTTTCAAGTCTGTGTAACCACAAATCTAGTTTTGAAAATTAAACACATACCAGTGGAACTCCACCACTAAGGTCTGGTCTCTGAGGATTTGACCCCATTAGTGTAAGAAAGTTAAGAAATTTTATTATTATGCCTGTAAGTGAATATACATATTCGCAGATCTTTAAAGGGGCATGAGGTAAATATCTTAAATAGTTGTTTAAACATCCATGATTCCAAGTTATGTTATTCAGCTGCATGGAAACACAGCTGAGTTAATAGTGGATATTAAAAAAATAACTGGAAAATGTTAGGAACACCATCATAGGATGATTCATGTTGGAAGGAGGGAGAGCTGTAGTCCAACCAAATGCTCAAAACAAGGTCATATATGAGGTCAGACCAAGTTGTTCAGAGTTTAATCCAGCTGGGCCTTAAAAAAACCCAAGGATGGAGGCTGCACAACCTCTCTGGGCAGCCTGTTTCAGTGCTTGACTATTGCCATAGGGGAAAATTTTTTTCCTTTCATCCAATCTGAAACTCTTGTGTTTGAACCTGTTAACTCTCATCCTTTTTCAGTGCAGCTCTGAACAACCTGGCTCTGTTGTAGTGGGGGAAATCTCATAATTACTTGGAGACTGCTTTTAGGTTGTCCCAGAACTATTTCTTCTCCAGCTCTCCAATAACTCTCCTCACAGAGAAAGTACTCCAGCTCTGGATTATCTCTGGTAAAATCAGCCCACTTTATCAGCATCTTTCTTCTATAATGGAGCTCAAAAATGGGACTCCAGATGTGGAGCTGAGTGTGGAAAAATTACTTTTGTGGAAGTCCTGATCGTGCTTCTGTTAGTACAGCCCAGGATGCTCTCAGCTTTCTTTGCTGCCAGAGCACACCACTGGCTCATGCCCATTGCATCCACCAGAACTTCCAGGATATTTTCAGAAGAGCTGTTCCTCTGACAGTGAGGTCCCAGCTCATATCAGTGTAGGGGGCTCTTCCTTTCCATGCACAGGACTTGGCATTTTTTTTCACTGATGAACCTTGCTGAGGCTCCAGTTGCCCATTCCTTCATCCTGTCTACTCTGGGTGGCCATTCTGCCTTAAAACACAACAAATGATCCTGCAATTTGTAGGTTGTAATTTCCCCCCAACAACCATTCCTAAGTTAGAACTCTGCTCACCAAGTTGCCAGGCAAAGTGGATCTTGCCAGCTGTGTCTTCAGCCCTTAAAAAGAGGCTGGCAAACAAAACTGCTGTTGAGTACATCAGCTACATAATCAGTTTCCTAAAATACTTGGGACTATACACTATACTTTGCAAAGTTTTCTGATGAACCAGCTATTGAACAAAAGCTGTGGCAATATCATAGTCCAAACCAGAAAGAGCACTAGGGATAATGGATTTCTCACCTATCTCTATAGGTTATGTGCTGATTTATTGCAACTGAGGATTTGGCCAACAAATCTCCATGCTACTTCTGTTAGATTAAAAATATATGCTTTAAAAATCTCCAAATAGTATGTATATATGCATTTTGGATGCAGTAGGTATTGGAAGTTATTATAATTTCTCAGGACAGGTTTTAAATCTTAGTGCACTTTCTCTTTGAACTAAATTGCTGCTGCTGTTGGGTCACTATATTTCTTTCTCGTCGCTTAAGGAGGTGGAGCAAGGGAAGACTTGAGGTACTGCTGTCATGGATATCCAACCCTTACTGTGTTAATCCAACACTGACTGCTGCTTTTTCTCCCCAGGAAGCACTTTTTAAAGTCTTTAAGTGCTGTTGAGAGCGAGAGGGTAAATGTTCTGTAATGACTTTAAGGTCAGCAAGCAAAATCAGAAGTTTCTGGAAAAGTTTGAGGGGGAAAAAAATCTAACTAAAATCTGTCAAAGGAAGATTGCTTTCCTTTACCTATTGGACCAAGATTTATCTTGCCAATGTAGTGGAGTACCAGTGGTATATATTAGTAAACAATAAAATAATTTGAAGAGTTTGCAGTACCATTGCTACCAATGGATGATTTTTACATAGGTGCTGAACTCCTCCAATATTCCGAATAATCCATAAAACAATATAAGTGTAAAAGAAACTGATTTATCATCACTTTTAAATCTTGTGTTGTCCTGTCTTATTACAGCATGATTTTTGGAAACCATTGCCTTTAAGGACCTTTAAGTTCTTTAAGCTAGTACTAATTTATATTCAGTTAAATGTTTTTCTAAGCATATCAGCTTTATGAGCATGAATATAGTTTTTGAATTCAATCTTAAAGAGAAATAGTATGAAACCTTTTTGTATAGTGCAGGTAAACCTGCACTGATCCTAATGACTCCAAAATGAAGTCCTATTAATACACAGTTGCTTTCTTCAGTGGAATGCAAAGATGAAGAAACAACACAGTTTTTAAATTTTTCTGGCAAAAAATTGCATCTTTTCATCATAAGTAAGGGATTTAGCAGAAGTTTTATTTGCACTACTGATGCAAAAAGTTGTAGCTTAAAGATTAGGAAAATCTGACATCTCCAGATACTCCAAAAACACCTGGTGAGAACCTGCATATTACTGTATTCTTCAAGTATTTTCTCCTAACTTCTGTTTTGTATGTGTATTAAAGAGGTACAAGATGTATTATTTCTGAAAGTTGCTAAATTAATTTCATAGGTAGTCACTCAATACAGAAAAATTATTCTGTAAGTCTCAGACACGACATCCTCAGTCCATGACTAACTAAATTCTCACCTTTCTTTACTTCTTTCTAAGTGCTTATTTTGAGAAGCTCAGTTTTCTTTGGAACTGAGAAGTGGTGTTTAGCTTTTTACAAATAGGTAATAATGTATCCAGCTGATGCATTATAGCACCTCATGGGAATTACAGTTTGAATGCTTTGTTGTCCAGGTGGTACTTTTACATTTTCTTCCATCAGATCTATACCCTCCTAAATGAGCAGATCACACTAGCTATCATTAATTAGCCATTATCATTTTACTGATGACATATAAGTAGAATGAGAACATTCAACAGGGGCATCCAAACTGATTGGAAACAAACTTTTTTTACCAGGGCTGGGCAAAAGACCATTCCTTCTTTCTTGTGTGTATGAAACACTTAATTGTACTTCAGAGGAACCACTGACATTTTTCTTTCATCTCTGTGTAAGGCACAGACTAGAGCAAGAGGAAACGCACTGCTTGTTACAGGGTTGCACCCTGCATGTGCTTTGTTCTTTATCACATACAGCAGCTTTTCAATCCTCTCTGGAATTCAGGATATTTTTTTTTTATCAGCATAGCACCACATCATTCTAAATTCAAGGCATACTTCTTGTTCTACCATCTATAAGAACTCTTTTATATTCAAACTCATAATTAAAATTATATGTGAGGGAGTTTACTGTGATTTCATGCTCCTGAAGATAAGGGTGGTAACATGATGCCTGCCAGTATGCTCAGAGGTCAGACTGAAAAAGAATATGAAATCACCAATTGTTCCAGGGCTCTCTGCTAGTTCAGAAGAAGGTGGACAGAAGCTAAGTAGGTGCCAAGCTGATTCCAGGAACTGTCAGCAAAGAGGTGAACTAAGATTAAAAAAAATGCTTTGACTTTAATTTTAGCAATTTATGTGAGGTAGGAGGCTAGAGAGAAACTGAGGTAAGTTTGGTAGTTATCTTGTTTTCTAATTCTAATTCTGTGTTCGCCATATTCTGCCATGTTAAGTGAAAGCCACAAATTTATGTATGTGATTCTGTCTTATTAAACCTTAGAATAGCTATAGAACTTCATGTTGAAGGTCCATGTTGTCCCATATTCTCTCACTGTAACATTGGTTAATGACAGAAGTAGCCAATTTTCTGGGAACTTGAAGAGAATCTTAAAATGTGCTTCAGAAGTCAGGGGTGAGAGATGTGTCTATGTATACACATACACATAAACATACATATCTACACATACACACTTAACTGGTATTAGGTCTGCATCTATTTTTTTTTTTTTTTTTAAATTCTCCTTTCTCTTGTATTTTTTTGCTTATGAAATTTTCAGGCTCTGAACTAAATAATTAATTATTACAGTGTATGCAGCAGGTTGTGGATATTTTCAGAGGAACACGATCCCTTTCATCTAATTCTGATGTCTTCATGTCTACATGTCTCATAAAATATATATTCAACTATCTTAGAACCATAGAATCATAGAATGGCTAGGGTTGGAAGGGACCTAAAGGATCATGGAGTTCCAGCCCCCAGTTTACAGCAGATTACCATGACCATAATCTTGTCTCAGTTGGAATCAACTTCATTTTCTGGAGTTACATAATACAGTTACTATATAAGAAGAAAAAGCATCAAAAAGACAATTTACCCCAGCTAGAACTTAGTACAACTTATAAAACCTGAAAGTTCTTTTGGCAGAAATGGAGGTGTAAACTAGTGTGGCACAGACCTAATATAGGTGACTTTATAGCAACCGTCCAATATCTGAAGAGGGCTTCAAGGAAGCTGAAGGTAGGACTTTTTAACATGGGTGTGTAGAGAGAGGACCAGGGGAAATGGTTTCAAACTTCAATGGTTCTAAATGGTTTTATACTTCATTTAGGTTAGGCATCAGGAAGAAATTCTTTAATCTGAGGGTGGTGAGACACTGGACCAAGTTGCCCAAGGAAGTTGTGGCTGTTCCCTCCCCGGAAGTGTTCAAAGCCAGACTGGATGGGGCCTTGAACAACCTGGTCTAGTGGAAGGTGTCTCTGCCCATGCAGGGGTGCTGGAACTGGATGATCCTTAAGGTCTCTTCCAAGCCTAGACATTTTATGATTCTATGGAGAGAGACTCCTGTATGAGAGTTTCCATTTATGGGATATTCTGTAGGTGCTGGAAATAGGTAGGTAATAAAAAGAGAGATGAAATTTTTCCGCTTGCTGTAGTCTTTCCTTCCTTATCTGATTCTCCACAGAATTAGGAAAAATTCAATGATTTATTCTTATTTAAGTTGTTTTCTCCATGACACTGGGTTTGCTGAGTGTGAAATTTACCAAAGGACGAGTTGACATTGTACACTAAACCTGTTTTTATGCTACTTTGTTCCCTCTGCAATATTCTGGAAAGCAGGGATAGTTGAAAGGTCTAGATCTGGATATTTTTAAAAAATTGTGATTATAGTGAAAACATGAAGAAATTGGTTGCATTGCTGGAAACAAAATATAAATATGAGAACTATATCTTGGTGTTCTTGGTCTTTGCAAACCTGACTTCTACTACAGTAAATGATGTAGAAGCCTGATGAAATTTGTTTTAGTAAGCTTTGAGACAAAGAATACTACAATGCAAATACTTTTAACCATTAGTTAAATCTCTAAAAATATCACCTTAAATAGTATCATATGCCTTATAATTAGTAAGAATCATTTTGTAGAAATTGCAGTATCATACTGTAGATAGCTACAAACTATGCATTAATATCTTCCTATTTTAGGATCCTTTAAATCACTTTGAAAGTCCTAAAGGGATTTATTTCTAACACTTCTGTGCCAATTACTTTATCCTTATTTGCTGTTCTTTTTTCTTTCTGTTCCCAGAGGCTCCTCCATGCCACTACAGAATTGGTATTTTGCATTATTTTTTTCCTGGTTTCTTGGTAAGTATATCTAAATCTTTAACCCAGCCATACTTTCTTTAGAAGAAGTAGCTGTATGAACTGACTGATTGGGATACTATCATTTTACTAAGCAATATAGCAAATATTCTTGTCTCACTCTGGTGCTGCTTTGATTTGCACATCTATGAACTATTAAGCATCTTCTATACACTCCTCTCAGGAGGCTCAATAAAGACATGAAATTATTTCTGCCTAGGTCACATTTATTAATTTCAGTGTCTGCATAAGATTTACATTTCACTGCAGTGCAGAAGGGAGAAATGAAGCCAGGGTTAAGGGGGAGCATAAATTGTTAGCTTTTGCCAGTTTATATTATCCTCTCTTTCCACTCTCTGTGGTTCAGGAAATTTATTTTATCTTCCTGTAATCACCTTCCTGGATGCAGTTGGTAAACAAGAAGAATGCAGATAAAAGACAAAGTAAACAAACATAAGGTCATGACTTGCTTACTGCATCGAGTATAAAATAAACATGAAAGCTTGATTGAAGTTACTCATTATAATACTGCTGCTGCTGAAACAGGTTGAGGGGTAGCTCATTCGAGTGTGATGTGGAAGATCTGGGGTCAGTTGGTGGATTGCACTCTCTCCACAGGTGTGCAGACTCAGATCTCTGCTTAGGGGAGGAAGAATCTCCCTTGACACAATTGTTAAAGAAGACAATGGTAATGTTAACTGAAAGCACAGTCAGAGAAAGAGATTTGCAATGCTAAGTTTATTTTTTTTTTTTAATTTTAAAAACTTAAAAATGTTCTGGACAATCTGTATTCACAAAAATCAAAGTCTTATCTGTAACTGAGTAAAAAAGATGGTATGCTGTGATGTTCAGCGGGAAACTGTGAACCATGACTTGCAAGGTATCTGTAGCAACGCCGGATTCTGTAGCAAACAACAGGGAGAAGGGGTGACTTTAAACCTTCAGTTCCTCTCCCCACAAATGTATTTTTCACATATTGCAACGGATGCAAATCCCAGCCTAATTGTTGTTTCGGAACCTGCTTTTTTAATAACAAACAAACAAAGCGCTATGTGATCCAGACAGCTAAGGAATAAACTCTGCTTAGGTATTTTTTTCTTCAGGAGGGTTTCTTCTTGATCTGTAGTTATGTTGGGATTGATAATTTAATTCACAGCTAGAAAGAACTGGAGATTTGTATTTCACATTTTCTATAAAATACTGCATTAATTGTGCTGGGTTTTTTCAGTACAGATGCTTCACTGACTTTTTAGGATGTGTTAATATTTTAACACTTCCTGGAAAAAGCAGCCTTGCTGATACTGCCATTCCACAGCTTGAGTTTTTCCTTAAGATTTGTTACTCCCTTTAATATGAAGGTTTTAAACACACCTTAATAAGAAGCCCTTTTGAACAGTAATTGGAAACAATGTCTATCACTACAAATTTTTTATTTCTAACATGAAAGTAGTGGTATGCTGTCCTGAGTGACAACAACCTCTACTGAATTTCACTGTAAAGACAGGTAAAAATCAACAGCTAGAAATGTGGCCAGTTACCAAGGAAGCTTCACTTCTGCCATGCAAAATACAGGTTACATATGCAAAATAGTATGCGATTTAATTCAGCAAAAGTGGAATATTCTGTCAGAGAAAGTACGCTGGCAAATGAGCAACCAGTTGAACATGTTATATTTTAATTTGCAGAGACAAAAATGACAAGCAATTTATTTACATAAAACTGTACAAAAGCAAATTAAATTATGTAAATATTTCATAAATAGAGGTGGACTAGCGTTTAATACATTTTGCCATGTTTAGCATAGTTGCGTGCATAGTGACTCATAATAAACAATGATAAATTGTTCTCTGCTTCACTATCAACATCCAAGTTGCAGAACAATAGTCAATGATTAATATTACAAACAGATCGTACCACACTGAATGCAAGTGCTTTAAAATTTAGGAAAAAGTTTTCTGAAAGCATACCCCAGGTAGCTGGTGAATGTTGTCTTCTTCCTTTTGTTTCTGCTCTTCAGTCAGTAATACAACTTAACTGATGGACTTTCATTTCTATTGCTATTTCACCTGCTTCATTCCTTAAGGAAACACTGTCTTTCTCATAAGTGAAACAAAAGGAAAAATATTTCATTGTTCAAGTTCCTTACCAGTTTTTGGTGATGGCTGGATTTATGGCAATGTCTTTATTAATTTTCTTAGCTTTCCTACTTCTTTTACTTTTCCAGCTTCCTAGGGTAACCTTTCAGCCAATCTTTTCAATCTCATTTAAGTTCTTTCCCCACATAAAAATAATGTTTAACTTTTTTTTTTTTTCTTTTTTTTTCCTGAAACTCAGGCAGCAGGCCAGTCAGAAACCATATTGAATAAACATAGTGGATCAGAGATCCAGAATGAGATTTAGATTTTAGACCAAAGCTATTGAATTTTCTAATACATATAAAGTTATATATTAACTTATCAACCTATAAAGGTGCCCTAATGTAAAATACATGCAAAGCTCATTTGAGTTTCCCATGGAAAGAAAAAAAGAAAGGATAATTTCTATACTCTACAACTGAAATATGATGATGGCTAAAAGCAATTTAAAAAAAAACAAACAAGTTTTCCTGGCAACATGAACAGGTGACACCTTGCTAAATAACTATAATATAGACTGATCGTATTTTTCCAGGCATCAGAATTTAAAACAAATTAAAACAACCCCAAGCCCCACACAATAAAAAAAATCAACCTACTTAAACCACAGCCTTGTGTTAATATAATGCTTAAGACTGGTCCATTAACTGAGTTTGGCAAAAGGCTTGCTTTTAAATATATTATTTATAATTTCTCAGAAAATAAACACAGGTAAATATACAGGTTCAAAAAAGTTGGGAATAGCCCCTTATCCCTCAATGTCCAAACCCAGCTACCACTTTACCATAATAATAGGTATAAAAGGCACAGTTGCATATTTCGCATTCACCCTAATTATTTTTATAGTTTTATATGTTTATTTTTATACAAAAGCACTCTGTTTATGGAGTGGCACCAGATTTGACCTATTTCAAATAAAAAAGAAAAATACAAACACAAAATACATTTGTGTGTCATGCCAGGTCAGAAGAGTAATCAGCATATTAATAGTGGCTAGTTCCACTAGAATTACTGTGAATACTTACAGTAGATAGAATTTTGAAAAAATTATTTCACACCCATTTTAGATCTAAGGAGATGCACACAAGTAAAGTATTTAATGACTGTCTGATGTGGTGCAAAAAATTGGTGAGTGACTGCTGATCCATTTAACCTGAAGGTGTTCTATGACCTGTATTATTAGCCTTGTAGAAAAAGGGTCTAAGAATGTATGGAACCAAGCTACCTAATTTAGGTTTTTTGTGTGTAATATTAAATAAAACCTTATTAAAGGAAATTGTATTGAACATTTGTGTTATGCAATTGTGTATTCTGTTGAAACGTGCAAGAAAAAGGTGTATACATCACATAAGCATTTTTAGAAGCATTTTTAAACAGGTACTTACAGATTATACAAAGCAGTAACTGCTGTATGCAGTCTCATAACAAAGTACTAGTTTGCATCTCTTCATATTAAATAATCAAACATTAAAATGTTCAATCATTATTAATCTTTGATTTTAATATTTTCTTTCTACATGTGCCCATTCATCATAACTGCTATACACAAACTAATGTTACTTGAACAAAGTAAACTTGAGAGAGGACAATGAAATGGCCACTGATGGCACATCCCACTATATGGAAAAGTAAATTCAAAGGATAGATATGATGAGCTGTACTGATTTACCAACCTCTACTTTAGGCTGTTTATTTCTATGCAACTCTTCAAAGCATTAAACTACCCAAAGCTACATGGTGACTACAGTTTACTAGAGAGCCAACTAGCCATGCCTTAATGCCAGATTAAACATCCAAGGATTTGAGTGCTTTTTCCCCTTTTCAAGCTGGTCTTTCTGTGTTGTCTGATTGTCACTTCCATCTGAATGTCTTAGCTCAGTCTGTAATTACTACTACAGCATCAGCTACAACATGTTTTGTTTGTTCTGCATGTTTTGTTGCTTTTATTGCACAAAAACCTGTTTTGTTTCCTCTTCCTTGCAAGAAGCTCTCACCATGAGAATTTTACAGCCCAGAGCTCTTGCATGTTACAGTAGCTTGGACTTCTTCTGACTCATCTTGACCTGCTAGGTGAGTATCATGCCACGGTTTATCAGACCATTTTCTACCTATCCTAAATATTCCAAGTCTAGACATCATTTAGTATTGCACTTCTCTTGGTTTTAATGCACTTGTGTTTCAAGAAAACCTGCATTTTGTCTTTGACATGATTGAAGCAGTTGGTAATCTGCAACTCTGACAAAACAAAAGACTTAGCAATCATTCCTTGCACTCTGAAAAGAAGGTCTTGTGTTTGACTTGTATGTTGGTCACTACATCATCCCATTGTCCAGTTTTTCAATCTCACTAATCACTCTTTTGAACACAGCCTTCTATTACTACTATTAGTTTCTAATTTTGATCTTTAAAAAAATCCCTGGAACTGGCATATGCAGCATATCATGTCATTACAAAAAAACCCCACATCAGTTCCTTTGGGCATTCAACTGAACTGTGCTGGAGGAAGAAAAAAAAAAAAAGTGTCACCTGGGCTTGTGAACTGTTCTGTGGTGCAAAATATGACAGAAGATGTGTAATGAATACATGTGGATTTGTGAATATATTAGTTTTCTAAGACAAGCTCCAAAACTTAGCAGTTCCCCTGATCCATTGTGTGATCTTTGGCCTTTTTGTTATTACCATTTTCCCAGCTATCTGTTAGTCTCACCCAAAATAATTTCAACAGTTTATCATTACTATCCTATGGTATATGTGATACTAATTGTGTTTACATTGAAGTAATCATTACCGAGAACAGGAGAGAAGGAGAGAAAGAGACACAGCAAGGACAGGTTTGTTGTATGGATAAAACAGAACCAGAGTTCAAGACTTGTAGGAACAGTATGCCATGGTTTTGACTGCGGTCTTGGGCTGAACATATTTATGTTGCTTCCAGCCTCAGATGAGAGGTGACAATATTAAAGCTGTGGTCTTCACAAAGTGCCTATTCATGGTTATTCCTTTAACTTTATCTCTAGATCTGTATGGTTTCTGAAGGATTGTCCCTGGTGGGGATCAGCAATATTCAGATGATATGTTTTGAATACATTTTCCCTGACCTGTTATCCTCAACAAGCCAGATGACAATCAAACAAAATGAGTGGCTTAACTCATGCTTCTGCAGAGGGGAAACAACAGCGAGTTGTGTTCTTTTTAATCAAGCTTGTTACTATGGGAAGAATTTGCAACCATAGATTTGGAAAATAAAAATCAGTGAGGGGGAATTAGACATGCAAGTAACAACAATGTTTTCTACATTGTACAGTATAGTCAGGCAGACAGTATAGTTAAATGCCTGGTTTGGAGGCAGAAGTGGCAGGCAGATCTTTTGTCTCTTTGGTGGCCCGCTCTTTTTTGTTTCTAATTTTTTGTTAAAATTGTTTTTATTTTAAGACTTTTGCCCCTTTTCCTTCTTTTAACATGAAAGAACTTTGTTGCTGCTTTTTAACCTACAGGTAAACTTCTCTTCTAGTTAGAGTATTGACAGGAGATGGCTTGTATTCCCCTGTCTGTGTAAGGGGGATATCCTCTGGATTGCCTTCTTCATTTTTGCTGAAACTCGCCGTGCTGAAGGTCTCATAGGATGAGGTCAACTTTTTGTTAAGGAGGTTTCTGTTGCGATCACCCATGAGGGAGGCTTCTCCATTGGCCAGCTTTTCTTGACTGCCCCGTTCATCGACAGGCATGAAAGTGGAGAGTTTTGGCTGGCTCTTCTTTCGTTCAGGAGAAGTGCGCACTGGCATCCAGCAGGAGTCTGAGTGGCCGTATTCATCACACTCTCGGGTGCACTTTCCTGTCAGAGCTACATCTGGTAGAGGCCTTGAATCTGAAAGTAAAACAAAGTTGTCTTTACAAATTAAGAATACTGCAATGACTTCCAGTGAAACTGAGAATCCTTAAATTCACAGAAGGTATTTTTAAAGGGCTTGGTAAGAATGTCGCAGTAAGTTCCTCAGTAACAGGCTGGGTTTTCTTTTTAAATTGCATGCACCTGTAGGCAGCAACATATCTGTACAGTTATCCTCATCCACAAGTATTAAGAAATAACAGTATTAAACCACTTTATGTGCTTGTAAATAAATTTTCAAAGCATTTGGCACTAGGTATTGAATGATTTTTTATGTCCAAGAGTCAACTAAGCACTTAATTCTCTACTGCCAATTTTCTTAAAATTATTAAAAATACCTTCCTTTGAATTTTTTGTTTCAAGAATGTTTTGAATTTATGTGAAATGAACCTTAGGCCCCGGACCTTGCAAAGACTTATGAATATATTTAGCTCCCTGCAAGTTATTAGCTCATTTATTTACAATGAGACTCATTTTGAAAATAATGTAAACCTCTCCCTGTATTTCTGAGGACTGGGTATTTGTCGTTAGTATACAGTATTTTATAAGAATATTTCATTTCAGTATCTGCAGATTTAATAATGAAAGAACTGCAAAAGCTGTGGAAGTCAGATTTATGTTCATCATGTACTGATATTTTAATGCATTTAAACTCTCTTTAATTAGTAATTTGTTGAATTATTTTACAGCATATGACTATTGTTTATTATTACTAGTTGCCAACATTTTTACTGAATCTACTGTTTATACTTCGAATACTGTGTAATATTTCATATTTCAATATGTCATGATATTATTATGAGGAAAACAGCACTGATATTTAGGCAATAGAATAACTCTGTAGCTGGGATGTGTAAGGCTGGGAGGAGGGAACTGAGTGTTGTTTGTTTTTTTCCCCAGTTATACTGGGGATATACTTCATAAATATATATGTTATGTTATACTTCATAAGGCTTTTGCTTTTAGATCATCCACAATTCCTACATTTTTTTTCAATAAAGAATGGAAAACTATGGACAGGTAACACCTATCAATTTTCAGATAACTGTCTCCTGGAGATGTAGACAGAAGACAGGGACTGTAATAGGAAAATTCTCTGTTTGTCAGCTAAATCTTGTATTATTCCAGCACTCCCTAAAGGTACGGAGCATAATTAACTGCTGAGCTGCACCTGATGTGCTTTGATTTTTGAACAGAAAAGAACCTTCTCCTGTTCTTACAAGAAAAAAATCTTCTTCCCATCTAAATTTTAATAAACTTTTCAAACAGTGCCTTATTTCCAGCAATGACCATTAGGCATATGCTTGTTCCTAGTATTTCAATTATTACTCTTGCAGATGCTTCTCATGGCAAGATCATATAATTGTGGAATGATTTGGGTTGCAAGGGACCTTAAAAATCATCGAGTTCTAATGTCCCTGCATGAGGAGGGACACCTCTTACTACACCAGTTTTGTCAAAGCCTCATCCAACCTCAGCTCACCTTCCAGGAACAGGCCATCCACAAGTTCCCTAGGCAACCTGTACCAACGTCTCACCACCCTCATACTAAAGAATTTCTTCCTAATGTCTAAACCTAACCTCTTTCCTAAATGACCTCATCTAACCTAAATCTAACCTCTTTCAGTTTAAAGCCATTTCCCCTTGTGCTGTCACCACATGCCCTTATAAAAAGTCCCTCTCAAGCGTTCTTGAAGGCTTCCTTCAGGTAGTGGAAGGCCACTATAATGTGTCTCCTTCTCTTTTCCAGGCTGAACAACCCCAGCTCTCTCATCCTGTTTTCATCAGTGGAGTGCTCCAGCCCTCTGATCATCTTCATGGCCCTCCTTTTGACTCGTTCCATCAGCTCCATGTCCTTCTGCTGAGGGCTCCAGAACTGGATGCAGTACTACAGGTATGGTCTCAAGAGAGCAGAGTAGAGGGGGAGAATCACCTCCCTCACCCTGCTGGCCATGCTTCTTTTGATGCAGCCCAAGATACGCTTGGCTTTCTGGGCTGCAATCACAGATTGCCAGCTCATGTTGAGCTGCTCCTCATGCAACACCCACAAGCAGCCCTTTTCCTGAGGGCTTTTTCTCAGTCCATTCTCTTCCCAACCTGTATCTGTACATATTATATCTCTGATGTTAATTTAAAACATTGTAGTATATGCTTACTGAGAAGTGGTTTATTGTTGCTGTTGTTTGGGGTATTTTGCCCAGACCAGAACAGTTAATCTCATTATATCCTGTGGTTTAGTTTTAGAGTAAACAATTCTTGAGCCAACATTACTTTGGATTGATTCTTGATTGGTTCTTCCCTTGTTAGTGGTCAATGGCTCAATGTCCAAATGGAGACCGATGACAAGTGGCATTCTCAAGGGATGGTATTGGGACTAATGTTGTTTAACATATTTGTCGGCGACATGGACGGTGGGATTGAGTGCACCTTCAGCAGATTTGCTGATGACACCCAGTTGTGTGGTGTGGTTGACACATTAGAGGGAAAACATGAAGTTCAGCAAGGCCAAATGCAAGATCCTGCGCAGGCATAAATACAGAGAATGGACTGAGAACAGTCCTGAGGAAAAGGACTTAGGAATGTTGGTTGATGAGAAGCCCAACATGATCCAGCAATGTACACTCAGACTAGCAAGCTGAGACATATCCTGGGTTTGATCCACATCCTGTATCAAACCATGCCGTGTTGTTAAAAGTCTATGATATTTGGGCTTCATGTGTGCTCTCTGTGTGTGTGTGCCTACTGGGAAAACCTGGGGACATGGAGCAGCAGCAGACCCACCACACAGGCTGTCTGATTCAGTGTGTGATGTATTTTCCTCTAAAACACCTTTGAATTAGTACTTGGAACATACAGTTAATGTTGCCTTCTAGATTACTGCTTTCTTGCATCTGTTCTAGGAGCTTGAAAAAGTGCAGCATTTAAGAACATATGTAATCTAACATATTTTGAAACCTATTGCATTTCACTGCTCTTCTGTTTAAAAGATCAGCATTTGGTGAAAGGGGAAGCAGTGCAGGGAAGGACAGATTTTTGTCTGTGTGATACCAGGAGATGGTTAAAATATTCTGTGCTGTCAGGAATAAACTATTAGCAGTACCTAAACCAGTTAATTAAGTAAAACTAGTACTTTCCATACACTGCAGTAGATAACAGAGATTTAACCTTCATTTTGAATAAACTGCCACACAGCTTTAGCTACAAAGTAATTAACTGTATTTTTGCTAATTCCCCGAACAGATTGATCCCCTTCTGCAGATCTTTATGCTCGTCTATTTTGCATAATCTAGCCCATAGAGTTGTGTATAACCTCTGAATTTGAAAAAGAAAAAAAAGTTACACTTGTCCTCTAGCACAATTCATATCCAAACTTATCTATCTCCAATTGACATACTTTTCCAAATCCTTCTGAGATTAAAAGTTAAGACCTTTAGTAACAACGACACTGCTAGCTGACAGGCCTAATTCAGTAGGACACAGCAAAGAACTTGTCAGCACAGTTGGCAAATCATCAAGGAAGAGCAAAACAGATTTCTACCACAGTTGCATATCTGAAAACTGACTCCAGTCCTTGAAATGCCAGTTATTTACAAATAATTTTATCACAACACTAATAAGTGAGAAAGTAACCTGGAGGGAAGATATTTCTTGTCATACAGAAATAAGTAGACTTGGGGTTAGCTTTTAGCTTTTTATACACAGGCTACTCAAATTTAAGATTTATATGCATAAAATTATTTACAGAGTTACAATGGAAGATGTCATCTAAGTTATTTTCAAACATATCCTTTTATGGTGTCTCTACATCAGAACTAGGTATTGCTGGAATATTTTGACAGTCATTGTAAACCCAGTCCCTAAAATGTAGATCTTTAAACAAGTTCTCTATGTATATATGTAAATGGAGGCTTTAAAAGTGGGTATTTATGAAGCATATTTCACTTGCAACTGCTCAGAATTTAGCTTAAAAAAAATGTGGAGAACTCCAATTTATGGGGTCTAATGATATACTTTTTGCATTGCACCCGATACAAGTTTCCACCACTAATTTCTAAAGTTAACTGATAATTATAATTGAAAAAATCCAAAAAATCCTTTTATTATTAATACAAAAAATCTTTAAACATTCATGGTTAATTTCTAAGATGGTGATAGCTTATGTTTTCCATAAAATATTGCATAAAAGCATGCAAATTAATGGGGTATTTATATTTATGTTCATATTTCTGCTGGTTTTAGCCAACTGTTGCTTTAGGGCTAGAAGGACTGCATGCTAGAAGGACTGCATGCATTCAAAAAGGAATGCACCTAGCACTGCACTGTGAAGAGAGGAAAACTGATGTTCTCGATGAATCTAAAGCAAAAAAATTAGCAATCACATTATTCCAGCCAAGCAGTTTTCATTATCTTCTGTCCTCCCATTTCTTACTAAAGAAGGTCAGTAGATTTCTTAAAGAAAGTATTACAAGCACATTAGTCAGCAAGGACATGTTGAAAATTATGTGCATTTTTTGTGTACGTATTACAGAAATCTAATCAAGGATTCACACTCACTGTGGCTCTGCTCCGCACATTTTTTTAACACTGTTAACAGGTAGCTGAAATTCCTGTCCAACCTGTCCCTGAACACTACTAGCATTATTAATTAGTCATTATGTTGTCATAGCCCATAAATTTTTGGAGAAAGATGCAAGGAACTTTTTGTCATTTTTTTTGAACCACACATAAAGACTTCAGTAACAACAGATTTTACATGTGTTTAAGTAGTCAAAATCCCTGTTCAACTTGTCTTTAGATATGGAAACCCCTCTGAAACAATACTGACACCCTATCTAGATAAACTAACTTGAATTTGAAACTAACTTTCCGCACCTCGAAAGAATTCCTAGCTGTAGACTTTTTACTGGAGGATCACACAACCATAGAAGCCATGCAGATCTACAGCAGTGCAACAGTACTTCTGTAAATCAAGCAGCTTGGTCCACAGGATTTGAGGAGTCATTAGCAGATGATTTCTAATTAGTATCTGGTATCTATGGCAAATCCAGAAGTACATGCAGATTTTGCTGCCTTTCCCCTTGATGGGCCCATGACATCTCTGCATTATTCCAGTTATTGAAGACCTGTTAAGAATGCCTGTGCACTAATTCCAGACTGTGAGAAAATAAAAAAGGAAGTACTATACGGTAATAATAGAATCACTTTTTGGATGAGCCACTTTTCATGCCACTTTTTCCTGAGCTCTCTATAAAAAGATATCATATTCAGAGAACCCACCAAAATTCAAGTGATCCACCAGTAAGACTATGTAATTAAACAGGAGTCCATTTACATAGCTTTCATATTAAAATGTTGTCTGTTTTATGTGCTGTGTGATTGGCTCATAAGGTATAAACAGTACTGACTACATGATCAGAGAACAATGATACAGAAAACTGAAAGAGTACATAGTGTAGAAAACTACTCTTTAAAGGGAATATAAAAGCTAAGCTATAGTGGTAGTCAGCTGCAGCAGTGCTGTCTTTGAAATTCTTGCTTCCTAATTGCTGTAATTCAGGAACTGCATCCCAGTTAGTGCTGTGGCATATTCTGACATGCCAAGACACTATTAAAATACTTAAACATGTTTGAAGGCATCAGCAATTTCTTTCTCTTCACCTTAGGCTAAACAGAGTTAAATAGCAATTGAACATATCTCAAGAAGCATTTAGTGCCCCAAGGCTTGGACTGCTGTCATTCTGAATGTGGCATTATCATGTGCATGCCATCTCTAAACAATCTTACTGAATAAAATCAAACACAAATCCACTGTTTGAGACACACCAACTGCACTGAAGTAATGAATGTATTAATTGCTTTTGGACTAGAATAGTTTCATGTATATCATGCCCAAGTCTGAAATTCCTTTCAGTGCTTAAAAAAATACTTGAGCGTACAGAAAGGCTTACATGTACATTGATTGAATGATTAATGCTGTGAGAGATATGACAGAAAACAGAAAATAATGGATTCTGAACCTTCTTATTCTTTCATTATAAAATGAAGAAGATAGAATGAAAGCAAGAATTTTTTATGTTGTACTTGAAAAATGGTAAAATAAAAGTTTCCCTTAAACAATTCCTAAGAATAGCACGACTCACTGTTGTAGCTTGTCAAATGTCCAAGTAGTCTGTAAAAGATAGACCAGAGTGGAATTTTCAGAACAAACATGAGATGCTATATAGTACTCTACCACTAAAAATAATAAAGTGAAAACAAATGAACAAAGTAATATCATAATAAAATAGAAGCAGATAATTGCTTCTTTAGCATTTGAAAAAGAGTTCATGCTGGGTGAATAAAACTGAGTTAGCCAGAAAAGAAGGAAGCTGAAGGAGAAAACAACATATTTCATATACCTATAAAAGGCAATATTATAATGCCAATTTACCTATAATAAAGCAAAAAGGAGAACGATCTGTTTTGCACACCCTAGTGCAAAGGACCAAAAGTAATGACTTGGTTACAACATAGGAAATCAGGTTAGAAACAGAAAAAGCTTTGAGGATAAATGTAATATTGGAAGCTTATATTCTTCACCACTGGCAAAGTGTTAAAAGTGTCTAGAAAACTTTTCCCAAGAGTAACATACACATGGCTAATCCTACCTAGGGAAAGAAAGGAAGCACTAAATGACCTCTAAAAGTTTCCTTCAGCCCTGCAATACTGTCAATATGATTACTAATATTTATGTACTTTGGCCTCAGTCCAATCCTTAACTGTTTCTGGGTTAAGATTCTTTACTAATTCAGTGATAAATCAACCTTAAGAGCAGGGCTAAGGTTCAGCTAGAGTTCCATTTTAGAATGACGTCTTCCTTATGTTAATAGAATTACAAACAAAATCCCAAACTGGTTGGACTATTTACGACAGGTGTTAATCAAAAGAATATAGAACCAAAAAGCCATGCTAAAAATAAATGCTAAAAATAAACTGACACACTCTCAAGTTCCAACATAATATTCTTTAACTGTTCCTCTACTTATAGAATAACTCCATAAAAAGGTTTCCTACTTTAATTAATGATTGTACCAGCTCTCTATTATTTCATCTGTGATCTTCAAGAAAACATCAATATTTCACAATTTACTTAAAGACTGAATGATAAAAAATGACCTGTGTGGTTTTTTTACTCTAAAAAAAACCTGTACCCTTCCAGGCCCAAATCTGATTAATGAATTGGTTGCCAGTGGAGAGCCATAACATAGGTTGCATATGATAATAGGTTTAAGTGAAATAAAATTCAACAGAATTAATTCTAGGCAAAAACCTGATTAGATTACAATATAAGAAGAAGTACATTAGAAACATAAAGTTTTCTTTCAAGTTGTGCTTATTCTGTAAAGTTCATACATTATTATTTAATTTTTGCTCACAAGATTTTGCATGTTTATAATAAGGACTAAGGAGTATCAGCTGTACTAAATACACCATACTGAATTTCCATAGATTTTAATTTTCTAGATTTAAATGTAATTGCTACAAGACTCCTTGTAATCCTGTTAAATCCTTTGATAGCCTGATTTACTTCTATCACTGAAATGGCAACATATCCTTCAGAAAAGTAGGACTTAGTATGGCTTCCTGAAGTAGCATAGACATTAAGATGTAGGAAACATTTAAGCTGTCTAATTGTTCCACCAATCTGATGCTAAAGTATTAATCTGTCACTGTGTCAAATTACATTCCTTCCTTTTTTTTTTTTTTTTTTTTTTTTTTTTCCCAGTAGAAAGTGTCAGAGCTTAACAAACTGAGATGAAACCGTTCTTGGAGAAATTAAAATATCAGCTGTCCCAAAGGTGATCTAAAAAAAGACTCAATCTGGGCTCGAAAGTCAACATAATTTCCTTGATCCTCATGCCAAAGTGATGGGGCTACAGGGGCTCTAGGGGAACAGAGTATCAAGCAGCCATTATTATCTCAGCTGTACAATGTGCCTCCCCTTAATTTTATATCTGGGTGATAAGGATATAATATATTTTCTTCATCAGGAATGGGCTCCAGGTAGGAAAACTAGTGCTCCTGCAACAACAGAAAACAAGGTTATCTGATTTCCCCTTTGTCCCTCTCATTTATTGCCCATCTCATTTAAAAGGCAACTTCTTTTTGGAGATACCCCAAGTAACATTTTCTAGAGATATTAATGAATGCATTGATTCCATTTAGGAAATGAAAGCACAAACCCCAAAACGTTCAATGGCATTAGATATCATGGATATCTCACAAGTGTCTCAGAGGATATCCAGTACAGATAACGAAAGTTGAATAAATAGAACAAATCAGTGACTCAACAGAGTTGCAAGCTGCTTTGTAAGACTGGTATTTGTTGAAGTGATATAAAAATGCACAAGGTATGACTAACATTTAGGTTCAACTGGTGACTGATTGAAAAGACACAACCTCCCCCACACAGATGGCTGCTTCATTGTTTATCATCTGTAATGGATGGAGGGGGGGAACAACAAACAAACAGCAAAACTGAGCTACTTGTGACTATGGACAAGAGTGCAAACTAGAAGTTTTGATTGGATGTTTCTGTGTTTAAGTATCGAGTTTAAGGGAGAATACTACTTATTTTCTTTCTTTCATATCTTTGTGTTTTTTTCTTGCAGAATTCTTCTGTACATGACATAGTAACTCAAACTGATTCTCTTGATAGAACCCTTGCATTCCTGAAAATTGAAGGCTTCATACAGTTCTACTTTATGCACCAAGATATTGTTGGATTCTGGATCTTATTTCGTTCCTGCATACACAGTATAAAATACTATATAAAAACATATATTAAACAGAAGTACTGCTTTCATAAAAAGGGCATTACTCATGCTCCCAAGAGGTTTTCTGTGTGACTGACGTAGTGTGTACTTTGACACAAGTCACAGACCCTCAAAGATTAAATTTGAACAGTAACTGAAAAATCTGCTGATGTGATTTTCAAGTGAAGAAACTTTCCTGTGCTCCATGTTCAATGATCACCTAAATAATGTAGAGTTCAGCATGAAGCAGAAACAAATAACTTTTGACTACTTGTTTTTTGTAGTAGCTGTCAAGAGGAAGCTCTGTTGTAAGAAGAATTACATCAATCCTGAAGGATCCATTTAACCTTTTCTGTCAAATACAGGAACCTTATCTCACACAGTGGAAAATATGCTCACTTATCTGTTCGTGTCAAACATGTTTCTCTCACCAATGCATGTAAAAAAATTGTAATTTTAGTTACTTAATCATAATAGCAAGAGCTGGGATATGGAACAAAATTTAACTCAGTTCAAGTGAACTGAAAAGTACAAACAATGTGTTTTCACTCCTTTAGTAGATCTACATGCTGCAAGACCTAAATGAATGTTAAAAATATAAATAAAAACCATCTTAAGATTATTTTATTAAGCTATGTTGTTCCTGTTTATATATGTACACTCTGGGAGAAATGGGTTAAATTTTCTAGAACGTAGTGCTCATCTTTATTAAACATGAAGAATAACAGAAATATAAAATCATAAAACTCAGGACTAAATACTTCCACCTGTCACAGGGAAAGGAAATGACTTACTGATCAACTAGTTAGAGACTCTTGTCTTTTATTCCATATCAGTGGCATGAGCCATAGTGACACTCTGATCTTTAGATCAATTAATATGGAAACCTCAATTTTTCCTAAGAACAGGTAAATTCTACCCTAGAATTGAGCCAAACAAGAAAGTTTGTGCATTTATTATAAGTTCTGATGCTTGCTCATTTAGCTGGGGGACTAGTGGGATTTGTTGTTGTTATTGTCATTTTATGTGACAATATATGTATTGGATCTGGAAAAGTGTTCACACCTCAAAAAATTGAGAGATAAACACAGAAAGATAATGAATCTCTCAGTGTGATTTATGTACTGCTCAAAGGGGGTTTTTTCATTAATTTTTTTATTGATTTTTCAGCTGTGTGCAGATTACAGCTAGTGAATTAATTACAAACATCAGCTCAGAATGGTTACAATACTTATGACAGATTCATCTGGGTTACAGTCCATTAGTAATTAAGTATTAGGCACAGCACTAATTCCCCTTGTGTATATACAGTAGATAGACTGTAATCATACATATGACTTGTAGGGATGTTACACTAAGAGATTAAAGTATCACAGTTTATCTCACTATAGAATGGAAAATTATAATGATTTTTTTTAATATACTAATGGAAAGTACAGAAAAAATTTTAATGAAACAAAACAAAGAAGATAACAAAAACAAGTTTTACTTGCAAAGTCTAAGCCTGCAGTCTCAATCTGTTTTGTGGGAGGAGGAATATAATGATTCCTGTAGTGTGTAACAGTTTTTTCAAGCAGTGCCCTTGACCCTAAGAATCCAGTGGGGATACTCTTTAACAAATCCATTCTCTTGATTTAAGAATATTTAATATTGCAATTAGTCTTCTCTATTGTTTTGCAGGATAATATTAAAATTAATCAGTATGCGTTTGCTTAGCTTGGTTGCCATACCCATAAAACTTTAAATCTCAGAAAATATTCCATTATTCCTCAGTTTGTGACATATCTTAAGAAGTACACAATATATAATTTGGGCTACTATTTTGTGGCCCACAAGTACTTTTTCTGTAATGAATCTGATAATCTCCAGTTTGTTTCACTCATTCGAGTATCAAAAAGTTTCGGACATTAGTAGATTATGTTTTCACTCAGACTCCAGTAAAACTGAAAAGATTTGAAACTGGAGAATGATAAGCTTGCATCTCTTGCATTGCATGATCAAATTAATGACAATAGGTAGGAAAAAAAACCTTAATTATATCTGTATATAGCAGATATATAGCATAAAACCCAGTAAAGCAAAATATCTCAAAAGTATATTACATATATCTACACATACTGAAGAAAATTGAGATATTAGTGAGTTAAAAGCATTGACTACACTATAGGAAAATAAAATCATCCTCTTTTTTATTCCCAGTGTAAATCTACAGAGTAATTTCTGTTAATCTATCCAGTATCAGTTGCAGTGGTCATAATCACTTGACAGCTGCTAGATTGCTTTGAAAAGTCAAACAAGTCACAGAAAAAAGTGGTTAAGGGATCAAATATAGAAGCTGGCCAGGACTTAAACAAACAGAATATGAAAACAAGTTTGTCAGACTGAATCAGACAGAAAAATAAAAAATCTGCAGATTTTATCTCCCTTGAATGACAATAGTTGTTAAAGGGGAGGGGTAATTTGGTATTTTGACACAATTTCAGAAAAGTTTTTTTAATACACTTTTAATTTCCTTTTATTAAATGGTCATTGCCTACTATTGTCCCCCACTGGACTCATGGCTAGATTGTATAGTGCATATTTTGTGCAGGCATCTTCCTTCCATGCCATTCAGAATATGGTTTTCTGAATGAAAAATGTTGAGCTGAAAATTGTTCTCTGCAGAGTGTTTAGTAATTGACTCCTTTCTGAGATCATAATAAAGATTCCAGTTGGGACTGTGGTTCTTATGTATGTAAAGCAACATGCTCTGGAGTATAACTAATTTATTCATATAATAAATAGATTCACTATCAGATAGTATAATTGGTTTTTACTTTGGGTCAACTTTGAAGCTGTAAATTGAGACAGAAAATTGTGTGCCCAAATATCAGCCACCTGAACCACTATAATTGTCAGAGGATGGAATTATTCCAGGAGAATTATTCAAAAAGAATGGCACACTCCTACCAAAGCTGAAGGAAATCCTACCAGAAACTGAGCATCACACTCATGTTCGTATCTCATGGTCCTTGTACAGGAGTGAACAGGAGAGAGAACTGATTAAAGTATTTCAATAATTATTACATAATGCTGGAACTGCTATCAAAATAAAAATTAAAGAAGCAAGTTTCTTTGCCTTTATGACTGAGAGCATGTACTAAACCCACAACTTTAAGAGGAGGGGTACTCTATCAATTAAATTCCAAGAGATTATAAGATTTCTGTCTGTCACTAAGTGATTCTATGGACTTAATGTATTTAAAATACCATCTGTTCAAAATTCAGTAGAGAAATATCTTGCCTCTGGCTGAAACTATATGAAAATTATTAAATCTTCCTTTTGAATAACAAAATAGCAATTTGTTGCAATACTTATGAATCTATAAGAGACTGATTCTTCCTGTTAACTTATAATATTTTTATTAATAGGGACTGTTAATCTGAACTAAGATTTACAGAAATACCTTAGAGCTGAAATTTCAAGAGGTAGAACTGATGGAAAAGGAAGAAAGAGCAGAGTAGAAATAAAATTTCCTTGTGAATGTCACAAAAAGCAAGTATCATTTAACTTCTCTGTTGTTAGATTCTCTCATTAATAAACTCTTAATAAATAATAAACTCTTCAGTTTATGAAAAAATGTCTAGCTGCAGGCATCTCTGCAAAATAAAGCTTATAGTTTTCTACAATAATCTGTATTTTGAAAACTCCCTTAGGATTTTTAAAATTATTTTTAAGAGCTCAGCTACATGAACTTGCCAGAGGAGTGAGCAATGACTCCAATTATAAATGTCTGAGAGAATTTCTCACTGGTTCAGTTTTATCTGATATGTCTTTCAGAGAAAGATAATATACATCTAGGGCATAGCTTTTAGAAGATGCACTTCATTATTAGCTCATAGTATTTAGAAATCTCGCCAACCCAGGTTCATTTAAATTTCTAAAAAGCACACATTTTTTGCACATTCAAAGATTGACCTCATACTGCTTTGACATCCTTCTATCACTGGTACATTAAAGATAGTACCAAAAATTTTACTATATATAATTGAATCTCTAGTGTTAATATTACAAGGACAGAGATGATAAAACACCATGACAGTAAGTACAATATAAAGATTTGCTTGTTTCTAGGCTGTAATATAAATACGGTGTAGTGCATTTTTCAAAAGTGCGAAGCTGCTCAGCTGCAGTGTGTGTGTTCTTCTGACTGATGAGCTTTATGTCAAGTGGAAGTCTTTAGAGCTTTAGAGGAAAAGAAAGATCACTCTTTCCTTAAGAGCAACAAAATTTGGTTAGTTGAGGCAAGTCTCTGTAGCTCTGAGGGAGAACTATACTCATGCCTCCAGAACTCTCTAAGTCATGGAAAGAGACATGGTGAATGTAGAACTTATTCCATGTAAAAAGCCACTGCAGTTTGTTTGAATACAGAGGGTTAGGGTTAGGGTTTATTAGGGTTAGGGGAATTAAAAGGATACTAAAGAGGAGTGGTAAGATGCATTACCAGACCTTTATATTCTGTCTTGCTCCAAAGTTCTTTGTTTTCACTTTAAAAAACAAAAAACAAAAAAACCCAACCAACCAAACAAACAAAACCCTAAAAACAACCAAGCTTAATACTTGGTGATCTAGTAAAATAAGGCTTTGGAGAACACAATGCTTTTGGCACACTTGGTGTGTATACTATACATACATACATACATACTGTGCTGCAAGACTGAACCAAGTAGTCTATCAAAAAAATATGAGCAAAGGAACATTAGGAATCCAACAAGTATTCATTTATGAAGAGACAGACCAAATGAAGGAAGCTGAAGCTAACCATAGAGCCATACCAGATTTGTTTTACCTAGGGGTTACAACCCTAGAAGTTAAATAATCCAGAAACAGTCCGATTAAAAAAAATCATTATCTGGTCTTATTCACAAAACTTCAGTTTCAAAATTGCAGTGATTTGTTTGTTGATGTTAATATAAGATTCTAAAGGATTACTGTAATAGAAACTCAACCCAATCCTTAATCATGGAGCAATATTGCAAATAAGTCAGGATATAATTTATAGGAAAAAGTAATTTGTAAGGAAACAAATGACTGCTATGAAATAGCATTATTAAACAAAAAGAATTACAAGTTATATATGCCTGCTTGCTAGGTGGAATGCAACTGACCAACTATAGAAGGGCAATTCATCAGGTGAAATTACAGGAGAAAGAAAAAAACTAAAGTATACATGAAGAGAAAATGTCTTTGAACTAATTAAATCTAGTTCAATTTTCAACAATTTTCTCTGTCTGATATGAAACTGTGTAGAATACAAACAACATCTACAACTGTGTACTACACATACTATACTACTTTGAACTCTTCTGTCCTAGAGATTGTCAGGTGTTCTTGGGATTTAGGGCTTTGTTTGTTGTTCCTTTTGATTTTTTTTTTTAATATAAATCATTACAGTTTAAAATCATTATAGGCTAAAGGAAATAAACTTTTACCCAAACACGAGATAAGCAATTATAATTAAATATTTATGTAGTGATTTGAATAGCCATCCCAGAGAGTAAGCTTTACTTACTCTGAACAGTATAATTAGTTCCTTCATACTTAATATTCATCAAATGAATTGCAAAACAACCTAAGTCCAGGTAGTTCTGCAAATCTGACTCAGAGAGAAAAGTATTATCAATAACTATAGGTCATCTTATCTCAGGATGATCTAGCTGGTATCCAACACATTTGCACTGCAGTTCTATGCTACTCCTACTCTATCCTACTTTTTAATTACAAGGTTTGTGTCTGCAGGAAGCAATTCTAAGAGAACTGAAACCATCTATTTAAAGGCTATAAACATCAGAAGAATTCTGCCTCATACATTCTAAAATGCAGATTGTCTTAACACCTTGCAGCTTGTAACAGGTTCATACACAACCCTTTTCTAGGTAGATTTACCTGAAAACACTGTCTTCCATAATAACTTCCCAAATGAGTTGTTCATTATTAGTAACGGCAGTATTAGGTTAAAATGAAAAATATCGTTTTATTGACCAAATGCAATTTGATTATGAGGTTTACGATAACGTATAATTTTCTTATACCTAGTTAAAAGACATATTTTAATTTTCCATACTACTGAGAAATAAATAGAGAAGTAGAAGTAAATAGCTATATAGTATACTACATATAGCTTCATATAGTCATAGATAAGTAGAAGTAAAAAAACTATGTATTTTTTTTTTGCCATATACAGAAAAGAACTTGTGTTGAAATGTTAGGATGGGGAAAAAAGCATTTCAAACAAAAACAGACATTTCAGACTTACTTGTTTTCCTGTGAAGTGACTCACTATTAAAAATATTAAACTTGTTCTGAAAGTACATCTCTTCTGAGGTCTGCTACAAACACTCATGTAAAAAGAATTTTTTGTTTCCAGGAAGTTGTATCACCATATTTCAGGAAACATGAAAGTTTATTACAGTTTGCATTATTATATTTCTTTATGCCACTCTCATGACCCCTAGTACCAATATTCTGCAACACTTTTATTCTATCCCAGATTTGAAACAAAGTGAAATGGTGTAATGAAAATATTGTGGCTTACAAGTATTTAGTAAGAGTAACTGAAATAAAAGTTGTACTGACAAAACATGTGGTGGCTTAGCTTAATCTAGGTACAGAATTTGTATCCAAGAAGAGAGAACTTAAATAGGGAAGGAAGGGGCGTGTGGTCAGAGTTCAGAAAGCAGAAAAAAACCTGTGGTTTCTATTTTGATTTTCAGCTATTTGCTGACTTAATGTGTTTTGGAAGCATTCTGAACTTAATTCTTTTTATAATTTTTTTTTTTGCCTTATTTCTAGATTTCCAGAGGAAATGGGTTTGTAACTATGAATCTGAACTTAGATTCATAGCTGACATTGTGATTCAAAACACAGTCATGGTTAGAGTAAGGAAGCTACAGGAAGATTAGCTTTCTGAAACTTATTTTGGCTCATATGCCTAAACATCATCTCCAGAGCCAAAAAAGGCGCTCTTGATCACTCTCATTTGCATGAAAAAGTGGTCATAAAACTGTCTGGCACCCAAACTGTTGAAGGAGTGCTAGAGTTTTTAGTTTGAAAATTACAAAGTCCAGAGCTGCTCTATGACACAAATCATAATGCTGTTAATTAAACTCTAAAGCAAATACTGAATTTTGAGCTGCAATAATTACTAACATTTTCTCTAGGGCTCAATATCAAATACTTATTTCAATTAATTAACTGGTATGACACCTTCAATAACATTTCAAAAATCAAGCGGTTAAAAATCATCCGAGTTTATTAATAAAGTCCTTGCCCCTCAAAAGACTAGGACTTAGCTTATTACCACCTTGTTTGCAACAAATTAATAGCATGAACTCCATAGTTATCAGCTCTGCTTGCAAAATATTCAATATCCTGCAATAAAGTCTTTTAAAATAAATACAAGATGACAACTGATTAGAGATCTGTCAGCTCAAGCAGGAAGACTTGACACTTTGTTTCTAGCTGAATTTCAAGTCTGTTAGTTTCCATAATTGCAGAAGTGAAATCCTTGCATATTTTTATAAGGTGTGATTACTATGAGCAAATAAGGGCTGCCATTCACTTATTACGATGATCTAAAAGTAACACAATGAATATAAGCCATTTGATTGGCCAACTTTTTCTTCTTCCATGCTGCTTGCTAGACACTTTGAAGGCCTCTGAGGGATCTGAATCAGTCATGATGGCTTATGAAAAGCAATTGCTCCTCTGTTCCAGTCATACTCTTCTTCCTTCAGCTCATCACTAGTCTTCCAACAGTAATCAATGTCTCACTAACCAGAATGATTGAACGTGAGTTGTAAGCGTATCAGAAGCAGCCTGACTAAGCAGATATTAATTTAATACTCCCCATCAGACTTCTAGACAAATTACATTGAAAGTTTTGTGACTTTAACCCTCCAAATTTTGTCAGAGAATTTAATACTATCAGCCAGAATGTACATGTAAGCCTCCATAGCTATCAGTAATGCAATTGCTTGTAGGCATTGTAATGTCAGTATTTCTTTGATATAAAAAAGAAACATGTTCAGCAAAAACACTTCAACTCAGTTTCTCTGGACAGAAGATACCATTATGATCTTCCAGACAGTTCCTTGAATGCATAAACTGAACATTTCCCCCTTTCCAGAAGAAAAATAAAAATTTGTCTTCTAGAAAATAATCCATTAAATTCCAATCAGTGTTGAGTTTATTATATCCCTCTTTTTAGTTGTAGTGTTAATTACCCTTATTCCTCCTCTTTATAAGAATCTTGTTTCATCTTTCCCTTGTGTACCAGAAACTTAAAAAGATCTGAAAAATGCATCTTACCATATAAGTATACAAACTGCAATATCATTCCCCTTTCCTGTATACTGTCTTTCTTACCTAATGAAGCTCCTGTCTTCTAAAGAATAATCATATCTGAAAAAGGAGGAACTGTAATTCCCCAGGTTAAGAGAAGTTATCTAACCTAATCAGTTAATTTATTAACTTTGGGCAACTTTCCAGCCTTTAAAAACTATTTGTAAACAGGTGACAATTAAATTGCTAGTTACAAAAGAACTCAAGACCTCCAGAATATCTTTTCTTCATTAGAACCAATGTTCCCCCCCTGTTTAAGGAAAAATTACCATCTAATTAATCCATTTTATCATATACATCTCAAGGGATCTTTCTGACTTTTTTTCCCAACTTTTAATTGCCCATTTTTTTCCTACTTTTCTTACTCTTTTGTTGTCTCTGAGCTAAACTGTGCTACTTCAGCAGCTGATATGGCAGAGAATAGAATTTAATTGTATATATATCTTTTATATTGTTCTCTACTATTATAAAAAATAGAAAAAAAGAAAAAGTAAATTAGTTTGATTCCTGGTTAGCCTGAAAGCCTTATTACCATGTTACCTTATTTTTCCTGTAATGGGCTTACTGTAGACGTTAACTTAGGAAAGGTGTGATATATTTCAGTATACCTACAAAGTGTTTCGTTGGTACTTCATTAAAAAAAAAAAAACAAAACAAACAAAAAAACCCACAAAAAAAACCCCAACAATCTAATTTTTATCATTATTTCCATTTTCCTTAAGACCTTTCTGTTCTAAATAACACCCTAATCTTTGCCAGTGGATTTTAACATATGTTTGATTACATTCAGTTTCTCTGAGTAATACACAATCTGCTGTTTAGAGCAGATAAAGACAACCATGCAGTTTCCCAGTAAACAACAAACTGGACAGTGAGGCAAAAGCCATTAGAAGCTTTCAATCCATAACCATCAATTAAGAAATATTTTCCTCATTTAAATTAATGTTCTCCAGATATTATGGTAGACATTGCAGTCTCATATTAATCTTTATCATGGGCAGTTCCTAGATAAAACAATCCCTATGCCACACACACATTCCTGCTGAATTATACCATATGAAAGAAGCTGCATTTCATTCACAATGTTTTAGCAACATATAAAATTGTATAAACACAAAAAACCCTTTCAAACAATATTGCAGAACAGTATCATCCTTAATCTAAGATACTGTTTCTCTATTTCTGTACTAAATTAAATCACAAGAAAATATTTCTTTCAAAACCATATATTAAAGGCTGTGTTGCCCCTCTACCAACAGAGATATACAGTTCCTAGGACCCATTTCTGTATTTCACTCTAACTTTTCTCTATGCTGGCATATTTTTTGCTGGAGCTGGCACCACTCAATCAGCACTTTCCTACTTCAGCTGTTTAAGCAGCAGCTCACAGGGCAGCCACAACAAACACAATTCTGGCAGCTCCTAAAGTGTGTCCCTGCCTTTTATTCAGATGCTATTTACACAGTGTTTACATGTAGACCACGTAGCTTTTATAACACTCAGAGCTTGGAATTTAAATGGAAAGCTTATTAGGCACAGGAGTCTCTGAAATTAAATCATAATACATAGCTACTTAAAATGCTTTGGAAGGCGGAATCCACAGTAATATCTTTTTATGCTCAGATAGTGTTTCTCTAAAGAAAATGACAAAAATTTAATAGGAAAAGCAATTAGTAAGATGTACTAATTTATTTTTTTTTTACTGCTACACCATTTCCTATGGTAGAAGAAAACAAGCCTTTCTTGTCTTAATTTCATCATGTGTAGGAAATGGTGAGCATGCAGGACAAATAAAACCATTAATACAACTTCCCTATCTAAATCTCCAAGAAATATATATAGAAAGGGTACGATGTCTTTCTACTGTTAAATTTTTATTCTGCCCTGAGAATTCCAGAAAAAAACAGCTCGGACTGCATTTAAAGTCAGGCAGTTTTCTTTCTGTCACCAATTTTTATTTTATGTTTTTAATTTTTTTTAATATGAAATGTAGGAATGCAGAATTTTAAATAACACATTTCTCAGATATGGAATTAACTCTAGGTGGGGTGAATTTCTCCTATAACCTGGAATTCTGACTGGGAATTAAGCTATAGTGAATATCCCTATCAAAATTTGATGTTGTATGAAATGTTCTGATTAAAGTGAATTGAATTTGTTTTTTGCTTACTCACAGTTTGTGCTGAACAAATATTTTAACATTTTTCTATTTCCTCTTCAGTCTACTCATCTTCAAGTGGCTGTACCAATAACATAGACTCTAAGAAAACAGAAACTCTGTTTTGTATTTACATTACAGTTGTCTCTCCACTCTGCTTTTCTGGTGCAGTATTGTAGAGTATCAATTTAAAATAGACATAAATACACCATTTGCAAATGTGTGTCCCTCTTAGACCCTCCTTTTGTATCAGTACCATTTTATTCAGAGGAGAATGCTCTTACTGCAACTAGTTCACACATGCAAGAGAAAGAGAAAACCTTAAAGTTTGAGTTTGAGCTTGCAAATTACTTCACTGAGAATTTAAGTTCTTGGAACTTATAGCCCTGAAATGGCATATAAGAAATTCAAATAAAGAAGTTAAAACTTTTAGCTTTAAAGAGAAACACAGTAAGTTTTCCTTTTATTTTCTTTTAGTTTTAGTTCCACTTTGCTTTAAGTTGTTTTGAATTAGCAACAGATGATATTTATAATATTAATGAATCAAAATAGATAGGAGTTGCAAAAATATTGCCTTATTATTTGAGTTTTTAATTGCAGATAGAAATGAGCTCCATCATGTCAGAGACACCTTCCCTAACTTATTTACAAAATCATGATTCTGTGCTTATTATAGTAAAAAGGATACTATGGGGTATGAGATATGTTTATGTAATCTTTTAAACAATTCAAAAAGCTTGAGTAGTTAAGCACTTAAAGGAATGAGGTGTCTCCTTACTGTAATACACATTGCGAGGAGAAGAATAAAAGTAAATTAACATCAGGTTCTTTATTTTCGGTTAGACCTCAGCTTCAAAACTCCAAGTCTTTCAATTATCTAATTCACAGCAATGTCTATGAACACTAGTTTAGAAAAACTCTTTATGGTGCTCTGGAGAGCACCCAAAAAACCCAGTTCAAAACCCAGTACATAATTAAATACATGGGTTGGATGCTACTGAGTGGGTAATGCATGTAAAATTTCCTTTGACAATTCAGATTTAAACTCACTTTAGTTCTTATAAATCTTGCAGGAGTATAATTGATTTAATGTTTTCTACAGTACAGCTAATACATAACTTCCATTTCTATATGGATTTTCACACAAATTAGTGTTAGCCATGCCAAATGGAATTAGCAACAGATACCTGATAACCAACACTGAAACATCTGGGGAAGACCTGCCTTTTGGGTTTGTTTTCCTTAATCCTTCAGCTGTAGCCATATGTGTAAGTAACAACCTAAAAGAATGATCTGCTATTGCCAGGACAATGATTGCTAGTAAAATTAATCTGATCAATTCTGACACAGTACTTAACCAAAATAAATTTCATAAGCAGTTCATAAGTTCATAACTTTCATCAAAGCATATAAGCAAATAAATTTCTGTGTAAGAAAACATATATTTAAAATAAGTAAAAAAAAAAAAGCTAAAAATAAGTAAAAACCAACCACCAACAAGAACCCAAACACAAGAAGTTTTCAGCGGAATCCATAGAAAGTATGGATTTTCTGAAGTTGTTTTTTAGGCTTGTTTTTCAGGGGGTTTTTTGTTTTGTTTTGTTTTTTTTTCCTGATTGCTTTTGATTTTCTTTTGCTTTGGCTGGTTGGTTAGCTGATGTTTTTTGGTTGCTTTTCTAGGAAGGGAAAACACTTAGGGTGACCATACTGACTGCCACCTACAGAGGAGATGTTCATGGGGTATCAATTTCCCTCCTAAACACTGTCCTTCTAGGGGAATCTCTGCTGAGTGTCTCCAAAAGTAACAGCAACAGGGCTAGCAAAACCAAGAATGGTTTTGCTTTTATAAAGCTTTTATAGAAAAGCAATTTTTCCTCTGCTGATCATATGTGGACACTGAAAATATGCAAGAACCATTCTCCAGTTTCTTTATGCCTTTCAGACCATGTTCATACAATTCTGGATTGTAAATTTGAGTAATAGTGAAAATCAGTCTCTTACTATTGAAATTTAATGGCAATTTTCAGAAGAAATAATACGAATTAATTAATTGTCATGATATTTGTAAAAAGCTATTGACAATTCTGCCCCACTAGTGCATCATAGTATCATCATAGTATCAATGTATCATAGTAGCAAAAGCACAGATTAGTAAAGAGCATTCCTTCCAAGGGACCTCATCTCTTTATTGCACACTTTCTTGTCTAGAAGGTAAAATGATTTATCAAATATGAGATGGAAAGAAAAATTCCATTTTGCAACAACATTTTAGGTAACGTTTTCTGAACTGAAGAGTGAGAAGAGATTCAGAATGAAGCTATTAATATAAATATAAGTAACCAAGTTCAACTCTTCCAGCTGGAAAACAGGAACTCAGCACTGAGAAGCACTCAGAATTTCTACCATTCTTTTGATTTTGCCACAGTTACCTTAGCCAACTTGATTACTTTTATAATATATTTAAAAAGATATTTCTCTAAACAAGAAATAGGGAGGTAGGGTTATTTTTTGTTTACTTTTTTTTTTTTTTTTTTTCAGTTGCTTTGCTTGCTTATCTCCTGTAACATGGTTTTGTTATGTAAGGAAACTGATTTGCCTCCCTGTGGCTCAGTAATATCTTTGAGCATTAAGAAATATGAATAACAACAAAAATGCTTCATATTTAAGAAGCAGAGAGAGAAAACAGATGTGAGAACTCCAGGCATGTCTCATGGAAGAGCTTTCCAGTGATAGTATAAAGTACTAACTGAGAAGAAACAAAAAAAACAAACCGAAAGCAAAAACCGAAACAGAACAAAGATAAAAAAAACAAACCTGGGGATATCTGCTTCTCATGTCTGCACTTTTAAAAACTCAAATGACAACATGAGGAAGCAAGCTTTGCTTGAATAGATAGTGTGCATGAAAACATGGCAGGCTTGAGCAATACTATGAATATTATTGCATGGTAAAGAACAGGTTAATGCCACTACCTGTAGTTCATTAAGAACTCTTTGTGTCAGATTCCCAATCTAAGAGTGCTTTGCAAATACTGAATTTTTCTGGATATCAATATCTATGAATTAAACAAAGGAAAGATGTACACATCCTCATAGAACCTCAAAACATCTTAATTCCTGAAGCTTTTATCTGATTTTCTTTGTTTTTTTTTTTTTTTTCCTCTAGTGTAGTAGCCTAAACTAGCAAGGGGGAAAAAAAAAAACACAACAGCCAACCAAACCAAAAACAACAACAAACAAACCACTCGATGAAGTGGAGAAACCACAATCCTGAAGAGGTTTGTTCCCTTTAGAATATTATCAGGAGTACGGCAATAGAAATTCAGATATACTCAGAAAACATGAATATAAATGATCAGGTAGCTGAGAGACTTAAATGGTTCACCTCTAAACTAAGAGGTAATGCCCTGAAGTTAAATACTCATGTGGTAAGAGTGTACACATGGTTTGAGAAATTGGTAATGAGACCCAAATGGAGACGCCGTGATAACACTGTGCTAGTTGGAGCTGGACAGATTAGACTTGTTACTTCTTCTTTAACTCTGGAGAATAATCAAGGCATGAATTCAAATGAGCTTTAGATTAACTAAAAGTGAAACCCCAGTCTCCCAGATCACTTGAAAAAGACAATGGGAGTATGTAAAATTTAGAGACCATCAGTGGGTAGCTAATCCTCTAAATGTATTCATTTACACTCTGTGCCATATTTTTTTATGCTACCTTACTCATCAGCCTTTTCTTAATTTTTTTTAATTGATAGCAATAAAAGAACCAAAGGTGTAAAATGGTGCAGTAATCAAAAGTGCACATGATCAACCAATACTCAGCATCAGAAAACTGCAACCTGTTTTTTAAAATGGAAAGAACACTATCATGCACAAGTGCAGCTTATTCTTTTAAATTTTCATTCCACTAATTCTTCATTCCCTTCAATATATTGAAAATAACATTGTAATCTGTATTTGCAAAAGCTGTACTTTAAATTTGATATCTCTGCTTTAAGATGACAAACTTTGACAGTGGTTGTCTGCCAGAGGTTGGCAGTATATGTGCTAGGATGTTATGCATCATGCTTTCTTTAAAACAAGCTGCTCTAGAGTGACTTTACAAACTTATTCTTACTGTCTTCCAAAGGAGAGCAATTGCTCATGTGTAAAAGTTTTATGTAGATTGGAATGAGATGCAAAAATAGAGATGTATATTGTGGAAAAATATCAGACTGAGCAAAGGTTTCCATGCTACCAGAGTTTAAAAAGAGTTTAATCTCTGATAAAGGTATCAGAGATTACCTTTAAAAAGGTAATCAGAGTTTTTATTCTATTAATTAAAAAAATGGATTCAACAAAATGCTGGCTCTACATACCATAATACTAACTACCATATTATTATTGTTGTTGTTATTATTATTATTATGTTGTCACACACACTTTTTATTCTAACTTTTGTCCACATGACTTTTACTGTCCTTTTTCTAGTCTTCATAGTTAATGTTGTAGTAACATCTGTTAAAAAGATCAGGGCTCTGGGCCAACACTTGTACAAATAAATTTGGAATACGTTATCCCATCTTTTTTCTTTAAATATATTTGGATCAGATCTTAATTTGTTTGAAATGGTGAGTTAACATGTTTGCTTTATTGAAAGAATACATATACTGAAAATATTAAAAAAGAATATTGCATATGCTCAGCTGATTTCTTTCATACATATGAAAGGTGGCAGCTAGTTGATCACAACCCATTTGCAGGCTGGATGAATGCCTGCAGACCTCTGCAGTGTGATTTAATGGGGATATGTACAGAGAAGTTCTAGGGAGAAAAGCACCCTGAAATACTGCTGAGGACTTAGAATTAATACATAGGTAAATGAGTAACATAATGTTGTCCAAGCCCCGATCCACCAGATGGAATTAATTTCTACCTACATAAGCTTAAATTGATGAGTTCAGATCTGCATTTGGTTTTGCTGTTTTTTAAAACCAATTAAGCTTTTTGATTTCCAGTGTTGGAGAATATGACTCATGAGTGCCTGATACTGCTCCACTGCTAAAAGCAGAACAAGAAGGCTAAGTAGTGCCTTACACAAAATATACTTCCTTTGTTCCTTGTTCCCAAATTCTGAACTGACCTTCCAATAACCCTCATCTCCAAGAAATGTTGGAGTTCTATACAGAAATAGTTACTTTTCCATCTACTAGCTCCAAGAGCATTCCTGGTCCTTTATTGCATCTGTAGAATTTCCAGCTCAAGTTTGTAGGCTCTGCCTAGGTTTGCAGGTTCTGCTTTCAAAGATGCAGAGACTTGTTAGGAGTGAGAGACCAGCACACAGCCCATCATGCAGCTCTAACATTTCATTATGCTAATCCTCCACTATTCTGGACTCTGGAAATAAAACAAAAAGAGTTGTTGCAGAAGGGACTATATAACACTCTACTACATAACTTCTTTACTTCTGTCTCCTCTCCAAAACAAAACAGGGTGGAATGGCATCTCATATTAAACTCCTTATGGACAATCCCCTTTCATCATAGTCCAGGTACTTCACAGATTGTTAAATTTGGTCAGCATTCAGAATAAAACACTGCATTCAGAATAAAACATACTGTAATATAAAATTTGTAATCAACAACCATTATGTGGTTAAAAATTCTTAGAATGTAAAACATAAAGAAAATATTTTTGGTGGGAAGCCTGGCATTCACAGTATGATCCCCCTCTATTTCTATAGGCATGAACTCCAAATTTTTATGCTTAGATGGCTTATTTTTAACCATACAAAAAGAAATAAAATCAAGATATACTTAAGTGTAGCTGCAACAAAGGATTATCAGGAATAATTTCTGGCATAATGATGCTTCTGCTCCATTACTATAAACTGATATAATTCCAGTGAAGGCATTTTTGCTTAATGTGTAATTTTTCTTCACACCAGAGAAAGATGTGGATCAAAACTAAATAGAAATTCAAACTGTAATGCTCATAGGCTATACCAAAACTAAGCAGAACATTTTGTATTGTGAAGCATTCTTCTCCATGACCTGCTAGCTTACAATCCTATTGTTTAGAAATGCCACCATGCAGGTTTTGCACCAGGCATCTAAATTCACTCTTCATGCTCTTTAGCAATGAGAGTTTAATGGTAAATAGATGACTGGTAAATCCTCATCACACAGAAAGATACCAAGCAAACACACATCTCTTTTGGCTAAAGGAAATATTCTCTGTCCAGTCAACTCTCTGCTCTATCAATATTAAAGTAAAGCAATTTGAAAAACAACAGTGATAATTGAAATTTTGTTAGAGACAGAAATGAAGACACTGGATGCTTATATGACAAATTCATATCATCAAATAGTATATAAACTGAACAGGGATAAGTATGTAAAAAATCTAAAAACAAAGCCTGTTGTATTATTATAACTCATGTACACACAGACATGAGTCTGTGATATACCTCACAACATAATCAGCTGTGTGGTTGATTTTCTAGTAATTATGGAAGCAAAAATTTTTAAGGCAATTTCAAGGATAACCTTCTCCAGGCTCAGAAGCAATGGATCCCCATAAAGAGGAAGTCATGAAAAAAGGCTGGGAGGCCTGTGTAGATGAACAAGGCACTCCTGGACAAACTCAAACACAAAGAAGAGAAGGTGGAAGCAAGGACAGGTAGCCAGGGAAGAATACAGAGAAATTATCTGAGTAGCAATGGATCAGTTTGGGAACTCTAAAGCATTGATAGAACTAAATCTAGTCAGGGATATCAAGGGCAACAAGAAAGGCTTCTAGAGGTATGTTAGTGATAAGAAGACTGGGGAAAATGTGGGTTCTTTCTAGAAAGAAATGGGGAAATCCCAAGCACATGAAATGGGGAATCCCAAGCACAAATACAGGTTGGGCAGAATATGGACTGAGAACAGCCCTGAGGTGACGGGCTGTTTGTTGATGAGAAACTCAACACAAATTGGAAATGTGTGCTTGCAGCCCAGAAAACCAAGCATATCTTGGGCAGCATCATAAGAAGTGAGGCCAGCAGGTGAAGGGAGGTGATTCCTCCCGTCTCCTCCACTGTCATGAAACTCCACTTGTAGTACTGCAATCCTGTGGTCCTTCTGTCCTCAAAGGTGTCTTACATTCATAGTTAGAGAAAAAGTAGACCTTTCTTTTTCAACATTTTTTATGTCACTGGAAGCTGAACAGCACTACTAATACAAAGCTCAGTTTGGCCTAAGAAGCCCCACTGAGGAGTAAGGTATGTTGGCTTGGAGTTTGCTCCACACAGATGCAGATACTGAGAGACAGCATCAAAAGCAGAACAACATTCTGCCTGTTCTGATCAAACCAGTGTTTCCCATCACCTGCCACTGAGCCAAACTAATGCCAACTATAATGCAACTATTATCCTGAGTTAATATTTTCCAAATTTTGAATTGACATTTCTTTGTTTCAGCAGGTGGAAGAATTCCTATGGATCCTGATATTAAAGGCTTTTTCACCAACTACCCTTGAAATTCTACAGTCTATATCCTTTTTTTAGCATCTGAGCTATAAAGATAATTATAATTAGTATTAGTCTGAAATATTTCAATAGCATTGGGGTGACAATGTGATTCTGGAGAAAGCAGCATGGAAATAAAGCTTCTTTTGTCGAACTTCAGTTCCAAAGCATGAAAAACACTGCTTTTGGGACACAATTACTTCTCTAACTGTAGTATCAAGCAACAGAACTTTGTATAATGAATATAATTTCCCAAAACTAACTTTAACCATAAACACGTAATGATGAATATTCTTTTCCTGACTACTCTGCTGTAGAGATTTTGTCTAACAAAGATTTTTTTGTGTAGTTTGTGCTTTGCAGTTCTTCTCTGTTTTGTTGCTTGCCAAAATTTCCACCATTGGAAGCATCCTCTATTACTGCTAATTGATATAAACTAGAATGATTCAGCAAAACATAGGTAGATTCTAGCAAAAATATGCCATATAGAATCAGTATGATATTTTAACAGTAGTTTATTTTTTCTCACAGGTATAAAAAATCAGAAAATGGTAATGGCGAGGTGTACACAAAACAAATCATAAAGAAGTTAGTGTCAAAAAAAGAAAGTTGTGAATTTCTTGTTCTCAGTGCCCTGGATTATTATTATTTCTGAAACTAGCAGGAAAAGTCTTATCCTCCCTCCCCAACATAGTCATTTGTGCTTTGTCTCTGGATAGTTTTACAACTGCATTTGGCAGCACTTAGATAAAAGTACTTTAATGTTTTATACAATGAAAATCTTTGTTTATCTTGGATTTTGAAGAAACACATTTAATCAATCAATACATATTCTATAACCTCAGATTTGTGCAGAGAGCATCTATTCTTCTTCTTCCGCTATGAGAGAAATTATATAGCTGGATACTTATCAGAAATTTTATGATTTAATTTCTAATGGAGCTCTACTTTTCTAAGTCATCTAGTTCTAGATAAACTTTACCCATTATTTTTTTCTAATATAAAAGTCAATTTTTTCTAATGGCACATACTACAAATTACATCTTAGTTTTCTGTCATAGTATTGCATGGTTGAAGACTATCATCCTGCTTCTTAGTGATCTCTCTCTGCCCTAGTTTAGAACAATCAAACCATTTTTCACTTTCTGCTTTTGTATCATATTTCTTGGTATTCTGAGCTTGCACGTTCTATCCATTTAACTGACATCTTTCTTAAAAATAGATACACAAATGTCGGCATATTACTTGAATATACTACAAATAAAGTCAAAAGATTACATCATACATCTTATAGCAAATCTTCTTGCATATAACTCTGTGAAAATATTTGTTTGGTGTTTGTTTTTTGGTTTTGGTATTGTTGCCATTGTTCCTCAGATCAGTTTGGTTTCTAGTCCTCTCTTCTAAAACTTTCCAAGTCTCTCCCAGACTGGTACCATCTGATGTTTAGTAAAAGTACACCCTTGTTTCATTGTACTTTTTAATGAAAATACTTAGCAAGTCCATACTTAGAACAAATCTATCTAGAATATTACACTAAAACTTCAACAACTATTTAGAAAATAATTTTACAAAATAGGTGTAACATGCTTCACACCAGCTTCATTGGTCAAAATTCTCTAGCTTTCCTAAGGAGAATATCACAAAACAGTCCAAAGCCTTGAAGAAATGAAAATATATCATACTTATCACACTCCTAAATTTCCCTATTAACTAGGTGGATCTTTCAGAACTGCTAAAGGTAGTGGGACTCTGAACAATTTACTTATCTTACTAAAAGTCACACTACAGAACAAGAAGATCTGAAAGGGACAAACATATCCTCTAGTCCTTCTGGAAGTCTATATACTGATGATACCATCTGAGCTGTCCATTACACAGATGTGAATAATTTTGAATGATGAAGATCTAGTTCTTTTTTTCCACATTCTAGTTTACAGCTGAAGAAAAAAGGTAGAAAAAGGTAATTGTGTGGACAAAATACTTTCATTACTCTCATGAGTTAGAGCTACACTCCAACTTCTGCAAAAGTTCTTAGAATATGGAAGAATAATTTTCATTGCTTTACTGTTTGTCAGAGGTCAACTAGTGCAGGAAATGGAGGTTTGAAAGCGATTAAAATCTCTGGCTTTATTCAGGCTAAAATATCACATACTGCAGCTCAGAGGCCACTTGGGATTGGATCCTCCAAAACCTAGCGATAATATTAATATGTTTGGAGGATATCTGTTAAAATTCCAACATGTTCATTTAGAGATTGGTTGTAAAGTCATTCACGAATCCAGTACAATTTAAATACAGTTCAATGGCACCACCAAAGTAATTTGCTCTCTAAAATTTAGCGAATTGCTTTTTGCTTCTATCTTAATGCTTCCCTACTCTGTTGTGATACTGTTTCCAAAAAAGACTGCCGGTCCCTGCTGTTTGGGGAAATGTATCTATAATGTCTTGATCCAAGCATTTCATATTCAACAGATGGTAATCTTGGCTGTACATTCATTCTGGTTTCTCTGAGCCTGAGTGCTTAATACCTCTTTCACTGCCAATCACTTCCTAACTAGCAAACAAATCCTGATCAGACATGTACACTTTCATGTGCATTTTCTCCCACCTTTAGTCAATACTGACACCTTCAGACATTATTCTGAGATATGTACTCTTCATATGCCAGGTAAAGGAGGACGTCTGTTACCCTGTTCTTTCATCCTGCACATTGATAAGGAAGTACGGAGGTCTACGTTTCTACAGGATTAGTATTTATTTCTTCATCAAGATATATTCAACATCTGTACTTCTACAGGTTGAGAAGTTGGCCCTTCAACCACCTGACCTTGTAAACCCAAAGAAAAAAACATATTTGTACCAGTGATTTTTTTTCCATCATTTTCAAATCTGAGGAACACAGAGGAATGAAGCTGGGAGCTTCCTGTAGCAGTATTTTACAGTATTTTAATTTTTTTTTTTTTTTTTAAATTTTCACTTCCCACATAGATGGAGAAAGAAAAGATATATATTTTAAACAATACAAACAGTACTACTCTGAACTGAATTATCCAGAGTTTTTTGAGATTTTCTGAGCTACAAGCTCTACTTCTGTGTGACAAAGCTAGTCATTTGTTGTTTGCATTAATGCTTGCCTTTCCTTTTCTATACTTGAGTGAAGTTATTTTTAAATAAAGTGGAAATGACACCAACAGACACAATCCCCTTCCATTTCTGTGTATACAAGAAAGGGGTGAGGCATAGCATTCTTTGTTCATGTTGATGTCATAACAACGTTGTCTTTCGCTTTATAGTTGTTCTGGGTTTTATTGTTGGTTTGTGCATTGTGGTTTTGTGTGTTTTAATTTGAAGTATTTTTAATATTGTTTTTTTTGATTCATGCAAGCACTATAATCAATCTTGCAACCTGATAGATATCAAAGATAAAACCTTACATCTATCCTGTATTTAAGAAACAAACCTGTTCTCTTAACATTTCCAAATCCACCTATATGATTAATGGCAATGTATGAATGTTTGTATTTCATCAGTAAGGCAAGGGCACCCCAAAATAACCACTAGGAAACATCTATTTACAGAAAGCAATGGCTCCTGAATTGTCTTGATGTATGTATAAGCAAGAGATACAATCTGAGAAGACACTTAATCCTGTCACGGGTTCCTGCCAAAATAAACCATTTTGCCCTATTGTATTTTTGGTGTGAAATATGAAAAATCATAGAATCATAGAATCATAGAATCCTTGGGGTTGGAAGGGACCTCGACCAACCCCCCCTGCCAGAGCAGGGCCACCTAGAGCACTTCGCATAGGAACGTGTCCAGGCGGGTTTTGAAAATAAGTTACTCTTGCCTTTGATGATTTATATATTTTAATAATTGCAATTATCTAATTATTAGCCACATTCTTGACAAAATAGTTTTTTAAGAAATAACAATAATCCTGTGACACCTCCCTGGATCTTTGTCTTCTTCCTTACAGACTAAACTGAACAAATTGACTTCTACTTTGTAAAAACAGGAATCTAGTCAAGTAGTTAATTCTGATCAGACAATACTGTAATTATGAAAATGGGATATGGAAACATTGCATGCTTGCTTTACAGAATTTTATTTTGTGCAATGTTTGGTGCAATATGTCCTCCTATGAAGATCAGTCCTACAGTACTACCAGCACATTTCATTATCGTGAACATCAATGTCATCAATGATCAGCATTATTCCACGCACAGCCATCATTATTTAGCCTTCATTATTCTGAATACTAGTAATGAATTTGCTTACTGACAACCATGCAAAACAAGCATGATCCATGTGGTTTATATAGTCTAATTAAAGATCTAAACATGGCAAATTCTTTCGGTGATTCTGTGAAATTCAGAGGTTTTGAAACTACCGATTTGTTGTTAGATTGTATCAATGCATGCAACAGAGATTAAAAATCTGAAATATGAAAAAAATATTAAAAATCTGAAATTATAATTTTAGGCACTACAGAAACCACTGATTCAATCTATTAACCTCTAGATAAGATAATAGAAGACAAATTTCTCCATTAACCAGTTAATTCTTCTAGTATTCCCACTGACAGTTTGAAATGTTGATTACTTCTGGAATAAATTGCTTACTCATAAGTTTTAATTTCAATTTTCCGTTATCCATGGGAGACAATACACTAGGATACTCTAAAGTTTAAAACTCTCTTTTCTTATAGTTTTACATATCATATAATTCAGATGAGATGTAAATTACCACCATCGTCATCATCATTCCTAAGGCATTTTACATCATTATTCAGGTATTAAAAGATCCACATTTTTTTAAACTGTGCAGCTTGCCAGCTTCAATCAGAATTCATTGCATTTGAATTTGAGTTTTTCTGTTTAGTTAATATTTCAGAACACAATTTGTGGATTCATTATCTTTAGGCTTTTCTACTAGAATACTAAAGTCTTTTCATTTTTATTCTTGTTTAAATGGAGGCTTTTAAACTCAGTTGTATTGTTATCTACTATTGCTGTCATTATTATCAAGACATTTTGGCATCTCCCCACTGGATAAATTTTAATAATGGATTAATGACAATAGCCAGAATAGGATTTCTGTGATCACTTTCATCTGGCGAAATCTAGACTTTTGATTTTTTTGTAACTTCTGCAATTCTTTGCCACTGAAAAATGAGCATATATTATGGAATAATCTAGAGAATCTACAAGTTTTGCTTAATCTTTCTGGAACACTTACAGCTTCTCAGAATGTCATTGAGTATTAGAATTAAACCCAAAATCCTCAGATATTTGACTTTCATACTATTATCTGGGGGGGTTGCGGCGGGGGAGGGTGTAGAGAAATGGGGGGGAGAGAGGGAGGGATATTAGGAGCCATCCTCACTGTTAAGTAACAGGAGGCAGGGGGAGGTGGAGAGCGTTGGCGGCTGCACGGGTAACCAGAATCAAATGACACCATGAATGTCACAAAGTTTAAAGGTCAATGAGCTACTCTGGGGAGGTGATCTACTTCCTGTCTTGTGCAAAGCAGCAAATATTGGAAGCAGTAAACTAACAAAAGTAAAAAATGGACTTGCAGTACTCTACGCTGCTTTTTATACATCACAATCAAATCTCACATAGTCAGAGAATATCTAGTCCTCTGTGAAATATTTTAGTTTAAGTGCTCAACTACAACTTTCTTTTATCTTCTGTTATTTTATATTTGCACCTTAAAAGTATTTGAATATTTGAAGATAAAACCATAAAACTAAACTTACATTCATAGCTCCCATTTCTAGGTATTACTGAAATATTCTTCAATAATGTGAGCTTATCTTTCAGACTTCTTCTTCACCACGTTATTATTTCTTCTCATTGACCAGAAGTACTTGGTCCTGTAATTCTTTAAACTGAAATTTCTTATTACATAAATACATATCTTTTAAATTTTATTGTCACATTGTTTTAATTTTTTAGCCACAAGCTATATGCAGAGATAAGGGGATATTTACAAACAGTACCCAACTATGTAGAGGAAGCATAAGGAAAGCCAAAGTTCAACAGGAGTTGAGACTTGCTCAGGACATTGAGGGCACTGAGAACAGCCTCCACTGCTACATTAATAGCAAAAGGATAAACAAGTAAAATGTAGGCCCAGTCATAAAAGGGGTAGGTGACTTGGTGACCATACTTGTTTGGGCTGGAAGAGAGTTAATTTACCTTTTATAATAGATTGTAATTGCTTGTATAATGCAATATTTTTATTTGTGACCTAAATAGTGTTGATTACACTAGAATGTTTTAGTTATTGCTAAGCAGTGCTCACACAGTACCAAGGCCTCCAGCTGCCCTCCAGCAAATAGGATGAAGATGGCCAAGAACCGGGGAGGCAGTACAAACTGATCAAAGGGATATCCCATGATGTATGAACTTGCGCTCAACAAGTAGTGAATTAATTCCTTCTTTTGCTTTTCTTGTACATGAAGTTTCTGTGTTGTCTATTAAACTGTCTTTATCCCAACACATGAGTTTTTGCCCTTTTAGCCTTCTACTTCTCTCTCATCCCACTGTGGGGGAAGTAAGCGAGTGGCTGACTGATGCCCAACTGGGTTAAAGCACTACAGTGAGGCTGAGGTACTCAATGCCTTCTTTGCCTCACTTTTCACCTACAAGGCCTTTGGTCCTAGAGAAAGGGATAAGAAGGTGGAGCATTATCAGCCAAGGATCAGGATTAATTACATGAGAGAACTTAATGCATACAAGTCAAAAAATGGAGAATGGAAAATATTACACCAATCTTTTTAAAAATTCAAAATGGTTACCCTGAGAAACACAGTCCTCACTGGTTCCTGTGGAAGTTAGGCAAAGGTGAGATCAATTAGATCAGGTTGCTCAGAGCCTCAGAAAGCCTCACCTTGAACAAATGAGTGGAGTACCACAGGGTCTCTCCTGTAACATCTTTATCAGTAACCTGTAGGAGTTGAAGGGAAGTGCAGTCTCATGAAGTTTGCAGATGAAACAAAACTGGGGGACCAATTATTATGCAAGAGGGCAGGATGACCATCCAGAGAGGATCTAGAAATGCTGGAGGAATTGGCTAATAGGAACTCCATGAAATTCAAGAAAAACAAATGCCAAATACAATATCTAGAAAGGACAAGTCCCTCAGGTGAGAAAGGCTGGGACCTGACTGGCTTTGGAAAAGCTTCTCTGAGAAGGACCTGTGGGTGTGTGTACACAGTGAGCTAGGCACAAGTCAGCAGTGTGTCCTGACAGCAAAGAGCATCCTGGGCTGTACTAACATGCACGGCCAGGAGATGTGTGGTTACTGGCATAGAGGAAGGATAAGAGATAATGGTCAGAATTTGAAACAACACAGAATCCACCTGGGTATCAGTAGAAACTTTCACCCCAAGTACATTCAAGCAGTGGGGCAGGCTGTACAGAGAAGTTCTGCAATCTCCGTCATTGAGGGTTTTCAAACTGCATAAAGACCCAAGTAACTTGATCTAACCCCATAGATGACTCTGAGTAGGAGATGGGACTAGAGACCTCCTGAGTTGCCTTCCAGTCTGAATTATTGTCTGATCTTATGATAAAGGGTGAAGAACATTGACACTCATGAATGACCTTCAGCTTCTGAACAACCATCTCACTTGATCAAGGAGATAGAAATAATTGTCTGAATAGCAATCGCTTGTATCTTTTCCTTAGGTAGTTTGCAGTATCATTACATTTGGGAATATTAATGAGTGCACAAAAAATGTCATTAGTGTATATATAAAGCCTCTGTATAATGAAGCAGCAGCTAATTTCCCTTTCCATTACTTTTTGTTCCTTTCTCTCGATCCCTGGAATTACTGAGGTAATTTGGGTTGCTTTAACAAAGGGAAGATTAGACTCATTCTAGAAACAAGTGTCAATGAAACTTGCCTAGATAATGCACTGATTTATTATACTTGGTTGCCTCGAAAATATTAACATAAATGATTACTTGTACTAAAACATTCTGTAGTATTAGTATTCAGGCCAGAGTGAATAATAGTAGAAACCATAGATCTAATTTCTGTTAATCATACTTAAAAATTTTAAAACGTCCTGCTTTCACCTTTCTGTTGTGGCAGCAAACATTACATCCAGTGATTCCAGTTTGGTTTTTGGTTCTACCATGGAGTGAGCTTTGAGTTAGCATGCCTTCTTAGCCCAGCAACTGGATTCCTTAGCCTCTGAAACAAGCCTTTTCAATTCAACATGTGTAGCAGCTATTGGAGAAGGAAGTAGTTTATAAGAAAGTTATTCTAACAACCATTTTATAAACTTCATTCCATTCTAACAAGACTAATATTTTTTAATCAATAAAATAACTGTTTGGAATGCAGAACATTTAGGATAGTTTGAATTATGAATTTAGCTTACCTAATGTTTTCACCATGAAGAAAAGGGATATTATCAGTGATTACACACTTATATTTTCATTTTGGTTTACTTGCAGAAATAATTTTCCTATTTATAAAAGCACAAGACATTCTCCATTAATCTGTTTCCTTTCACTACAGTGGCAAGATAGAAAGCTAGTTAAATGAAGTATAAAAATAATCCCTCTAGGGAAAAAATTTTCCCACAAGAGGTTAATATTCAGTATTCTGGACACAAGGTTAATTATTGCAATTTAACACAGAGAGAGAACTCACAATAGAGAAGTACTAAAAGTATCTCCTAGGTTTCAAAAAAAATGATGCTTCATGACTATCGTCAAAGTAGGTATTACCAATAGCACAATAAATGTATCAATATCTGTACAGTTTGGTTCTTCTGAGTAAATTGCTTGACTGGCTGATTTCACTTAAAAAATATCAAAAGGTATAAAATACTATTGGATGCAGATAAAAAGCAAGCAAAACAGGCTCAAAGTTGTAACTGTTACTGAAGTACGTCCGTATCTGCTGAAAATTTAGTTTCTCACTTCAAGTTATCGTAACTGCTCTTAGTATTTGTACATACACACACTAAATAAGCAGAAAATTATTGGGATATTTTACATCCCTTCTGCTTTCAAGGCTTTCATGATCAATCTAAAAGCTATCTAGAAATGTACTTTATCACTTGTATTAATAAATGCACATTCTGTACAGAAAATCAGGGTAGTAAATACAGAACTATTATAAAATTTAAAAAATATTTAATTGACTAAAGCATACAAAGGAATTCTACCTGTCTTTCATACAAACTCACATTTTCAAAAACTCAGCTTTAAAATATGAATTCTAAAAAAACTACATCCTTCTTGGCTTCTAACTAGTTTAAGAAGTCAGTAGGTTTTCAAGCAGTCATGAATATAATTTTCATAACTACCTTAAGATCTGATTCTGTTCATAAACAGACAAGCCTCTAGATAAACACCTGAAGTCTTGCTGAGGTTTAATGCAGACATTCCATATATTACCTATAGCAGCAACATTTCATGGTAGAGGCATTTTCTGAGCACACTTGCAGCTAAAGAAGGTGATGGTTGAGCTCTGCACATTTCATTTTACAATTCAGTGCTTTTTAATACTTACTAATAACGCTGGTAAACTATGATCAGTTACATCCTCTTCTAAAAATATAACACTACTTTCCTGACAGCAGCTATTCTGAACTAAGCCTTTGTGCACATATCCCTACCTGATGAACTTTCTGTATTATGTAAAATAATATTAATTGTTTTCCTGCCCTTGTGGGAATAATTGTATGGCCTTACAAGTAAAGATAGGCTTATGAAAAGTAATAAAGTATATATATTGAAATTGGTTTGGAAGCCCAAGCCTTTTTTTTTGCCCTCATAGTAAGCATCCTGGCTAAAGTGACATGTAATATAGCTCCAGTTCATGTTCTCAACCATGTGAATTATTCTGAGAAGTATAGAAAAGTTGCAGCAGAAGAAATAACACTACTGCATATAAGTTTACTCTGTAACCAGTCTACTAGTGATGCCCTGAAGGATGAAAAGACTATTTCAATGCCACAAAGACAAAATAATAAAGCCAACTCACTCCATCAATATTCTGGATGTGATAATAGGAGACAGAAGCATCTTGTCCTTTTACCATATTTTAAAAACAATAAAAAATGCATGACAGTTGCCTTTTCAACAATGAATTCGAAAAAGGCACTCAAGACTATGAACACTTGCTGGAGAAATGCATCTCAGTTGTATTTCTCCCTAACCTCAGTAATTCAAGAACAATTTTTGTTTCTAGCACTGAATTGTAATGATCCCCTTTTGGCAAACAGTACTTCCTACCTAAGGTACAGTGAGCTTCCTCTGCAACAAGCTACACTAAATTTAAGGAACTATGATGTTGCCTAGATTTAATTTATATGGGAAGACAAACAGTCAAAAAAGAAAGCTTTCAGGTTTAAAACATTTTCTTTACATTTTGACTTATTTTCATTAGAAGAATGATAACAAGCAAGTCTGTAATTCTAGTAACCCTCCCCAAACTCTTCTCATTACCCTCCTCAGAGGCAGATGAATCTTTAATAAGCTGTGTAATGCCTAAATAAAAACCTTAAAAAGTACTTTTTTTCATAAAATATGGAATAATATATAATTATATATATTTTGATCTATAGTTTTGTTAGATGAAATGGACATCACAATTACAAGTGTATTAGGAATGATAGCAAAATTTCCCCCTTTAATATCCAAAACTATTGTAGAATTTCAGTAAGCATAGTTTAAAAGAAAGATAAAGGCTTGTTTCAAAATTACCGTTGGTCATTAAAATAAAACTCCTTTTAACTGTATATATTTCAATGATTAATTAGACCGTTAAATAGAACACTTGTGCCTACTTTAGTTTCTAGCTGCTGGATTGTGCTGTACTTTTTTTTGGCTGGCTGGCTGGTGATTTTGTGAGCAGGATTTTTGGTGGTCTTTTGGTTGCGATTTTTTTTTTTTTAAATGAGGACATAACTAATTTTTTAAAAGATCAGTGAATTACAGTTGTTTAATGTATATGTTAATGACACTATTTTTGTTTTTATTTTGATACGTTAGCATGTTTGCATTGTACCTTCAAATTTATATTTAGGAAAAAGAATCAAAATGTATAACACACAGAATTGCTTTTGGCAATTTATACTTCGTTTTCAGACCACATGTGAAACTGCAGTATGGGCCTACATAGTGAATAATTGAGTCTTCACAAGCAAATGCAGAAAACCAATTAATTATGCACATAAACACATATGTTCTTTTCAATGTATAGTGGGAGGAAACAGACAGACTTTAAACTTAACTTCAAGGATAGAATTAAAAAAAAAATTAAAACCACCTTTCAGACACATTGATAAAAGCATGGTTAAGTTATATTGCAGGTACGAGATTTTTTTATTTTTTGCTATCAGAAGAAGTGTAACTACCCAAACTAAAATGGGTGCATATTACCCATTCTATGAATTCTGCAAGAAGCTTTAGGTGGAGCAAAAGCTATTGTGAGACTCCATAGCTCATTTGCATACAATGATTATTGTGTAATGATCCTTCCTTTCCTCTCTGCTGGAGGTATAGTCAGAATATAAGATGATTTTAATATAAAGATACCAATTAAAAAGAATCCTAAAATACAGACACAAACACAGACATAGGGCAACCCTGTCTAAATATCAGCATTTAACAGAATTTGCATCCAAGCAGCACATTAACCAATAACATCCACAGGCATCATTCATTCTCATTGAATGTGGCAGACAGGTACAGTAACAGTCACTATGGTCATCTAGCTTGGCAAATTATTGCAATTCTAAAAAGATTAAATTAGTGTTATGAACTGAAAGCTGTGTTTTTTTATCAAATTTTCTCATCTTTGTTTTTCCCTTCAGGTCTTTTTTACACAAGCGTATGACAAAATTACTTCAGTCTGTTTACTTAGTGGTAACACAGTCTGTACATGTATTTTGGAGAACTTATTATTTACCATGACAGTGTAGCTATACTTTTTTTTCTGAAGGACAGCTACAGCAGGTGTAGGCACAGGCTTTCTTAGAAGGGTCAAATTTGTCAGATACTGCTGTCAAAACAAACTTCTTACAATTTGTTTAAACTCTGCAACTTAAGTTGCCACATCCTTCTCATAAACACCATTTAAAGCTGTACATTTTAACATTAAAAGTGGTGACTGTGTATTCTGGTCCAAAATTTGATGTCTTTCTGGTTTGCCAAAATATTTTCCAAAACTCCAAACCGTATATACAAATTCCAGCCTCTCAGTGGTGGTCCATTAATCAAAATAGGACCTTCAAAGATTGGTTGACTGGTTTAACTCTCATGCTGCTTAGGTATTTGAGAGGGTTATTTGCTAAGCAGCTTCATAGCTCCAAAGATTTCACATTAAAATCCATGACAAAATAGATATTATTTTCTGCACTATTTGGACAGATATTAATTTTCTGGATGTTTACTCATTTTGTTTATAGCTACTTTGTTAGTATCACAAAATTATATGTAATAAGTAAAATCAGATATAAAGCACAGAACTGTCTCGGTTGATTTCAGTGATATTTTCCTCTCTGTTTTCAGTAGCAGACTGAATTTTTTACTCAAAAAGAAAATTAAAAAACCAGAAGTTTATGAAGTGTTTGATTATTATTATTTCTATTTTTATCCATCAGTGAATATCCTGATTTCAGAATAAGTAAAAAATATTAACTTTGAATTATGTTATACATTGTCTTATATTTTGTACATGTAAATACATCAATACTCTCCCCAAATTAAACAGCACTCAATTAATTTCACCAATTAAGTACTGATTTATTGAAGTTTAGATGTTTTTTAAACATGTTCAAGAAATAAGTATACTTTGATGCCTATTTCAGAGACTTTAATTTTTTCCTAAACAAAAGATAAAGGACTTTTAGGTTGCACAATCTCCAACAAAAACAGTACTTCAAATTTTCCTGCTACAAAAGAAAATAAAAATCTCACTGAAATTTATAACTGAAGCTCACCAAAAATGTGTGCTGTTCATCAGCTACAAGTTGTTTATTATCATGTTCTCCAAAATAATTTTTCCACCCCATAATTTTTCCATCCCAGACTATCTATTCTCATGAAAGAGAGATTACAGAAAGAGTTCTAAGTGCCAGCAAAGTTATAATCAGTTGAATAACAAAGGCTTACTTTTCTCAGTGTTTGAGATACAGAATTCTAAATATAAATTCAAGAAAAGTTATGTTTCTCACTTACTTAAAAGATAGCTACTGTTGTACTCATTCCCAGGAGCAGATTCTTGGACTAGAATATTGTTCAGATTCTATTATTCCTTACAGGATCTTTCATTATATTTGATATTGTATATATGAGAAGATGGTATTCTAAGCCAGGAATTTTAAAAGGAGGGCAGTGTGTCTGAAATACCTTTTTCAGACACCTGTGATCAAAGGGAGGCCAGTGTCAAAGCCTCTATCTCTGAGATCACGACAATCAAACTGAGAATGAACTCAGTATGGTATTTCCTCAGTAGTATAAAAACTGCAAAAAAAGGGTACTTATTCTTGGTAGGGGGCCTGTATTCAGTCTTTCACTGGGGACAGAAATGGTGCTTGTCCTGATCCCACACATAAGAAAAGGTACTGCTCATTTTCATTGCTTGCATACTGACTACTTCTTCACTCATGTAAAAAGTATTGCAAAGAGGACAGCATCAAGAAGAAATGTATGAGAGAAAGAGGTGAGAGGAGGAATAAAAATTTATCATCAAAATATATACATCAAAAAATATATATATATTGGAGAGTATGGTTATAGGAGATGGCATAAGAAACTGGGAGACAAAAAGCTTTTTGACAGTGTTCTTTAGTCCTGGCAAAGAAAGTAGAATGGGCTTTTAAATAATCCTTGGCATTTTTTCTCTCATATACCATCGCCTTGGATTTAAAAAAAACCAATTGTTTAAAAAAAAGACTAGCAAAAACCAACAAACATTAAAAATTTGTTCTAGATTATCAGAATAACAATTCAGCTTAGTATTTCACTTGAGAAATAACTCTGAAGAAAGCATTTCTACTTTTATAAATAAAAACACTTAAATCTTTAGTTAGATTTTGAGTAGCAGAGATTTTAGTAAGTCTCCAAACATATAGCTACAAATATTAATTGACCTTCTAGATGAAAAAAAACATTTTATTTATCATTTGAACATATTTTCCTTAAGTTTCCAGTCACTATATACCAATATGACTTTATTCTACTACAATAAAATCTGTAACCAGTCAGGTATCATTTCACAACAGGGTGAAAACCATGGTCAAGTCATTGCGATTTACTATTCAGAATTATTATGTATTAATTATTATGTATTAACCTTGCCTTATTCAACAGAATGTTAAAAACTTAAGGCACTGACATATATGTCCTACAACAGTTGCATTGTTCCATTAAGGTTTTATTAGAGTGTACTTCGGACTCTGCACCATTCTTTCTCAGTACTTTTGAGAGTACTGTTTCAGGTCATGGTTACACACCATCCTCTGGTGCCATAACACTTCTATTTGAAATTAAATAATAAATAAAAAGTTTATTGGTTTTGTATGAAATAACCCTGTGTATCAATAAATTTAGGCTTGGCCCATAAAAACTCATGCATGTGTGTGCATGAGGATATGATCTGGCAAACAAACTCGTTTCCAGCTCAGGCCATTGATTTATCTGTATTACGAAGTATAGAAATAAGCATAACTGTAACCATAATTCCATAGATGTGAAAACTAAAAGTTAAAGGCACTGAACTCTTCCTTTTAATATACCTTTTTTTAAAAAATGGAAAAGTGAGCTCTACCTGGTGCATGCATAACTGCAAATACAAAACAACTCTGGAAACAGCATGCAGATAATCAATATATCATCCTGATTATAAAGAAACAATACCCACTACCACCCACTTAATGTTGCTAAACCTATTTTCAGTGGGAACTGACAGTCTTAGAACTGGATGGATAAGTTGCTCCCAGTAGATCAGTGCTAACCTTTCCTAATGTTTTCCTGTAAAGAAAACAGAAGTAAGCTCTCACTTCATAAGAATCTAAAACAATTCTACCTGTGAACAGGGTTTGAATTGCTTCTCTTCTGTCAAATCCTTTTATTATCCCAAAAGAACATGTCTTTTAAAACAATTATGCAGAAGAAAAGCTTCTGAACTTGCTTCGATAGAACAAGGTTTTGCTCTGACTCAAAAAGTGCTATCAAGCACAACCATGGCACTTAATACAAGCTCAGCTAAACACTGCATAATTCCCTTTGTTTAAACTTTGTTTTCTTTTACTTTGAGTTTGCAAAAATGGGAACTCAGTTTGGTATTATTGATTTGAGGGGAATTTCTGCTGACTAGCACTTCGAGCAATTTTAATTTCAAGACACAGAGATGAGAAATGTATTTGCATCTTTTTTTAGTAGTTCTAATTTTTAAAGGCATTAATTAAACAATATTAAAATCCTAGTATCACTGTGGCTAAGAACAAACGAAAATAATTTCAGTATTAACATCTGTATCTAATATGTCCACTGATGCCTTAGGTTGTTGTGAAAAATCTACCACCATGCAATAGCTACCACAGTTCCATTATGTGAATTTCTGTAAGTATTCCTAGGTGCACAATGTCCTTGAAAGCATCAATATAAACCACTAAAAATTACCTTCCACTAATAGAGCAGCACATTCTGCAGTGACTCCTAATTTAATCAGAAAGCCACTCTGTGTATTGCATCTTAGAAGATCAATGAATATGACAAGCATTCCCCAAGTTGTTCGAAAAGCTTTAATAATCAGATGTCTGTCTAAATACTTAAGGCTATTTCACTTTAATGAAATAGTTCAAATATTACTTTGCTGACTGGTTTTGTTAGTGTGATAGATCAATAAGTCACCCTGCCAGACAAATACACGTTGAAGCATATTTGGAACCCGTGAGTCACATTGGACCTTAGACAGAGCTGTAGTTCCTTTCTAAAGTATTTGAAGGAAAAGCTTTGCATATATCATAGATAATTAATCAGAAAACTGTAAAACAAATATAAATAAAGCAGCATTTGTCTTTCATAGGGTCATAGTATATTTGTTACTTTGATGAACTATATTGTAATCCTATAGAATTCAGCTTTTACATATGAGTCATTTAGCATGACACACTCCAAACACTGCACTTTTCCAAATCTACTTTAGAAACCAAAATATTATTTAAAAAGAAAAAAACAACAAACAAAACAGTAATTGAACATCACTATTCCTACTTTTAAAATTATTTTTTCTTTAGACACAGAAAAGCCAACTTGCAATATATTTGGAAAGTGCAGAACAAGGCAACAGGAAAACCAATACACTCCATATACATAATATTGCTTATATGCTAAGTGAGCCGCGAAACTGAAGCCTTGATCTGGCATCTTATTTACGCAGTCTGGCTTGCAGAGAGGTTGCTTGACCAGTGGAGTTCTGCTTACTTGAAGGAGGCTCACAATTCACTCACCATCTACCAAACCTACTGTTACATCAGTACCATGTAACAACAGCATCATCATTAGCAAGACCAATTTTCCCTTTTAAAGGAATATTCAACATAGTACACTTACTCTGTTTTCAACACTGGTCTTCAGACATGAGATGTTACCTTTGTTGGGCATATCCATCTCATCTGTGCATAAATGTTACTTCTTATTCTGTCTAGTAGCCAGTATACAAGGAGAAAAGAAAAATACTCGTATATTATCAATGATCAGCATGTCACAGGCAAAGTTGTTACCTGAATAACCATTATTATCGCTATCTATTTAGCATCTTTGGTTCTCACGTTATCTGATTTTTGTATTTTGATGATATTCTGTTAGCTGACAAGCCAAAACTATGAAAATTACTGAAATTTTTCAGTTAAATTGCACAAAAATGTAATGCTAACCCCATGTTTTGGGGGACTGTTAGAAATCTAGCCACTCATTTAAGAAAATGGTAAGTAAATTTTATGGAAAATCTTAACCATAAAGCCAACCTATTTGAAAAGAATTCTTAATATTTTGTCGCTCCCAGCAAATAATCCAATTCATTGTAATACAGCAATTATGCTTAAGAAACTTCATGGGAACTATAAATCTGTTCCTTGATTTATTTCAGCAGACAAAATAAATTAGAGGACAAAACATGGATGTCAATGCACAAAGGCATAACTTCATGGAAGGAAGGAATTTCAAATAGCAAATATCTCATTAATGGGCATAGCATCTAGAGCTTTGTATGTCTGTAAATCATCTAGAGTTGTATGAAGCTTAGTCTCTTACCCCCTACTGTGTCTGTTTTGCAATGTTCCACTAAGATGCAGATCCAGCAGCTCAAGGATTTCCCCAAGGGGTAAAACAATGCTACATTTACTCCTCATGGCATGACCCAGGTCTCTCTGCCAAATTTTCTTCCTTCCTTTCTCAGTAAACAATATCTGCATATCTCAAAAGTAACAGAAAATGTAAAAAGATGCCAGCAACTTTCAGCATTTAGACTTTTCTCATTTCCTGAAATGCAAAAGCAAGATATAAAGTAATACCAAGCAGCGGAGACTGCTTTCTCAAATTTAAGTGGCCTGTTAAGGAGCTGAAGTGTGTTCTAGGGCACCGAGATAAAATTATAATTAAAAAAACAGACAAACAAACTGAAAAACCCCATATTACTAACAGACACAGCATACCACAAAAATGGAGCACCAGCAGGATTAGAGGGGGGCAGGAAAAAAAGAGAAAACACACACTGGTATGTCTTGGTGCAGATGTTTTCCCCTCACCTTTTCCCCACCTTGTCATCTGCAGCTTCCTACCTACAGAGCATGTCCTTTCTCAGTACAGTAATAAATTCATATGTGCAGCCATCTGCCTAGCAGATGGGGCAGGTGCTGAGTATCGTCAATCACCAGCTTCCACTTGTGCTTGTCATTATCAGGAGTTAATAGACTCCAGGGCAGGAGGTGAGCCATGTACACAGCAGGAACAACAGCATGTTGTACCATGTTTGTTCACCCAGGGTCTCCAGAGAGAAAGGGTGGTGAAGAAAGACAGCAAAGGAAATAGAAAGTTTTCTTGTCTAGCCTGTCATTCTGTAGCTGAGAGTGTTACCTCAACTTGCAAACAGATGTTACCTCTTCTGCACAGCACATCCATTCCATCTGAGGGGCAAAACCTTGTGCTATGAACTCTCAGAACACTCTTCCAAATTGTTAACACATGAACTTATGAGCCAACACCTTCTTTGTTGCTGATTTTTTTCCAAATGTGAAAGAAAAACAAAGGTAAGTTGTCAAGAAAAGGTGTGTGGAGAGAACCTCACCTGACGGTAATGGGCAGCTGCAGACAGGGACATTAGTTTGTGGTAAATATGATAAAGGACCACATAAGGGAAGAAAATTTTATTTTCCTTCCCAAAGCTGTATTCCAATATTAATTTTTTATCCAAACCAGGTAACCCTGAGCTTCAAGAACAGTCTCTTTTTTACTCTGTAGGTTTATACTTCCATTACACATTTTATGTTGCTGTCAATAAAAAGCCAACACTTACTGTAAAGAATCCCCACAGAAATCTGGGAAACTTCATAGTCTATTCAGTGCTTCTTACTGGTATGTCGATGAAATCTGCTAGTGACTTACTGTCCTCACAGTACACTGCCAGAGGATGCAAACTCTGTTATTTAGTGCTTTTTCTCCTACTAGAAACCATCACTCTCATAATCTGAGGCAATTGTTTTCTCTGTACAATTGATTGATTATAGAAAGAACTTTTCATTTTGAATGATGCTGAAAATATACTCAAAGCAGAAGTCTGAGCTATGGAGTTGTTTCTTGTTGATGTTGATTTCTTTTTTCTTGCTGAAAAAAACAAAACCAATTTCAGTGGCCTTTTTTTTTTTTTTTATGAACTTTAAAATGTTAGGGTTTTCTTAGCATAATTTTCAGCATATGAATTTAATTTTATGATGGACAGTCTCCTGTCTGACAAAAAAGTTTTCTTTGCTCAAAGTCAAGGTACTATCACTTAGTACATCATAACTTACATTTAATTTTACTTTTTAGGAAATAACATCACTTGAGCTTTCTGTCTCCAAGTATGAGCTCCATAACCTCCACATTTAATACCAGTTCCATAATTTGATTTCATTTTCCCTATTAGTAACCCTGTGTTGTACATGAAACACAGCTACTCCAACGGATATAAGGAATTACCTGCCTGAATACAGGGCAGACTCTTTCCTGCTAAAGTCAAAGACTCTATTTTTTTCCAGATATCACTAAGGTTAATTCTGCTCCAGAGTACATAGTTTTTTGATAGTATGATGACACACCACAAAATAGACAGTTGTAACTTTTTTAAATAAACAAAAAGTAGATGAGAATACAGATATTTTAGTGTTTAAATACAAGACAACTGAAAATGATAAAATGTTTATAAATTTCTAGTCCTCCTAGTTTCCTTTGTTGGAAGCTGTTGACAGACTCAGCATGTGAGCAGACTTTTTAACTGCCAAATATCTACATATACATCCAGATTTTGCATATCTGTAAACATGCACACACAAACATCTTGTTCCCCTGAAATGTTTTGCAGCTGATCTTTCTATTAAATGTATTGATTCTAAAAACCCTACAAACTCTAATGAAAAAATACAACCACCAATGAACAACTGATGCAAAGGAGAAAGAAGTGAGAAAAAGATTTTTAGATCAGGCTTCCAGAAGTTTATTATGTATAATAATAAATACAGAAGCATTTTAAATCATGCAAAATGCTTATTTGGATTTTAGGAATTTTCCAACAAGCAAATTTTGTCAACATATTTCGAAGCCTTTCCTGTTCTGTTAGCTCATAAACTACTGCAGATAATGCAGATTCCTGCATCTATTTGTCATAATAAGACATTTATCTCCATTCAGAGTCACACAAATATGTTCTCTAAACATCTGAAGTATGCAGGCCTTGATTTAACCTCATTTTACTGACTCCTGTGACCCAGAGCTCAAAAGCCTGAAATCTCTACTAAAAAGATGAGTACCAACTGTTGACTTTCTGAATCTCTCAGGACATGAATGAACATATATTTTTTTCTTTATGTTGCGTACTCAAAGTGACACAAAGATATTTAAAATTAAAAGCAGAGATTAGGTATCATGTATTTACTCAGAGCTGAAAAATGAATAAATAAATTGTTTGACTTCACCTGGGCTCCGTGGTATTTTTGTAAATTAGATCCAGAAAATAAGAAGGAGAAACCAGTGAAGATGGTTTGTTCATAAGTGTAGATGGAAACTGTTTCTATTGATTTTCACTGCCAATGGGCCCATAGCACAATAATAATAATTAATCAATCAAGAATCTCTAAACACAGACCAGCCAAAATTTGTTCCTCATTAGAAAAAGAAATCAAATTTACATATTAAAGGAAAAGCAAAAAGCAAAAAAACTTAAGGGATATAAACTCTCATTCAGTGCTAATTGTTCTAACACCCAGTACTAATAGTAGTGAAGTGTCATTCTTTCAGGTAAAATGGGAATCCCACGTTGCTGCACAAAGCATACAATAAAAAGCCTTCACGTGTAGACTTTTTGAGCAAGTAAACTATGTGATATTCTTACATCTATTTTTTTTTATATATAAAAGTCTTCACAGGACAGGGCAGCAGAATTTTTCACTGTTTATGTAACATTTTTACTCTCTAGACTGCTAGAACATCTTGAGCTGGGACCATGCTGGTAGATTACAATAACTGCTGTGCCTCCAGTTTATCAGAATATAGAGCAAAGACTGAGACTTTCCTACGTAAACCTGAGACATTACAAAATTGTAGCCGAGACAGATAATTACTGTTTTCTCTCTGTTTTCAATTTGCAAATAGTTTCACTCTGCAAGACCAGGACTCTGTGACAAGGCCTGATTGTATCCTCATTGACATCTATGGACATAGAAGTCCAGTAGGAAACTACCAAGGTAAAATTGGTGTGAAGTGGCTTGTGAAGTGAGACATGAATTAATGTTTTTTGTGTAATGAATTGCCTCACCCACAAGAAAGTGTGAAATTGGAACAAGTTATATTGCACAATAATAATGCACTCTGTATGATTTATTTTGTTATAAAGCAGTGCCTTTTTTAGGGTTGTTTCTTGTCTTCTGATTCTGTTACTCTTTCTGTTTCTAAGCCCTTCCTACTTTATTATTAGATGCTTGCAGTTTTACTATTTTAACAACAGAATACAAAACGAGATTTATGAAGGGCTGGTGAAGTTGTGGGTTAAAAAGTAACATTTATCTGCTCTTGTCAAGAATTTAAACTTCAGGATTAAACAAAAGTCACAGAAAAAGATAGTTTAGACTTCAATTTAGAAACAGTATGCTACTTTTAATGTTTCTTAAAAAATTAACTGAAATATATAGGGTCTTATCTTTAAAAAAATAGTTGTATCCTTTGAGATCAGAAGCAACTGGAATAAATGATGACTTCAGGTAAATTTTTTTCTGAAACCAAAGCAAGTTTTAGTTTTAATATAGTTTCTCCTAAAGATTACTCCACGTTATCAGCAGAAATTAAGTCTTAGTTGCTTAGTTGTTGTCTTCCTGTTCTTTGTATGGATATCCCTTGAACATCAATGACCACCACAGTGAATCAAGACAGAATGAAGTATTGTAATACGTGTCTCATAAATAAGCATTACAAATTCTAAAACTATTTCTAAATTAAGCTTTGTATTACACACTTTTCTCATCTAGGACAAAGACAGGGACACCACCAACCTTTTTAAAAAAAAAAAAAAATTAAGAAAAAGATTGTTAGAACACTCTGCCTGGCTATACTTTTTTTTTATTTTTTGGAGATAGCTAGAATAATAAAAGCCTAATGCATAAAATAAATAAATAAATAATATTAATGAAATGGTAAATCATGTTAGAAGTGTTTGAGGAATTACAATGAGTTCAGGATTTTTAAGACAGGGAACAGTCTAGATGAGACAAGACAACAAGTGACAAGAAATACGAGATCAGTTGTCAAACTCTGGGAACAGAACAGTTCATGTAGAAAAACACATTTCATACAGAAATGAAAGTGTGTATATAAGTTATTTTTTAACATCTTCTGGAATAATATAATTCCTTAATTTCAAAACCTCCTGATGTGATCTTGCAATAAAGACTACACCAATTCCATTCAAAACTTAAAATCCTCAAAATATTTATATCAGTAGAACTACTGATAGATACCGGGCAATTGTTATCAGGTTCCCTGGGTGTTCAACAAGAACTGTATTTTTAACAATATTTAGCAAAATCTTTGATTGTTTATTTGTCCATGCTATCCATTCCATAGATCTTTTTCTACTCCATCAGAAAAATTGTGAGTAGTATACTTCTAGAAATAAATTGTTTATTTTTTTCTAACTTTATTTGACTGTTTCTTTTTTCAGATGGGCAACATGTCAGTAAGTTTGTCATTTCCAGCTAGAGTACTGAACATGGTCTGCTGGTTCTATTTTTACTGAACATGTTTTTTTGGGGGGCTGAAAATTGTGCACTTAATATATAAAGCTACTATTTAGCCTGAAAAACTTGCTGTTCCATGAATTTTTCTCTTACAGAGGTAGAAAGCTTGCTTAGCTCTTTTCAGTATGTTTCAAGATACATGTGAAGAAGATGCAGCTGAGTTTCATACGGTAGAGACATCTTAAGATGCTGATTTGTCTTTGTTGCAGCACAGAAATAATAATTTCAGTTTCACTTTGCATACTCAAACTATGGATCAGAAAGCAATATTTTGAGTCAAGTAAGAATTCCCAAAATCTTCACAAGAATGAGAACATATCTAACATATGCTTCTGCACTTCACAAGACATTTAACTGATAAAGCTAGCAAGCAAAAAGCATATATGGGGAGGGGGGATGTTAAAAATCAGAGCAAAACAAACAAGATAGTACATTCTGATTGATAAAATCATACAAGATAAGTACATTGCTACAGAAAACATAATTTACCACCTAAGAACTAATAAGCAAGCAAGTCAAAACCAAGTCACTATGTTCCAGAATATGCATTAATTGCACTCACATATAAAACCCCATTAGAAGCCTGCAATAATATAAAATCATGTGGGAAGAATCAAAAGCTACATTAGAACAAATCAGGAAAATTGGTTCTGAAGTTAAAAATAGGTTACTTTGCACGGAGCTGGGATGATAAATAACAGAGTTTATAACAAAACTAAGACACAGAAATAATATTTTAAATGCACCTTTTTCTTACATAATTGAAACACCTAAAGAAAAAAGTGTGATACAATACATGGTATCTAATAAAAGAGAGCACTTCATATCTACTTTATAGATATGAAACAGAGTGGAAAGCTTGAAAAAAATACTACAATGAAAGGATTGTATATAGTCTGAAATCAAAACTAAAGAAAAAGACTAAATTCAAAAGGAAAACAGTATTGCTTCAATCTAATTTGTGGTTCTGTTGCAGGTGAATGCTAAATATTATATTAGATTAAGACAAATTCAATGTCATGATATTGTTTTCATGCAGTAATAAAGAAAAAGAGTATTTCTGAGACCAAAGTAAAATTGGAAGTAATTTGTTTAGGCCTTCTGTAATTTAAATCACACTGTAAAGAAAATATAAGGCCATGCCTTCCACAAAGATTGATATAAACAAGTGGTGGAGGAAAGATGTACCATTTGTAACTTTATTTTTAGAGAGTCTCCCATGATGCAGAGAATCACTATTGAAAATGCACTTATCCACCTCTTGTTGAGGGTTTTTTACTCCAGTACTTTCTTCTGACCTTCATGATTTGCATGTGCTGACACTGCTAACAGTACAGTCATTATACACCCATGCTATTATAAGAGCCCTATTCAGACCACTTTGGAATTAAAACTTTATGATCTTCTCTTCAGTCTATTGGTTGCTAAAATATTCTTTTATTATAAAGAATTTTTAAGATTACAATGAAGTGCTGGTACAGATAGTATTACTAGTAGCATAATTTGAAAAATAACATCTGCAAGGAAAAATACTAAGAACATAATTTATATTTTATATACCTTATATTTAAAGAGTAAATGTATTTATTTTAATTAATTTTGTAGTAAATCTGCTATTATACTACCACCTAATGGTAAAAGATAATTAATATAGCACACAACTACATAAATATGCCTGAAAATCTATGCAATTCAAACACTTGCAACTAGCAGTATTATTTGCTCTCGTTTTTCCAGGCCTCTTATGCCTTCAGCTGTAAGACACTTTGTACTCCTTTGTTCATACTTCTATTTTTCCTTCACTTTTTACTACTTCAGTTACATTTACTAATCTTGCAAGATTAGACAAACATAAGTCATTACAGATAAAGTCATACTAGTCCCGTGTTCAACAGTATAGAAATTTCCTGTCCATGTACAGTTATGCTAGCAGTTGCTTCAAGCTATAAAATTACATTGAACTTAGAATATATTTTCTGTGTTATTTTTAAGAAATACTGACTTAATTTTGTAGAAAAGGATCTAGAGGTTTGGGTCCTGCTGGAGCAGTAACAGCAGTATATCCTTGTCCCAAAATCACATAGCTATATCTCCCACTAAAAGTATCAATAGTAGGTTGAGAAAAGTCTTTGCTACTCAGCATGTTATAGCAGGGTGTAAATGCCTAGTTCCAGGCTTCTTAGTACAAGATAGACATTCATTTACTGGTTTTGATTCAGAAGAGGCAGAGGAATTGTTAGGGAACTGAAGTATATGATACAGGAAGAGACACGTTAAGACTTTGGTTTGCCTTATCTTAAAAACAGAAGATCAAGGACACATCAAGGAGCTACCCAAAATGAGCTTATGAAGGAGATGGAGACATACTCCTTATTAAGATGCAGAGAGAAAAGGCAAGAAGCAAAGGACACATGTTGCAGCAAGGGAAATTTTGGTTACTTATTAGAAGAAAACTAATCACAGGGTAGTCAAATAGTGGAAAATGTTGCTAGACAGGTTGTGAAATCTCCATCATAGGATATGCTTAAAACTTGACTGGACAGCACGATGAACAAATTACTCTAACCTGTCCTAGTAGTCCTACTGGTGGACTAGATGACCTTAAAAGTCTCTGAACCTAAACTATTGGCTGATTCTGCGATCATGTGATGATAACTGAAAAGAAAAAAAAATAACAGCAGGAAAGAGAAATTTTTATTTTAATGAGAAAAAAAACAAAACAAAACCATACACTTAAACACATGTTTACTGAAACATGTATTTCTTGATAGCACGAACTGCAGATGGGTTTAACTTCAGCTAAACAGAACACAGCTGAATGAATTCTCTGCATGTTTGATTTCAGTTTAAAAAATTGTGTTGACTGAGTGTGCACACACACTATTGAAGACTACAATAACCAGAAGAAATAAAAATATGGCATATAAACAATATTTTAGTTTAATTTTAAATAGAATTTTTTTATTTACACTTATTATCTGTATTAAAATGAAGCCTTCAAATTAAGAGCTTCCTTGATTTATGTGTTAAAGCTCAAGCACATAATTAATTTGTCAACTCCAGTGATTGTTACTAAAATTATAAAACATGGAACTCTGTTTATTCGTCTGAGAGTGGGGGAAGTGTATCACTGAGAGTAAGCACTTTTAAAAGGCAAGCATTAAACTGAAAATGCTCATTCCTCTTTATCCATGTATCTGTCTCACTATTTGAAGCAAGGAACTAACCAATTAACTTCTAAATAAAGTTCAGAACAAATATTCCATATCATACAAATAGCACATATTAATTCATGTATCTAGAACACATTTCATTAAAATCTGCATAATAAGATAACATAGATATCAATTCCATTTAAAATATTTAAAAAAAAAAATTATTAAATATCAGAAAATGCTAATCAGTTGATACTGGATACCAATATTGCACAACATGAAAAAGACTACTCAGATGAATAATTACAGCCAACCTGAAAAGAGCTTACTTTACTTATATAATAATTGATCTCCATTTCAGCTTGAATTTCTCATCTGACATGTGCAACTCTAAATATGGCAGGAATTTAAATCTGTTTCATAACCTTTGGTTTTAATCTGAAACATATCTCATGCACTTGGTTTTCCTTCCTAAATACCAAAGCCTTCAAATTTCTAAGGGAGTACTCTATCTTACTCTGTTGATGTCTATAGAAGATGGTTTGTTAAGACAACCTTCTGATTTAATGTTTCTGCTGCATCTCTTGGTTGAAAAACATCAGTGAGCACTTAGCCATAAGCATTTCCTTTGCTGCACTGCAATAATGCCCTTGTTTGATGAATTAAGCATTCTGACATTTTTAAAGCTGAGTTGTGATGCTTTATCCTAAGAGTACAGTATGTAGAACCAACATCAACTACTAAAAGCTCGAGGCTTATGACTACTTTTATTGAATTTACCTTTCATCCCACATAAAGTAAATGAGTTGGAATTAACAGGTTTGTCCTTGCAAAAGTGAACAGGAGATCTGACAAAGTAATTCCCTGGTAATCCAAGCAAATTCATCTTGAAGTCCACTGACATGGAAAGATTCTTACTGGCATCAAGCCTGAGGAATAACCATAAATCTCCTAACATAAAATAGTGGTATTAATTGGAAAATCTTAAGGAGAAGTTAACTTTTTTATTATTGTTATTTTTATCCTGCTATAAAAACACTGTTTGCCAAAAATTATGTGTACATGTACACAGCATACAGTCAAATTTTGAATACATATCCACAACTGGAAAATCTACCCACATCATTCTTTGGAGATGAGTGTAGAAAATGAAAAATTCACACCTACCAATTGTGAATTTGAAAACATTTTTTTTTCAAAAATTTAGCTTCTCACAATCATATCCACTCAAAATGTTTCTCTCCAGACATGGCAATTTACTCTGAGAGAAGCATAAAAATCTGATATGGGGAATAAAAGCCAAAAATACCAATCCCTTCTAGTAGAAGCAAACATTGCGGAGTTTTACAGATGGGTCTTGAAGATATCAATCTCACACCAGGGAATCATGCTGATGAATTGACTTAACTGCTGAAGAAGTAACAATCAAGTAATTACAAAACAGGCACACCAAGTTACTCTTGTAACTCTGTGCATGTTCCAGAATGTTTTGCAATTGTGCTAATATTCCTGGTTTGAAACTCTGTATTTGTATCTGTTCAAGATATTAGACATAGCAGTGCAGTGAAAGAAACACCATGGTGAGGTCTATGTTTTCATAGAAGCATGACATTCTCTTCTATTTTCTGTAAATGCAGAATTTTGAGCACTCAATATTGCTACCATTCATTGAATGAAAAAATCTTCATTGGGACATGGGTTTGTTTTTTTCTGGTTGGCTTTGTGATGGTGGGGGTCTTTGTGTGGGGGTTTTTTGTGGTTTTGTTTTTTGGTTTTTTGTGGGGTTTTTTTGGAGGGGGAGTGGAAGTCAGCGTTCTGTTGTGGTTACTGGTAATGATCATCTTTGAAATACTACTAATTGTCACACTAGCAGGAGTTACTTGGAAACCAAAGCTAGTATTTCATATTCTTATACAAATACAGTCAATAAACTGCTCAGAACCTCAGGAGTTTTTAAACTATCATAGCTAAGTTTTTTTTTATTCCTCTCAATATTTTGTGAATTTAAGTTGTTACATTCTAAGGAGTGGAACCTCTGTCTTGTTGCAAGACAATATTTAATCTCATAAAACAAAAAGCCTTCTAGTCTCCAAAGTCTGTTCACAGCACTGGTGTGGACTAACAGAGAAGCACAGAACCTCTTAGGGATGAGATAACAACCAAAGCATGTCCAAATTGAGGGACATATGTTAAAATGTTTCCACACCTTCTATAAAAGTGGTCTAATACCTATACAGATAAGCAGAAGAGGTCTGAACATACCGACGATCCTCTGCATGAAAGGAACACAGAGAGGACCAAAAGATTCTTTCCAGCTTTTCAGCACCCAGCCTGTCCTGGTACACCCAGTTGAGCTTTCAGAGTTATAGACCTTGATATTGCACACCATTGGACTCCAAGAGATTCATGTTGGTCCATTTCTTCAACCTGATATATCTGAATGACAGCACAGCTACCTGCCACATCAGGTGTATCTTATGTACACTGTAAACCACACCTGAAGTTTGGGAACAAAATAATCATAATGTACCTCAATGAGTTCAAAACAGGAAATCTTGTTGGACCTTCCCACTCCTTTAGATATCAGTTAAATACGGGAAACTTCACCACTAACTTGTGGCTTCCCCTTTTCTCAAAACCATGACAACAAAAAAAAACTTGCCCCCACTCAATATGGAACACATTCATGTCTTGAGGTACCCTTCTTTGCCATTACCTTTGACACTGATTTAAGACTTTTCTGATGCTCACCATAAATTGTAAAAATTAGTGAACTACCTCAGAATTAATTTCCTGTCTATATCTACTCTAATTTCCAGAAAAGCAATAGCTTAGTAGAAGAAATGCACATTGTGACCAAGATATATTCTGAAATAAAAACCCAAAACATCTTGCCAAACTAAATTTAAATATAGGATTTCCTAAACAAGTTTAATCTGTCACATCATAAAAATGTAGAAAATCAGGAATTTCTAAAGATAAGCAGATATGCTGTCATGCCTTATCATGCAGCCTCAAGTTTTGAAAATACTTAATCGCTTATCTATGTAGATTCTCAACATACTTTTTGCAATTGCCCAAGACCTACATCAGCCTACTTAATCTACAATTACATGATCTGACACAGCCACTGAAATCTTTATCTCCCTTCTCCAAGTACTCGAATCATATGAAGAGAACTTGACAGAGAGAGGAACTCCCCAAAAGGAATGAAAGGAAATCACATGCTCTGACAATTTGACTACTTTAAAAAAGAAAGAAAAAATTAAAAGAATGCACCACCTTCTCAATCTATATACTAAAAGATTGGGCTAAAGAGCTTAAATCAAGTTTGTGAATACTCTAGTAGATGGACATTTCCATGACACTTCAGTTATTTCCTAACCACTAATTAACAGGAGTTTCACTCAGAATGCTCTCTTCTGCACTCTTCAGCAGATATATGCATGAGGATAGGCATAAAACGCTCAGGCACGGAACCAAAGGCAGGCTCCACAGACATCCAGATATCAAAAATTTTTAGGTTATATGATACAGTTTTGTAAGTCTATTCCCAGGTGGCCATTTATAAACAAATATCTCTAATTATAGCTCCATACAGCAAATTTAGAACAGGGTCATCATAAAGTGTCTTCAGAGTCAAGATGATAAGAGCAAATGATAAAAGCATTAAACACTCAATATTTTCATCAGCTGAATTTCATCACTGAAACTACTTTGACTGAAAATTAAAGGTTAGCATGTCAATAGAGTGTCAAAGACTTTCTGCAGAAATATGACATTTAGAACAGTAGTGAAAGTAGTAAGAAAGATGAAAGTATAAAAAGACACAGGAAAGGCAACAATAGTTAACAGAAAGGAAACATAAAACACAGATGACATTTTGTTTTGTTACAGAAAAAAAAAATACCAAAACCAAAATACAACCAGAGATGGGTGCTAAAAAAAGGTGGCTAATGTGGACAGTTTTAGAATCAAGGGGTGAAAATTGCCAGTCTTTGGCGAGGGCGAACATTTAAAGTAGTCTGTAGAACAGCAAACTGCACTGTTACAGGTATTAGTGTATTAATACCCTGATCTGTAGTGCATCTTCTACCCGATAATTACCTTTTAGAAAGCATAGTGGGAATTAGCCTTACAGGGAATTTTTGGTCAGTATTACTATTGCACCTAAAAGGACAAAGCTCTTATGCTTTAAAGGACTTTAATGTCAAGGTCAGTAGTGGTACTCTGCATCTGAAGGTAATTCATGGAATCTGTAGATTATAATATGAACAAAGTACTCAATTTTATGTCATTATACCATTCTAACATGACTACAATCAACATACATCTCAAGACACATATGTATACACAGGAGTTCATATATGAAATTAAAATCTTTCTGCTAAATGCTCCACAGTTATATTTGTACCATGACTATTATTTCTGGTCACAACTACTGAAAAAAATAAGGAAACATCAGACCTCATGCTCTCCATAGCTTCCTTTCAAAGGACAGGAGGAAAAATGTCTGTTCCACTAAGCTACCAACACAAAATGACACTGATTATCATCCCATGAAATGTGCATATTGTTTGCTATTACTGTTCATGCAACATTCTTTACTAAAGAGGGACTTGTTCTTTGCCAGACAGCTTCTTTATTAATGTTAGCAATGGTGTTATCATGCTTACGAAAGAATAGCAGAGATGCAATCCTTCTTTGTCATACCAAAAGCAGACAAATAATCAACTGTGATGCAATTAACCAGGAGAAATACCATTATCTTTATCAAGCTTTCTAGTCTTGCATTTCAAATACTAGATGGAAACCATACAGGAGAAAAATGTAACTAGAACAATTCTGCAAGCCAAGACTTGGATGCTTATCCCACTAACACAAAATACAGAGATTCAATTTAATCTGACAGGCCCATCAGTTCCCCATGTGGAAGGGGTTTGGATGATCAGAAAAACTCATGGCTTTGCAAAGGTAACACATGGTCACCTTTTAAATTAGTTTTCTTATTACTTTTGCTACTTTTTATATCCTCTGGAACCACACACACTACCATATATAACCAAACCTCGTTCCACAAAGAAAAGTGCAGTTGCTCTGCATATTAAATGTTTAATATTCTTAAATTTAGGGGAAAAGTGTAATAAACTGGGGGCAGGAGGGAAAAGTAAATTTTTGAAATTCTTTTCTTGGTGGTTTTGTGTCTGAAGCACATTCTTTAATGTTGTGTCTTTGTTCAGTCACTGATTTGCGAAACTGTCTGCAATTTGGGACTGGACGCACTTTAAAGGAATTGCCTTAAGATATACAAGTGTATGTACCATGAAATACTTGCAAAAAATTATCTCAGTAGGCTTTTTGGTTTTTTATTTGCAATACTTATATATAACTAATAGTACCTAGGCAAATCAGTACATTGGCAAAACCTAAATCATGCTTTCAGGCTGTTACTTGCTTTTAAAAACACAGCCGGTGGCAGGCTAATAGTGACTTTAGTCACCGTAATTCTCTCACTATCATTCTTTGGATTCCCTACAAGAAGGGATTGTTGTGTAGCCTACAGCACACCAAATAATGTGGTTTGATATTCACCCACCAAGCAAGACTTTGCAACCACAGTAATTAGTAGTGTTTGGATTTTGAAAGGCTAAGCAAGATCACAGTCCTTAAAATTGCTGAAACTAAAACCTGGAGGGAGAGGAATAAATTTTGAGAAGTATTCCTGGTATCAGTACATTGCTATGGCAAAGTTACAGTATTGTAATCTCATCAGTACAATTTCTACCAGGATTCAAGGTCTACTTTGTGACAGCCATGTTGATCATTCTCAAAGAATATTCCCCAAACAAACAAACCAGAATCACAGTTTTGCGGATAGAATAAATCAAGGTTACTACTGAAGGACATGAATTGGTAGATTTATCAGTCAACATTTTCATGCACTTTTGATGTGACTAAGTAGGACAGAGGAACCCTGCACAACAGATGGGACATTTGGTCCCAGAGACTATATATTTTGAGGAAATCTATTGCTTATAAATCCTCTTAGAGGCACTGTTGCTCAATATTTTTTGTGATACTTCTTTCTTACCTAATAAAATTACTTCAGTATCTTTGAACACATTGGTCTACAGGTACCTTGAATTATCTTCTAAATAACAGTGTCTACATGTGGGAGCTCTCTGGAAAGAAATATTCAACCATATAAGGATTTTTAGAGGGTTTTTTTGTTGGTTTTGTTCTTTTTTGCTCTTTAGGAAGTAATCATACCTTTGCACCATTAAATATATAGAGCAAACCAGTCTGAAAATGTTATCAAAAGAAATATCTGTATTACATGACAGAAAAGAATTTTCAGAGAGCAAATATTTACAGTTGTCTAAAGAAATTTTGTTTCCTGGCAACATCCAAAACCAGACCCTCCCAAAACATTAGCCACTCCCAAAAAATTGTGATCTTTTGTCTGTAGGCACAAATCTTGTAGTTAAAGCTTTGACATTTCAGGCTGCATTTCTGTAAATGGAAATTTTTGCTCAACAAAAGCCTAAATCTGTTTCCACTATGATTTTTTTTCCTGTGACTGTAGGTAGTTTTGAATCCAAAACTGTATTTCTTTTACTTGGTCTCAGGAAAAGAATAACTCCATGAAAAAATCAGTGTTTGCCCAGCACTTCCTCATTTCACACTTAGCATTTGAGTTCCATTCCAAAGCAGTATGGAAAGGAGTATTTAGACAAATACATTTTCATTGCAAAATATTGCCACTGCCTGTATTTATATCCCAACTGTTAAAGGTACAAATCTTTAAATTGCATTTTGGGGCATACCCAGAATGTTAGCACAATAAGACTAAATACTATCTAGTCAAGGAGGAGAAAGGAAAGCATTCAGAAAAAACTGCTGTGTTGTTTTTCTTTTCTTTAAATAAACCCAAAGCTTGGGCTCTAAGGAATCAAGTGTTGAAGACATCTTGATTTTTATAAATTTTTGCATAGAGTTCCAACTGAAAAGAAACCTAAGAGGAAGAAGTGTAATAAATAATCCTTGGCATTTCCATGTTCACAATTGTCCTTCATGCATGAACATATATGATATACTATATACAATCGTACATACAATAACGATTACTTATATCCTCGCATTTACCTTCTGTTGTGCATTTGGTATTTTATACTGGTATTTTCAGAAATATGACCTTCACTCACCTGAGAACTTTTTTGTGTGTGTAGATCTCAGTACAGGTAAGTACATAATGGAAAAATGAGCTATTAGTTATCTTGCATATAGAAGTCTAAATAGCCAATAGCTAGAAACCCACAGACCTATAGCACATTACTGAAACTACTGAAAAATTTATTATTCTTCCAGCTGTGTTTTGGTGGGAGAGCATTTAATACTGAAAGACCCTAAGCCCCAAAAGGACTTCAGGCCTGCACCTCTTAACACAAGCAGCTTAGGCACTCAGGGCCCTAAATGAGTTGGAGATTAAAGTCTCAGTATTATCCTTTGAATTTCTTATCAGCTAATTCAATAGCTGACTGACCATTGTTGAGTGCTGATTGTTGCAAAATTCACTCTTATTCATCTACATTATGCATTGCATAGGAGACTCATATGTTTAATATGGGATTGGGAATTCAGTGACAAATTATGCAAAAGTTTGCACATCAGAATCATTTTCCAGATCCAGCACAAATTGATCAACATCTTCCCAAGTACAGAGTGTTTCCCTTTTATTTGAGCTTATTGTTCCCAAGGCATACTGTTTGTTTTCAGGACAGAAACTAAATTTTTTACTAATTTAAATCTATAGAAATTTTTACTTGTGTTTCTTTCTGATAACTGCACTTTTACATATAGATAGATGAGTTTAAACCACAGGGTGATCCTAGCAGTACAAGAGATACTTAAATATATACAAAACATGTTTAATGCAAAAATTATGGTACTCGTAAAAAAACCGTGCACGTCAAGCTATTGTAGACATTATATTATATTATTAATATTTAGCATGGAAGTAGTTGCATTGAATTATAAAATGAGTTTACATTGTTATACAGAGGCATTTTAAATTCAAAATGTGCTGTCAGATTACTACTTCATTACTTGTGTACTAAAGAATTGAAATACCCTGGACAATAGGAAAAATAAATTAATTAGAAGGAAAGAAACCAAAATATTTTGCATAGATACCCTTTTCCTTCAATGTTTTCAGCTCAAAGCCAGAGATTTGTAGCAGTTGTAACTGGACAGATCATACCAGAAAGGTTCAAGTGTCTGTGTACTCCAAAAATAGACCTGAATTGTGCTACTTAGTAGAAATGGCTAAATATAAGCAAGCAAATTTGCAGGTTTTCAAGTTTTCATGGCAGTGTAAAGCAGTAAGCCTATTCTAGACTTAATTTGGTCTTGAAAGCATCATGGCTGGATTTACACAATGATTAATCTGACCTGGCAAAACCATAACACCTTGATGTCACTGCATCTGCAGCATGGTTGCTCTACTAACCAGTTAATCCACTCCCAAATAACAAAGAATTGACTGTTTCAGGTATGGAGAAATAAGCTGATGTTTTTTAACTGGAACTGAAGTGTTAGATTCTTTTAGTAAACTGCATATGCACATCAGTTATATTTATTGAAAGGTACAGTAGGAAATAAAGTATGAAATTACAGCAGCTCTAAGTTTAGTACAGATCTTCGCAAGTGCAAGAACACTAGTGATTTACTCCTCTGAGAGAAAAAAAATAACAAGCAAAAAACCCAACAACTTTACAATAAAGAAGAAATATATTTTATCTTTTTAGAAAATATTTCATTAAGAACTTGAATGGGCCTGGTGACAACCTTTTGAGATTCTGCATTGCTGCATAGAAGAAAGAAAATGGGTGCTTCTTGGGCTTTTTATTTGTGTACTATTCTAATACTGCTCACACAAGCAATTTGTTTTAAGAGACATACTATTTGTAGCTTGACTACCACATTACAGTTGTGTGAAGAAAATTGCAACACACAAACCCCCTTAACCTCCATTAGTCTTCAGCTGTATGGAATGCATTTTAACCTGTCAGATCTTGTGTTCCACTGCTCTAAGATCAAGCCATATGCAATATTCATCAGTTTAAATAATGTCAGAGACAAGCACTATTCACAGCAACCTCCTCAAACACTGAAACAAGTAGCTGCTGTTGAATATTATCATACCATTTGTTATCTATCTCAGCAACAGAGATAGTTCGTTATTGGATGAATTAGTTTCTAAGTTACTGATGCTGAGCCACAAAGAACTGGAATCAGCAGAACCTGTCCCATAAGAATTTTTCTGCTGTGTTTTTACATATGTTAACTGCATGGAATGAGGAAAAATTATGTATTTCAGGAAAAAATTTTCCTCCATATACATGTGTTTCAATCACTCTTACTGCAAGCAATATACTATCAGGTTGACCTTGTAAACTAATAACTTTAAATAACTTTCCTCAGTATCTCAAAATTTTCTAATGACAGTTCATGTACTTTATGAAGCTAAGTGTTCAGCAAACACCACTAATTTGAATGAACAGCATAAAGATTACTTAGGTTAAATACATGCTGTGGTATATTATCAGGTAGATAAATTAAAAATTACAACACACCAGACTAAGGTGCAGAGTTTTCCTTCAGTCAGAAAAATAGCCTTAATGGTACCTTCGCTAGAACGACAAACATACAGAATGAATGGTATCTTGTCTTCACAGATGACACTAGCTCTTTAGAGTACAAACTAGGGGATTCTGAACTACTATGCTTCCTTTGATAAGGTAAGGAACCTTATCTTCTAATAAAATCACAGATATTCTGCTGATATAGAAACTTCAAGTTCATAAAATGCAAATCCATCAGGAACTTCTGTCCCAGATAATGAATTCTGTTCTATCCCAGCTGTTACAGTGTCTCCTCAGTTTAGCTGGAGTTAGGGTGAGGATGCAGGAATGGAGCCAATAAACCATGGTGGGTGGAATAAGCTTGGGAGGCAAGAAGCAAAAAAAATTTTAAAAGTTACAATATTTTATTTTAAATCACTGTACAAAGAAAAACTTGTGTGACTACCTGTATAATTTCCCATGCCAAAATCAAACACTAGATAAACCTATGAAGCTGCTAAAACTGATATTCTGAACCAATTGTAATTTTTTACGACTGCTGTCTACCTTCTAAAGGCTTTTTAACCTCTATTATACTTTCACTGCAGAATAGCTAAGAAAATGAATTTTCACAATGAATTGAATTAAAACTTAGTACCTCTTTGATGGCCTTGATCTTGTTTTTCTTCTTTGTTATTAAATATTTACCATCTGCTTCTGGAATTCTACACTGTAATGAATACCATTTTTCAGAAACTCCCACTGTTCTGTACTGTGCATGAGGCTGAAAAGAAGCAGCAAATGCAAGCATTTCTCTTGCTACATATACAGGTTTTCTTAATACACTCAATAGTACAATATTCTCACCATTCTGGAAACAGAGTACATGCTTATGTACCAGAGAGGCTACGTATTTCACCCCATTCTGCCTGTAAAGGGCGAGAATGAACTGACTAGCACCTGGAAATCAGTTTGTGGAAAACACAAAATATGTTCTCATCCCTTCAAAAAGAATGCCTTGCTAATACTTTCTAGTTATAGTTGAAATCCCATGTGCTCTACAGTCTTTATATCTTGCACCAGGTCCTTAAGGGCATGGTTTAGTAGTTGATTATGGTGTTGGTCAAAGGTTGGACTGGATGATCTTGGAGGTTTCTTCCAACCTAAAGATTCTGTGATCTCACTTCAGTCAGAGCAGTGAAGAAAGGTACATAAATAGGCTATAACAATATTTTAGAAGTCAGGTAAAAGTGAAACAGGCTTCTTCCTTTCTTTCTTCTGGTTAAATGTGACCCAAAGCACATTAAATCCAAAAGCAGTTCTTCAGCTATGTATCTAGCCACTTAGGCAGTAAGGTACGAACCATTCCTTTGCATTAAGACTATTAGCATGTATACTCACAGGATAGGATTCTATTTTTATTCTTTTATTGAAATTTATTGAAAGTGGTGCACACAGGCCATTTTTCTCAGCATAACAAACTTTGTAGCTACTTGACTATACACAATCTGTTTTTGCAGCTCCATTGGCAGTAAATATTTACCTTCCACTTCTGAAAATTCATCATTTTAATGAACTCTTTCAAGTGTTCCCTTCTAACTACCACTGTCTTCCATCATGTTTTTTGAAAGTAGTACCAAAGGTTATTATTTCCCCATCAGATGGAAAATTATACTTGTATCAGTTAAGATGATGCACAAATGGTAATTTCATATACTTAAGTTACAAATGACTTTAAAACATACAAAATTCCCCAAAGAAAAATGAAATTACAGAATGACAGGTTTAAAAAAAAAAAAGTCTTCCCAATTTTAAAATGCATACCATAATTATTCCTTTAAAGTGGTTTAATTTTATAATTTCAAAGTAGCCATTATGAAGGAATAACCAGGGCTAAAGATCTCCTTGACTCTGGGATTGGTAGCCTGTGGCAGAGTTTCAGAGAAAGAGGCTTCTGCATTCTGTGAGTAGGTGAGAGGGGAGCAGATGTGAAGGATGCTGAGTAAATGCCACCCCTCACACTATGTACAGCTTTCTTACTCACAGAATGTTGTTTCAGACTACACCTAGATTTTTTTAAATTGTTCTCCTGAACCAGAGGGTTAGAGGAGATTTTAACAGATGGAGCCTAAGAAACAGAATGCAACTCAAGACAACCACCTTAAATTAAGGTGGTTGAACTTTTCAAAACCCTGTGGCAAAAACCAACCAACTAAAAAAAAAACAAACCCAAAACAACAGACTAACCAAAACAAACAAACAAAAAAACCCACCAAACAAGCAGAACTGGAATTTCACAACAAACATCACAGACAAATAATAGAGCTCATCAGTATATGAAAATATTGTGTGTGGGAAGAGACAAAAGGTAGCCTACAATGGAGAGAGTTCTACTTTAATTTTTGTTTTCTTGCAGTAGGGCAGTAAAACATGTACAAACAAATACACATTCCAGATGGCTAAGGCAAACATACTCATTCCTGATAGATTCAAGACATTGTTTAATACCAATTTCAGTCTTGCGGAAAGATAATTATCCCTACGATATTGCCAAGGTCAGTGAAAGTGTAAGTTGCCTGCTGTGCAAATATCATTGCACCATTCAGAACAGCTCACACTAGGTAAGAGTCCCTGTCCACAATAAGCCACCTCTCTTGATAAGTTGTTCTTGTGAAGACACTAGAAGAACCCTAACTAGAGCACAATTACATGGAAATTGAGCAATAATTGGGCATAACTAATTCATAAGCAGAAAACATATAGATCATGGTTTTATTTGTCAAATGTTGCCATCTGTTGCATATGTTGTTAGTAGAAAAATCAAACAAAGTGAGTTGATTTTTCCCCTACAGTGATCAAATTCTTTTGAATTCTTCCATCTCCTTTCAGATTCTGCTACACAGAAGTTCACTGACTTCAGGCCATTTTGCAAGTTTCTGACAGCAAAGAAACAACAAAAAATAGGATTATAGGATGCCAAATGTTTGAAAATGATAAAAAAAACCCCAAACCCAGCCTTCTTTCTTCTACAGTATTTTATTCAGATTTTTTTCCAAATTTGTTTCAAACTACACTACCTGCTACATTAAGAAACAAGTATGTTATAATACGTTTAGTAATACTTGTTTTATTTGGTGGCAGAAAAAGAGTTCTCTAGTAAGCAAATACAAAAAGATGTTAATTTCCAAGGCTCCCATACTCAAGAGGACAAAAGCAGCATAGTGATGTTCTTATACCCTTTTCATTACTAATTTTTTTTTTTAAATCACTGATTAACAGAATGTAATGGTAAGGAGTCAAATTAAATTTCCACCAAATCAATTTACAGCTTCATACAAAATGAATTTTCTGACGATGAGCATCTTGCCATTGTTTTCCTGTACTTTGGAATCACTTCAAAACTATTCCCTAAATACTTATGTAATGTGCACTCGCTCACATATGCACATGAAGGTTTGTATGAGGTTCCATTCAGCAGAATTGTCTTTGCCTCCAACTACACTTTGCAAGTGGAATGCTGGACACACAGACTCTTGGTAAGAACAGTGACTGAAGCCAGGTCAGGGCAGTGAGCTGATGCCCCTGGGCAATAACTGCCTAAGGACCGATGGGCAAGGTAAGGGCCAGTCCAGACAACATCTCCATTCCTTACAGTGGGGGAGAGATAAACATTGCCAGAGTCTGATTCAGTCATGGGAGTGGCAGGAATATATAAGGAACACCCAATCACTTTACTTGTGGTTTTTTGTTGCCTATCAAATAAAACTTTCTGTTTGCACCCAACCTTTTGTGGTTGGACTTTGATTTTGCAGGATCTGAATAATGAGTTGCATCAACCACAGGGTGGATTGTAACAATGTGAATACACACGTAAGTACATACATACACATATTAAAAGTAATTACTCTGAATGCAGGTGGCTGCATGTAAAAGACAAGCAGGCAAGTGTGTTTCCTTTACTCTTTCCCTCTAGGAGATGCCTGGGAAGACCAATTCAGATGGAGTGAAAAGCACAGGATAAAATGGTATTAACTTTCCAAGCTAGGTCTTTAAGTTGAGCATTCAGGAATGAGATGTCGAGGCAGCCATGTATCTGTCTTTCACTATACCACCTCATTACTTATTGGTAACTAAAAAGCAAATAGAATTAGAAATAATTACAAAGTGACAGAGAATGTTACCGTACCAACAAGTATTTGAATGACATTCTTAACATTTACACTGTTGGGCACTGCCACACTGGGCTAGAAAAGTAGTTTTTAAGTCTCAGATCCATGCATCACTAGTGGGCAAGCTTATCTGTTTACAGAACCAGATTGTATTCACAGTCTCTGTTTTGGTGTCCCCTTCTCCAGTAACTGATCAGTGAAAAGCTGTAAACAAAACCATCTGCTGGTGTCAATACTTTTTCCTGACCAGGTAATCACTTTCTCTGCCTTAATTGCTGCTCATTTCCTTCCAATGTAATTTTTCAGGGGGTATGAGGTGGTTAAAATGGGAAGCTCAACAAGTTTCAACTTTCAACTTCCTTTACAGACAGCAAAAACATGCTTTAGGTAAGGTAATCTGCCACGACATTTCTATTTACAACTAATAAAACAAACTATTAAGTATACGATGTTAAAGTTTTATAGTCCTTGGTTTCATAAGGAGCTTAAGCCTCGGTCTCTTCAGCCTTGTGTTAAAATGGCCACACTGTAAGCCTGAAATGACTGGTGGCTCTGGTCAATTTTAAGAGATTGATTTATGAAGTGTTATAATGCAGCTGCACTCCTATTGACTCAGAATGGGATTTTCAATCATGCTAATCCATCTTTATTGATCAACTTTGCTTTCTGAAAGAAAATGGTTTCCTCTAGGAGTAAACAAGTTCTTTATTTAAGAGCACATGCAATGTCATTCTTAAAGAAAACTCTGTAATTTTAACACCATCACTTAGAAATAACATAAAAAATGTTTTCCATCAAACTTTTCCTAAGTAGACTACAGGACTGCATTCTTGAGGCATATTGAAGGTTAGGCTACTGTCTGTTTTCCGAAGATGTTTCAAACTGACACATTACACTTGTCCATGTACAAATGTACATAGGATTTTAAAGTCTGTTGTCACAATCATATTCCACAGAAATTGAATAAGAAAACAGTTCACACTTTAAGTTCTTTTAAGGTCATCTGAATAAAGGCAAAAAAGTATCTAGGTAAACTGCTTTTCTGAGGACAGCAGGCAAAACCATGAGTGCATCACCCTATTTCAGTCATCAATGCTATTTTAAGAATTTTTACTTCAAAATTACTTCAGCTATCACCCTCTAATAGCTGAACATTATCTTTATAGTAGGCCAGCAATGTGTTAAAATTTAAAAAAAAAAAAAAGAAAAAAAGTTTTAGTTCTGAAGGGGTGTGGAAATGTAGTATTTTCCTGTTCAAAGAAATTAAAATATTCCTATAATATCTTTGTGAGGATTAATACTTGTAAGCATAACCTAATTCACTTCATAGCATTTTTGTTGTGCTAGCAAAGCTGCCCCTAAAATATATTTTACTAAGAAACACCTTCAAGGCATTGGCTTCCTTGTGGTATAATTCATATATTTCAAAAGAATTGCACACAGAATGAATACAGTCCACAATAATCTGCCACTGGCACTGTTTACCTCCAGGTGGAATTGAATTCCCTGAACTATGAGCAACAAAGCAGTAATGCAACATATGTGAAATCAGGTCATTTGACCTCTACCTGAAATTATTTCATCAGAAAATTATTTTTAAAAACCCCTAAAGTTCCTAGATGCTAGATTAATCATTATCTTTTATTAGATTTGTATTATTATTATCTATTTTTCTATTGTTATATATTATATAATGATATATATTATAGAAATATATACTTATATTATTACTAGATTACTAGAGTAATCATATCTTTTTGTGCTAAATAAACATGAATTTTAATAGCTATGAAAAACTAAACATTTCACTCCTTTCCTGCTGTTCTACTGTTTTATCATTTTGGGCCTTATGCTTTCCTGTTTTCTGTAAGCCACCTTAACATGTGCAAACACATCATAACATATCATAATGATAATATTTGATATTTTCTTTGAGACCCTTAAATACATTCATCTACTCTTCCTAAACAGACTATTACATTTACTCTTCCCAGAGTACAAGTTATATATTTGACCACAATAATACTGTGGGCAGTTTCCAAGGAATGGGAAAACTAACATTTACAATATGTGTCAATCATTCTTGCAAACAACAAAGACATTTATAAATTCAGAGGTTCATGAAAAAGGAGACTGCATCAAAAATTTACTACAATTGTAATTTCTATTTTTAAGCAGGAACTGAATTAATGGTAACACTGCTTTCTTTTATCACCCACATTGGCACAAAGTGAGACATGCTGAAAACAAAATCACGCTTTATGGCTAAAAGCAATTTAAGTTTACTTCTACAAAAATAATGAGGTGCAAATGCCAGGGATGGATTCTTTATCCTTCTCCTTGACTCTCTGAGTCATCCCTACAGAAAACCTAAGTACTCATCAAGTATATGGTAGTGAAATTAACCATTTGGAAGCAGAAAGCTTTAGACTATCACAGCTGTATCATGCAATTTCTTCCTGAAACAATCTGAAGAGTAGTAAATAAAAATAGTCTCAAACAGAAACAGAAGAAAATGAATGAAGCAAAAAAAATTGGGGTTCCTAAGGAACTGTTTCAAAGGGGATGGGAGTAGAGGATGAACAGTGGGACAGTTAGAAGCTGTTCCATGGGGAGAAAGGGGGAGCAAAAGAGGGGAGAGCACAGTCTTTCAGGAAAAAAAAAAAACAAACCAGCTGTTTAATCTTGCAACAGAAGCATCTGAATAATTTCTCAAAAGTTGAGAAACTCAAATCATAGTCTTGATACTATGACCAGGTCTTTGGACTTGTTCTTTTCATAATGGTTTCCATCAAGGGTAGATTGCTACAGTTTTTTGTTTACTTTTTTCTTACCCTTAAAGAAGCAGCCTGTGTACAGTCTTTGCATCCTCCCTTAATACTTTAAAGGAATCAAACCCTGGGTTTAAGATTAGTTTCATTTGGACACACAAAATGCCACTAAATAGTACCTTAAATATTTTTTCATTTCTCCCCTCTTCCAGCTCTAACCTGCCAATTAGGAGAGGGGACAATAAAACAAACAAAAACCCCCACCAAACTAAATTTTAAATATTAATGTCTATGTGGCGAATCGAAACCAAAGTCTTTGTTTTACTGGCAGTAAAACATACAGAATTGGGGTGGGGGCTACAAACCCAAGCAGCTCAGGTCTTTTGAACACAGGGCTGTTGTTTCCAGAGTTTGATAAGTGTGCAATCAATATACAGTAAGAACTGCATGAGGGGGATTCTTTGTTTGCTTTTAAAGAAGCCCAAAATTTCTCATCCAAGTTCAGTGAAGGGACATGGGGCTTCCAGCCCATGTGCTGCTGTGCAAACCTCTCACTCAGGCTGTAATCGCCACTTGGAATCAGCTGCTTTAAAGAACCAGCCCATGACACATCTCAATTCTCCTCAGACAAACAAGAATGAAAATGAGGGGTGAGTAGCTTCAGACTAGAACCATCAACACCAAAACGACTGTCCTTTGCAATTATCATGACAAACATGATCTAAAAAGGGAGCTGTGAGTTTAGCCATTCCAATACTTCAGGGTTCTCCCCATCCCAGCCTCATTCACTCCTCTGAGCACTACAGCACTGCATGAACAATCCAAACTCACATCAAAACAACAGCATAGAGTGTCTCACAGCAGTAGAAAACCAATAGCGCTGAATAACTTATTCTTCAACAGTAATAGCGAAATCATTTTAAAATGAGATCAGAATTGCTGCAGCTATTCTTGAGTTTCTCTTACTCTCTTTATTCAATTCCTGTGGTTACCCAGGAAGCATTAGAGTAACAATAGGCATACAGAATGAAGTCAGTGAGGTTTTTCTTCAGAAGCTGATGGGGGAGGGGAAAGCAACTAAATACGCTTAGCAAATGTAGCTGATATAGCAGTGTCACTATATCTGGACAGACCTTAAATCTCAGGGTAAATCTCAGGAAAAGTAAATAAAAGTAGCCCTAAGGACTCATTATGATAATTATCCAAATACATACACGTACTAAATTTGCAGTGTTGCTCGGAATTCAGAATCATCAGGATGCCTTTCAGTCAAAGTACAGACCCAGATGTGTCTGACAAGACTTTAACCCCTATCACCACTGTGTGAAAACTTTTGCTTTTTTAGAAATCCTTTACTGTTCATACAAACTAAGCTTATGTACAGAAATAAAGAATCATTCAGCTATATGGAGAGCACACCAAATATTTACACTGCACTAAACAATTTTCCTCTGAGTGACAGTTGTGGTCAGTGAACTACAATAGCTAATCTGCTATGAAGATTGTTTATGCCCTAATGGATCACAAGCTGACTACAGCAAGTCTGCCCGTAGAACTTGGTAGAAACAGAAGAGCAGCTTCTATCAGCATAAAACAGTACTCCTTGAACGTACAAAAAGTATGTGTTCCCCTGAGAAACAGTTCTCTGGCTTCAAATATATCTGATATTCCATCAGAATGCTGTCTTAAAAAAGCAATAATTAACTTCTCCTGCCACAATATTTCTTATTTGAGTATCACAGAATACTGTGGTTTATTGTTTTGCACTACTGATTGACAAGAATAAAATCTGGTGATGCTGCTCTAGAATGAGAAAAAGTTCCCACTCCACCCCTGCAAAGAAGATATTCAAACATCAGTTTTTCCATTAATTTCTCACTATAAAGAGAGTTCAATGCTAATGTTACGATACTTTTCTGCAGTTTTCCTCATTCTGTAAGAAAATTACAGAAATTTAGTTTTAAATACCACTGTGCCAACAATTAAGAGGTTTATTTTAAAATAATTTCACAAAAAATAAATTGACTAGAATATTATCTGATAGAACACTTAAAAAGTCATGTGCATTTTTCAGCTACACAAATATTTAAAGTCTATGGCTTACAATTTCTTAATCATCCTGTCTTAGTGGTGTATATTAATTTTAGCTATTAAGTGTTCCTCCCTGCAACAAAATCTTGTAAAGAGTGACTGAAAAGTAATTGCAAACACAGAGGTTCTGTGAGCAGTAGTTCATGTAGTGAATGATCTATCTAGTTCATTTTTGCAGCTCATGGATTACTTTCAGTCTGTACTCTTGAGACAAGATTTCAGTTACTCAAGATCTTCTGTATATCTGTAGAGATACTAACTTAATTAGGAGACCCTTCAGATGCAATCCATCCCATAAAGAACAGAGCAGAGCTGTGCAGAGATGACTGCAGAACAGCATTTGAGTAAAACTGACTGACTGAGATTTGTGGAAACACATTACTCTTAAAACTAAAAGCAGGCAGACGTAAGTCCAAGGACAGGAATCTAGTAAACACCAATCAAGTTATTTAATGCTAGTAATTAAAGCCATTCTTTCCTCCCAGAGCAATCATATATACATCCTGCTTATCTATCAATCCATAAAACAAAATGGAAATATATCAACAACAAAAAAAAGCTATCAACAAGAGGACAGATGAAAAGAAACTAAAAGTATTTCAAGTACTGAAAGTGTCTATCACTGAAATTAAAAAGACTAAAAAAAATTTTCTGTTTAGGTAATTTTTTAAATCATCACTTCCATGACATTTTATCACAGTTCTTAATATTTCCATTACCTCATGTCCACTTAGTTAGTATAATTTATTTTCCACCTAAGATTATTTAAGCTCTTTAAAGAAAAAGCAAGAACATCTGTCATTCATTTAATTGTCAGCTCAGCATTAAGCCATGGCAGACATGAAAGGACTAAGTGGACTTTGCTAATCACCTAAGTAGGTGCTATTAAACTTGAACATTAAATTTGAACATTAAATTAAAATAAATTTAATGTTCAAAAAAGCAATTTGGTGTTAAGAAGTCATTGTGACCAATATTGCTATTACTAGTGTTTTGTAGCAGCTATAATGACTATCTAGCCACAGCCTGAACACAGATAATTTTGAGCATGACAGTACTTAAACTCTTCTTGTGTTCTGACTTTAGAACTCTGGACTGAAGATGAAGTGCCACACAAACAATGTCCTTTTCATCTGTCTGCTATATTGCTAGACATACAATTCAGGCCATGGATTACCATAATCCTTCCCTACCCAAGGAAACACAGATCCACAGTTTTAAACCTCAAGAGTGCTCTCACAGAGTTACAAAATCTGACATAATCTCTCTGCTCACACCTCTCTGCTTTCCAGAGAACATAAAATCATTTTGGCAAAGAAGGTGATTTTACCTGTGCCCTAGTTTTAAGACCTATTTGGACTCATTATGGAGCCCATAAAGATCAAAGATATTTTAAAAATAAATTTAAAATCAAATATTCATTGAAACAACGACTGAGAATTACATCACCTTGGCAAAAAACCACTAACTTTTCTCTCTGAAAAAATTGATGTTCAAAAATAAATGTAATAAGATTTTGCAGATTAACAATAGATTTGGTATTAGTCCTAAGTAACTGCATTTTATTTAAAAAAAAGATAAATAAAATTAATGGTTTCTTAGACTAGAATCATAGAATTTTCAGGGTTGAAAGGGACCTTTAAGATCATCTAGTTCCAGTCCACCTGCCACTGGATCAGGTTGCTCAGAGCACTGTCCAGCCTGGCTTTAAAATCTTCCAGGGATGGGGCTTCCACCACCTCTCCAGGTAACCTGTTCCAGTGTCAATCTCACTAGTGTGATAAGTTTTAAGAAACAGGATTTCACACTCTTTCTCAAAGATGCCTTACACACTACAGCATAGTAATATTTTTATGTGACACCAGGAACTGAGGGTTATTTTACAGAAATGGCACCAATCATCAGTTGCATCAATGCTATCTAAGACTTAGAAATCCTTAGGCTAATTTAGTCTGATATTATCTTCATTGACTCCACTAGGAAGTGTGGGGGTTTACTGTACTGAACATAGCAAATACCATTTCCAAGTTGTTGTCCTCAGATTTCTTTTAGGGATACTAATAAACACTGTGATTCACAGAAACGTATTTTCTTCTTGATTTTGCTTTTATTTCTGAATGATTTGATGATAAAGGGCCTAATTCAACCTATGGAGTTCACAGTAGTCTCTCCATTCTGTTTTACTGTGTGGCATTAACAGTGTCATTATGCAGTCTATTAATGCTAATGGCAATGGACATTATTTCAGAAAGCTTCATAAACATAAAACAGCCTTTTAAAATCACTAGCTCCCTTAGGGATTCAGCATCTTCAAGCAAGTACATTTTAGGTGAATCTGACTTGAAATCTGTGGGAAGTATTGTGTTGTGTGTTGGATAATCTACAGCCTGTAACATTGCACACCACCACACTTCATCAGTTCCAGCTCTGTCACTGCATCAGTCTGCATGTGCATTAGACCAGGTTCCTTTCTGAGATGCCTGGTAAAGTAGATTACATCATTTTGCTGTATGATAAAGTACAGATCAGGAATATAAGCAACAAAACCACAGAAATTAATGATTAGGAGAACCTCACATAAGAGAAGTACTAGTAAATATCACAATTTTTGTAGAATAGCTAGGTAAAATTCACTTGGATTTAAATTTTAAGAAGCACATATTAAATATTTCACAGGTTTGATTATTCTTTATTTCCTTCTGAGGAGAAAGACTAAAGCCATCTGTTTCTTTTTTTCTCATTGTTAAAACATCATTGCTTTACACCCTTTTCATATATCACAATGCTTACCCTTTTAAAATAAAACTATTCCAAGAGGAAAAGACAAACAAAATCCTGTGATACATGACAGAAAGTCATAATGCTTTTCCTTCACAGAAGTTTTCAGTTTATTTTTTTTCCTTATCTCAAAACAAACCCTGATTTTAAGATCTTGCAAAACCCTTGCTGAAATTAATTTGTTTACTGTTAGTGCTCAGATGAGAATTGGAGCATTGGTGCAATTTTATAGTAATGTAAACAGGCAAGTATTTCACCGCGTTTAATTAGATTTAACCTCTTAAACTCAAAGTTCTCTTGCAGAGACTATATCAAGATGTTTCTTATAATAGATATATAATGTAATTCTTAAAACAAGCATGATCCATGACACTTATCTATTGGATATGTAAAACACCCAGACAAGGTAATGTGAGCTCTTGGAAAAAGTGAGTTCAAGTGCTCATACTCATTTTTATTACCACATCATTTGTGGAAAAGTTAACATCAATGTATAAAAATACATATATTCATATGTAATTTTTTCTTTTATTTTTTCATTTTTCTGTATAGATTTAAGAAATTGTGAAGGGTTAAGATTTTGAAACTTTAACTTATATGCGCATGAATTTACTGGGTAGACAAAAGGCCAGAGAGAACAATGCAGAATAAAAAGAGAGACAAAAAGGCATAAACTTTACTTCTCCTTCCTCCCTCTAGGTGTTGAAAAATTTCATAGTCCCCAGCTGATGCTTTGCACTTTGATTTTTTTTCTCCCTAAATAGTCCAAAGCTAAGAGAAAAATAAAGTGTGTGTCATAGCTAACAACAAGAGTCTCCTACAGTCAGCATACCTGTGAGCCAGCCAACCATGTGATTCATCGGGTGACTGAAGCTGTGAATCTTACACAATTTCACTTAAACTCATATTCAAATACTTACAGCTGCAAACAGATTCACTGTATGATATATAACCAAGAGACAAAATAATTTATCATGAGCAAGGACTATATGGATCATATATCATGTTACAAGAAATGCTACTGATTAGATCTGATAACAATTTGTCTTTAGTACTATTGTAGAAATAAAAATATTTCCAATAATATTCATAAATTGCAATATTTCAGGGTACATAAAATAGCAAACTTCTCACTTCAGTTAGCTGAGCAGCAGCAACAGTTATTTCTGCTTTTAAAAAATTACTATTTTTATAGTAAAAATTTTGGTACAGGAATAATTGACACAATTTACTTTGGGCGGTTTTGGGTTTTTGTGGGTTTTTTCTGTGTTTTTTCTGTTGGTTTGTGTTGGGATTTCCTGATAGTTTTTGTTTGCTGTTGGTTTGGGGTTTTTTGAGTTTTTTTGGGTTTTTTGGGTTTTTTTAAGACCCTCGTTTCATAGTACAATTTCTCTGTTTCGGAGGGGGGGGAGGGAAAGAGGGGAGGAGGAGAGGAGACTGCAGGGGAGAAATAGCCTAACATTCCTCCAAATCTGACACACTTCCAAGTGGGTGCTGAGAAGTTACAGCAAGCTAAGCAAATAAGTGAAATACAGACCATGGAATTGGAAAGAAGACATTTTTAAACTGGAAAAGATTTTCATTTTAAATTGCTCCACCCTCCATCATAATGAAGCAGCAAAAAATTTCAAAAGCCCAACTTAGGTCTGTCAGACTATGACAGATGAAGATATACAAACTATTTTTCTTTCTTCTCGTGGGTACAAATGAAAAGAGGTCCTAGTCCTGTGAAAGACTATTCACATTCTAAGTGGAACATAGTACTCCCAATTCTCATTGAATTCAAGAGCTCGTGTTAAGTATTATTTGTTGAACAGAGACATTTTTCAGTCTCAAGAGGTTTAAGCTCCACTTGACTGAATAATATCCATTTTATCATGCAACACAACCGATAGATTCAGGGAAAACAGTTCTTCATGCAAATTAAGTCACACCACAAAAAGAATAAGCCTAAAACAAAGATGTAAGAAGTAAGAGAAAGATTTCTTTCCATCTTCAGTTCAAGTACAAGAGCAACAAAAAAAAGAGACTTAAACAGACAGTCAAAGTTCTGCCACTAACAGTATCAGTTTTGCCTACCTTTTCTCTTGTCTTTTTATTACAATTGCTATTTGCTTGGGAGCAGAAAAGTGAATTACAGAAACAAAATCACATAGGCACTGCTAATAAAGAGTATAGTCCCTAAGATATTCTGCCCATTTCCATATAACCTGATGGACACTTTAAAAACTTTAACAACCTTTAACTTTTACCTCTTTTTAACTGTCACAGTCTTATAGTTCTAAACTACAAGTAAATGCAGCTGAAACCACAGTACAACATGGCTGTAATGCCTAAGGCCCACAGAATTGTCTCACCCTAGAAAGGAAAGGGGGAGAACTGTACTTTGCTCATCAGCAAAAGATGGTGAGGGAGGACTAAAGTCTCAGTCTGTGAAGAAATTCAATTGAACATTTCTATCCTAATCCCTTTTTTCTGTCTCCAGTGCAGGTGTGTCCTAATTGGCATACTACATTCAATTAAGGGACCATGAAACATGCCTGCCTCCAGTTGAAACAGTAGGACGGTCATACTTCATGGCTTTGTATCCTCTCCACCCAGTACTGAAGACTTTCCAAAGTGGGAAAAAAAATGAAAAGGAGCAAAAGAAAAAATAATTTTTCATGAGAATGCTTAAAATGGCATATTGGATCATAAAATATCAGTAAAAAGTGACACTATCTTAAAAAAAAATATTCTATTGTACTGCTAATTAATTTCTCATATGGAATATTTCTTGTATATTTTTACACATATATTTGTATATAATGTAGTAATTAAGCCCTATACTAGAAAACTGTCATTTCATTTGACTTACTGTTCCATCAACATAGCTTGCTTCATGGTTGAAAAGTTACTTTAAGGTTTCCTTGAACAACAAAACATATTTCAGATGTTTCCTTTCTGCTCCCAAGGGTTCCTTCATTAATTGTATATTTCCTCATATATCATACTACAGATGTTAACACAGATAGGTATGATTGTATTGTTTTCTCATTGCTATGACCACAGTGATTTCTAAAATGTTCATATATTCTTGTCATCAAAGTAAAAAGAGACATATTGGCCTAAACAGACTTTTACAAGTGCACAGTGTTGAGGAGAAGACAGCTTTTATCTGTCTTGGATAGAGATGTCACCTAACAGTACTTTATAGGTACTTTTCAAATGTGTAATTAGAAAAGCACATGCAGCCTGTATGCACCTGATCCTGAAATCCCTTGGCAAAAGTATTGCTTAGTAATCATCACTGAAATACTCAGCAGTATTCCTCAAGAGAGGCTTTTTAAAGGAGGTGTCCTATATTAGATGCAGTTTGGAATTAAGCTCAGCATAAATGCATTATTGACTACAACACAGGTGGATACATTAATCATATCTTTCTCCTTCTGTCTGCTATATTGATATGCATTTGTATGCTTTAGTCTCCAGGATGAAGATATTTTTTTGAGAAATGAGTATCACAGAAGACATAAGCACTGCCTCTGTGAGACACATATTACTTTTTGAATTGCTTCAGGTTTCATCGGTGGTAGGAATGGTGCTAGACCAGACAGAATGTAATTTAGACTATACAAGTCTTTCAGTTAATATCACAGTTTGGATATTTTGGGTCTCATTTTCATAATGTGAAAGCTGAAGGTCTTCATGTATTTGCAGAAACCATTTAAAAACTTGCTAATGTGTATTTGATAGCTATCAGTACAAAATTTTGTTCTTGCTGCAGGAACTGTGCATAAAAAGCTGATGGACTGACCTCAGGCCTCAGCTTTATGGCAATGATGTTATTCTGCTCTTCCAGGAATTACCTGAATAAACAGAAAGGACCTATCAAAACTTGTTTAGTAGCTTAAGCACTAGAAAGAATACTATCTGGGTGCAAACCCTTTAATTGATAATATTTAATAATTTCATTAATTTGTACATTTGTTTCCTAAATGAATGCCAGAGATCTTCAAAGTATTGCACAGACTGATGATAGGAGAATTATGTGTTAGACCAGTAAGTTACTTGCATGTCATAAACCCATTGCAGCAGTGGACTCTGGGGGATTCAACACTGAATAGAACTGATATAAAATATCTGAATATAACAGGGGGGGGGGGGGGGGGGGAAGAGAGGAAGACTTTGAAATCCTTGTGGGAAGATAGGCATTAAAACATTAATACATTATTTTATCTTGTGTATATAAACAGAAGGTAAGTGGACAGATCAGGAAGCAATAGCTCTGCCAGACAGGCAAGATTAGAAAAACTGGGCCAATTTATTTACTAAGAATTACCACACAGTTTAAAACTCAAGTGGTGAATAAGGTCAAAGATTATTTAGCAGTGCCAGGCCATGAGAGAGGGGGAAAAAGAAACTGGAATGGCTAATTTCAGGCAAGACAACTCAACATTTTTTTTTTTTTTAAATACTATTCAAGTCTTTATGGTAATATCTAAAAACTGTAGCAGCTCTGTAAATTATATGGCAATGAACCAACACCAGTATAAAGACTTAGTATTTGGACTTTGTCCAAAGGCTGATCACATGCAAGACTCAGTTGGTGGAAAAGTTATTTATACAAACAGCACTATGCTATATTTCATATCAGAAATTAATCCTGATGGCAGTGCATCATATGAACGATTCAGAGAATAGCAAAAATATCTTTTTACACGTACACAGTAAGAGAAAAAGTAGCTATCAATTTTTACAACTGATGTTTATATAGAATTTAAACTACTTAAACTTATTTTAAAAAAAATACACTCCTTTTTTCTATTAAAAACCTATTTTCCTTCTCAGTTTCTCCCACCATTTTCCCAAAAATTGTTGTTTGTTTTATTCCATGTGTGCCTCCACTCCAAAATGCTGCTGTGAACTAAAGGAACTGTAATAAGCAAGCTCACAGCTCTGACCATTTAGATAACTAATACAATAGAGTCTCCTACTAGACTTTTTTCTCCCCAACTTACAAAGTGAACCAATAATTTTCCCTGTCTGATTTAAATCTGAAGTCAATTCATGATGAAGTTAGAAACTAATACTGCATATGTTGCACACATTTTACACACTGAATTTGGAAGTGACAAGGAAAATAAAGGACAGGGCAGTAAAAGAATGTTGCCCCAGTAAAGTTATCACACATCAGTATCAGGAACAAAATATTTACACAATACACAAATAGTTTCTTTTATATTCAAGGGATAGAGTCATATCTTAACAAAAAGATTTGGTTTGAATTTGGAAAAAAAAAAACAAAACAAAACCCAAATAAAAACCTAAACACAAACAAACAAAAACCCCAAAGTACCAAAATCTTTCACTTCCTATTTTGGATTCAGGTTCTGAATAAACTACCAAGTATTGCTGTTTCCTAATACGGTGGGGTCTGTGAAAGTTTTTTTAGTTTGTTTCTTGCGAGATGGTGGATGTTCTTGATTTGCTTTTTTAAATGTAAGCCAACTGAAAGTTTGGCCAATGTATATCAGCAGCAGTAAGTCAACTGGAAATAACACTCACATTCCACTAGCTTGGAAAAAAATTCAGTGCAAGTTTAAAAACCTTACAAATGGTGCTTAGCCTACAGAAATTAAGAGAAGACAATAAAAAGAATTATTTCTTCACTTTGTGGATGGTGCAAAAGACAAATCCAACTGGCATTCATCAGTTCTCAGAAATAAAGGGCCTGGTTCTCACTAGTGTCTCTAACAGTACTAGTCAGTCAAAGGGAAAGCAACGAAGGTACAGCTGAAAAAAATGCACTGAAAACATCACTGTCTGTAGCTTTAAGAGGCTCCCTTGGAGAGGGTAAATAACACAGGTGCTGAACACAGGTTTTTGCCTGTAACATTCCAAATCTATTCCAAGGCTGCATAAAACACATAGATTCAGCAGTATAATTGTACTGGAGCTAAAATCTGGTTTATTTATAGTTAAAAGTATTTTTGATGTGTATTTGATTAAGGTAGATTTTTTTAAAAAGAACAAAACCAAACAAGACCCTTTCATTTAGACAGCTGTCCACTACTGTACCTTCAGAGAAATTTCCTTTAAAGGACCAATGAATGCCCCAGCTAAAAAAGATATAGTTTTGGAAAACTTACAGAAAACTTTCAGCAAATGGAGATGAAGTTGCCTGAACAAGACAAGAAATAATCAGCAATTTAGTCAGTATTTCTGTTGAACTGTAGAATATTCATCTCTCTGCATTAGAGCTAAATTCCATTGTTAGAGAAACTTGTCAGAGAGTTAGCTCAATAAATAATACATCAGTAGAAAAGTCTAGCTTTTCTAGATTATAGGCCATAAGAAACTGAAAAAAAAAAAAAATCAACTTACTCATTATCATGAATAAGACCACATTTCCCCACACTTATCTTTACTTTATGAGTGGATTTTTTTCTGTTTGCTGTGTGTCATGGAATGATTAGCATGTCAGTGCAGCTCAAAAATAGCCTATAACTCTGATTCAGGAGAGAAATATTAAAGTGTTCACATTTTTATCTAATCTTTATTATTTCAGACTGAGAAATTTAATTTTGGATCTATAAGTGACTGTCACTGCAACAAGAACTGTTTAGATCATGTGGATCTTAAGTATAAAGGAAACAAATATACTAAGGAACCATAATTGCTGTAGGAAACAGAGTTACAAACAGAAAACTGCTTTATAAAATGTAGGAACAACCACAAAAGAATATTTTTGGACTAATGTTAAAGACAACACAACCATTACTCCAGACCTCTAGGAAACCAGGAATTAATACACAGAACTCCTGGTTAGGTTAACACTGAACTTTAAAATTTAAAATTAATCTTTTGGAAACAGAAATTCCCTGCTTCTTTGAACCTGATCTATTAGTACAGCAATAGCGCTGTTACAGGGGGATATTTTATTTCAAATAAATGCCACATACTTTGCAATGAAACAGGTGTTTGAAATTTGAGGCACCTCTGTGCATCAAAAATGCAGCTTGAAAGGCAATGGTGACAGGCCCACCCCCTTTGATAATTACACTCTTTTCACTCCTATGTCTATAGCTAGAATGTGTTAGCACAGCCAGGACAATGCTCTCAGCACTGAGGGAGAGATAGTGCAATGTTACCATGCATTGCACTGACAGTAAACTAGAAATCTATAAATAGGAATCTATCAGTCTTAAGTGAAAGTAGAGCTCTAAAACACAGCCATAAGAAAAAATCCTCTTAGGAAACAAACCATAGGACATGGAAAATTATGAAATTTCTATGTCTCCCTTCTGGACATAAATTTCTTTACTGCTCCTGGAAAAGCTTACAGAGATGAAATTACTCACAGAAAGTCTAGCTGAACCAAGGTCTGGTCTAAACTTTGCAGCTAACCACCTATTTTGCACAGCATGCTTGCTTGTTCTTTTATCTTGTACCAGGCCTACCATGCTGCAATGGCCTCTGCCTTTGGGCAAGTAATCTGCCAACTTGCTAAAATACCTTGGATGATTTATCAACTTCTTACATTCCTCATGGGGCTATCAGGTCCTAAATCTGCTTCATAATTCAGTTCCTTGAAGCTGGCATGTATAGCTATCGGTTTAATTATTTTACTGCTAAGCTTTTAAGTTCATCTGCTACACCCTGGGAACCCTACAACACACATAGTGTTAACGGGCCTTTGCCCAGGCATGTAGTGTCTTTGTGGCTGTTTACATCACTCTCCAATTACCTGCCTGCTTTAAAGATAGCATATATCAGTCTTGAAACTACCTAGACCTTAAAAGGTGTCTCATCAAAACATGATGCCTCTTGTACATTTCTTCATTCCTGTTGTGCTTTCTGAAAAGTGAGTCAGAATGATTCACATATACAATAAGAACACTGCCTTTCCCTCTCAGCTCAGTTTTGCACATCAAGTCAAACCTTTTCCAATATAAACTTTTTTTTTTTTTAAGGAAAATTATGTATGGCATTTCCATATCACTGTTCTGAATTTCTGAATTGCAGCTTTATTTGTAGAAAGGAAAGCTGTCATTCTTGTAAGAAAGCATCTAAGGAAAAAAAAAATCACAAATACTAAAATACTCCAAAACTCTACACTTCTCTACTCTCACCTGAGTCTAGACATATCAGTTTAATATATAGGTTTTATATTAAAAATTTATAAAGCTGTAACCAACTTCTTAAACATGGCATGTTCTACACTCACAATGAAGCCTAAACTTGTGCTGAATGGACTTAGTTAAGCAAGGAAGCACTGTTCATACACACTGGAAAGAAAAAAAAATCTCCTCCAGCTAAACAAAATATTTTTACTTCACTAGCCCTTGATATGAGTAGAGGCTTTTTTGTGTTAAAAAGACAGAGGAAAAAAGCAATCACACGCTCATAACTCATAAATATTTGCTGACCTCCTCTGCATGTCTAGTTTCTCTGTGGTATTTCTTTTGCAGAATTCCAGCTCAGTTTACTCTGAGTAAATATAACAACCTGTTCAGTAACTGCCACTTTTGTCTAGCCAAAAGGTATAATTGCTGCATCAGAGAAGCCAAGTTAAAATATAACACAATGAAGGCAGAAATATTACAGCAGGTTGAGGACTCAGAGACTTTGTTCCATACTGTGTGTCAACTCCCTTTCTACTTTTCTTTGGACTTCCACTTCACATTTAATAGAAAATTACTGTTTGAGTAGTGAGTTTTGATCTAATATATGATAAATTTCATATGTTTCACAAAAACTGAGGATACTCATAACATTTTGGAGCTTGTAGCTGTATTTTAAAAACTGATACACTAAAATGATAACGCTATACTCAGACATAATCTCCATGGCTCTACAGTTATTATATGAAGAAGGTACTATATGAAAAATCCAATCTGAGGAAAAAAAAATCTGAATAATAAAGGAGTATTTTGTCTATAGTTTACCAGGTAAAAAGGCACCTCAAATTTTACTGATGTCCTCTAATACACAGAATGTGAAATCTGTGCAATCAATATCAATTAAATATCAGTGACACAATTCATGCAACATATTTAATTTATATGTATTGCTGATAAGTAAAAATTATACTTTTGATCATTCCATATTGAAATTTGTGGGAGTTCCTGAAGCATGAAACTTATTACTATGCCATTCATGTTTTTAATGACAGTACGTGTTTGTCTAGCATTCCATTTATGATTCTTTTCCAAAAGCAACTTTTGCTGCATCTCAGTCAGTATTTTCAGAGCTGTTTTCATAATTAGGATTTAAATTGCATTGTTCAGAATACATCAATATGTCATTAGCATACTACCTGACTATGTAATATATTTCAGTCTATTCTTCCAAACCATATTAGAGAAAATACAATTATTGCCTTAATTTACTTTCAATTATCATTCTCTAATTATTGTTAGGAGTAAAATATTTATTCAGTATATTATATATTAATACGTGAAATCCATCTCAAGTTCTGCCTTGAGTGCTTCGCATAAAAGCAGCTTCCATAGAGGAGTCATTGTTTGTGAAGAAAATAAAAAAAAAAAGAACATTCCTATAAATAAATAACAAACAAAATGTGCAAACACTCTGCATCAAGCACAACATGATGCTATTTGTGAAACAAATCTTTACTTTTTTCCCCCAGCAAGGTGCTTATCACTAGTATTCCCTTATACAGTAAAAGTTCTGCCTTGCAGTCTATGCCCTGAATAATATTGGCTGTCCTTGTAGATTACGTTTCTGACTGTGACAAAAAGATAGTTGGTTGAAGTCATTTTACTTATTTGTAGCTATCTCCAGTTAAAATACAGATCTCATTTTGTTTATTCATACTTCTAATTTAGTAAAGTATTCCATGTACATTTACCTAATATACATACATTCAGAACTTCAATGGGCATCTCTGGAATTGCAATGTGCTTTGTATGAGTACCTTAAAAGAGATCTTACCCAAGACACTGTGCCACATCTGTCTGTTCAAGGACAAAAAGATATCTGCATTAAATGTGAATACATATGTGAATTCACATAAAAGCATTAATACAACACTGGAAACTCATCTTTTTCTTCACATTTGCACCTTCAAAAACACTGAAAAGTCTCCTTACGTCTTTCACACTGTAGGATAAATAATTGTGACGTTTTTTTGGTAAGCTAGTCTACTCTTAATTTTCTCTAAGTGAAAATTAAAACAGGATCCCAAACCTAATGTTGAATAAACACTGAATCTGTTGAACTGTTAACATGTGTTTCTTTAAGCCTAAAATAAATTATAGCACTTCACGCCCCTTGGCCTAAACCTGTGTTTTAGCAAAAAATGGTTTCAAAGTATAGGAAAAAAAAATCAGATAGTTTACTATGTATTCTAAAAACACATTATTTCTTAAAGTCTCACGTGTACAGGTATACTTTATGAAAGCAAATGTAACCTCTGTAGCACTAATTGGAAATATTAGTTGTACAGGAAGAAAATTATAAAGAACGCTTCGAAAAAAATGAAGCTGCTCTTAACCAAGTGTTCATAGTGAAACAAATAAACACTGTGTTAGTATTTATAGCAGTGCATTTAGGGATCACTTTAGTTCTATTTGGCAATTAGAAACCCAAATAGTTATGGTCAGAGTACAAAATAATTGGACTAAATAATTTTCATTGCAAGAAGAAAATAATTCTTCTATAATGCTGAATTAACCTTGCATATCAATACACTGTGAAGATGTATCCAATGTATTTTGATAAATATTTGTACTGTAAAATTGTCTTAAGAAAATGAGTAGAAACTACAATTACACCACATATAGAGAACTAAGAAACCCTAAACCTTACATTATTTCTCTAGTAAGAGGAATCTGTAGACACAGTCTTCAAATATAAATGCATTCTCACTACCCCCCCTCACCTTTATGTCCATTAAAAGGGGTCAGAAATAAGAGAAAGAACAATGGAAAAAATGAACCTTTAATGAAGACATTAGATAAGACATCAAGACATAAACTATATTCTAGATATAGTTTAGAAACTTCTTTTCCTGAAATTTCCTGATTTGCATCATGTCTTTGATGTGTAAAGAACTACAAACACAACAAAATCTGCTTTCTTTGATAACAAAAATGCATCTTTTATGCGTGCATAGCGTATATGAAATCTAAAAAATACAAATCTAAGATGTCAATTTCATTAAAAGTCAAGATTCAAGAAAGATTTATTTAGTAATAGCGGGAGGGGGAGGTCAGTAGGAGAATGGAAAATCACCATATAAACATAATATAAAATTGTTTCCTTGAGCAAAAAGATGTAAACCTGTTACACACATCCTTGTATTGGGATGCAATTGTTTTGTGGCCTTATGGTGTAGAGTAGATTACTTTACATCTTCATGTGGAAAATGGAAAGGCTAGAGATTATAATTAATTATATCTTTATCCTCTAGGAAAAATAAACCCATGTCAATGAATTGCCTTTACTTTTGAGATGGAAATTGAAAAAATCTTAGAGAATAATTGAGACTGAGATAAATCTGGTTTTGTAATATCTTACTTTCAGTTTTATAAAATCAAATACCACCTGGCAGAAAACAGAGTTCCTATTCATAGTCCTTGATTTTAATTTTCTGATTATAATGAAGAATAACACTAGTGATTTCAGGTCCACTAAGAATGACCATGAAGATCTGCATTTAGCCTTGGAATTACTTCAGCTTTCACAGAGCAAGTGAAAATGTTCCAGTGGATATAATGCATTTACCTCTATGAAAGCACTCAGAGTTCTCTCCTATATGCTGTTATATGCTGTATGAAGCAAGATCTTGCTTTGCATTAGTGAAAACACTTAGATGACATCACTCTTAAACGTATCCATAAAAGATATAATTCAGTTACTTAATGTCCTCTTGACATTTATTTCTCTTTAATTGATTGCATACCTGAAATCTTACACAGGTCCTAAGTAACAAAAAGAATAATTCTCCTTTTTATGGTTTTGTTTTGGTTTTAACACCTTTCTTCCTCCATCTTTTAACTTAGTCTGTATTTATTAAATGCCTTTATGTAAGTTTTAAAAAATAAAAGCACAGCATTTTAATTAAGTGTATGGAAACCTGACTTCTGTACATTAAACTTTTCTAAAATAGACATTCATGCACAATTGTCAAAAAGTCCATGTCATTAGATTTTTAATAAAATATAATTTCAGCTTTTGTATAGTCAGTTATTTTGTATCCATTTCCAAGGGCCTAAGGGCTTAAACTATACTATATTTAGCTTTGGAACATGTCATCACTCTTTCTCATCTGTATAATGATGTCCTTAGTAATACTGGCACATGCAATATCTGGCAACTGCAAAAGTCCTATGGATCAGCATTTATAATTTATGAACAGGAGGGAAACTGTACTTCTGACATCTTTCATTCCTTTTTTTACTCTCCTTTCCCCCCTGTGACTTTTTTAAACATGACATTGCTTATGTTCCCAAACTATTGCAAATATTCTCTTCTACTCTAACAACTACTGTGCCAATACAGAATCCACATTTCAAAAAAATCCTCTCTTGTACATTTTTTCCCTCAAGAATCTGGAACATCTTAAAGCAGCTGACTGAAAAAGAATGCACACTCAGTACGTTCCAAATATTTTGAAATTTATTAAAAAGTTTTTGAAGATCAAAGAAAGGAGAAATAATAAAAAAAAAAGGATAATCACTTTGTAGAAATAAAGAGGAAATGCCTGTTTTCCATCAGAAGATATATACTTGCTTTAAGAAAATATCCATACTGGAATATAAAAGTAGCCAAACAGGGGTTAAAAAAAAAGTCTTATCTTTCTATATCCTTGAACTATTCAACTTAAACGTATCTGTATGTCCTGGACAGAAAACTAAATACTCTGCTGGCCTGTAACACTGAGGCAGTCTTAAAGCATTGGATTTACTTATTAAGTATGGGAAGTATTTGGAATCCAAAACCAAATTCTGGTTTCAAGTTTTTTTATACACACTTTAACTTTATATTGTGCTGTTTTTTCAACTACACAAAAACATTGCAGGATTAAGTTGTTTCTGAGGGCATAAAGAGGAATATGGTCCCTAACCACCATAAGCATCAAGCACCATTCACCCTGAACAAACTTTATTAGCAGTGGTAACATATTAAAATGAAATACAGGATGAATATATTTCTAACACTGGCAATTAGGAAATAAAAGGTCTTATACTTCGATCTCTTACACTGTCAAATGCCTGACAGAGGGCAGCCTTTTTTCTTCCTTCAGAAAAAAACATGAGAACTGATACATTTTAAGAAAGTTTAGCTTCCAGTTTGTTTGAAAAGTTGAGCTAGAAATGCAGGGCTGTCATGGTTTAACAGCCAACTCAGGTTTTCTCATATGTACAGGGTTGTGGGGGTTTTGTTTGCTTGTTTGTTTAAGTTGCATTTGTCCATGTTCCTTTTTTTTCATTGCATTTTTTTTTCATAGCAAGGAAAACATTCTATGTCCTGAAAATTGTTGCATCAGGTTATTAAAATCATGATCTCTACAGAATAATTTTGTCAATATAGCCAACATATAATACTTCCCACTCTTAATAAGACTAAGATAGCTATGTCTGCAAACACATTATGTGACTGCACATGTAATGGCAGTACCAGACACACACACTGGTAATACTCATCTGACGGGAGATTTCATGCGTTCCTCAACAAAACTGACAGAAAAGGCAGACATTGCTGCAGGAAAAAGTTAGGGAGAAAGTATCTCTGAGACTTACATTACTCCCTGAATGAAAAGTTTCTTCCATATAAATTTTAGTATGATTTCTTTGATCTGTAGCAGTAAAACCCAGGCACCTACAGAAGATTTCCTCTAGTTTTACATCTCTTTTTGTAATGTTTTGATTTTATTTTTTTTTCTTAAATTGATGGAAGACTAAAATAAAATTTGGTGAAGGAATCAGAAAATTTTGTTTATACTTTCATCTAGAAATATAGAATACATTTGATTCATTGTTAGACAGAATGATAATAAACCCCAACTCTTTAGCATATTTAAGTGTTAAATTAAATATTTAAATTCTTATACAATATAAACCCTTTCTGTATTCACATGCCATTTATAAACATCTATGGTTTATTTAGTTTCTAATATGTATTTCAGTGTATTACTAACTCAGATTCTCTATAGCTAAAAAAATCTATTTTACCACTTATCTTGCCAATTTAGGGCAAAAAAACCCCACAAAGCCTAACATGTAGTGTCCACATAAGGCCTGTTCTGTATGATGCTAGGATGTTATGTTCCTGGCTAGATGTTTAAGTACCAAAGCATAAAACTTAAAGAATATTCTAACAGCTGGTGATACATACAAAACAGTTGGAAACATTTCCTGAAGAAGCTGATTTACAGATGTCCTCACTCTGTAAACTCTTAATGTTTTCTAAATCTGGGGTCAATCTACACTTAATCTGACAACATGGTAGTTACCTCACAGATTATATGTTCCCACTCTTTACGTGTAAACAGGATGAGAGAAACCAAGGAATTCCTCACATTAAGCAAGGCTTGAGCCTGAATCTGTTATGTTTGACTCCAAAGAAGCTGTATCAACCTACAGGCCATCTTCACCAGCTAAATCAGCCATAAGAAGGACTTCTTAAAGTATTTAATCCTTTAAAATGCCATTGGACTTGCACAGTACAAGTTAAAATAAGCAGGTTCTGTAGTGAAAATGGTACTATGTTACCCTGCAATGTGTGCAGAGCCAGCTAGGTAAGTATGAAGAGGTTAGATCTGTCTGAAGGGAAGAAGAATCTGTGATTCTGTGAATCTCTCCTAGCAGCCCAGCAGTCACAGGAAAAGAGAGTGCTTTACTTTTATGTTGACGGTCTTCCATTTTTATTTTTTTTTATGATGACAAGCTATTTACTGGGTTTGTAGAGGTGAAGGGTGTTAACTTTTTTACTCAAATGTCTAGGGTACTCACCTTCATTGTGGAAGAATCAGTTTCCAGTCCCTGTTTCCCTGAATATTTAATTATCTGTATATAGGTGGGTCTGACAACAGTGGAATACGTAAGCATGTTAGGTCAGGGCAACCTCACATTTAATGCAGAAAGCACAGTGAAATTGCATGACTTCAGTCCAATTACTGTAGTCCTCATGACTTTAGTCCAAATGAAAGTAACAGAAAACATATTCACAAAGAATTAGCACAAGTATATATGTTCTCTACCAATAATTACGAGACTGGACTGATAATCTGACTTAAATCAAATAAACAAAGCACACACACCAAGTATTGCAAGATTGATTCATGATAAAATCTGGAGAGATGGTAAACCTCAATGCAGCACCTGTGAAAGGTTAGTTAGCACATACACTTGCAGGGGAATTACAGAAAGTTGTACACACACTAGAAACACATTTTTTGCATATAAAACAGACAGAACATGCACTGCTGCAGGCACACTACAGGTGGTAGGCATTGCAGCTATGATTAATACCTATCATGCAAATAATAAATTGATCCATAGCTAATTAAAAATTCTTATTCACAAAAATTTCTAACTTTAAAGAAAAATAAGCTACCTCATTAGATGACCACAACTCTGCCAAATATCTGCAGCTTTCTGCAGTTGAGAGATGCAAGAATTTATAGCTCAGTAATTCTAATGTACTAATATTAGCCAGGTTTTAACTGCAATCGCTTGATTTACATGCGAGTTCTCTTTGTACAATTAATGTAAGATTTTGTGAAATATAAAATTCTGGCTACAAAATACTACCAGATATATTTCATATTAATGAAACTACCACTTGAATCAAAACATTTTAGGTTCAGTTACAAATAGAAAAACAGTAAGAACTGTCTAGTACAGCTTCCTTTCATGGAAAAAGACATATTTTTAAAAAAATGATTGGTTTCTCAAGACACCTTACACATTTACCTTTCTGTGAAACTTTTTCTGGGAAAGACAGAAATTTGAGTTAGCTAGTTCATGGGGAGCATGGAAAAACATGCATTAGCACTACCGTTGCTGTAGATAGCCTGCAGGTAAACTGAGGTCTTCCATTCCCAGTCTCTTTTCATATCTTTAATTCAACGCCGAGGGTAATAGGATTTTCCAACACTAAGTTCTAGCATTGAAATTATCAAAGCTGTATTAATGTTTAGTGTTGCAAATTTCAGTCTTGCCAAAGTATGCTTTTGTGGCAGTTCTATATCCAATAGTATTATAAATCAATATTTTAATGAGTTGCCTCAGAATTTGTACTTTTTTTTTTTCTTCATAAAACAAGTGGCTTAGGCTGAGAAAATACTGTATAGATAGCAAATATCAAAACAAGTGAGAAATACTTCAGTTGCTTTTATGTTTTGTATCCTCAAGCCTTGATTCATCCAATATTGAATGTTAATGGAAAATGAATATTAGAAAAGGGATGGAATATGACAGTGCATATGGAAAATGTTAGGTTTCCTTTTCTATTGAAACATTTTTCAACTTAATTCTGACTAGAGTGTTTTAAAAAGTTAGACCTGAACACTTAAGAAAGTGACAGTCTTTATATATAGCATGTCAGGAATAATCTGTTATATAGTTGAAATAATTTCATTGCTGTTTATACTTTTATTTTAATTTTTCAGTAGTGTGCACAGGATTTAATTTATGTGTCAAGAGGTTTTTTATTAAATTCTTCTATGATCATTCTCAATTTCTTCTATATGAAGTTCTTTTAAAATGCCTAACACCTTTAAAGAGATTTGGTATTACTTAAAACATTTTGGGAATTGCAACTCTACAGTATTGTATTATTCATATAAAAGAAATATTTATCAAATAGTTTCTGATTTTAAGGGCTTTTAATTATGGGGCAGCCCATTTTTGCTAATTTGTGAGCTCAGTTTCATTTCGCATGTTTTCTTAACTCTGAGAACACCCACTACTAACTCATTTGGGAATGCTTAGGACATCTGAAAAATATGTCTAAAAAGTCTTAAGCTGGCTGAAAGGGAAAAAAACCCAAACCAAACAACAGCAATAACAGCAACAACAACAAAACCAAAACAAAACAAAACCAAAAAAGAAACAAAAAACCCCCAAACAAACCACAACAAACAGCAGAACAAAATGAAGAAAAAAGAAAACCCAAAACCTTTAGTAATTGAAGAAGTGAATGAAGGGGCTACTCTTCAATCTCTGTGCTGCAAAATAATATATTTTATATGCTAAGTGGTAAGTGATGAAGTGACTTAAGTAAGTCTTGTATTCTACTCTTTCCTTTGAGGGATAACATACAATACTCCTTTGAAATCAACAGGTCATCTTCAATGGAAAAACCCACTCAGCAGGGAATTATTTGGGGTCTGGGTGACATAAGCGACAAGTGGCTGGGTGACAAGTCTCTGCCTTTCACATTTCTGAACGCCAAACCAGCAGGGATCCATCAAATTGTTTACAGAATTTTAAAAACATACTAGATTTGGGGGCAATATCTATAGGTCAAAGAAGCAATAATTAAGTAGCTGGATCTTTGAAGACAGTGAAAACAGTACTTTGTAAATTCTGTTTAGCGTTTTCTGATCAAGTTTGTTTAAGAGGATGCTGAGCAGTGACCTCACGACAGTCTGCACATTCCTCAAGGGTAGCAGAGGAGGAGGTGCTGATCTCTCTGGTGACCAGTGAGAGGACACAAGTAAATGAAATGAAGCTGCAGACATCCAGACTGCAAATTAGGAAGAGATTCTTCATCAAGAGGGTAGTGGGTCACTGGAACAGGCTCTCCAGAGAAGTGGACATGGCACCAAGCCTGTCAGAGTTCAGTAAGCATCTCAGCAATGCTCTTATTTGTATGGCTAAGTTGTAAGTAGTTCTGTGAGGAGAAGGATGTTGGCACTGGATGATCTTGATGAGTCCCTTAAAATTTGAGATATTCTGTGATGTCTTTCGCACACATTTACATTTATTTTATTTTTTTAATAAGGGGCTCAAAGACACCTTAGAAGAGCGATTTGATTAAAAAAATAATAATTAAAAAAATATTATTCTAAAAATACATCTCTTGTATCCCTTTTCTGGTTTATGAATTGTCTTCATTATGAAATATATAAGTCCTTAAACATATTCACAGTTTTATCATGACTACTTAAGCCTCCCCTGTATTTACAAGATGTATCTGTACCCTTGACTTTCACAGTCTTAACAGTATTTGGAAGATGTTATTATCAGTATAGCATAACTTTGCAATGCTCTACATCTACAGAAAGATGCAGATCTACTGCTAAGACTCAATTAGAAGTATTTATATCAATTCTGCTGCATTTGATAAATGTCAAAGTAACTGGATTTGGGATCTTATTCTGACTATAGTATGCAGTAACACTTTAGAATATGAAACTACATATTTCAAAATAAATGTCTTGTTAGAGTACCACATGGAACAATGATAAAACGTAAAAAATAGTAAAACTTCTTCAGTATTACTTTATATGAAGACTGTGTACAGAAATAAAGGCTTTTCCTTCACAAAAACCTCAGCTCTTTTTTTTTCACACCATTACCATTTATTTCAGAAAGTCAACCAGTCTTGTATTATTTTAAAATGCCTACAGCATGCAATTTGTTCAGATTTTTACTCTAAAAATTTTATCTCACATCTATGAAACTGTTCCCTAAAAATTATTTAAGTGAGAAAAGGATCAAGCAGCAGCATTTTCAAGAGTTTTGACTGATGTAACTTTTGGACTGATTTTTTACTTTATTCTAGAAACAATATAAATAGATACTGCTAGCCTTTCTTGAAAGATTTGTAGGGACTTATTGTGAAAGGTAATTGGTAATGCTTGAGAGAAGGGAAGAAGAATGGTTTCATCAAGAGAGACAATGCTGTAACACTGAAATGTGTTAGGAGTATTGAGTTCTCACATGCACAAACATTTACTTATCTTTTGTCATCCTTTGCCAGTAACTGCAAAGCTATGTTGAAAAGTTCTGTGGTTCTCTAACTAGGTTATGCCTATAAACTTATAGTCAGTATTCTGATATATGCAGTATCTCAGTATTCTGAAAATGCAAATGTTTCTCAAGTTATGAATCTTTATTTACTTATGTAAAAATTATGTATTATTTCCACTGAGGTCTCCAAAGGACCACTTAAAATAGCATCTGCAAAAATCTAATCAAAAGCTGCTTGTTTCATTTCTGAAAAAGTCAGCTTATATTATAAAAAGTTAATCACTCCAATATCACTTCAGAACATGGAGGCCATCAAACAAATCATATATGAGAAGCTGAAAAAACCCAGTGTATACTGTTATAAAACCTCCACTTTTAGGATTACAGTTATTGTATCTCACAACAGTGCCATATATCGAGGACCAATCTTTAAAGTACAGCCCACACAAACAACCTAACACTATAGGTTCTTATTTTAATTTATTTCTTTTTATATCTGATCTTTTTCCAAAAGTGGAAAAATGTTTTTCCTAAATGCCTTGGATCTGAGCACATTCTGAAGTAAATAAAAATTCTGGCTATTTCAGGGGAAAGAATCAAATTCTCAGGTCATGTTATTTGTTGTATTCACTAGCAATTTGTAGTGATGTTTTATAGCACTTCCTATAAAGTGTGTCATACAATCTCTAAGCAGAATGCACTGGAACAGGATTATTTGGATAATACTGACTGGAAAAATAATTTTTTTCTTACAATGAGAGTATCACAATTTTATGTGATAGAAATAATGTACCGTATATCACATTATGATGTAAGTCATATCAAGGGACTTTACTGCAAAGGCATATGGTACAGTCTCCTCACACATTTGCCAAAATGTTGCATCTTTAATTACTGTTCTTCACATGCAAATTGTGTAAAGGTTTCAAAGTGTGACAGAAGACTTGTGTCCTGAGATATGAAGGCACGCCTCTGCTACTACCAGATCTTTAGTCTGAATTCAGATCAGAAAAATCCCATTGTTTGCAAACTCATCAATTCATTTTCTAATATTGAAACTTGTAACATCAACGAGATGAATCACAGAAGGTCATGTTGGAAGGGATCTCAAGGATCACCATATTTTCTCATGTTGCAGAGATTAAAAATCATCAGTTGACTGTTTTGTTTCCATCTGGCCTTGCTAGACTATTCACATCATCCCCAGACTGCTAGTTCACCGTGACTCACAGAGCTGTCTACCTTTCAGTGCTCATTATCTTACTATCATAAACTAATCTTAAACTGAAACAGGTCATCTAACACTTTCTGTGCTCCTACATCCAAATCATATCAACACTTGCTCATAAAAATATCCTCATATTTATGTGTACTTTTATTTTAATGAATGGACCTCCTACTGGAAGTAAGGGTTTGTAGAAGTAATCCACCAGAACAAAGAAAAGAACTTTGAAAACAAGTAGGCACAGCAAATTAGGTGTGGATTTGCAGTAATCTATGCCATGAAATGGAAGACCAGTGTTATTTGCAGATGAATATGTAAAGTCATCACATTATAAAGGAACCAGGATCAATTAATTCTGTATATGATTGATAAAGTAGTACACACAAAACCTGCAGTTATTTATGTGCACTAAAATTACTGGAACAAGAACAGCAAAGTGTCACTTCATATATTGCTGAATGTTTTATAGCTGTGCTTAAAAATACAGAATCTGTGTAAGTAAATTAGCCATTTACCAATGTCAGCTGATACTCACATGATGCCAACATCATGGAGACTTTTATTGATTGAATATTTAATCAGCATATAGAAAATAAAAATCCAGAAAAAAAGGTCATCATATTGTGTGTGGGCCAGACCACAATTAAACAAGTACAGTCAACATTTTTAAGTGCTGTCATGTAAAAGAGCAAATCATAACTGATGAAGAGTCCACAATGACACAATAGACATCTGGGGTATCTTACTTCCAGATATGCTTGCCCTATGTAACAAATACCTACTAGCAGTTGAGAAATGTTACGTTTTTTCCTGGAATCTTTTTGCCCAGCTTCACTGAAAAGGAATCTAATCCTTACACACTCAAAAGGAATTCAATCCTCACACTGCCACCCTGCTCTGCAATGGGAAGCAACCTTCTTCAAGTCAAGACAGTCTGTGGTTTAAAAGCACAAAGATCATATACAGATCTACCAGAAACTGTGAAAGCAAAATCCTAAACTGCATTGCCCTTTTGAGGAACTTTGCTTTTTACCCTGAAAGTTTTAAAACATTCCTCCAGGCATGCTGAGAACTACATTAGTTTTGACAGGGCTAGGTATGTATGAGCTAGGTGTCAAGCTGCATCTCGTCTGTTTTTGGAAATCAGGTGCTGTTGTCCCAATAAGGGGAAGGGAGGCCTTCTCCAAACATTTACTCTAATGTGGGTGAGAAACTTTCAGTACTTAGTCAGAGGGTGTTAAATACCATATGTCCTCATTCCCTGATGGCAAACACCATGTGTAGTCAAAGACCTTTGCCTCTTGCTGAAGTTTGGACATTGCTGGTAAGAGGTGAAACCTATTTGGGGAAGGGACATAACAAAGAAAACGTGGCTCTGTATAGTGTTTACAACATCTGAATATACCATAGAGGTACAAAAGAAGATTTTATTCCCTGCTATCTTAGTATTTTATTCAACTACTGTATGATACACAAACAAAAATAGCCATGGGGATAGGGATCATAATCTGAGATGTTCCCCTACCACATGTAGGTAGAGAGCTGCTCACAAATATTATTACTACTTGGTTTCATAATAAATTTAGCATGAAGAAAGATCTTGGCAAACTCAGTGAGCTGGATTTGGATGTCATTTATCTGAAGGGTAATGCAAGCCCATCCCCTGCTCCAAAACAATTTCTGGTAGTCAGTAAAATAAGGTTAATAACTAACATAATCAGATCAAATTCAATGACCTAGTTTTGCCTTTATACTAATATCTTGAGGACTAACACTTTCAGTGCATTTTATCAGGGAAGAGTCTTTTAATATATTAATGAATCAGAGGGGAAATGATGTCACCAATGCAGATAAAGACCAAAGAGATTTTTTTATCTGTGTTTGTCATGCGCAGAATAAATGCTGAATGCACGTCTCCAGATGCTGCAGAGACGTTAGGAGTTACTGAGGGATCTTGGCTAGTTTATCTAACTTAAGTACATAGTTTAAAAATAATTAATCCGTAAATCATTCCAGATTTTTTTATCCACCTTACACCCCCCAAAGGATGAGAACAAACCAGCAGAATTATGAAAGAGGATCAGTAGATTACTCTGTTTTCTCTATCTGCTTAACCACACTGGGTGGTCTGCCCCCAGAATCTGTCTGCTAGCTATCCATCTGGCAAGTACAAACTACTGCCAGTTGAAACTACAGCACAGCTGCATGAATGCCATGAAGGATTCCTTTCCTGCACACATCACATCACAGTTGTTTAACCTACACTGAGCTAGGAACAAAGCTGCATTAGGCAAATAAAATACATGTAATGAGTTAACGTTTTAAATACTCATGTCTTTTTCTTAAAATATTTTCTTTTCCTAAAGCAAAGAAAATGACAGTGAAATAACATAACAAATACAAATACAGTAGAAAGCTATTTTGATTATTACATCTGCACTTCAATCATGGCTTAGAGGAACTTGTAATAGTGCCTGCAAGTAAAAAGATAAATTCCTTCACACTTCCATTTAAGACTAAGGGATTACACTGAAGTTTATGATTTGTTTACATACTCAGCTAGTTTCATCCTGCAGGTACTTAAGTGAGCTGAGCTACCTCTGAGATCAAAGAACTGTCAGACAAATTGCAAGTCATATACACCTACCACTTTATTGGTGTCCAGAAAACACTCAGAGCGCTGAGAAAAGAAATGATGTGATGATATAGAAGTTCCAAGGCACCTTGCAAATTTACTTATTTTCAGATTCCTTGGTAAGACATGCATGACAAACAGATAGTAAACCAGATACGTTTTTTCCTTTCAACTTTTTCCTGTTACTAGGCATGCAATGAAGGCAGCCTTTCTGGTAAGATAAATAGCTTGAGAACATTGACCATAAAGATGCAGGAAAAAAAATTGTCCTCAGAAAACTCACATTACATCTTTTAGTCATATGGTCTAATCTTCCTGGAATAACTGCTTGCTGGGATTTCCACCCATTTTTCTTTCCTCCACTTTTCTTTTGAGAAGGAAAGACTGGTAGACAACAGCAGGCAGCACAAGTGAAATACAAAGGAAGAAATCTGTTAATAATGACTACCAAAGGAATGCTGCCATTCTGGCAGATACAGCAGATGGTTAGATGATGCAGTGTGATTAATAAAGAGAAGCTCACAGGGGTCAAGGCTGTGCTGGGTGCTAGAACAGCAGCTGTTAGAAGGTAAATACTAGCTCGAGGGTTTGTGTTTGGTTTTGTTTGGTTTTTTATGGTGACTTTCCTGATTGCCAGATTTATTCCTTTTGGGCTTTTTCATATCAATAGTAAATTTATAGACTTCTGTCTTCTCTCTCCATCCCCAAAATTATGCACCTAACTCAATGCTCAACTGTCTATAATGGTAGTCTGTTATTTCCATGGGCTTTGTCTCTGTTTTAAGTCAGTACATTATATTACAGAGTTTATCATCAGGTTATACTTCGGCATTTTAGATCTTTGTCTTTCATTTTAAAACTTATTTGAACTGAATAAATTCAGAGTGTATCTTGATTATTTGTTTAGCCAAATTCTACTACTTAAAATGTTAAGATCTGGTCCAATTCCATAACTATCTTATTTAGAAAGTAAAATGAAAATGTAATCTTTAAAGAGACAGTCCTTTCATTTCATGCAGAACTATATCCATTAAAAGCAAACACGTAACTGTTCACTTTGTACTAAACAAATCAGTTACCAAAAATATATACTAAGGTTAGTTGGTACTTTTGCTAGCGTGTTCTAAAAAACATACAAAGAAAAAAAAAACTAAAATAGATTCATTTACCTGAAAAAATTCATATTGCTATGCCTGAGGAGATGCTTTAGTCACACCTGAGGGTATCAGCAAATACTGATATGCCTTATTCTGTAGACCATTATGGTGCCAAGCTGGAAATCCTTTCTTAAGTGGTGTAAAGGAAATAAATACATTTTTCTAAATACAGGAATTATAATATTAACAGATTTAAGGAAATATATTACAGAGAAATATCCCATTGAACCTCTGTATGAGAATAAAAGGCAACCTTCAGGTATTTAACACTTTTTTCACAAAAGTGTAATGTCATTAAGAGTTTTATCCCAGCCATCAGAGGTTGTGCTAACCATGAAGTTACAAGCTAAACTGAAGAAACTGTAAAGAATTACACACTCAGCGATCTTGTTTTACAGTAACAATACAAACTCATAGGGTTTAAGAAAAAAGTACAGATCTGATAAAGCAATCTTTACACAAGTGCTAGAGACTCTCAGCTGGGTGGGAAGAACCTTTGCTCTCTGGAAATTTTGGGTACTTTGTCTGATTGAGCACATTTTACCAATCTAGTCCTGAAAACAGAAACTACAGTTTAGGAGTCCTGCCTGTGATTAGAGCAGTCAAAGATGAAGAATCTTGTATCCCAGCCCTACAGTTCTGTATTTATTTTACACAAGCCAATCAATAGATAATGTTTGGTGGTTAAGACACTCTCAGGTGTTGTGGGAGTATAAATTTCAAGGCTCTGCTAGAACTAAAGAGAGACCTGAATCCCAGTTTGCCTGTAAAGCTAAATTCTTTTGTCACTGATGTGTGCTGGCATAAAAGAGTCCCATACAGATGGATTAGATCTTAGAACAAGCTGAAGGAATCAAGGAAAAAAAAAGGGGAGGAAAATACCTGTTTGGAGAACCTTTCTTCACAGTTGTTTGGCTTTCTTTTTTGATTGTTTGTTTGTTTGTTTTTGTCTAACAAAAGAGCTCAAAAGTGTAGGAAGGCAGCAGTAATTTAATGTCTTTGTATATATCCACCAATCAGAGTGTAAATGCTTGAAAGATTAGATTCAGCTGAGTTGTTTTGAGGCTACCAGTGACACTTAAATGATAGATGAGTACTTAAGGAAAGGAGATAAACAAGTATATATATCTTTGAAAAATCTTTTCAGTACTTGGTAGATATAACTATTTATCATAAAATAATTCTAGAAAAGCCTATTGGGTTAACGCAGTAGCCTTCAAGCAAAAGATGTTCCTTGCTGTACAATTGCAAATGTTCATGAGGCCTTTATCTCTTCTTTCACAAGAATACTCCCTTTTATCTGAAGAAAAAAATCTTGGCAGTTAATTTTCTTTTTCAAATTTAATTATAAGAACTTATTTTGAATCTGCCACACCTAATTTCAAGCCTCTTAACTGTCAACTCATCAAAAAGACAAAACAGGAAGTGGCTAAACTTTTATAATCACACTAACTTACATAATACAAAGAGTGAAAGACAGTGATTCTTATAGGATCAGGCTTGGGTCAACACTGTGTGGTCTTGAATGGTCTATATCCTCATGCATACCAGCTGAAAATGTTCATCCAGAAGACATTTCAAGGGGACTTCTGATATCTCTTTGATTTGTAAACCAAGGTGGTGTATTTGACCACAAAATAAGTTGTTTTGTTTTGTATTTTTTTCTCTTTAAAGAGAAAGTGTTAGACTAAGTGTTAGAAACTATTTAATAGTAAAATTTAACTTAATGGCCTCAGTAGGAAAACTAGGATAATGCACATAGATTGTTCAATCATTTAATACACAAGAAGGTGGCTACTACACTCATAAATCTCCTTCACATGAGAACATAAAGGGTTATTACTAACAGTCAAAATTTTTTAAAATATAAAACAAATGAAAAACAAATTAACAAAAAAAATCCCCCCAAAACAACAACACACAAAAAACAAACACCAAACCCCCAACCAACCAACCAAAAACCACAAAACAAAACAAAGACAGGAAAACCAAGCAAACCAAAAGAACACAATGGATGTTGATATAATGAACACAATTCAGATAGTGATACAACAAATGTCATTCTGACCTTACTGGTAAACCAAGATGAAGTGTACTGAAAGAGGAACAGGTCTGACTAAACAAATGACCTGACTGCAATTTGCTGCAACCTATGAGCTGGTATTCATGCAGTGAAGGCCATGGAAACTGAAACACAGTTCATTAACTGCATGTGGGTTTTTGATAGGCAGCTCCAATATCTGTGTTCTGTCTGACGATCAAGAATAATCTGCACTGCAGCAACCTGAGGACATGTTTCAGTGCATAGCCTATTGACCACCTTCTGCTTAATATGCAACAGATGATACAATTCACAAGAAACTAGGAATACACAGGAAAGAAAAGCCTCTGATCTGAACTTCAACCTGCATATACCAAAAAATCGCCATGTAATTTGACTGAAGTCAAGAATGCTACAGTCCATAATAAAATCTTTTTTTTCCTCTCCTGAACTTCTGAATGAAACCTTCATTTGCCAATAAAAATCAACATAGTGAATCAGTGTTTCTACTTGTTAATCTGATGAAAGAGATTTAAGATTACTGAGAAGTGTGAAGCTCTTCACTGAAATGCACAGTGGGACACTGCAATGACTATTTATTGAAACGGAAAGTTCTGACTGGATTTAAATTAAAAGAACATAACAGTGAAGATTACAAGAACTGGAGAGAGTCTCTCAGAGAAGTTCTGGAATCTGTCCTTGTAGATTTTCAAGATTCAGCTGAACACAGCCCTGATCATGATTGAATCTGAATTCAAGGCTAATCCTACTTGCAGTATTATCTGGATTTGGCAAACGCTCTTCCAATTTGAATTGATTCCATGACAAGGTAATGACACCCAAAAACTTCAGAAATTTTCAAATATTGTTTTGAATCTCTTTCTCCAGTTAAGATCAAGCTTAGTGCCAATGAAAATATCAGGAAATTCATGCTGTCTTTTTTTTAGATTTCCCCTCCACCACCCCAATTTATTGATGTTTGTCTTGCATTTTACTCCTACACAACTGAAGTTCTGAGATCAGTTTCAATTTTCTTATTTGAACAGTACATGCTCTTCCACCATACTACAGTGAAAACTGATGGAAAAGACAATTTTTAACTTCCTTTTCTTCCTTGGGCTTCAACTAATAGATCTCTAATACTGGGTACACTGCATTTAAAATAGAACTTGACAACTGCTTCCCAGATTAAACAGTGGGCTTTTCTGCCAGTTAATATTAGTTTGCTTGATATTAACCTGAAAATAGAATTTGGAAGTTTTATGGACACTATCAAAATGGTTTATAAATCTTACATTTTTATTTAAAGTGAGCATTAACCTTGTGCTGCAGAGCAATCATTTTCCATGCTGAAAATACATGCTGCAAACCTGAAACTCTTGAAAAATTTCTAAAAAAGCCCCCATAGAGTTAGTTTGTTGTGTTTAAAGAAAATAACTGAATATTGGATAGGTAATTATTAAAAAAAAAATAATTGAACCATCACTAAAATATTTTTAAGCTTCAAAAAGTAAAAGGCTAGCCTACTTCAAATTGCTATAATAATAAAGTTACTGAGTTAAGATTTGAAAAAGTTGGTGTCAATACAGAAAGATTTCATCCTGCCAACTTTATAGTAACTTGAGAAGATAATGTATTTTACTGAACATAAATGTGAGAAAAAAATAGTCTTAAAAATAAGTTTTAGTGGCATCTGTGGTATGGGCTGAAGATAAAGGATTAGATAAAGAGATACTAAGTTCTAGCATGTAATTCTCTCTCTGGTGACATTACAGAGCTTTGGTATACAGAGTTTAACAAAGTCTGAGGACAGCTGTGTACAACTGAAACGTTGTTGCCTACTCTTATACTGCATAAACACCAAAGTAGGAAAGATGCTTTGGTAGCAGTTTGGAAAACTCTTCCATAAATCATTGAATCTTCCAAGCTGGATAGGACTCATCAGGATCAAGTCAAACTTCTGCCCCTGTGTAGGCCACCACCAGGATCACACCATGTGCCTGAGAGTATCATCCAAACACTTCTTGAACTCAGGCAGGGTTGGTGCTGTGACCACTTCCCTGAGGAGCTTGTTCCACTGCTCGACTGCCCTCTGGATGAAAAACCTTTCCCTGATACCTAAACTAAACTTTCCCTGACCCAGCTTGCTACCAATTCCCTGAGTCCTGTCTTCAGTCACAGAAGTGAAGAAATTAGTTCCAGTCCCATCTCTTCCCCTAGTCAGGAAGCATTAAGCCACGATGAGGTGTCCCCTCAGCCTCCTTTTCTCCAAAATGAACAATCCAACCTTTTCCTTACTTTAAGTAGTTACAAAGTTTTAATCATTGCAGTTAAAAAAAATGCCTATCTCGAGCTCAAAGTATAAGGTCTTCACATGCTATATACCCTTCTGTTGAAGCACAGAAATATTATGACATTGTTATATCTCTTATAGGAAATGCACTTTAAGACTTATCACTATACATTGTGCAAAGAAATTGACAGTGAAATTTCACCATGCTTTTGAGCATTAAATTCAGTTCAAGAAAATAAAAGTAGAAAAACTATTGCATCTTGCTCTAACTTTTCAGAAAAAAAATATGTGACTGGGAAAAATGAAAATAGTGTGTATTTTAGATTGCTTTCAATTCATATAATAGAAAAATTGTTCACAAAAGAAATGTATGTGTATATTCATATATATGAGAAATATTTCACATAAAAGTTAAGAAAGAGTAAAATAGACTTGGTAAAGGAGTTCCCTGCAGTGATGCTCGTACAGGTGGAGACCTTTATGCTCCAAAAGATGCATTTGTGGGATCTTTAGGGTTTTTTGGGGAAGGGTGTGAAAATGCCTGTGTGGGATAATCTAAATCATTCTTTGAGAATATCTACAGAAACATTTCAGTTTGTTTGTAGGTTGCTCCTACACTTGCAAGTTGCAAAGAATGAAACTCAGTATCCTGATACCAGCATACTCACTGCAGGAGTTTTGCACACCACAAGTGATCAGTTGTAAAATTTGGAATAGTAATGTTTAAAAAGAGAGAACTGAGAGAAAGTCAAGAGACATGTAATGCATTATCAGCTGCTACATCAGTAACCTGAGCTAATATTCAAGTAAAGTATTTGGTCAAAAATCCCACTTTCCATTCAGTAGCCAAAACAGATACATTCACCATAGAAAGACATCATGTCTCTTTCTGAAGAAAAGTGTATGCTAGATAGCTCATGTGCCAGTTTCCCCCCAAAATTGATTGTTTTTTTGATGCCAAGGGTAGTGAGACCTTGAACAATCTGACGATTAAGTGTGGGTCACTTAAGTTAGAGTTGCCCGGGGACAAATATATTAAACAAACAAAGACACAAAACAGCAACAACAAAAAACCCCACCAACCAACAAAATACACTCAAACAATAAATCAAATGCATTCTTATCTCGGTTTTCTTATCTGGCAAGTTCTGTAAAGTTCCTATAGCAGAGGATACACTGGTATAAGGATATAAGCCTGTTTGCATGATAAGAGGGATGTCTATTTTTATTTATCAAAAAACCATAAGGAAAACGAGGAAAAAAAAAAAGCCAACCTATGAACACCCTGTAATCAATTAACTTCTTTTTGAATCATCAGTTCAGAAAATTGCATTAATAATATGTATATCTGCAACAGTGAATTATAGGTAATTTCTTTAAAAGGAAGCAAAATCACACAAAAAAATGTCCATCTTTACTTCATATTTCTTTAAAATATAAATAAATAGAACTTGGCTACATTAGCTGATGATAGAAAAATTCTAATGACTTCTAGCCTCACAACATAAGCTTAGTCAACATCTGGCATGATATTCTATACTTGGAAGTCTTAGTCTTGACTGACTAGATTAAGGCATGAAGCCAGCAGTGGTGAATCACTCTGTCTCATCAATCTGAAACTGTCATATCAGAAGGAAGAGTGAAGTTGTTTTAAGCACAGTTTGAAGTTCAGTGTTACACTGGGTCTTTTACTTGAGATTTCTGTTGCTAGCACACTCATATTTTTATTAATCTTTAAAATCTAATATTTGTTAATATATAAGATGTTGTAACTGTATATACTAGAAGTTTGTAAATAGAAGATTGTATACTTAATAGAAGATTGTGTATGTTAAATGTAACTGCATGTTAAGTGAGATGATATTTCAGATCCCTCACTGGGAAACAACAGAAATAATTTCTAGTCACAGAAAATGTTGTTGGGGATTTATCTTCTCTTTTTCCATGAAAATCCTACTACATTAATAGGACTACTGTGGAATTTATTAGAAAGGTTTAAATAAATCAGCTAACAGTGAACACTCACAACCATAAAGTAATTCAGAGAGAACAAGTACATATGACTGGACAACCACTTGATGTAATTAAATCTGCTACTGCCTCAGAGAAGACCTGAGCACTGTTAGCAAAAAAACAAACCAACAACAACAAAAAAAAAACCCATAACTGTCAGATTACTGGTCTGAATATGAGATTTTCAAACTTACTTTGGGGCAATTTTTCTGTTAATTAATATGGCTCACCCATATTTTCTCCTTTAAAAAAAAAATGTCAAAACTAAAGCATTTATAGAAGGGAAAGTGTTTGGCAATTGCATATCCAAATCTTTATTTCTTTTTCATAAAGATTTCCGTTTGAATCTGAGAGTGAGTAAATTACAAGCCCATCTACATACTTATAACTTTGTTTATGCTATAAGGAGACTTGAACAGTTCAGTTTACAGGCGAAACAGAAGTAGCCCATATAGTCCAACTCTGAAATATAAATGCATGTGCTCGCCTTTCCCATTTAACACATTGAAGGTGAACTAAAATTGGTAAAGCAAAAACTTCACTTCCTGGTTTGAAGAGCTACTTTTTGCTCCATGAAGCAGTAAAAATTAAATTACTTTCAATTACAGATATATCTGAAAGACAGCTTTACACAAAGATGATTCTGTACCTTTAGAAATATCTGTACAATGTCCAATTCATTGGAAAATAATCTCAGAAATTACTGTAATTTTAAGATCAGTCCTTCTCTATACCACAACATTAAAATACTAATCCAATTATTTTGTGTGTTTGTTCTACAAGAGAATGCTATGCCTTCAAAAGCATTTCTATTTTGTTAGTCTTGGGTCTTTCACAGCAGGTATTTAGTATGTATTTTTATGGATTGAGAAGCACATGCTAGGTACGTGGTTAAGACAGAAAATTCCACATAATTCCGACACTTATTTTTTAATAAATGAAACATACTAAGCTCTTGAACCTTCTCACTCAAGGAACTTCAAAACAATAATTTTATAGTTTTGTGTTGAATTTTTGAAATCTTTCAATATCCTTGTAAAATCATGCATACTGAATTGAGCTTCTGAATGTGCAGTTTAGAAATCAGGATTCCTACCATTTAAACAAGAATCCTTCCTACATTTCTTTTGCATAATTTTCTTCAGAGCTAGTGAATTTTGTATCCCTTTCTGCATTACATCACACCTTGAGATGCAGTAAGATGCTTTACCCAGCCCTTATGACTCTCATAAAAGAAGCTTGAAGACACTTCACGTGTAAATATTCTAATAATCATCTTGTACAAATAAGACATAATTATTAAAAAACATAAAATTGGTCTTGGCTACCATCATCCTCCTATCATTTCCAAATATTTTTTTGTGTGAAAAAACACAATCAAAAACCATGAAAAAGTACTTACAATAAAGAATCAGCGCTCTTTATCCCATGTGAAAAGAAGCTTCTCCCTCCACTCCAGCTTCCGAGCCATTGTAGGTGTGTCCAGAGCTTTACATCTGCTAGTTTTTGATAGCTCACTTAGCACTAGTATTTGGGTTTGTTTTCCCTAGCTGATTTATTTGTTTAGCTTTACATTTTCAAAACACATAGTTCTGAATTTAAAAGCCTACTCTTCATGGCTGCCTAAAAAGCAGAGTATAAAAGTATTGGCTTTCCATCCCATCTACTACTAGCTCTAGTTCCCATGCCACTGGCCTAGTTTGTGCTTCTTGTCTTGAAGCTGTGTATTTTTCTTTAAGCATTACCCATAATGTTACTCTTAAAACTGGTACTAATAATACCATGTTCAGTAACACCTGGCTCTGTTAATTGTTCCCTTACTGTGTCTTAAATTTTAGTATTCTTTTGATACAAAGACTACTTGCATGTCTTTCAGAGGTCTTCTTGCACCTCAGATTTTTCCAGTAAGGGAGGAAATACAAAGGTTTAAGCCAACAAAATTATTGCCCTAGTAGTAGATATTTGAAGCCTAGAGGGAGTTTCAGGTTAATTAACTGATGATTCACTGGGACAGCTGTGGCTCATTATACTCAACATTGAATGTAAAGGAATAGTAAGAATACTATCCTTGGAGCTTCCCCAGTGGTCTGAGGGAATGAACTGCATGAGCAAGTACTGAAACCAATGGAAAGGATTTGGGTGAAAAGTCTTGGCTGGCAACGCTTGGATCCATTATGGTTTGCTGCTTGTCAGAGCCAAGAAGAGTGCTACATAGCTTTTGTACAGAGATGAGGAGACCTGCTTTACTGTAAGCAACATCAAGGAGTGTGTAAAAGTATGTAACTATAAGCTGACAATGGAGAGGAATGCTGGCTCTACCCAGGGTGCATGGTTGAACCTGCCTGCCTTACAGCACAGATTTTGGCTTATCCCAACCTGGTGTTGTTGTTTCTGAAGTCAGGTGAAGTCTCGAGCCAGAAAGCAACACATCTCAAACTTGTTTGCTGGCAGAAGCCAGCTGTGATTTGTGTATTCCAGTAAATGCCTGTGATTTTCTGAGTTAATGCACCTGCTTGGTTCTGCTAACAGCCTATATTAGATTGCTTGATTTTAGAAACTGGCAACCACAGCACTACAGCCATGATTAAACCATTTGTGGAGGACAGTAGGATAATTCACTTAGGTATGTAGTAGTCTCAGCTACTTGTTGTCCCACAGTTCAGATAAACCCCTTTATTTCTATTTTTTCAATCTACTTGTTATAAAGCTTTTTTCTTCCAGTTACACAACTGCCAATTTAAAGATATATGTTTATACATATATGTGCACTTTACACATGGAGTCATCTGTTTTTTTGTCAGCTAAAAGACTGCATTTGCAAGTTTTCCTTTACAACTTCCTGCTCAGATTTCCAAAATTAATATTTTAATAATATGTATTTTAATATTATGTATTTTAGTGTTAGCTGGGGAAAAAAACCCCAAAAAACCACAAACAAACAAAAAAACCAAAACAAAACCCCAAGCAAACAAAAAAACCCAAAAACAAAACCAAAAACTTGGTCTCATGGTCTCACATCTCACAAATACAAGAAAAGAAAAATCACTGGAGCACTGGCTTGGAGATCACCAATCCAAGCTGGTCAAAGGCTTGAACAGCAAACCTTTTTATACCTAGATACTTGGCATATTTCATAAGGAAGTAAAAAATGAACATTTTTCGTCTTCAGACTCAGTTCCTGTCATCTCACAACAGTGTTGTAGAAATCTGGTTTCCTTTGAGTATAGTGGCTTTAAGTTGGGGTTCAACAAAAGAATGTTTTTATTCCAACATGATTTGATTTGTGAAGTATAATGAAAACAAAACTAGTCTTGTTAGAGTTATTGTTTGATCAGAAATTTACAAAAATCTGAGCTTCACAGCTATATGAAAAAAAACAAAACTAGAAAAATAATATAAATGTAGATCTGTTTTCCTTTCCTGCTGTTAAGTGCACTGTCCAATGTCTCTTAGACTCAAAGAAGCTTAGGGTATCAACCACCTATCTAAGAAGCCTATCCCAGTCTCTGACTACCCAGCTGGTAAAGAAATGTCTCCTAATATGAAGTCACAGCATCCCCTGATGTAGCTTTGAACTATTCCCATGAGTCCTATCACTGGGTAACAAGAAGATAAGATGATAGCAGCAGCTCCCGGTGGTTCAACAGTGGTTCAAGGGTTGGACTCAATGATCTCTGAGGTTCCGTCCAACCCAGCCAATTCTATGATTCTATGATTCCCTCTCCGCCTCCCCTTCTCAGAAGCTGTAGAAAGCAACAAGGTAGCCCCACAGCCTCCTTTTCTGCTAAGAAGAGACATTAGAGAATGATGCAGCAAGCCAAAGATCTAATAGATCTTACACATAATAGTTCTTTCTCATGGCAGATTTGGTTAGGGCAGTTACAAAAGAAAAGTTATATTTATAAAAGATATCTTTCTGTTTTGTTTTTGCTTTTTTCAGGAAACAAAGAAACCAGCACTGTGTAGAATGCTGATATCTCCTAAGAACTGAGATTTCTTATAGAGAAAATATTTTTTTCCTTTTATTTATTTTTTATTTATTCATTTGTATTTTTTTCAATTCTTTTAATACCTATATTGCTGGATTTAAAAATACTGCCATAAATACAGGAATATCTCGTAAGAAAATATTTTATAGAAATAGAAATGTAGAAGAGTAAGTGAACTTTCACCTACATGAAAACAGGTTTAATTCTTTCTTCAGTGCTGCGGTCCTATAAGCACTTCTGTAAATAAATAAATCATGATGTTCTTCTGGAATCAGAATCTTATCTACCACTTAAGGAAAACAGACTATTCTAATTCAAAAGAATAGACAGAATAGAAGAACACTGCAATGTACACTGAAGTCACTATGTGCTTGAAATAATCATAATCCATTCTATTTTAAAAACTGCAGAATGAAGAATTTAATGCATTTTTTTTTCCTTTAGATTATCATTATTCTTAACTAGCTGGCTTTAACCTTTAATTGAATGTAACATAAAAAATCTAAAGTGTTAGGTCTATGGCACTTTAAAATGCAGAAAAAAGTTTAATTCTAGTACAAATATAAAATGTCCTTTTCATTCTCTCCAGCTAAATAATCTAATTTATTATAACTAATGCTGGAAAGTTATTTTTGTTGCAGTCATTTTCACATTAGTAGTTATAATGTTGTCATACAATTATCTACTGCAAGTTTCTTTATTTGTTATGACAACTGCAAAAATTAAAAAGCTACAGCTATGTTGGCTAATGGGTTTCTGAAAGTTATGCAGAAGACACAGGGTCTTTAAACATATTAAAAACCCCGACTCCAACATGAATCCACTTTTCTGAAGCATTAATAAGTATTTCACTAATAAATATCTTGACTAGTGGCACTGCTTGCTTTGAACTCCGGTGCTATCAGAGTATAGACTGCCACTCTTATCAGAAAACTGAAAAAAATATGTTTAAAGCAGCTACAGGAATGATTTATCATTGTCCTATTTTTATTGTTAGCTATTTGGGGGGCAGGAGGAGAAACCAACAATACAAAAAAGAGCAAGGCTTGTAAAGGGTCATAGAAATTCTGACTGAATTAAGCATTGACAATTCACTTCTAAAATCAATAGGACAGGCATGTAAAGCTTAGCATAGTTAATAAAATTTCCTCATCTCTGTGGCTAAATATTTAAAAAAACTAATGTACTGGGCCATATCAAGCCACTATATCTCCTTTTTATTCAGATTTAATATTATTTCCTTTGCTGACAGTAATGTGCTTAGAAAACACAATGAATATCAACATTCTTCGGATCATGAGAACACTCATGGTAAAGGTGGAGCTTAATCAAATTAAATCTTGGAAATAACACACCTGAAAGTTGCAGCTTTCAGCAGCTTTCCCTTTGAGAAGCTCACTGTTCTTTATGGAGAACTTCCTATTAATTTTAAGAAATGGAATTTTTTATCTGCTTTATAATTAAAAATTTTTTTAATTGCCTCACATTGACTGTGGCAGAGTTGAGACAAGAAACTGGATGTTTGAGCAGCTAATATCTATTCCCATTCATGCTATTAATGAACTATTGAAATGGACTTTTAAATCAGACTCAAAGGTAGAAACAGTAAATTTCTTGCTGACGTGGCATGATGCAACTGGATCCTCTACAAAGATGAGTAATTCACTACATGAGTTGCTGATTAATCACTGAGTAATGGTTTGTTTGCCATTTGAATAAAGATATTATTTACTTATTAGTAAATAATTTTCCAACTTTTTGTCTTTTAAGGCCTATTATTTCAAAGAGAAACCTTAAAAGCATTTTTTTTCATTCACGCATTTCACCAGAGGAAGAGGCTTTGCAAGACAATTCTGCTAAGGCAAAAAATACAGTTCTTTCTACTTAGATATAGCAGTAACTGCAGAGATTTTGGAGGCTGTCCAAGTTCAGATCTCAGATCTTAGAGGTTAGAAAATACACTGAAACTTTTATAACACTGTTACCTGCAAAGAAGCTGGGGTAAATTAAAATAAATAGTTCTCTCTGTGCTTCCTTAAAAGGAATTTTAAAAATATCTTAACATTTGTCATTCTTTTCAGGTTCTATCAGTAGTGTTTAGAGGCTTGAACAGGACAGACATTTCATATTTTTCCAATTTTTCCACGACATAAAGCACTACAACTCTCACTAAGTTCATCAGCATTTTATGTAATGCTAAAAGAGAAAAAGTCATACTTTTTCAGAACTGATTGTATAGATAGCCAAGACTGAAGAAATTAAAAACAAATAATGTAAGCAGTCTTTCTCAATAGACACATTATTTTATAGCAAGAATATTTATGATTATAAATATCCTTACTAATCATCTCAACCAACTACGTATTTTTCTTCCGTGCTTTCCAGAGGAGTGTCTTATGTCGCATACAGAAGTGCAAGCTTGCAGAATTTTATTTTTGCTACAGTCCTATCCCAGGAAGTTATGAGAAGCACACAGACAAAAAATCTAGAGGTCAGGTTTTAGGAATGAAGCAGAGAAAGCATACAAATATGAAATTATATGAAGGTAAATTTAAACTATCAGAAATGGTATACGTTTATATGTTGGGCTGAAGTCAATCCATTGTCTGTTCTCCTTACGAGGCCGTTCTGTAACTTCTGACATGAATATTCTACTGTATGTGTGAGCAGTTCAAGACTTGTAGGATTTTTCTATCCCACAGTCAGTATTTGGTCCACAGTGTCTTTAATCAAATAAGCATAAAATATAAGAGGTTTAGATATTTCCTATAATTCTACATCCCTACTCATAGCATTATTTACTATCTAGTCATCTGCAAACCATAAATAATGCCTTGCCTGGCTGAATAAATTCTGCTTGCAGTGTGTTTACTCTGACTCAGTATGAAGTATTAGTTAAGTGAAGAGCAGTTGCAAAACATGGGGGCCTTGAGAATGGAGCTACATTTAGTTATTTTAATGGTTGTAATTCCCTTCTTAGCGTAGTTGCTACAATAGAGTGCATGAAGTTTTATCTGTCTCCTTACAGCTGAATCTCAGAAATTATGCTTAAAATACTTTATGCCCTGTGCAGACTGTAGTCTCAGGGACTGTAACATTGTCTTAGGGAAATTTAGTCCTGTATGAGATGTGGAAAGGTGAGATCTACATCATCTAATAGAGTTTATGGTTTAATTGTTGTAAATGAATAATCCCTTTGGGATTAGTAGTGAAAGAGATGATGCAGACAAGTCCCAGAAAGGTTTCTCAGTGTTCAAGACATTGAAGATCTAAGGCCAAATTCTCTGTTCTTCAAGAGTAAGTCAGCAAATACAGCAAAAACATTTTAAAAAGACACTTTGAATGTTTACTGTCATGTTTGATTTCTCTGTCAATGACTATTTGGAAACTACACTGTATAGATTTACATGCATATATATGTGTATTTAAATAATTGGACAAGGATGAGAGTATTTATCAAAGAGATAGTAAAGCCACTGGGAAATTCATAGCATAATATGGTTTTAACAGATGTTTGTGAGAGAAACTAGTGATACAATATAATAAAATTTAGGGGGGAAACGTTCCTTTCTGCAGGGGACCAAAATTTGTTGAAAATCTTGAGACTAAGAGATTTGTTTGTTCCATTCTGTTTTCCATCCTTTATTGGCAGAGAAAAACTGAATTTAATTTCAGCTACTGGTATGCAACAACTCCTGATTTCTAGAACTATAAACAACCATTACTTTCCAGAAGGCAACAGTTAGCATTTTGTCATTGTAGTAGCATTAATAAAACCAATTTATAGCGGGATAATATTTTAGTATATAACTTTTTAAATTTCTTCAGTCAATCTTTCTTATGTTAATCATTCTGTGAGGCATTGAATCATACATCCTCAAAGACAACTGAAATACTTAGATTGCTTGCATATTAAAAATCAGCATATGTAGTAATTTCACCCCTGGTTGCTCCTGTTACATCTGCTTATTCCCCTGTCCCTAAAAACCAATAGAAACCCAGAAACATCTGAATTTAACTATTTTATTACTCTCTCATGTGCTTGAACTGTGGCTGCGCATGAGACAGCAGAAACAAACACATTTCCAGAGCTGTCAAATCTACAGGTTTATCACAATAATCTCTATATTATTATTGCAATGCATGGCAGAATACAAAAAGAATGCTAGCACAAATTAGGTAATTCAGTAGCAGGGAATGATGGTCACTGCTAATAGAATTAAACATTGAAAGATACAAGATAACATACAAGTGGAAGGCAAAATTAAATCAGATTTTTGCCTTTTTCATAATAATAAAAGCTTGCAATGTCTAATTCTCCCAAGAAATGTTATTTTAACATCTAATGGTAACACAAATGCAATTGCACTGCCCCAAAAAGGGACACAGATTCTCCTTTTCAAAGGCAGTTTGAATTAATTGTGAACACAATAGCATTGCATAAGAAAACAATCTAAGCTGCAGGTGAAACAGTTTAGAGATAGTAGCACACAAGTACCACACACCTTTTGGTTTCCTGAGTTTTAATTTAAAAAAACCTTTTCCCAAGATTTCCTCTGTGCACAATTCAGGTCTTTATAGCACTATTACAATCTTGGAAAAAGGCGGAAAAATCCTTGGATCAAGAAAACAAATCTGACATTTAAAACATAGGAAAAAACCTACTTTGGCACAAGCTTGTCCTATGGCTTCTTTACATGCAATTTTAGATATGATACAGTTTGATTTTACTCCCTTTGTTCATGAAGTAATGAAAATTACTTAGTAAAAGAACAAGTGTCCCTGCCAGAGTCTGTAGTGTTGATTTGTTCCTCAGACCAAAACCATAGCCAAAACCAGGTTAAGACAAGCAAGTTGGGAAAGCTGATACGAGCACATTTGTTGGGTTGAAAGAATCAATCACTGATGGAAATGTATTTATTATACTGCGTTCCTAGTTAACTGTGACATACATAAAAAGATAGTATTATTAGAATTTAGTACTTGAGTCTAAAGAAAAAATAAAAAAAACGCCTCATCCTTATAAAAGGCAGACTAGTAAAACACATTTTAACACATAATAAATTTTGACTCTCTTTTTTTGTTTATCTGTGCATAAAAATTATTCTGGTTCATAAAATCTTTTTTTTGGTGGTGGTGGGCAATTCATTATTATTTTTTTTTCTTTCCCAAAACAAGTCAACCCTTTCTGGAATTTTATTTGAAATAATTGTAAAAATAAATTGACAAAATTTCTTAAAAATCCCAATATTAATTTTGTTCTAGCATACGCTATGATTATTGTTGTAGCTATTTGAGCATTTGACATTCATATTGATTGCTATATTGCTGCTGAGGTAAAAAAACACACATAGTTGATATTATAGTAATATAAATAAATAAATACTTAAGTGCCTGAATTGAAATTGAAATTGCATTGAACAGAACTCCTCTAGTCATTTCTCTCTGAAAAAGAGAGAAAACCAGAATGAGAACTAAACTACTATAAAACAGAACTTTCAGAACTTCAGATGTCACATACTGGAGTTTCTAATTACTTTAAAATGACATTCTGTATATTTTGGCATATTAATCTGACATTAAAGTTTGCTAAAATATGTAAGAAATGCATGCACTTCCTTTCAGTCTTTGTTATTCAGACCTTGTTTACTTCCACTTTCCTGTATAAATTACTTGCTGTTCCCAGAAAATGAAATTATAACTGAAAAAGGTACTTCAGAGACAACAGCAAAGTTCATTATGGGTACAAAGGAAAACATTCTCATTCGAAAATTCGTATCTCCTGGTCCCTACCAGGCTAGGTAGTTTATTTTCCTTTGGCCGATACAAGACTAATGGGATACACAATCACTTAAAACCTTTGTTAGAAAAAAGATATATTAATAGTCGTGTGCACTCTAGCAGAACACAGTCAAACTTGGATAAATAAATCCATAAAGGCCATTTAATTCACTGTGTGTGGCTCAAGGAATTCCAGTCACAAACTGTTGAGGTATAGGAAAATACTTAAAAGACAAATCAATTAATCTTCCCAGCTATATTCTTCACTGAACACTCCATTTGGGCCACCAGATGATCTTTCGTCTGACCCTATGAACTGGTTACATTTCCTATAAAAGGGATTCATCAATAGTTGTGTGCAAGGCTGGCAGACAGGAATACTGCCAGGACCATAAGCCTTTCCAGGTTATGACTAGAATTGAAGAATTACATTATGCAGCAACTAGATAAGCAGACTTACTGTTCACCAGGCAGAAAGAAATACTGCCTTCAGAAAGTTTTTTTAGTTGCTTAGATAAGCTGCACGTAGAAAAAATGTTAAATTTCAGTTTTGGATGTAAGAAGAAATCAAAAGAAATCAAGATTGAGTTTTTTTTTTTTTTTTTTTTAATCTGTTAAACTATGTTTTGGCTCAGTGAACTTTACATTTTATAAATCTTTATTACACATTACATTACTTAAAATGAAACAAAAGAGAAAATGGACTTAGATGCGGAAAATGCAACAACTTATGACTAATGTAAATATCTCTAGCTTGGGGTGATACGTCTATGTTCTGTACACTTGCACTCCAATTCTACTCTTAGTCTTAATCTAGCAAGAGTAGTTAACATTTAAAATTTTGCTTAGGACACAGATGGACATTTGTGAGTTTAATACATTTCTGATTTGAATATTTTTGCAGAAATTTAAAAACAGATCATTGTGAATGTTACGGTTTCTTTAGATTAATCTGGGTGGCTTATTAGACATGCTCTTGTCCCTTCAGTACAAGTGTACCATTTTGAAATTACAGTAGTGAGATTACGTGTTTCGTAAATGTGTTAAACAATAAAATATTCAGATTTTATGCCATGTATAGTAAATAAATAAATAAGTGGGACAGTAGTTGGGAAGCAGCAGTAGATAAAAAAATGTTTTTCATTAAAAAGTGGGAAGAAATAGGCCTACAAAAGACATCTTTTGCATCTTCAGTATACTTGAACACTAGAAGGGAAACAAAGATGTAATGTTGCACAGGAAACCAAAGAAACTGTTATTAAATACAAATAGAGAACTGGGAAAATGCTGAAACAGCTTTTCGGAACTGAGGAAAAAAAAATTCCCGTTGCCTATCTGCACTAGGGTGTTTTTTTAGGAAAGAGGTTGCCGTAAATGCAAAGGTTGCTAAATATTCCATTCATAAACCAGATGTCTCTTCTTCCTTGAGTCTGTAAATTTTGGAATGCAATTTATCCTCCGTCTATATACAGGACTCCAACAGTATCAAAGGGAGTTCTGCAGTCTGCATCAGTGGGAGGCAGCCTGAGCTAGCAGCTGGCATGGAGGATTTGGACAAAAGCCTAACTCCGCTAAGTCAATAGCAAAACACTCATCAGCTTGACTGCAAAATGGAAGTTGGTGTCAAAAATATTACCTTTTCCATCATGAGCAGTGTTTGGATCAATTAACAGATGAAAGATCAATTCCCGGATGAAAGATCAATTCATAGCATGACATTGGACATATGGCTTCACTTTTAGTTCTCCACTTCTCGGTTTAGTATGTTCTGCCATATCCACCTCAGTGAATTGATTTGAAATTCATAGATGAGGCAGGTTATGCAACTACAACCATCAAGATCTCATGAGTATTTGCAGTAAGAACTGACTCACCAAGATGTGACCGTGTGTGCACACCCACGTACACGTACAAACCCTTTCCTAACTGCTTTGTCCTAACAGATATAACCACAGGAATGGTTGTTTCAGAATCCAGTCTTTCCCCATTTTCAAACTCTTGATTTAAAAAAAAAAAAAAAAAGAAAAAGGCAAATGCTATTCTTTGTTACGAAGCACAAAGGGAACTAGAGCAACAGCCAGAGAACTACAAGAGAAAAAAAAAAAAACAAAACAATGCTATTCAGAAAATCAGAAAATGCTGAATAATTTGTTAGCTTTGATATCAATGTGTTGGGGTGGATTTACAATACAGAAATAAGCTTTCCATCTTTGATTCCAGCAGCTCCAAGCATACGTTCTCTGAGCAGCCAAAATCCTAATCAAGCTGAAAACAATTCACAGTGATATTCAGATATACTTGATGAATAGATAGCATAGAGTTGTTGGTATTTCTCTGGATGGTTATGGAAAATAAATGGTAAGGAGAGAGAACTTAAGCAACATACTATTCTGGCAGCTTCAGTGAGTTATTTCTGCTCACTGTTGGCCTGTATATGGTACTTTGCATTATGCATTTGAAATACAATGTAAACAAGGCATAGTAGGTAAGACGCAATAAGCCTTAGTGCAGTGACATGCAATGCACACTTAAAATAATTGCTCATTCTTCTATAGTATGTTGTTAAACAAACTAAAAAAATTTGTAAAACATATGTCAGCACTAGGAACACAAAAAAATATACTTCCCTCCTTTCTGTTGTATTCATATGTAACACCTCAAAATGCAAATAACTCCTAATGAGCAAATGCCATATTTATGAAACTAAAAGCCATACTATTCATATAAGATAACAAACCATAGTCCTCTGTTGGAAAAACTGAGACATGGGTAAGGACACCTAAAGTAACATGTAAAAGATTAAAAGGAAATTCAAAGAAGAAAAAAAACCACTGTTCTACGCAGCCAGGTTCATTGCCATAAATACTACTCTAGCCTAACACAGACCCCTGTTAGGGTGTCTTTGTCTTCTATATTAAGAACCATGTCTTCTTTTAACTTATGAAATGTTCTTTTTCAGATCTTACCGGAAACAAACAAACAAATAAATAAATAGAATGCAATATTTCTGAGAAGGCTGAAAGAAACATGAGACAGACCTGATAAAACCAGGTGAAGGAACATCAAACTGAGCTCTGCTTAGAGATATATGCAATCAATAGCAGCAAAATTAATCTGAAAAGGCTGTTTTGACCACTTCTCAAATGGTAAGAATACATCCCCATGTATCCTTAAATACATTAGAAGAAGGAGAAGTCAATGGAAAGAAAACAGTAAATGGGATATGATAATCAAAGACTCAAAAACCTAGGAATATGCATACTTCAGAGGAAAGATAAATTATTATGTAATAATTTACAGTATTTAAAAAGCAAAATAGAATTTCCATGCTCTTTCTCATAATGATGAAATGGAACAGTCACCAAAACTGCTAAATAAGAGAAGAAGGGCAAACAAAAATAAAGCAATTTTGATAGCCTTCAGAGGAATTTCCTGTTGACAGATATCCTTCAGACCAATAACTTGATGGGGGTTACTGACTTGTGATTAATTAGGTTAATCATTATTATTAGTATATTTGGAAAATTACAATTTAAAGCACATGCTAACTACTATCTGGTAAAATCAGAATGTAATTCTGGAAATTTCTGCCACGTGTTTTTTTTTTGTTTGACTGGTTTTTTTTTAACTTCTCTGAGATATATGGTACTAGGCCTTTTCAAAAACAGAAGGCTATGACTAAAGACCAGAAAATGCATTTACCTTTGATAGATAAATACAAATGTAATAAAATTGTTTGCAAGAAAATTATAGTGGAATTTATGTTAAGACAGTACCATTCTAACAAGAAAATTAGAGGAGAAGGCTGAACATATGAGCAGAATTTCCTTGTAAGGAAAGATTCAAGGCCAGGGGATAAATTAACTCAAAAGTTACTTCTGGTTCTGCAGATCTTACTAATTAACAAGATCTTTGCATATTGAATTTTCACAGTCAATCTGCTAACATTTCTTTTTTCTTCCCCTTTTTTTTCTTTTTTTTTTTCCCTGCAGCTGACACCACAGCTAATCATCAGAACAAAACTTCAATCTGCATCTGACAGTCATGTAGGCTGGTAAGTAATGTACACTATATCCTAAGAAAACCAACCCCTTTACTCTTTTTCCCCCCCAGCATTTTATCATTGCCTGAGAAAATAAGGGACCTCGTACTAGCAAACAGAAATCTCCTATTTCCTCTGAGCATGAGCTCAACCTTCTTCCATTTGCTATAAAAACTAGTTGCTTTCCTTAGTCATCTTAGCTTCCAAAAAGAAGTATCAAATGTGTCAGAGAGTTTAGCATACCATGCTGAAAGTTATAAGTTCTAATAGTTATATAGCAATTAGTTGCAAGTGCATTGTTTCACACCACTGGAAATTAAATGGTAAATAGTTGAAGTAATAATAATTAATTACTAAGATACCTTCTGAAGTGATGTTTCCATGGAAAAACTGCATGGAAATCAAGTATGAATTCTGATTAAAATCTAACCAAGCTAGACTGAAGATTACCTAGAGTCCAATTAAATGTGACAAATGAACACGTGAAAGATTTAAATTCCAATTCTATTTCTGTCAGAATGATCCATTAATATTGAAGAATACATTATCAGAATTTGAAAAAAACAATTGTACTTAAAATAGTTAAAATACAAATGGACTTAAGAATCAGATCCCATAAAGCTCTTCTTCAAATATCAGATATTACATATATGAAGGAATTAAAGTACATTCCATCCTGTTCTGTCATTACATATGTTAACATCTCAGGGTATATGACATGCCACTATTGAAATCTTGTTTTTAAAATGTGACAGTAAAATCCAGAAGTAAACAAAGTATATCATCACAATGTCACCCATCTTTCAATGGTCTCAACTCAATTTTTTATAAAGGAGATGGATTTTCTGACTAGGATATGCAAACCCTGTGATGCAACTTTTGCCATGTTTATTTTGTTTTCATTCACTTTTCATGAAATAATTTATTCATCTTGCTCTTTGTTTTTATCAATTCTGTCTATACAATACTATTTTTTAAAAATGAATCCAACAAATTCATACTACCAGACATAAAATAATACCTTTCAAAAATCCAAAAGTGCTTTCTAAAATGCTTTAATTATTGGAATGCAATGCCAGTTTTTTAATCAACACAAAAACTTAAATAAACTGGCTAGCTCTAATTTTTTACATCACTCAAGTACTCTTCATTTTCAATTAGACTGCAGTAAGTGTGATGATTTTCAGTGGATATTGAATATATTAAAAAACATAATGAAATGTGGCTTTACAATGTATGGTTCAGGCATGCTCCATGTTAGCTTACTTTCTAAAATCAGAATTTAGTGTCCAGGAAGCTGCTACACTGCAATACACCCAGGGGAATTAAGAAATTATTTAGTTTCATTATCTTAATGACACACTCTCACTACAAAACACACAAGAATCATCCCAGTTTATGTGCAAAATCTGCACATTTTTTCTGGCATTTTTCTAGTAATACCAGTATTACATTCTTTCCTACCACACAGCCAGAAAATCGAAATGTGAAGAGATATATTAATGTAAAAAAATGAGGAGGATATATAGGCAAACATACTTAACCTAATAGATCTTCTTCTTTAGATGGATGAAACCATCTTCCTTTTTGGTTATTTAATAATTTGCTGTTGGGATATATATTATAAGCATATGTAGACTGCTGCAGCCATCCTTCAGTCATACATTTTAGATCTGGCGATACCTTACCATGGAGAATAATATACTTTTACTGGGTCAACACATTTATCTCAGGAAAGACAAAATGCCAAGAATAATTAACCAGCTTTAAAATCTCTGAAAAGCTAAAACATGCACTTAACCGAACCAATTCATTCAGTCTATAACAGAAAATACACCGCCCTTCTTGGATGTACCCCCTAATTCCAATTGAGTTAAACTACCCATTATTTAATTGTTCATAAAGATCTGTACACTTTGACATAAAATAATTTATTAATTGTCTATCAGTAAAGGAAAAGACAATGAAGTCATTGTCTGACTTCATAAAATTTCAGAAGACCAGTAAGTGGTGAACAGTAAAGCATTCAGATTTTCTGAAATACTTTTCAATTTGAAAAGTTTTAAAAAATTCTAAATAGTTTTAGAGAGGAAAACAAAGATTTAATATACCTTTATCTTTTAATAGGTGGATAATTAATATAAAATAAATACGGATTCAGCACTTTCCCCTTCTATATAAACAGACTGAATTTAAATGAAATGTTCTAAAAGTACTGTACAAAATAAAGTATGAAGAAAAGGAAAGTAATGTTCTTCTTTTCTAAATAATGAAGACTGAACTTGACACTCAGTGCTATTTTGAAAATGGTCTAAAAAGTTTTTTGGGAAAAGGGAATTATCTAAAGTGGGGTTTTAAGATCCTATTTTCTTTTGTTGATACTGAACATATTAAATTCTGGGAAATTTCCTAAGTAGTTGTTGAACCAAAAAAAAGGAAGGAAAAGAGAACACAGGTTCCTTATGGTCTTTTATCTAAAATGAAAAGTATGAAATTTATTTCAATTACCATCTCCCCAGCCCTCTACTGGTATTTTTTTCAATGTTTTAAATGCTTCTGCAGTATAGTATTTAAAGAGTAAATAAAGTGCTGTTATTAGTAGTAGTTATGTTCCATTATTTTGTATATCTGCATTTTAGCGAACTTTAAAATAAAATAATTACAATTTTAGCTATTTAATATATTTATTTAATTTTTTGGACTGACCTTTCAAAAGTCTACTTAGTATCACTTGCTAGTGAGATTATGTGTGTGAATGTCATGTTTGCCCCTACCATTTTCCATATGCTCTGCCTCACCAACACTGCCATCCGGCGTAGTCCTTTCGTAGTTGTCCTCTGGGAGTGGAAGGGCACCCAGTCTTGGCCCTGATGAACTCTTACTGCTTGGTGTTTCTGACTCCTCCAGACCGCTGTCATAGCAACTCTGCAATGACCCTTGATGTGGGTCCTGAGGCTGACTCACAACAGAAAACGTCACTCTACGAAACGGCTGCAAGAGAAAAGATTCTGAATGTCACTGGAAAGTTCAGTCTTTGAACAACGGATTCTCAAAACATGAATTAAACAAACTAATATTTTAACATTTACCAATTAAACAATTTTGTCTACATTAAAGCAAACAGTATTACAGTCCTTAAAAGGCCACTGGACATTGTATCTGTGGATTTTTGCTGGGAATATACGGTTCAGAACCTTCGTGCAATTTTGCATAACCTCCTTTCAATTGGCTGCACCAACTAAGAAAGCTGGCTTATAATTATTGATGAATTCTGTACAGTTTCTATTTTATTCAATAATAATTATTTGAATGGAGTTTACATCAGACAGCATAAAGGTACTTGGCAGTGTGCATGTGTATGTGTAAGACTGTGGGTGGGTATAAATGCTTACCTCTAAACTATATTGTGGGTATTAACAACAAAGCAGCACACCCATAAGCCTTTTATAAAATCACTTCCTGTGGTTTTGAAAACTAGCTGACATGTGAAAGGTTATAAAAAAAAAAAAAAAAAAAAAAAAGGGGGGAAAAAAAGAAAAAGGGTTCAGTCTCTTAGCTCCTTTGCCATAAAATTCAGTGCCTGGAGACAGGGTGTGTTGCCAGCTGACTTAATAAAGCCTTTAAAGTACTGTGAGCACAGCTGACACCACATGTTTCCACTGGGACTGTACAAACATAGATTGTTAGAGATCTGTATTCATTCAAAATGACAGATATTACTGTTGCTCCAGAAGCCTACATGCTGAACCCTGGCACCAGTGAACATCCCAGGAAGTAGGAGAGCCATTCCTTCACATTTCAGAGGACGCTGAGGGCAGGCGGGATTTTAATTTGGAAGCTAGGGGAATCTCTTATGATTTGAATTACACTCAAGCAGTAATGATATATTTCAAATAATTTAATGATACATTTGAAATAACAATGTTTCCAAGGCTAGAAAACCACAGAGAAATATCTGATGTTCTTCTAAACCAAACACCAATAGATCCATTTTATAAGGCACTATGCAGACTTTCCTGTGTTTAAAATGTGTGGTCTGAGAGGGTGCCCAGTTTTGGATTCTAACGTGTTTCAAACCCTCTGTGAGAATGAGACACAGGCATAAATCACCTCCATTGGCATTTCTGGTCACTATAAGGTGGAAATATGCACGTAAACCAAAGGGAAACAGCAACAACAACCATTTACACAAGCCCTGAGCAACACAAGTTCACATTAGGTGTATAAGTAGAGGGATGGACGGAGCATCATTTAAAATTCTGACAGTTGCTGGTTTGTTTGTTTTTGGCACTTTTTTTTCCTTTTTTTGAGGATACAAAGTTTTGAAGGTATAAAAATATGCAGTGCTGATGGTAAACCAGTTGGATAATAAATATAACACTAAGTCTTTCTGGCACAAGTAAATCAAATGTTTATAAATGTGTTACTAGAAATACGGGAGACTTCTACAGGAACAGATCGTACTCTCATCGTGTTCTTGGTTTTTGAGAGTTTTCTTCTATCCTTCAGTTGCAAAGTGCCTTTATACCACTTTAATTTAGAGCTTTGTGTTATATATCTACTGCAAGGAGAATGCAGAAGCAAACCAAGAGAATGGAGAGCACAAATAATGTGCTCGTTAAAAGAGCTTATTAAAACAGTTTAAAGTTGCCGCTCCTTTCACTAACATGGAAAGAGTAGGAAAAAAAAAAAAAAAAAAAAAAAAAAAAAAAAAAAAAAGAGGAAAAAAGAAGAGGAGGATGGTAACTGCTATATTAAGACCATTAATCTTCAATACTTAACTAGAATATCTTTTCCCCATAGATGCTTCCTAAGATCATTCAAAGGAATCCCAATGAACTGCACAGGAGTTCTATAATCTTTCCTTCTGGTTCTTAATCATGCAGGAAGGATAAAGCCCTTTTGCAGTAGTCTGTCCTGCAAAAACTCTGCATCATTTTCATAATTTTATTTGTACTTTCATAATTCAAAAATAGTTTTTTGTTCTTATGGTAACTCCTTCAGAGAAATAACTAAATAAATATAAAGAAAAGTAAAATGTCTTTATCTATGTCATGTTTTTAGATGCGAGCTACCAATTTTTCGTTTGTCTTTTTTTTTTAAACTTATGAAAGTAGTGATTTCCCTTCGTATGATTTCCTATATTTTCCATGTATGGATTCCTAAACATACAAAAAGATGTAAAAAGAAGACAGTATTTCATATCCTGTAAAAAAGCTCTTTCATTTCTTTCCAATATGACTATTCTGAGATCACTTAGGAATACTTGCAACTAGAAATTAAGGCCTCACTAATACAGTAAAGTTCGTTATTCCACTGACTTAATTCCCGAGATCTTTCCACTGCCTTGACACTGAAGCTATATTTATTTCATCATATTATTACCATGTCAAGTGGACAGATGACTATTTATTAAGTATGCCAAAATTTCTAGTACAGTCTAAATTGTACTACTGTTTTTTGTGAAATAGCTCAGAGAACTGTTTAAGGATGTGAAAAAAAGTAATTTGTCTCCACTCAGCTCATTGGTGGAATGCCCAGATCAGTCCTGAGATCAGGTTTTGCCTTCTATAAGGAGCATCATTGAAAGAACTTTCTAGCTTGCCCTCCTGTCTTTCCTCAAGACCTTATACTCTAGATGCATGTGCTGTCCCACCACACCTCAGTAATGTCATATTTCTGAGGCCACACAAAGTCACAGTTCCTCTTGATTGTTTCATAGGCAGTAATGTTTCCTATGGGTCCTTGAAGCTGACTCTCTTTCATTCTATTATTCTGGAGCCCCTTCTTTGATATCCACCTCTGCCCAACACTTTCTTACTTGTCTGAGGGTGGTAATTTCCCTCCATGGCCATTCCTAGTTTAAAGTTCTCCTTACCAGGACGCCCAGCCTGGTGAGAAGGATGCTGTTACCATCTTTGACAAGAAGGATCTTGTCTCTTCCTAGATATCCTCAGTTGTCCAAAAGGGAGTCTAAAAGCAAAATCCTACACGACCTCACTGCTCCTTCGCAAACCTTTGACTTTCAGGACCCATGGGGCCTTCACCATCTCTCTTCAGTGCCACATAACCATCCTTGACGCAATCAACATCCTCACAGTGCCACTGGTGCCCATGTGGATGAGGAATAGCAGGTAACTGAGTGAATAAACCTCAGAAGCCTCTGCAAGATCATACTCCTTATTCAGGTTTATACTTGGAAAAAGACACCTTCAGCTCTGACCATAGATAATTGGAGAGTATGACACTTAGAGACACCCAGAGACTCTGCAGAATTAATGTGTGGGATGTAAAGGACACCTGCATGCTGGTCCTACTTACATTGTAGTCTAAAGATCACTTCAGCATAATATCTGAAAATTCTCATTAGAGATTTAATCTGAAGAGGCAAATATTACCACCCTCTCCCAGGGTTCTGCATAAAGGTTTTTAAGATTTCATTCAATTATTGTGATGAACCCACTCCATCTGCTTTTCCAGATATAATCACCTGCCTGAGGTCACTTTATGGCAAAGACATGCTGCACCATAAACAGTTTGCATTGTCTACAGTTATTACAGAAATTATCAAATATTGGAAACTTTCTGTTCTGTTTCACATTGATTTTTTTTTGGAAATCAGCCTAAACTAGGTCTGAAGCATGTGGCTAACACATCTGCAGTAAACATAAAAATGGTAGTAATGCTATTTAAAATAAAATTTCAAAAGAAGTATAAAAGTTTTAAGAGCTTCTCTTCTAATATTCTTTTAAACACATATGTCTTGCCTAGATGACATATAGATGCAAAGTTGGGCTGCTTTCAAGATAATCTTTAAGAAAATCCCTATTTATCATCTAAAGTAAAAGATTCAAGCCTTTACTGATTTATTAATATGACTTTTTAAACAGACCTGGGTGTTCATAATTTTTTTTCTTGATTGCTGTATTGAGTAAGAATGACCTGACAAAAAACTAACACACAAAGCATTCAGTTCAGTAGAGCATATTCAACCCATTACATGGTATACCAATGCACATGAGATAACAAAATGCATATGACAAAATCCTCCCTGGAAGAATGATGTTCATGTTAATAGCTATTCTGCAGTATTTATTATACTTCCATCGGCAGCACCAACATCAGAATTCTGACCTCTATATTGCATTATTTCTGAGAACCAGATTATCTCAGGCAAATGTATTGCAGATTTTTAATGTGTCATGCCTCATGCAATAACATGATGGCTTGTGCTTTTCTGATAAAAAGAAATAGACCTTAATAATAATATATGTTTGGTACCTGCATGGGAACATTATATTTGATTAGTGAAAGGGATTTTAAGAACAAAAAGAATTGGCTTTCCATGCTGTGCTTCACTGCCTCCTTTCCAACATGTAATCCTTTGTGATACATAAAACACCATACACTTTAGACAGTATAGTATGGGTAAATATAGCAATGGTTACAAGAGAACTATGAGCCATAAATGACACTGCATTTTTATATACTTTGAAAACTGAGGCTGAACTAATTATGGAACATATTTTTCACACCCAAGAAATGATTTCATCTTACAGATAAAGTTGATGGAAACACCAAATAACGGCTTTTCCAAAAAAGGCCTCTAGAAATAAGTCTGTATATGTATATGCATGTTACTCTTTATGTAATTTATAGTAGTCCTTTAGTTGCTACTAACAAGTATATTTCAGTTAAATTAGATTTATTTCTACCAAGAATGTTATGAGCACTAGAAAGTTGATATATAATAAATACTAATTCATTCATCAGTTGCTATGAATGCAAAGAAACCCTCAATAAACAAAAACTTTCTTAATGCACTCTAATCTTCATTTAGATTCTAATCTATAAAACATTTGAGATTTCAAAGAAAAATGCATATTAATGAAACAAACCGGAGGGAAGAAGATTGAATACCAAGATTAATATTTTTTAAAAATTATTGGTAAAATGCTGGTTATCTCATATATTTACTGCAATTTCAGAAATAAGGATATAAGCAGCACTTTAGCATGGAGAAAAAGACTATGTCTTTTTGTGCTTCCATTGATAAAATTATACCAGTAATGTTCTGCAGAAAAATGGATGCGAGAATTTTCCAAGTGCTGATAAAATTAGGTACATACTCATGAGGAGAGAGAAGAGGGTTATGGTCAGCTTTATTGATTTTCAGTGCATAACATTAATACAGCTCCATCTGACAGCACTGTGAATCAACATGGTGGAACTGCTTTTATCCAGATAAACCCATTAGCTTTTCAATTTGTCCTTCCCAGCAAAACTGCAACCTTGTACCTTTACTAGTCTCTTAGTAGGGAAAGTCCTTACTAGATTTGTATTTAGTAAGAATGCAATAGTCTGATGATTTTCTCCCCCTGAAAACTGATATCATATTTTCTGATAATAGCACATGGAATTATTCCTAATTATATCTGTTCATGGAGATTAACAAATCACAAAGAAAAGATACATCTATGTGCTATACTTCAAACATAAATCACTGCATGTCTTGTTCCAGCTGCATTTCATAGGAGATGTTTTCCCCTCACCAGCAGATTAAAAAGTACTGCAATGCCAAAGACAAAGACTTCTTGCAGTCTGTACTATGTGAGCCCTATTAACTAATTCTATGGTACCATATTAATCTTAGACTGCATTAAATAAATGCCCTCCAAGCTAGAAAGCAAAACGTATTATATGTGTCACAGCTTGTCATTAGGGACAAACTGTGGATAGACTTGGTACGCAACGATATATCCATATCACATCATGAGGCTTAACCATCACACCTTTTCACCATTGTGAGAGGGATTTTCCTTCAATTTCCTAAAATTTCCAGCTTTGTATTGTGTTTCCTTATATTTCCCATTGCTTATGAATTATAGTCCTCCATGGTTCTGTATAGCAATTGCTTTCAAATTTGTAAATAATATTGGTTCAAATCCTATTGCATTGAGACTATAATGGTGGGGTGGAAGTGTGACTCCTTTTTACATTTAATTGATACCCCGATGTGCAACCACCGATGCTCTCTCAGGGAGTTACCTCACAAATAATTTTGGATACAAAGTGGATGCAGTAAAGAGAGAGTAGCTAATTTTCTCTCAATTACTTAGTCCTTAGATAAAAATAGTAAGATTCCATCAGGCCTTCCTGCTATCACAATGCTGACATCTCAAAAGACTCCAGATTTTAAAAATGTTTTAAACAACTGCAAAATACAATCCAAGAAGCTAATTAACATGTTGAGAAGCATAAAAAAATATTAGCCAAAACTGAATACCAACGTAAAGAAAGATATTTTAAAATATTTCTACTAGCTCATACAGCAGTAGCTTGAACATTAGCCAAAACCCTGGAAGATGAAGAACTAAAAATAAGAACTCCAGACAACTCTGGAGATCACCCAGTCCAACCCTCCTGCTTTAAGTGGTGTCACCCAGGCATTTTGCCCAGGGTTACAATCAGTCAGGTTTTTAATATCTTCAAGAACAGAGACTCCACAGCCTCTCTGAGCAACCTGTTCCACTCATCACTTTACTCATAAATTTTTCCTATGTTTGAACAGAATCTTTGTATTTCAGTTTTTGGCAAAGTATAAAAAGTACTGGTGATGAGTCAAACCTAAATAGTATTATAATTTCTGTTAGCTTCATAAAGTCAATCAATGTCAAGATGAAGATAGCAACCTTGATATATGTATAGGGTAGATTTGAAAAATAGGCAGAAAAGATACATCAACTCTACACATGAATTCGAAGTGTTTCTTTAGAACTCTAATTTTGATGAAACACATCATTATCCTTTTCTTTCTATTCATTCTTAATTTCTGGAAGCTTGTTGAAAGACAAAATATTAATGAACAATTGCTATTCTGCATGAATAGTTTTGACTCACAATCATTTCACCCATTCAAATCATGTCTTTCTAATGTTCTATATTTCTATCATTGTTGTTAATATAAAATTGACAGGAAATTATATTAAATAGGCATTATTTTTCAATGAAAAGACTGAAACACCTGAGACAAGTGTTACAACAGAAGGGGAAAAGACAAGAAACACACTGATAGGAATAATCAATATTTTCTTTTAAATTTAATTTATCAAAAAGTAGTAAAAATTGCAATTTTAAACAGGGTTGAAAAAAATAAAAAATATTCTGATATTACAGTTCTGCATCAGGTACCACCTCTGATGAAGGCGTGTTCAGCTATCAAGCAAGAATACTACACACAAGGGAAAGATTCTTCATCACTATTGTAATTTCTTTTGGTAGAATTTTAATAATTTTATTTGCAGTAGTGGGCTCCTGGTCATGAACCAGAAGAGCATCTTGTTTGTTCTGTATAAATATGAAGCACAAATCCACTAATATCTATTTGCTTAAGCCCAAAGCAACATGTTAAGATGTGACACTTAGGGATATCTCATAACACATTTTACTTTATGGGCACCTCTACTATCACATTCTAACATACGTTTTTCCTTTTAAATTCCATATGGATATTCAAATATCCAGTCTTGCCTGTTATCAAAATTTACCTTCCTGAGTCACAACAGCTTCTGAGCAGCCCCAAATCCTTTTCGTTCACTTATTTATGTTCATTAGGTGGATTCCTAATAAGTCTTATCTGTGTTATAAGTAAACAAATAAAAAGCATGCCTATTATTTCCATTAATATCACCAGAAAAGCACCAATAATGCAAAGAGCATCCCTTTCTCAAAGAGACAGTACTCTTTGAGATAGAAGCCTCATATCAAAATACAACAGTGAGTTCTTTTACAACAATTAAGCACAATCAACAAGGGTTTTAAATGAAGCCAATGTTCTTAGCCTCTCACAAGAGGTCTTGCTAGCTATTGAAAAATGAGCATAAAGAAGCAAAGAAAAATTAGAATTTGTAGTAGAAGTGATCAAACTTCTATTATACTGTTTTGCTCGCTCATAAAAATACACTTTTGTTATCAATTCAGTCTAGCATTGTTTGAGAACTGTAGGAATAAGGACCTAGCATCTACAACCCTAAGGTACTCTCTTACATTTATATAACAAGAAAAAAATGAATGAATTAGCACTTTGACTTCCCAAGAACAATTATGAAATAAGATTTTCATAACTGTTTTCTTAAAAAAAATCTTTTAAAAATCTTTTGCATAGATTAATCACAACTTCAGTAAATTTAGTATTTTTCCATTAGATTCCAGTACTCTACCCCAACTATTCTAAGAATTTTCATTTAAATCCTCTGCGAACTTTTTTGTTTGTCCAAAATCTATTACTAAGTCACTGTAACAGTATTCATTTAGCTGTCATTCCAGTATCTGACATTACTCACTACTTACACTTTTAAAATATCTAACATTATTTCAGACTTCGCTGTGGTCAGATCATTCTCTTTTTTTATTAGATATTAGGAAGAAATTATTAAGTGTGAAGGTGGTGAGCCACTGGAACAGGTTGTTGAGGGAAGTTGTGGATGCCCCGTCCCTGGAAGTGTTCAGGGACAGGGTGGATGGGTCTTTGAGCAACCTGGTCTAGTGGGAGGTGTCCCTGCCCATGCAGGGGCAGTGGAACTAGATGACCTTTAAGGTCCTTTCCAATCCAAACCATTCTATGATTCCATGATAAAAGCATCCCTATGTAGCTGGAAGTAATAGCAACTAGGTTCACAGGATCACACTAGAGCTGGAACATAGTAAATCTCCACAAAATGCATGTAAGAGAATCAGACTCAGCACCCACTGTTTCACCATACAGATTAATTCCTCTTGTGCCATTCTATTCACTAGTATTGAGACAAAGCCATTTATAAAAGTTGCTTTCTTTATGTTTTGTTTCCCTGTACAAAAAGAGGGATCTTTGCCAGAATGGCATTGAAATCACAGGTCCAGATAGCTTAAGCATACATGAACCTTTCAAAACATCAAGCTCTAATACTAATAAAGCAGTGATGCCTGAGCAGTAATGTCTTATAAGTAATGAAATATATTATTGTGGCTAAGATTAGATGAAACATTTTTAATATGTTGTTAATAGACTACCATGTTCTGTAGAAAACCCATTAGATAAACAGGGAAAAAATTACCATCAATAAAGTTTTGAATTATTAATAAATATATTGCATCACAGTGGAACTCTTTGGGTCTTAAGTCTCACCCTTTGATTGATTTTATCTGCCATCACTGTTAAAATTCTAGTTATTAATAGTATTGAGAATACTTTCTTTTTAGTAGATGCTCAAAAGACCCTACCCTAGTATGAGCAGAGAGAGTCACAGCATCAGCTTTTAGAAAAAATCAGCAATAAGTCTTGGAAGAATAGAAAATTCTAAATGTATACAAATATATAAACCAGGCATTTCAATTCTAATAGAACAGATATATAATTACAGATATTATTACATTCTGTGAGCAATTAAGAATAAGAATTTTTATTCTGGTCACCAGAACCGTATTGATGATGACATGTTTTACAAAATATGCAAATGAAGGGTTTTCAAAACTTGGTATTAGGCTCAAAATTTTAAATTATTCCTATGCATCATTTACTCCTCAATGTTTGTTTAGTGTTCATTCATCTACGTCATCCACATTATCCTCTAAACTTAAATGTCTTAAATTCAACAGAGTGATTTTTTAAAGAGTTGACATATTTTGTATAAATGGGACGATGAAACTCATGCATAAAATCTCAGATAGTCAACTACACTTCTCTACAGGAAGTGGAAGGACAGCAGTATACAAACAAATCCCACCTAGGAAGATATTTAATCGAGTGGAAAAATTCTTCACTAAATACTAGGCATTTAAATGAACAACATAACTTTAAGATCACTCCATTTAAGTGAAACAGATGCTGTTCTTGGGGAACACTGTAGGTGTGCAAGTTATAATAATAAACTTGCCACAGGCTCAAAATGCAAGACCTTGAAAGAGAAAATGGCTAATTTTATTCAGAAATTAGGTATTGGAAAAGGGACTGCAGAGGCATGACTGAAGATAAAAATACAGTTTGTTCCATTATTTCATCTTAATTAGGATAGCAAACATTTTCATTGTGACAAATAAATTTCTGGAAGAAATATATTTAAAAGATATAATTGAAGAGGAAACTGATAAAAAAAGTAGTTACAGACAAAATATCAGATAAGGCCCATGTCCACAACTACTATCCAAACTAACTATCTATATAGTCACCTTGTATAATTAATACTCATGCCAAAAATGTGAGGGCTTTTGTTCCTTTTCTTGGGGCTTTTTTGCATCTTTTTTTTGTGCTGGTGGTTGGGTTTACATTTCATACTGAAAAATATTTAAAGCTATAACAGTACTATAAAATTAGAATATACATTTTCTACCGTCGGAGGAAAATGAAGTGCAGTTGTTCCCAAAAAATGTAGAATTTGATGGGTATTTTAAAAGTTAAATTAAAAAGTGGCACTTATCTGACACTAAATTGATAATTTAAAAAAAAAAAAGTTAAATAAATGGATTAGAAACCTACTCATATATAGATATCAGAGCTTAATATTATGGTCATCTGCAACACACATGTTTCTTTGGGTTAGAAGTTCCTTTGTAATTCTCATTGATGCCATTTGTAGCAAATTGCTTAGGTGCAAGAGCTGTTGAAATGTTAAACTATTACCTAACTCTTGACTCAAAACGTCAGTAATTATTTGAGAATGTACTTAGCACAGTAAATGTGTTTCATATGTACAGCCTCATAAGAAGCAGTGGAGTATTTATCTTTGGAATTGATTACAACCGTTAACTTGTTAACCAGTTACTACTGAATGAGAACACAGTGTAATGTCACAGAAAACCATGCTTGTCTGTGGCTTGTTTGGGTTTTTTTCTTCAAAAGTCTACTGGTGAGATTATATGAAAAGAACTTCCAACTTGTTTTTCTTTTAGAAATAATTTTGGTGTGTTCTTGTCAATACATGTTCTAGCCAATTAATATTAAAAACATAACTTTCAAAGGAGAAAATGAGATGATTACCTGAAAAACAACAGTGGGAAATCTGCTAACTTATTATCCCAGGACTTCATTTCCACATGTAAATTTTATTTTCACTTTTCAAATTCAAATCAGTTTTATCTTTCATTTCATATTTGGACCGCAAAATTAAGTACAAAATTAAGTACATCTACTATTCACAAGATTTTCATCATACAGTTCACAAAATCATTAAAGCAGTTACATAACTGAAGAAAAATCAAATTATTACGCCTAAATTGCTGTAAAATATGATCAGAAAAGCACATCTTAAAATAAAAACAGTTAAACTCAATTAGAATATTTGTAATTAAAACTTTGTAAATCTATTTTTATAAATAGAATCTTATTGCGAATATGTTTTAATAGTCAAGGTAAAGTATTCTGGAACTGGTTAACATAACAAAAGAACACCTTTTCAATTATACACCTAGCTACACATGTAACATTCAATTATCACCAGTTTCACAAAGTTTAAGTGTAAAATTTTAGGTGTGATATCCATTAGCAGCAACAAGCTTTTAAATATGGAAAAGTACTTTCTCTTGTTGATGAATGCAGCATACAGTTCAGTGATGAGAAATACAGACTGATACAAGGTTTCCATTTTAAGATTTAGATAATTCTCTCCAGTGCCTTCCAAGATCTTTTCAGCACAGCTCAAGTGTGGCAAATATTCATGGCTATCTCTTCAGACTGATTGTTTTTGTTTTGTTTGTTTTCTTCCTCTAGAGAAAGATGCATGAAATTTTGTTATAAGGAACATTATGTTGCTAGACCTCATGTTCCTTTAGCCTCTTTAAGTCATTCTGAAAACCAGATACTAGAAATAAAAATAATCTAGGCTTTATAAATGGCTAGTTTTGATTGCATGTCTCATAAATATGAGACAACAAAGGACTTCTGATACATTTTGTTAGGTGGCTGATGAAAGATTAGTTCAAATTACACCTCACTGAACCCTACGTTTTCAGTAGTCACTGCATAGTCAGACCCATCAATCACATGTTTACAGATACTTTTTGATCATAAGAGCATTATCAATATTATCTATAAATACAGTTTGAGGTTCAATACACTTCTAAAAAGAGTTTACAAAATGAAGATCATGTTCTTTTATATCTCAGCTATAGACCAGCTGGGTATAGTTCAAGGTCTTGAGAAGAATACAGCCTTATGGACTTCCTGAAAGAAACTACAGGCCTACAGAAGTGTAATGTGACAGAAAGATGATTAAAAGTAGTTTGCATTGTCTTTTCAGATAGCTAAATTCATTCTTATTCTTATTATGCACTCTCTCAAATATTCATCTAAAATATATTTAATGCTGTGACTGAAAATCAAGACGCTCACGCTGATGCTTGTCATAAATTCCAAAGAAGTTTTAAATCTTAAGATGTTATTAAAAAAATGTGTCAAGGTGAAATAAATCTTCACCTGTTTTACTGTTAAAAGATGTCACATAGACAATTAACATTTTTGCATAGCCACCTCTTTTTCTCTCCAATACCAAAGTGTACATTATACCAAAATCAAAAAGTGATTTGGATATTTAATGTAATTCTGTTTTTCATTGTACGGTGTCATACAGGATTTAAAATGTAGGTTTTGGGATAATTAGATGTCACCAAATGAGAGTAACTTCATATTTAGTCAAAACATAATTACAGCAAAGTATCAGAATTTTTCATTCTAAAACATAGTTCTTAAAATATTGTCATTCAGAAATAAATTAGGATCACATAATGAAAAGATCATGTCATTTAGAAAAGAAGCACATGATGAAAATAATAAAATTCTCCATCAGGAATGCTCTCTAAATAGCATGGCCATTTGCCACAGGGTCAGGCTGGTTGGCAGCTTCAGATGAACCACACACTGTTACTCAGTATTGAGATTCTCACAAGAGATGGTCATTCCTATGATTCACCAGGGAGAGTACATCTCTGCAATTTTCTCTCTGAATATAACAGAAATAGCCTTTCTGGCACAAGAATCTGGGCTTAAGTCTCAACCTTGCTTTATATCTACATCACAAATTGTGTTGCTGTATGGAGTCACTGGAGCCAACTCTAAATGAATAGCAAAGGCTGTTTGTAAGCTTCTTCAGTTCTTTGCATCTCAATTCATAACAGCACCATATAGATGAACGTGTTCAAGTTACACTTCAAACTTTGCAACTTTCAAGATTATTTTTGCTATTCATTCTTCATTTACTTCATGTGAATGAATACAAGTACAGAGGTTAAATCCTCAGCTGATATAAATCAATGTACTCTTGTTGTCTGACTTCAGACGTCTGTTCTTTCCCTAGTTATACCAAGATGTTTTGCTTTTTCCAAACAAAACAACATAATGGGCAAAAATATTGTCATGGCTGCAGACAATCTTGGATCTTGAGTGGATGAGGCAGCATGTACTTCATAAAGCCAGCTGGCATTAGCAAGAACATTTTCTGGTCAATGCCCTCTAAAAATACAAAAGTATCAAATTCACCAACAGCAGACCCATATTGCAAAGTCCAGAACTAAATGTAGCTCTCCCATTTGGCTGCTTTTATTACTGCTTCTATGCCATCTGGCCAACAAAATTATTTAGCACTGCATCAGCTTTAAGTCTGCAACTTTCAAAGCACAAATATTTACATTTGAGGTTTGTCCAAAAGTTCTCCTAGATAAGTGGAAGAAAAAGATGTTTCTCTTTCCAGTTCAGGACAAACAAAGCAGAAAGTCTGGACAGATGTAGAGAAAAGAAACTCTGAGCAGAATTTCCTTCCAAAAAAAAAAAAAAAAAAATTAAAGAAATTTCAAGTGAAAAAGTAATTCAATACTTACACTATCTCAAGGCAAATTTGAATAAGCTGATTATAGCTTTCTTTCTGCTGTTATCTTCATCTTAAGTGAAACAGTTTGTTCCATATTAATTTTTGATCAAAACAGATGTAAAGCTGCAGAATTGAACACATATCTCTTATTCATAATGGTGAATGGAACAAAGTTTAGAGGTAGCTAGATCACTTGGCTAATCTATTTTTTTTATTTTTATTTCATGACTTCAAAGATTAAGATGCACATTTTTAAAGCATGATATAAAAGGTAACAGAAAATGCACATCTTTCTGATGGTAAAGTAATTAAGTAGTGTACATGTCATTACATTTATCCAGCAATCTTCAAGGAGAATAAAGGAAGTTGAAAGGAGAGGAAAAGTATGTTGGAAAGTCTGTATTTAGTTTCTGGCTCAGCACAAATACAATGTTTTGCTTTGGTAATGTCTTTCACATGTCTGTAGATTCAAAAAAAGAATTACCCTCTACCTTCCTGTAATGTGAGTAGATTTTGTATATTTATGGTAGAGACTGTTGGGAGCACAGATGGGAAAAACTGCACAAGGTGGTGCAATAGTGTCTCAAATAACCAGTTATTGTTGAGGGCCATGACAACCTTAAGGATTCTGAACAGAGAGGATACTGCTGGTTTCCATACTTAGCATTTGCTATGTGTCTTCTTGGAAATTGGAACAAAAGCATATGTATATTTCTGGCCAACACTATTACAATAAATATGCAAATATATGTGACAATCTTTCCAACATTATATATCATTATGAAAATTATTTTTCAAATTTCTCCAAAAGATAAGCTTCTGCAAGGAAATATGGCAAAAATAACTGAGGATGTGGGGCACATCATAAACATTGACTGCATCCAACCTTCAAGAACATATTCTGAGGCAGCTTTGTCTAAGTGGAATTTGTAAAGGATATATGTCCTCTCAAAAAAAGCTGAGCTTCACTGAATTTTGAAAATGGCTCAAACTGGAGTTTCTGTACCTGCGCAATTATGCTAATTCTTCTAATTTTAAAATCAAGCCTGAGTTCAAAGATCTACCTTGGCATTGTCCTTCATCAACTTCATCATCTAAATTTGTCTGATTAAGAATCTAAAAACCATGGCACAAATAGATTTCAGGGCAAATTTAATTCAGGTTTTTATTAAAAAGGAAAGGATTTTGAAAAAAATTGCAATGTAGCAGGATTTTGAGCTGACCTGAGCAATAAATGCTTTTAATGCTTTTTTAGAAAGATCAATGCTTTCCAAAACTTGGTTAATTCCATTTTTTCCTCCTACAACTTCACTTTTTGACAAGAAAAATTTTTTCCAGATAAATCCAATGTTTTTTCCTTTCTGTATTTTTCTTCTCTCTGCTCACCATAAGTGGAAAAACCCTATAGTTTTTGCAAAGTATGAGCACTACTGTATTTCAGTGATCCCTGCAAACAATCCACATGCAACAAGTCTAATATACTGAGATTTTCTGGATAAAAAAGACCTCTTTATTGAATCCTACAGACACAATCATTCACACAACTTTATTAAAACACACACGTATAACCTTTACTAAATTTCATAAATCTGCACATTGCCCCTGGGCATGAGTGTATTTACACAAAAATCATTTGTGTAATTCCTTTTATCACATTCTGTGTCCCTGTGCTTCCCAACTTCTTTCTTTATATGAAAGCTTCTGTGTATATCTGACATTCTGGCCTCTGTGCCAGCTGATAGGGGAGTGCTAGAGGTTAAAAAAGCCCAAATTAAGCTGGTGCCCAGCTTGCTTTTGCAGTGACATATCTGCCAGAGAAAATCAGAGATGATTTTTGTAGTTTAATATAAAGGGAAAATATGAGAGGGCTCACCTTTCATGTGCTTTTGCTACCTCATGTCTGTGTTAAGTAATCATAGAATTAGGTAATTAATGGCTGAACTTGGAAATTACTCTGGAGATCATCTTGTCCAATCCTCTTGATCAAGCACAGTGACTTATAGCCAGTTTTCCAGGAACATATCCAGGCAGCTTTTCAGTACCTCCAAGGATGGAGATTCCATAACCTCTCTGGGCAATGTGTGCTGGTACTAAGTCACCCTCAATGAGTGTTTCCTGCTGTTCAGTGAGAACCTCCTCTGTTTAACTTTGTTCCCACTGTCTTTTTTTCTGTCAAGTATTCTACTACACTGGAACATAATAGTAGGAGTGCTGCCACCAGGTCAAGGGAGGTGATCCTTCCCCTCGACTCAGCACTCCAGACCAAACCTGGAGTGATGTGTCCAGTTCTGGGCTCTCCACTACAAGTAATATAGAAGAAGCAGAAGAAGAAAACCTATAGAAGGATACTGTAAGAAGAAAAGGATGGCAGGAGAAGTAAATCAGATGTCTGACTACCCATATATAAATATATCTTGCGAGATAGTGTTTTGTTGATAAAATAACTTGTGGGGGGCATTTATTTTGGGATGAAGTAAATCTCATATGAGATTTTTCAGAAAGTACTAAGTAATATTAAACATGCAAGTATACTGACGTAAAATGTGCTAATATGAACAAGCTCAGGTATTTCCTAGAAAAAATACAATAATATAGTATTTTGCACTTGAGAAGCTCATACTACTTCAGAAATACAAATTATTTTAACTATATAGCGTTATTTTTCAGGAAAAGTAAAGGGATTTCTGCAACTACAGGGTTCACATTTTTCCTTCCAGTACAGATGACCTATTCCACACTGGCCATTGAGGGATGATGTCTCATATTTAATGGACATTTGGAATTTTCCTGTATTACCCACCACATAATAATTCACACTAGTATAGAATAATTCAATTCACTTTTTATGTAATATGAAATGTTTAATGCTGATCCATCCAGATAGTAAAGGTTCTAGGAAACTACATTAAAGCCACTGATGATCTAATGGACAAATTACTCTATTTTCATGCTCTTTCCACACTTACAATCAAATAATTCAATACAAGTGAATAAAACTTTCAGGGATGTTAAGGCTCTTGATGTGATTAAAGTTATGATATGCATTTATAAGGTCACATAATATCTGAATATAATCCACATAATGAAAATGATGCTCAAATAGTCAAGCACATTCTAGATACCCATAGGTATGGGGAATAGAATTCCAAATAGGTACCAGAAACTCAGGTTCAGCTCAAACTGTCTAGAAGATACACCAGAATTATCAGATGATAGCTAAGAACATGACTCCCATAGGATTTATGAGTTTATCTCTGTGAAATAACAACTAAACTGGCATTGCTGATTGAAAATTCATGACAGAACTGCAGGAAAACTATTTTTAATATAAGGCTTGGGATTCACAATTCATAATAAAAATCTGGAAATTGACCTGTGTCCCCTGCAAACTGCATCCAACATGTATAACCCAAAATACAAATATGAGAAACCACACTCTGCAACTAAACACAAGAAGCTACTACATTCTACACCATCTGGTGCCCAAGCAAGGGAGAGCTCTCCTGGCTAGCCCAGTGCCTTTAATTTCAATAGTTTAGATGAAATGTAATGAACAATTGGAAACAAACTCTTCAGAGTTCTAATCTGAAGGAAAATAAAAGAAAAATCAGATTTTAATTACAATTACAGAATTTTTTGCAGCTATTGCTTCTGACAGAAAGAAATGTAGCAAGCTCCCTAAGACAGTCAGCCAGTTAAACAGATTTGAGTCTGGATGGATGTAAGATTGATTCCTCTGACAGGATACTCAGGATGGAATGTAACTTGTAAAATTAAAAATCTGCCTGAAGCCACTAGGAACAGTCACGTAGAGCACTGAAGCAAAAACCCGTGTGTTAATGGTTTTGTTTATGCTTGCTGCATTATTTGGCTAACTAATGAATCTTTAATACATATATCAAATTCAAGATATTTATACAGTGTTGCCAATGACATGATAAATGGAGATATTTCAGGAAGTAAGTAGTTGATTCTGCATACAACAGTTACACAATGCATTTTGCAATACTTAAGACTTCTTTTGTGTACGCATATTTCTAAGCCACTATATCAGAGAAACGTGCAACTCAGAATACTACCCTAAATAGGATTTGTTAACGAATACTGAAAAAATGAACTGTGTAGCAATTTTATGGGTATATATTAATCTCCATTTTGGATGCTCCTAAACTGGTATTTCACAATTGAACCAGGATTTTAGGCTCTTTCTCACTTGAGAGGAACTCCATCTGACATGAAAGTAGCCATTTCAAACACTTGCAGACTTAAAAGAGCTAAGAAGGTACTGTGGTGACAGAAAATTGGTATTACAGACACATAGATTGAAATAAATGGCAAGGTTTCCTGGCCATACTGAAAAATGCTATAATGACATCCAATCACAGCTGAAAGATTTATAGGAACTCCTCTCAGAAGACATGTTATTATTTCAATACTTTTAATATTCCTGGAATACAGCCTCATAAGTCACTTGACTACTTCCATTTGTTCAACTGTTTGAAGTTGTAACCTGTTTACTTAGCAATAGTAGAAAAACTGATAGTTTTGTAAAGTTTATGTCCAATATCTTCACTATCCACTGTCTCAGCATAAAGACAACCCTTTGACGTAGCTCTTTTGTAATAAATAAGTACCTGCACTTCAAATGTGCCAAGGTATTTGTCAAAACATCACATCTCTGAGCAACAACTTGTAATTGCAAACAAAAAATTCCAAAAGCCTATGACACTGTAATTTACAAGAATTTCAGAATATGGAGTACCAGTAAGCTCTCTTTGTTATTAGTAAGTAACCATATCAAGTAAGCAAAAACACAAGATGTATGAAACTTCAAAGCAGGAGAGAATGTCTTAATTCACTTGAATTTAAATGCCAAATTCAGTGTCTTACTTTCTCCAGGCCAGATGATAAATAGTCAAGCTTTAGCTCTGACTGTGGTCTTTCACAGATGGTCCATAACATTTCTTTTCCTAGTCAGTTAGTGGCATCACTGGTAAAGATAAATATCAAAACTTATCCCTCTGTGATCCTAGATTAAAATCATTGACATAAATGGGACACAGAGACAGATTCAGAATGGAATTGTAGTACTCAGGGCAATTTAATTCAGAGAGTGACTTCACAGAAGTTATGATGTTGTTACAAGGGCATGAGTGAGGTCAAAATCAGTTTTCTAAATTGCAAAGAATATCTATCTGACCTTCCATATCTACCAAGAACAGTCTTCCTAATATGGTCTGTTCTTTGTGAATATGGCAATGCTCGATTGAAAGGGTACTTACAAGAATTCTTTCTCCTTTAAGCAGCTCTTGGGAGTGTTACTGATGCAATGTACAAGAGATTAAAAATGAGAATATTTCTAGGGGTTACAGAGAGTTTGAACAAGCACAGAGGGCGATTAGAATTGAAATGACTTAGTACAGGTCATACTCAGTCTAATAACTAATAATTAAATAGAATAATTAATAATTAACACTACAATCTTTACCTTGTTTATAGAGAAATAAGTTGGGATCAAAAAGAAATTGTTCTGTCTGCCAACCCACATGTGTTCAAGCCTCTCTAGCTGTTTTTCAAGAAAGGGATTTATTGGGGGTTGAGACATATACCATTAGCTCTGCTTTTCAACCTACCTATAACTATAAATGATGTTTTAAAAAGGGAAAAAGAAAACCTAAATGAGCAGCCAGACTTTAAATTCCTGAAATACATTTGCAGCAGTGAGTTGGTACATTACTTGCTCATTCCAGATCGGTCTCTCTTCAAGCCATCGTAAATTGAAAGTAAATCCTTGGCAGCAATATGCCTTGAGTCTGCACTAACGCATTCTCCAACATTCAAGACAGAAATAGGAACACTTAAATTTGAAGTGAGCAAGCACAGTAACAGGTGTCTCCTGGGGATGATGGGTCTCTAGTAAGCGAGAAGTGAATGCCTCCTAGGGGTTTAAGGGGCATGGTTAATTATTAACCTCAGCTACTAGTATTCTCTGCTATTTAGAATGCATGTTTTAAAATTCACAAGGGTCAGAAAACATCTGTATGTAGGTGGGTCTCTGAGTGGGCTCCCAAGGGGAGGTGAAGATGAACAGTGCTGAGAAATACACATATTTACTGAGGTACTCTGTGCTACTCCTTAAGAAAAACTACTTTATTTTGAAAGATTAGTAATACTGAAGGAGATGCATTTCAAAATATTTAATGGAAAGAGGAGTCAATAATTTTTCTCCAGAAATTATCTTTTGTTGCTATCGTTTTTGAGAAGAGTGAGTAAGAACAAGTTATTTGTTTCTATCTGCTGCAATTTTACGGGGTTTTTCCTGTGGGTTTTTTCATACTCAGTTCTATTTCCTTCTTCATGCACATTTTATGGGAACATTGATTTCTTGTACTATTCTGTGGAGAAATTAGCATGAAGAGTATTTTCCAGAGCGTTAATAGGACATTTGTGGGTAAAGCAGCATCAAAAATATGACTGGAAGAGTAGCAAGCAGAGCTGCACAGATGATGCAAAGAGAAGAGCAAGACAGAGTCCTGGCATCCTTAGAGTTATTGGTCTTGAATTAGCCCAGAAGGTGCACAAAAGAGCTGAAAATATTTTATGAAGTTGAATTGTGGAACTGATTAATTTTTCATGGTCTTCATTATAACCATTAAAAGGACAAATTGCAAATCTATATGAAGTTACAATAAGTATTTGGTAAATTCTAAAGCCAAAGTATTGCTTTGTCTCACTTTCTTATTTCAATGCAAAAATGCGAGATCTCTCGAACAGGTATATTGACCTAATCCTCACTATAGCAGAAATTTAAATTGATTTACATATCATATTTTCAGTTCAGAATAAATTTTCCATGGAAAACTTTGACATGGTTTGCTTCAGATCAACTAAATCATGATGTCTAAATAAATCACCCACCTGGAATGCCTCTCATTTTATTTATAATACTAAAATGAACAAAAAATGAAATTGTAACGATAACAACAAATCTTTTGCTTCCCTGACAAAAATGCAAATATTACCACATCTCTGTAGACTAGCTTTAACTTGACAAATGACATTTGCAACAGAGAAGTGTTTCAGGTGGAAACTTTTGGAAACACTCCAATTGATGTAAATTCTTTTTCATGCTAGAGATATGCTCCCTGACAACTGAAACTAATTTTATTTTGTTTTTTATTGCAAAATAATCCATCAGAGCCACCCATAGATCTTGTAATTTCCACACAATCTTACGGGAAAATACAAATAGTGGGTAGGTGAGGATAGGAACACTGTGCGTAGCCATCTCTATGTAAAGACCTCCAATATTTGCTCACTCGAAGACTGGAGCAGCTGAGGATTCTTACCAAGATTAACAATGCAATTCCTATTGACATCATGTGCTATCATAGAAACAATTTTTAACTGTAAAGCAAATTATTCTGTATTTTAAATTAATGTCTGGTCAAGTATTTATCTGCACTGCACTCTGTAGGAGGGCAACAATACTTACCCATTTGAGATGATAGTGATGAACTCAGGGTTCTTCAGGCAAAGAGAAGCTGTAATATGTTAGAAACTGAGTCTAAGCCTTAGTATTTTTTAAGGACTACTGAATTATATTGGCAGCCTTCTGATATAGGATATTGTTGTCAGCTGGACTCTGAAAACATCTAAAGCAGTCAAATATGTAGGAGATATGCACCAGCTAGCTGATAACCCAGAAATATGCATTATGTGATCAATATTGTCTTTCTTTGATATGAAAGAGTTAGACAATTTTATATCAAACTTTAGAAAGAAAAACATGGTGCAAAATCATAATGACTAAGTCATAATGCACAGACCTGGACTTTTGTGATTAATTTTCTTATTCCTCATTTCACGTGGAGGTTTAGAAAAAAAAGAAACAAAAACCAAAACAACCAAAACCAACCAAAGAAAAACCCAAAAGAATTAAAAAGGACAGGTAAATTGATTGTTTCAAATAGAATCATAAAAACATGTGACGGATAATCTGTAGGTTCAGCATCATGCTGTCCAGGCATAATATCATGTAAATAAAATTTATTCTTGAATGCCTCAGGCTCCCTTATTTTTTTCTGTTGAAGTCATTTTAAAATGGGGAGAAAAATTGAATGTTTTAAGAAAGATCAAAGGGCTGTTCCATTCATCCTGGGAAACCTGTTTATAAAAGTAGGTGGTCTGACCAGTGTGTAAGACTGGAACAGCAATTTAAGTAGTATCAGTACCATCACAATGAGAATAAACAATATAGAATTGCATCAGCAGGTGACAAGCTGTAACTGCTGTGTAATAAACTTCGATTGAACTCATGAGATATTCACCTATCTGAAATGCAGGAAGAAATAAAGTGTTTAAATATCAAGGCCTATGCAGACTACCTTCATTTCAGGAGAAATCAAGAGCCTTTTTCTCTTGAAATATTTTTGTTCTGGTAGAGATCTTCCTTCTTCATATGAGAACACAAGGAATTACATTCTCTGTTCCAAGTGTCTCAGTCCTCCTGCTCTCAGGTAATATCGTGAGCCTTAATGGCTGCAAGCAGGATCAGTTCATGACAAAGCATTATTTGTTCTTTGAAACAAATTTCACTGGTCATTATGCCTATAAAGACTGTGGGGTTTTTTTGTTTGTTTTTTTAAACTTTGATCATTAAGTAAAAAACAGAAGAAACAAAAGAGTGTCATAGGGATATAACATCAAAAGTGGTTTCATGCCCTCCTAGAATAAAGGATTTGAAATCCAAAGTTAGTCCTTAAAAACAAGCAAGCAAATCAACAAACTAACTCATAATAATAAGCAAAGCAAATAAAGAAACCCAAACTCATTAATTTCCATGACTGAAATGATCATTTGTGGTTGAATGTACTGTTTGCTATGGAAATTTCTAAAAAGGTACTGGTAGCTTGGGAGGGGAAAACAGTATTATCTCACTCCAGTGACTTAAATTCTAACAAATGTAGGTTGCATTCCAACAGGGAATCCAATATTTCACTCTTCTGCACTAGCACACAATAAGCACTTTTTTTGGTTGACATTACTACTGTTACCACTGATTATGGGCCTCAAGTTCTATGTAAATGACCTAAATACTAACGAGGAAGCTTTGTCTGCCCCTGTTTAATACAAAGAATAAAAATACAAAGAGGATAAATACAGTAAGTATCCTCAGTAGAATCAATAAGGATAAAGTGACATGTTGAATTCACACCACTACAATGCTGACTAGTCAGCTATTGTGATTTATTCTCATGCTGACTCAGTGCTTCCGAGTGAAATACTGCAATCCCTCCCACTCCCCTAGTGATTGCCAAATTCCATTAGGAAATGTATAGTAATTAAGGTTAAATAACACCACGCTATCCAGTTCTGCCCAGAAGGTACTCCGGCATGCCTCTGAAGTCAACTAGAAAGGAAAACTCAGTCCAATGCCAGAAAAGATGCTTAGTATCTGGAAAGAGTAAGATTTGGGCTGATCCCTACAGGAAAGTGAGCCAGGAGCCCAGGGTGGCTCCAACAGAAGCCAGGCAATGACTACACCAAGAGGGAACAGCCCTACTGCACCTCAGCAGGGCAAGAAGAGTAGGGTGGTGACACCAACAGATCCCATCAACAGCCTAGTGAGCATCAAGCTCAAGCAAGGTAATAAGCCAGGCTCAAGGCCCACAAAGGAAATCTAAACAACTATTCAGCAAAAGATAGGTCCGAGCTGAAATGGAGCACCTGGGCCCATGTTTTGTTTCAAATTATGTACAGTGTGTTCTTCTAGTGCCTAGGATTTAATGCTACTGATGACTGTGCCCCTCTTGATGCATAAAGTGTTTTTTTTTTTTCACAGATCTGATGTGAAACAACAATCCCCAGTGCAAACTTTGAATCAGATGTCATTTAAACTTTCATGTCCTCAGAAAAAACAACTTTCAAGATATATATTAGATGTACCTTTTCCTAAATATAAAGGCTATAGCTAGCAATGCATATTCCTTAAATGAAAAAAAAAAAAGACAAACCAAAAAAAAACCCAACAAACCAAAACAAAACACTATTATGTCTTCCACAATATTACACCTGAAATTGCTAGTAATAAAAGAATGACTGCACAGGCAGAAAACAAGTCATCTGCTATCTTGAAGTACAATGAAAGGTAGTAGATTAGACATCCTTTAGCTTTATTCTGACTGGTGTGGGCAGAAAGGGGTAACAGAGAAATGTCAAAATACCCTTAAAAAGTACCCTGAAGTTTTGCAAACATCACTATTTAAAAAAGTCATGTATACATGATTTGAATGTTCACTTAAAATACATTCTGCCTGGAAATATTTAAAGGAGAGCAAAGCTTGTGGGTTCTTTGTTTTTCTTATCTACTTATGGAATATTTTCATTTACAGTCTCCTCAGTATCTTGGCAGCTGTATATGCAACTGCCTAGCAGGGTGTCTGAAAACATTTGGCTTTACCCTGTGACTCATCATGCACTTTAGGTACCTATTTATTAATCAACAACCACATATCCTGCTGCGCGTTGCCATTTTCAAGGAAGCAACAAAACCATTAGTGCTCAGTGCTTCTTGTTCTGTATCTCACATCCAAGTCAGAATTAACCAACACACCTGAGATTTAATTATGCTAAGCACCAACCTATTTCACTCTTTCATGCAGTTTGGCCTTTCCCTGAAGTTCTAGGTGCCCAGGGACAAGTCTGAAAAAAATTCTGCAAATACTCTGACAATATTGCCTATATGTTCACATTCACATTTTTAAGTTCGTTTAGCATATGACCTGATTTCTTCTGGAAAGATCTTGGAGATTAGAATAAATATCGGAGAAAAAAAATTGTGCTATTCATTCTTAAAAGAGGAATTCATGCCAGATACTTTTCTAAATTAAACACACACACTCACTTTCCACTATAATTATGGATTGTAAATAACATTAAAACAAGATCAAAGCTTGATATGAGAAATAATTAGTATTTCATTTTTAAAGGCTTTTAAGAAAATAATTAAACTTTTTGGAAACAGTGCTGATTTTACTGACTCAGTTACAATGACTTCTAATTTCATAGGAAGAAAAAATTATGAAAGCCCCATCAGGTGTACTTGTCATCAATTTCCCTGATTTTATAGACATAGATAATTACTGAAACTGTAGAAATACCTTGTTTTTTAAAGAGAAATCTTCTTATTGAGTAGTACTTCATATTAAAATGTTTGATGACAACCATTCTGAAATCAAGTTGTTCAATTGCTCTCACTCATTTGTTCCCAGCTCCACTCTTACAGTGTTGTTGATCTCATGCCATTTGTTATTGCACCTCCACTTTAAGACAGCCTTAACTTCTAATAGCTTCCAATAAAACAGCCAGTCAAAGCAGTCCAAAATGGTAATGAGAAAAGAATAAAAAAAGAGTTACGATAAAGGAGCTTAGTGATCATCATTATTATTATCTCTTGGGAATCTACTTGGTGGTTTATAAAATACCAGTAATTAAAACCATCAGTGCTGCATATATGGTATTTAGTATACCTATCTGCATTTAGCTGCTGTTTCAGTAGTATCAGTGTGATGCACACCACTGTGAATAATCATTAGAAATATCAAATTCTACTTTGACTGGGTTTTTTTGTTTTTTGGTTTGCTTGGGGTTTTTTTTGTAGCATGGTTAGTATGACTAGATAATGAATAACAATAGATAATCAATTTTGCAAAACAGGAACTGGGGGGAGGGAAGAATGAATATTTTTTAGAAACCTCAGAAAACTCATGTTTATGTTTACACTGAGACAAAATTAAATGTCATTGTTTTCAGATGCTGATTACCTGGTTCATGTCTCTAACATTAATAATGCTGACATATTTTACTGATGACAATGGCTGTCTAACAAATCACAGCTCAGTGTAAATTTAATCTCATACCTTCATACTTTTAAATTAAAAACTCAGAAGTTTCTTGCTTCTGACCTATTAAGAGCAAATAATAAATTATTTTCCCATTGCTTTCAGTACAAAAAGAGTACAATTAGGCTCTAAAGGACTCCTATCTTTGCAGCTCAATCTGACACATAAGAAATTTACCAATATAATCTAAAGACTGTGAGACTAAACCTCATCTTATTTGAAAGAGCTTTAAAAGCAATTAGAAGTGTATTAATATATAGTCCCATTTGGTTTCTTCATAAAGGTGTATTAACTGCATAACATAAATCGATTTGAAAGATATTTCAAAGACACGTCTGAAAAGACTTCAAAAACCTTGAGAAAGCACTACCAATTACAATATATTTTGATTTGTTATGTATTTTCTGTTAAGATAGTTTGACTCAGTCAAAAGGTTGCATTATCCTACAATACTGCCACAACCCAAATACATTCTATCTAATCAGCATTTACTGAAAGGGAAAAAATGGCTGAATGAATTGTGGCCACATGCCACTATTAAGCATTCTATCATAAACCACAGAGAGGTGTAAATTGCATTTTTTATACAAAGGCACCTTTGGAACGCAAGCACACTTTAAAAAATGTCCTACTTAGAGTTAAGTTGCTACTTAGAGCAGCTCTATGTGAACACATGTAATTTGAAGATTTGTAAGGAATTATTACTTAAATTTATAAAATTTTTTGCATGAAATATTAATTAAGTTAAAAATCCATGGATTGTTTTTATTTCAGGTTACTTTTCCTTGATTAAGATCTTCTCTAAGACAGCTACTGAAATCATTAAGTTTACTATATACATTTTGAATATATAATTTAAGTCAGTAAAACTGATACATTTCTCCAGAGACATGTGGGCCGTAATCTAGTGTGATTTTGGTAACTAGTTCTTTCTTTTCAATACTTTTCAATAAGGTTTTCCCATTCCAAGAAAGAAAAAATTACGATTCAGATTTTTCTTACAAAATAATAACTGGGGAAAAAAAGTAGAAAGAGGTCAATCAAAACCTTTTGCTTAGATATTCAGTGTGTCATTGTAATGTATGCTTTGGCAGTATTGCTAACACATTTCCAGAATGAAAAGTCATTTTGAAATCAAGCATTTAACTTGCATTTTCTAAGCTGAAAAGCAGAGTATTTCATTATTCTCAAATGTATGTTCAAAAAAGAGATTTTTTGAAGTAAACTGAGAAATTGTTCCAGCTCAAACAAATCAGAATTTGCCCATCAAAAATACAATAAGAATGTTATTATTATAATGTTATGTAGAAAACATCTAATTTATTTTTCCATAAAGATTTTTCTTTTCTTTGGACATTCCCTAGGGGCCTCATTTTGGTTTTATACCTGTCACTCTTTAATTTATAATGGTATACTAAAAATTGCATTCACTTCAGAGCTTTCCATTGAAATATCTGGATCTTTCCATGGACAAACTGTATGGATATCTGAATGCCTTGAGAGTTGCAAGTTGTAAGTATTTTTGAAGTCTTTACTGAACAGAACATGTAGTTCTAACTTTTTGTGACATCAGTAGAACATAAGTATGACCACTGGTTACTATTTGCTTAGTAAAATTGCACACCAGTATTTCATTCTTTGTAAAATACTACCAAGTCACAGAAACTGAGGATATGAATGCTAACTTTTTGTGTCTTTTTATCTTTTTTTTTTTTTTTTCTATTTTGCACCTTCAGAACTGGCACTGAATGACAGAAATAATTTTTCCTAAAATAAATTTAAAATAAACCCAACTTTTACCCTCAAAAAAAATATCCTGTCTCTAGAAAATCTTTATTTTATACTCGTTTTAAAAGAAAGTAATTATTTTAGTGAAAATAGAAGAAATATGGATGATCTTACAAAACGTGGCATATCCTTTCAGCCTATCTGCTTTATAATTTTTTCTGGTCATGCCAATAATAAACGGTATTTTCCAAGCTTTACTTATGTGTTTGTATGAGCAGTAGATAAAAGAAAAAATTACCAAATGTTCATGGGTACAAAAAAAATCTTTGCTACTTTGAGCTTTTTTACATTCTCTTCATTGGCAGTTATTTGGTTGATCACCTTCTGTTCTTTTGGTAGGATACTATTTCCATACATTCTGCATCTGTGGCACTCACAGAAAGTTTCATACATTTCAAGTACACTCAGAGCTGTGTAAGAATTGGAGCTGACTAAACAGAACATTGACACTGGATAACACATTCTCCTTTAGCAGTGTTGAGGCTGACTAATCCTTTGGAATCTCTCCCCACACCTGGACTAAGTACTTTATCACATCTTTCAATGTAAATGAAGCCCATCTAAAAAAAATCTATTAATAATTGGTTTTGCAAAAAATAAAGCAGTTTTAATTACAAAGACAGGATAAATGTTAAATGAAGACTTGATTTTTTTTCTAATTAGTTCTCTAAACAACATATTCACTGGTCTGTTTTAGTTCTGGACTACTGTATCAAAGCACTTTTGTATGAAGCCTTTTACTGTCAGTACCTTGAAAAACAGTGATTCTCTGATTCTGTGATTCTAAAGGATGCAGTGCACTTTTCAATGACTAATACTTTTGTATCCTTATTGCCATATCACTTGCATCACCAATAATTTCTGCAGCTCTGCCTCCTGTTATGATCAAGCACAAATGACTCGTATATTTACAATCAACATCTAAACCAAGAAAAATTACACAGTTTTTATATTCAAATTATTTCTAGCTTTCTATTTCACAAGGACACCAGAATGAGACTAGTCACATTTTAGCTCTTCTGCAACAAAACAATCCAAAAAACTTTGGACAAACTCCAAGTATCTCATAGACTGGACTAGGCTGCTCACTTGCTAACATCAGCTACTTTCTAACAGCATCTAAAATCAATAAAAAGCACTGAATGCCTTAATTAGAAGCTCCATCCTGGATGTCTTATGATTGGATCCTGAATTCCACAGGAGTCTGAGGACACAGGGATACCTAAGACCACATGTTTTGTCAGTCTTAAGCAACATGGGAATATGAATAGAACCTGTTTGGTTTCCTAGACAGGTAGCCTTATATAAAATTAAACCTTCATTTCACTAGAAAGGACTGAGATGTCTGTGGTAAATATATACAAATATATGTACCTCTGAAGTAAAAGGTAAAGTACATTTTTACCTCAGACAAACTTTAGTTGAATTTTAGAGACTTTAGAGAACTTTAGAGAGACTTTAGAAACTTTAGAGAAATTTTAATATATGTGTGCTTCAGGAGAGGATGCTATTAATACTGTGTAAGGACAGACACTGTTCTGTGAAGTTCAATGGACTTGCTAAATTAGCACCTACCTTATTAAGTTTTAATTTCATTTTATTTTGTTGTTCATAACCAGTGATAAGATTGTTGCTGCATTTAAAATCAATTCAAAAAAGCTTTAAAACTGTGTGGACATACAGAGGTGGGTTATAAATGTAAATGTTATAAATATCTGCTGACAGACTTTATCTGTCTGATCTCTAGTCTCTAGAATGTCACTGGCTCACATTTTAACTTATCTCCAAAAACTAAAATTACTACTTCAGTTTTTCTAAAAAGAACCAAAATAGAAAAAATTATTTGTGTTATGTCACATTCAAAAAGGTTGTTGTTTATTTTTAATAATTTTGGGTTTTTTTCTCATTCCCTCCACAGTGAAATGACAAAAGGAAAAAAAAATCTCTGTGTACATTACCATGCAGCAAGGGAGGGTTAATCACCAGTAGGACTACACTTCAGAAGTCTACAGTTATGAATTTTTCATGGAAAAAAGTAAAATCAGAGGGCAAATCTCTACAAAACTATCTGTAAAATCTCCACTGAATTTGCTGGGAGACCAGCAAATTTTTTATACTACTTGTACAGCTTTATTCTTTATACTAATATGGAGTTTAAGAGAAGAATCATGCTGAGTCTGACACTTAGAAAGTTCCTACAGGAACAAACTAAATAGCTAAAGATAAGCAGAATGGTTAAATAAGTGATACAGAATCTAATATATCAGTAGGAAGCCTATGGACATGAATAAAAAATACTGATAATCAATGCTGACCAAATCAGACTTGTCATAGAATATAGAAATATCAACTCTGAAAATTGAGCTACTAGAAAAAATATTTTAAAGTTAGCTTATTGAATATAGATTTGCTCTGAACGGAAGAAATACAGCATTGATATTTTTAATCAGTTTTCTCTTGAGGTACAAAGGAGCTCTTGATCATATAACTAAAGGCTGCAAATACAAGTTCTGAATAAATGAACTATATAAATATGTAACTCAATTGTAGGTGCCATTAATATAAGCAATTATGTGAGCAGTTATACTAACAATTCCAGAAATCCAACCAGCAAATTACCCACTCTTTTCAGGTGCTCCTTAAAAATTGTTGGTAAAATTGAATTGCTCCCCTGGATGATATAACAATTAGTTAACACAGTAATAGGTTGATAAAACCAGTGCATCGTGATTAGCATATCCAGCTAAAGGCAGAGTTACACAACTGCTTGTATTACTTTTGTTGGCTATTTTTACTGTTTTCATTTTCAGTGTAGATGTAGCATAAGAAACTGATGTAAACAACTGAAAAGTCAAGCTTTGCAAAGACTGCAAATTATTTCCTCAGACTAATGCCTAAATAGAGTATTCACAAGAGATCAGATAGTTTTCTGGTTTGTTTTTTGTTTTGGTGTATTGTTTCTACTGTCACAGAGATGGATTTTTTTTTCACTCTGATTCCTCCTAATGTTACCCAGCATTAATCATTTCCTAAACTTGTGTAGTATCTGAGTAGAAAATATCCAGTATTGCCCCTAAGGGCTACTGAACAAGGAATTTGTTTGAAACAAAGAGGACCTGGTCCCTAAAGTGATACCTGTGTTTGTTTTCATGAACTTAATTAAAAACCTAAAGGCTTTCTAGTGCTTAAGGATTATTTTTTTAGCCTGTGCCTACCTTTGGGAAAGTTTCAGAATAAGGAAAAATACATGGTATCTTGCCTCAGTAGGAACACAAAAATAAATAAATCATATACTTTTTTTTTTTTTTTTAAGACATAGCAATAATGTAAAATTTTGTTGTTTATTCCTGATGTTCACATTTTTTAGCTCATTGTTTTTTAATATATTTATATTTCTCCAAATATTTTTTTTGTGGTGTAAAGAATATGAATCAGAGAATCATAGGATCATAGAATGGTTGGAAGGGACCTAAAGATCATCCAGTTGCAACCCCCCTGCATGGCCAGGGATACCTCCCATCAGACCAGGTTGCTCATAGCCCCATCCTACCTGATCTTGAAAATTTCAAGGAATGGTGCACCCAAAACCATTCTAAGTGGTCACTGTTTTACTACCCTGACACTAAAGAATTTCTTCCTATTATTTTTATAATTACTTCCCTAATTTTTTATTGATTAATAGCATTCAAAGTTATTCTGTAGTAGCACTAAAGAAAAATAAGATATTTATAAGTAACCCAAAATTTTACTTACAGCTAAGTTTAAGTGCAAATAAGTTAAAACAAGATTATCAGTTCATCATTTCTCCTGTAGAAATCTTCTAGGTATGTTTTCCTATTTCCTGAATTAACCTACTCTTAAATATGGAAATACATTTTCTTTCTTGGAGCTCTGCGGGGGGAGAGGGGCCTTTATTCTGATTTTTGCCTTTGCAAGGCCCACACCTAACCTCAAGGGAACACATGCTGACAAGTAAAAAGCAGGAACTGAATCAAGGTAATGTTTTAATAGGTCACTTAAAGTGACCATAATTTAAAGAATATTTAGAATCTAACATGTTTAGACCAAAAAACTGGTCATGATTTATGAAGGTGAGGATACCTTTTATTCTCAATAGTAATCTGAAAAAGAAAATACCTAAAGATTATTGCAGAATTTGATAGATAGAAATTTGTCCTTTATTCAAAACATGATTCAAATTTCCCAGAAGAGCTGACACTATCACAGAGACACAGGCAGTCAGTGGCAGTGCAGACTTGTGTAATCATCTATTTGAAGTTGGCAGATCTGGTAGGTAACTGATTGATAAACAGTTTGTTTTCTCTTGTATTTCCAGACTTCTATGTAAAAGAAGGTAAACTTTGTATCTGAGAAGTCAAGGCAGGTATTTAAATCCTAAATTTGCTCTGTGTGTGTGTGTGTGTGTGTGTTTAATTTGGGTGTGTGTGGCTTAACTGGCTGCCTAAATTGGAAACTTCACTCTTAACTGTTTTAAAACTAGACAGTTGGAGCTTGATAATGTGGTTTGCAAGTACCACTCCATAGAGTCATGAAAGACATTAATACATTCGAAGAGATTACTCATCTGTTGGTTTTCCTTTATAACACTTTTACAATTACTTTTCACATAATGGCTTTTTGACAATACAGTAAAATGAAGATTTAAAAAAAAAAAAAATCCAAGTAGACAAAAAAGGACTAAAATAGCAAACGGTAAGAAAGAACTCAAATAAATTTATAAATATCTAAAGAGAGTTTTTTCAGTAGTGCCCAGTAACAGAACTGTCAGTGGGCACAAGCTGGAACACAAGTTCCATCTAAACATGAGGAAACACTGTTGTGAGGGTGAGAAAGTAATGGAACAGGCTGTCTAGAGAGGCTGTGAAATCTCTGGAGATATTCAAAACCTGCATGAATGCAATCCTGTGTAATGTGCTCTAGGTGATCCTTCTAGAACCCCAAGGGGATTAGACTAGATGGTCCTTAGAGGTCACTTGCAACTCCAATGTTTCTGCGATTCTGTGAAATAATACTACTCTGCATATTAATATCATTATTATAATTTCATTTACAGTTTGCAGATATAGTAATAGCAGCCCCAAAGGAATCACAGAGAGAAGGCATCCAGAAAGAGCTTGCGTCAATAATTACAAGTTATCTCAACCAAAACTGCCTTTGATTTCATCTTGAAGATCACATTAACACACATGTGAAATAAATACTGACTGCTGATTGCAAATCTCAGAAGCATGTGGAACATATTTATCAACTCAATCAGGCTAGAGTTTGGCTTCATAAAGGAATCAGAAGTCATACATCAGCATTAAAAATCTTGTACACTCCCTTGATAAATGGGATGCCAAAATTTACCCAGGCATGAATATAAGAAACTGTGGTTTATGGACTTTTACACATACGTGGCTGAAAGCAAGTTTTCTTCACTATATTATGTATCTAAGAAGACAACTGAAGTAAAAAAGAAGTGGAAGTAATTCTATATATGAAAAGGCAGAACAGAAGACCTTTTATTGTGAAATAAAAGTCACATGATTAAAAATACCTAATGTCAGCTGTAATCTCAACAGCAATAACTCACCAAATGATACCTAAATCTTTTTGGAAGTATTTAAACAGACACTTCCTTCTAGCATTCTTTGCTTGCTTTGTTCATAATAAATAGGACCAACACACATACACACAAAATGATAAATATATTTAAGAAACTGATTTTTGTACTCAACCTTTGTCTTACTTACCAACTTCAGAACTGCCACTAGACACAAAATGAAAAAAATAATCTCAGAACGAAAAATCTGGAGATGTATTTTTAATTCAGTTCATCATTCTCAAGACAGAGTTGAATCAGTTGTGCCAAATCCAAGTCTGTTTCATCTGAGCTACTACACTCTAAATCATTTCAGAAGAAATTGCTGACAATGGTGTAATTATTATCAGGTGTTCCTGCTATAAACAGAAGCCAAGTTGCAATCTCCTATCTCTACAATAGATAATGACTTGCAGACTGACAAAAGAGTAGCTGTGGACTTTTAATGTTCATATGCTATATAATATTGATTTTTTTTATTGTTTTCCCGTAAATGAATAGCTAAATGCTAGAGTCTTAGTAAACGTGTGCCTCAAAGCCAGGCAATTATCTTCATGTATAAGCTGACAATACATAAACTGTTACTGACTGTTCTGCAAATATCAAGGAAAGTAGGAAAAGAAAAAAGATTTTTAAAAAGCTATTTGTAAGACCCAGATGGTTGCAACCTAACCAGGAAGAAGACTCAGCAATGAGAAAGGTTTCTAAATCTTTAAATGAATTAGGCTATTTCCACTAAGAACAGTTGGGGAAAACAATAGTTTTAGGATTGTATTTGATAACTTTGGTAAATGGCATTGTATTCTGGGCTTCAAAGAAAGAAAATGGATTTGATGAAGTAAGAAATATTTTTCAGTCCCATTTCTTATGTATGTGAACTGAATTGCCTGTTACAACTAGGAATTGTCATAACAAATCCCCCTACTCTTAAGTAAGCAGAAAAACTCTGTTTGAAAGCTCTGTTTTCCTTTTATACTTTGCACCCTCTACAGACATCCTCAAGGACATTCTTCTGTGTCAGGAAGGAAGCTAAAAGATACCATCACTCCAGAGATTCTTGTCATTCCAGATCAGGGACTGGAATGACATGGTACCAGCATTTTTTCCTGTATCATCAGTTTCTGCAGAGTTTATTATTAATTTTTAATTAGGTTTTGAGAACTGAGACATTTCTTATGCTGAATTTCTTATGATACGACTTTTACACAGGCAGGCTGAAACTATTACTATAAAAATGATGAGAATTGTACTTCTGCTTTTATGCTTGTTGAATCCTAGTGCTTAACAATTTAACAATCAGTTTTTATACTGTAAGACTTGAATTTCATGGGAACTTTTGCATGCTCAGTGACAAGCCATACATTCGTAAAACTGAGGTACCTACTACAATCGATCTGCTTACACACAGAAACATCAGGTAACAGTGAGGTAATGGCCTGCCCAAAAGTAGATTCCCAATGTGTGCATGGACCTCAGATACCACAGTAAAAAATCTGAAACAGTGAATTAAAGCAGTGTTAGCTGTTGATTATTTTGGTGCTTAAAATATTTGCAGAGTATGTGGCAAATTCTGAGCTTTAACACAGAACAATGACATTTTAACTGTTTAGGTATTCTTTTGCCCAGACATGGCATTAGGACTGTCATGATGTCAGTGAGAATCTCAAAATAAAAAAAGCCTATCACAGAAATGTTTTTTCCTTATAGTTCTTGCTTCTTAGATTGACAGACTTCCCGTAGCAGAGAAACAGAGAAGCTAAAAACTAAGGATTTCTGTGTTAAACAATGTAAAATCAGAATGTTTAAATCACCATTAATCCAATTGTGGTAGTAGAGTAAGGGCAATAAACAGAAACTGTTATTGAAACCAAGGGGGATAGTGGAATGAGGGGGAAAGACAAGGGTAATAATTATTTTAATCATCCGATGCCAACAAATGTGTGGTCCGACTCTTTTCCAATTAAATCAATAGGTTGTAAGTCAGGAGAGAATTTGGCCTGGAAATGTCAAAACAGAATATCAATGAGATCTGGGTACCTAGTTCTTTTAAAGATTCCAGACTCCTTGGAGACAAAGCATCAAGAAGGTAGCATACATGTTCATGGGTAAACCCTATCTTCCATAGTTGAAAGGCAGATGTGGAACTGCATGATAACATTACAACATGATGAGAATAGAGTATTCCCAAAGCTCTTATATTAAACACTTAGAAGCAAAAGAGATCTAACTAAATATGACCACAAATTCTATTTTAAAGGATAGGAGAGTAGAGCTTCACATGCACTAAATTAGTTAAGCTTCAATTACTTCAAATAAACTATGCCAATTTACATCAGATTAAAATTTTATCCATAATCTTCATCTTTTCAGGCTGCTTGAGTCTGTGTTCTAGTGAACACTAAGTACCAATCATTGCCTTGGGTAGAATATAAAATGTATTGCACAGCAAATCATAGCATGACTTAGAGATCTCTGGCTCATCCTTCTGCCCTATACTGGAATGACTTAGAAGCAAATGGCTAAAGGCCTTGCCCAGTCAAGTTTCCAGTGATGGAGGTTTCACAGCCTCTCTGGGTAACCAGCTGTACTGTCTGATCACCCTCACAGTTAAATTTTTCTTCCCAATGGCTAATTAAAATTCCTTGTTGTGGCTTGTGAGCCTTGTCCCTTTTCTTTTTACTGTCTACCTTTCAGAACAACCCTGCTCAGCCATGCATTTTACACCTAAAAATAGCATCCATTGTCATGGTTTAGGCCCAGCTAATACCAACCATCCACTCACTGTGAGATCAGGAGGAGAAAATCCACCCTGAGGTTCATTAATCCAGACAAGGACAGGAAGGTTTGCATTCCCCAATTAAGGTAACAGCCAAAAACCAGACAGGTTCTACTTGGGAAGAAAAAAAAATACAACTAAGTTTATCTACAAAGACAAAGAGAAAACATGTCAAGATCTCAATACCTTCCACACCACCACCCTTCCCTTCTTCCCAGGCCTGGGTCGCTTCACTGCTGTCTCCCCTCAGGGGGCAGGGGACGGGCAGGAGGGACTCAGGGTCAGTTCCCCACACGGTGTTTCTGCTGCTCCTTCTTCCTCAGGGGGGAGGACTCCTCACAGACTTCCCCTGCTTCAACATGGGGTCCCTCTCCTGAGACAGAGTCCTTCAGGAACCCCTGGGACATGAGTCCTTCCCAGGAGGTGCAGTCCCTCAGGAACTGCCCCATCCTGGGCTGCACACAGAGTCACGGCTGCTGTGGGAACAGTCACCTCCTCTGGCACCGGCTCCTCCATGGCTGCAGATCCACATCTGCCCCTCTCAGTGATCCCACACAGACTGCCATTTAGGCAGAAAATTCAATTATTTCAGTCTCTTATTGGGTGTCACATATTCTACTAATTTTGCTGTCCCTCTTCTACATCAACTGCAGTCTGTTAACTGGGATGCCTGACAAAGCCTATACTTTGCTGCAATGTATTAGGTAGGCTGGATCTTTGCTTCTCCAGAAGCAGGATGATTTGAATGACTTCCTCCTTTGATTTTTCCTCCAACTAGGAGAATCTTGAACAGGTTATACTAGTATAGAAAGAGCCGTAAAGAATTCTGTGATTCAAAAGAGTTCTGCCTTTCTTAAATACATACATACATTTTGCATTTAAAACTTAATGAGGAACTGCTGGTGATTATTGTTTCTCAATTGCAGCACTGTAATGGACTGCAAATTAATGCTTTTTTACATTTTTATACATGAGCAATTTACATTACATTTTTAAAGAATGTATGAACAAAATTACAGGCATTTTACTCATTTGAACTCCAAGTTTGTATTTCTTAATTTACTATGTGAGAGGAAGAAATAAAATAGGTACAAGTTTAAAAGAATTAAAGTGCATAAGCTTTTTAGTCAAACTTTTGGAAGGTATCTAAATTAACTGAGCCTCATATAGATAGACTATGGAGATAATTTTTTCTTATTGAACTTTAGTTCTTGTTATTATTCTGTGCTGTTCTGTAAATTGCTTTAAATAACTATGGAAAACAATCAAAATCAAAATATATACATGTGCACCACAGGGATCTTGAGTATCTTTATCATACAACCACACATAAAGTGCATAGAAGCATACACAATATAAAGGTCTATTATGTCCTCCACAGACCTTTACTATCAGAAAGGTAATGTATGAGGCTAAAATAAAATTCTACAAAGATTCATGAACATTAAAAAAATTCCCAACTTAAGCACTACATTAAGGTCCAAGGCATTACTATCAAAGACTATATATATCTGTGAAGGATCATAGACTCATTATAACATATAATTTTCAATTTAACAACAAATTAAAAAATATAAGTAAATTGCAGGGTATGATTTAGAAGAATACTATGATGGAGAAAAATTGTATTATGATGAAGAAAAACAATAGGAATCTAATCAATCAATGCAATTACAACCTAGTAGAAAATGAAAATGTCTAGAATAGTTTAATATTTTAATCAAATAAATATTAATTTGTGATTAACATTACCAGACATGGAAATAATGTTAAGTAATACCAAGCAAAACTCAACAATCAATTAAATGCAATCAAAAGCAGCTGTCAATAATCAAAGTAGAGGCAGAGGAATTTAATTATTAAAAAATGAGACCATTTTTTTCAATATATAATAAAACACTGTCCTGAATCAAAAATAGAGTACAGAGATTTTTGGAAAAATTGCTGATCTGGGCTTTGGTCAGCACTTGTCTGTGTAATTTAGATTTCCATTGTTGACACCTGCAGATGCCCTTAAACTCAATTCTCTTCTTTCTAAAAGACTGCAGAGTTGCTGTCAAAGCATTCTTTTGCAAGAGACCTTTCCTCTGGAATGCTTTTCCTTGCCAAGGTCTAAAATAGCCATAAACTGTTGACATTCTGGGTATGCTACGAAGTCCATCTGTGTGAGCTGACTGAGGCAGTAATGGGTGGGATATCTTGTGGGAAGGTGTGATGGAGGTGCATGGATCTTATGACTAGAAATTAAATGGGGTGTTAAGAGAGTGGGAGGACAGAAGAACGTTACTTTTTTTGGAAGTTTTATTTATTGCAGTCTCTACATTATGTTTTAAAATACATGCCAAGGTTACTCAAAGTCTTACGTATCCTTTGGAGTGCTTATTTCGGATAAAAATCTAAATGAATTATGACCTTAGTATTAATGATTCATTTTGTTTTCCAAATTTCTTAGAGATTTTTCATAAATTAAAATCTGAGCAGAAGACTCTTATTTCTCAGAATCCCTTCACAATGAAATTGGTATGACTTTTTAAAAAGTAAGGTACTATGCAGAGTAAGAATGCAAGAATCAACCCAAATGATTTTGACAGTTAGAGCATGATGTTTTACAGCAACTTCTTTTGTTAAAGTGTCCATGTTAAGAAAAATGTATTACAGTGGTAGCACTGGCTGTTTGTCAAGGGAAAATTAAAAAGTAAATCATGATTCTGGTTAAAAGTACAGATAAATAAAAAGAGAAATTTAAAAAGCACCACTGATTTAGCAGATTAGAATACCTGCAAGGATATTTTGATAATAGTATCCCCTCTATGAAAAGGAAAATTGAAAAAAAAAAAAAAAAAAAAAGATTAAAAATGAGTAATTGTAAGTATTTTCAACAATATTCAAATATTCTTGTACTGAAAAGTAAAAATAAAATGTCATTTCAATCACTGATCTTTATTTTAAGAAGACTATACATTTATATTTTAATCTAATCTTTGTTTATGCCAGTAGCCAGTCCTACAGCTCAGCTCAATATAGCACAGATCAGATTCTGAAAAAGAGTTGCAGATAACTAATATGTGAAAAATATTGGTTGCTTACTGAGTTTTTACAATAATAACTTTATATTATAGAGGTTATAAGAATATATATTCTATTCAGAACTATTTAAGAGATTCCATGGAAAATTCTCTCTTTTGACTGGAATGAAATTTGAATTTTGTACTTATCCATAGCAGGGATGAAAAATTATTCACAATTTATGTACTATTTTCTAAACTCAATACGTTTTGACCAATTGCACTAGGGACAATAAGCTGAAGAAGGTGACATTCTCAAAGTCTTTCATACTTTTTCTCAGTATTTAGTCAGCCAAAAAAATCCAACAGCTGAGATAATTGTGAAAGATCATCTGCAGTAATTCTTTTAGACATCCCTGGGCCATCTTTGGTTCTATTAGAGTGTATTTCCAGATCAAAATTCAGTACTGTAAAATACTAAGCTTGATCGGGCACATATTTTTCATTTTGGTTTAGGTTTTTTAAGAAGAATGAAAAAAAAATGAAATTAACTCACTAGGGACAAAGTCATATCTTTTTATAGCAGATCTGTTTTGAGGACTATGTAAAATATTGGCTACACAAAGTTCATGAGGAGACAAAAGATCTGCCTGTCACAAATATTGTAATTTGTTGTAAATGAACCTAAAAGTTTCACCTTGATGTTGTGATGTATGTTAATTAAGTTACTTAGATGTTACTTAGATTAAGTTACTTAGATCAAGGACAAAATTTAAATTTTTTTCTTTCAGAATTCTAAAGATGTTGCCAAGACATGACATGGATGTGAGGTTTTACTTTAGCTCTCTTTTGCTTCTTTTGATGAATTTCTCTGTTCTATATTTTGTTTAATGAGGAATTAAATGAAATTTGGTTTTGTCAACTTTCAGGTTTTCTTAATTTTTGCTATTTATTGGCTGTAGTTTTTAGATTTTTTTTAATTTTCATAGACTTTTAGTAACTAAGCTAGAAATAACAAGAAAATGGTTCAAGTTTAAAGACATATTACTTGGTGGATGAAGCAAAGACAACATCTAAGACAGATGTTAAATTTATGTTTTATTTCCACTTATCTATTCACTGGAAAAGCAAAATTGCTAATTTCACATAATATTGTATCAGGTCACATGTTCATAGTCATATAAAGAAAAAATATAATTGGAAAAAGGTTCTAAAGAAAATATAATAGTTGAAGGTTTCAAAGTTAAAATTATCTCAATGGAAATTGAAGTCTTCTTAATAAGATAAATGTTTTTAAACAAAAAAATCCTATTTTTTAAAAAAATTCCTTAAAATTATCTGTATCCATAATTGGTACTGGTTTTTCTCTGCACATTTAAATATTCTGACTTTTTAGATATTGCAAATATATTCCTTCAAATCTTAGAATAAGTAAATACATAAAAAGCACCTAGAGGTGAAACAGACAACACAAGTTAGCATATATTTTAAGAGTTATCTAGTAATTCACCCTGTTAAGTACACCAATCATCATGAAAAAATTGCTTGGTAATGACCAAGCTGACTTTCATTACCTTTCCCTTTTCCACTGTCTCTTCTTGATACTGTCTAATGTCAAACCAGACAGCACCACAACGACTCCTGTGCCCTTGTAGGAATCTATAAAAGCATAACTTCTCATTCCAGGCAGCCAACAGTAACAACAGTACTTCAATTATGTCTAAATCCACCTAATCAAGATGAATGTAAAGTATCCTGTTAGGTGGGGTTTTTTTTTCCCCTTTTGTATCTTTTGCTTCTCAACCGTCTCTACCACAAAACTGACCATGCTGTTTGAAGATGCTACAGAAACACACTGAAAATTTGCAAAATATTTAAAAGCAAGAGAAACTTCCCTCTCTGATTGCCTGCCCCTGAAATATAGATTGCATTGAACTCTAGTTTCTACACCTTAAAGATTTTACCTCTATGTCAAATAGCAAAGAACATTCCAGTGTGCTGAGGCAGATGAACTCAGTGTGCTTAAAGTATGTCAGATAAAATCAGTTCCAAGAAGCACTCAAGTAAAACACTGAGACCTTTTGAAGCTTATTCAAAAACAAGGCCATAAAACCAGACACATTAATCAGGCTGGCATTATTATCAGTGGTGTACATAGACAGATAATATAACCCCATGACAACACAAGTGCCACCGGAACACAATTTACTCCCCCACTCTTTCCACCTGCAGAAACAAGGCACAATTCTCACAGGACATTTCCAATAATAACTACTGAATTTATGCTTGAGTTCTAATTCATAGGGTGGAAGACTACTATCTCTGTTGTCTATGAATTAAAGCAAGGCTTCACTACAAAAAAAAGTCTACACTTTCACTGTGGTATGCTCAGTTCCCTATGCCCATCATTCACACTATCTGTACACAAGCAAGAGCTGGATGTGCACTATAATAGTATATTGCAACTGAGGTAATGCTGAGACAAGAAAATGCTGTCAGAAATCAGGTTCAAGGTCAGTCTTTCAAAATCACTATTTTGTAATAATAGTTTTTTCATCACCTGAACAATATACATCCACAACAAATGTGCTAAAACAACTCTGTCCATCTCAGCAAATTAAAGAAATCCTAGGATAGTAGTACAGAGCTGAAATAATAGATACTTTTCTAAATAATCCACGGAATATTACAGAACAGGTTTAAAATGAAGAAAAAGGCAAATTAGTAAAATGGAAAATGCAAAGTTAATTCTAGAAATAACAAATCATCTTTTGCATTAGTTTGTATTTTATATTGCTTGGTTTTAATGTTCTGCCTTTGATAAGCTTTAAGAAAAGAAATAAGAGCTATTAAAATTATTCTTTCACATGTTAAGAGTGACTTCAAAACACAGTGAAAAACATATTAATAAACTCTCTTTCTTGCTTTGCTTGCTTCTATGTTAGAGCTCTTTGACCAGTACTGACAGTCACAGATGCATGGTAGCTACCAAGCAGCTACCTTGCTGCTGATTGCCCCAGAAAAGACAAGCTAATTATGCTCATCTCTCTTCTATGGATAACTCAGCATTACTAGCACTCCCTTACCTTTGCATTTTTGTTCATATAGCATGGTGCTAAAAAGTGCTAGAGGATGCATAATGCATTTTGTATACAAAAAATTATTACAAAAATCCAAATTCTCAATACTACTGTGCTTCTTCCTTAGTACTTATAAATTAATTAAAACTGCAAATGGAAATGCATAAGGCTTTTGTTTGTTTGTGTAAGTAACATAAAGTAAATGATATAGTTTAAATTCTAATGCATGTAAATCTGCAGATTATGCACACTTCCATATTGCTGTATTTTTTTTTTTTATTTTATAAATGCATTCTCTAAGGAGAGAAATTCCATATTTTAGGTCTAGAAATACCAATCATTTTAGAACAAAAATATCTTAAACACTGTAACTATAAAGGTGTTTCTGTTACAAGGTTTGGAGCTTATATCATGTACAATAATAACCCAAATATTTAGTATGAAAATAATTTACATAAAATGCTTCTTTGCCAGTGTTCATTATTTTCTGAATTCATTACAACATACCTCATTTCTTTTCCTAGTTAGGTGCTGGTCAACTTATTTAGTCTCAATGAAAGATATATCTCAGCAGAAAAGAATCTGTAAAAGGTGAGAAATTCTGGATAGACAGAAACCATACACAAACAAAAAGTATGAAACTAAGGGGAATACTTTCAAAAGTATTCCTCTCTTGAACCTACAGACAAGGTACACACTGTATACACATCTGGAATGCAGTAATGTCTGATTTGCAGCCATGAGCTACTTAAAATTCTGAAGCTTCAACTGGAAATTATGCAGAGAAATGAAAGGTGTGAAACAGATTGTTCATCTATTATGTAAATGATGCAATATTTAGGGTAATGTACAGAAGTAGCTTCTAATTAGACTTTATTGCTGTAAGTTTTCAAAAATATTAAGACAATCACAAGTTCTTCTCCCCGCTTTTGGGGCAGAAATATTTTGTGTGCTGTAAGGTAAGTATAGCTAAATACAGAAAGAAACTCATGGACTGATAATTTCAACCTTCACAGCACTCACTAAATTTAAATGGAAATTTTCTTTTAGTCTTACTAATTCTAAACATGTCGTTAGGATTACATCACCTGAAGTTTTTGTTGTAAGCGATGGCTTTTGTTTGCATCCTTGGCTAAGGATGCATTTGTACATGAAATTCTGTGTAGCTGAATATAACTACTACTAATGATAGTACAGGACTATTAAAACAACTCCAAGAAGAGTAGAAAGAAAAGCAGTATCTCCTGAGTAGGAATATTTTGATAAAATTCCCATTATATTTACTCAGAGGTAACAGACACTTGAGATAAAATTAATTTAAATCAACAGCGGTTTCTTTAATTTTTTTTTAGTTTTAAGGAAAATAATAATATTTAATTTTTTACTGGATTTGTCTCTCTTAATTCCCAAATTTTACCTTCCTGATGCCAGGCTTTTTTTTTTTTTTTTCCCCAAAGCAAAAGATGAGAAATCATAAAAAATAAATGTTGGCATATCTTTAAATGAGCAGGTTTAAGTGACAATGATAACACTTCCTGCTAAGTGCCTGGGTTTTTTTATCAGGGTTAGAGAGATTTAACAAACAATTGAATGAAGAAGAGCTGTTGTCACTTAATTACATCTGAGACTATCCTATGCATTCTTCCTTTTCCAGGAAGCCAGTGCTTTAGGAATCTGAAAAGACTATACATCAGACTAATGTACCTGTGAAGGTAACATAAACTTGGAGATAAAAATTTAATTTCTATTTAACACAGGATTTACCAGCCATTTCTGATCCAGGTAGATCTGCTCTACCATAAGAACATGGAAACTCACTGTGTACTGGAAGCTTGACAGAAATAACTGAGGGCACATACATAGCTCTGCTGGAGTCCTGTGACTTGGACAAGCACAAAATGCTGGGCCTATATGTTTACATACTCCTTATGTTTAAGTTGGTTATAAGCACTATTCCTCAGCAGCCTATTTTGTTGGTATAGATTTTGTACTTGCTTTTACTTCAGTGAAAGGGGAACCTGAAGCTCAACTGGACCCTTGGACCCTTTGGACAGACGTCTGTTCCCAGAATATCTCAGTCATGTATTTCTCTCTGGTGGTTCAATACTTCGTGGTTTCAACCAGTAAAAGAAATAATTTGAGACATAATACACAATATATGCTCACTTTTTGTACTTAGATCAGACTCCACTAAGGTATTTTTGCTCCAGCTCTGGTCTATAGATAACGGGTAGCTCAGCTATCAGCAAATGGTCTACAAAACAAGCACAGCTATAAATAAATAAATAGACACTTACACATATATTCCCACACACTTGGAAGACGTGTTGGTAGCTGCCAGAAAGCATAATGGGAAAGCAGCTCCCAACTTCTGTCGGTGCCTGCCTGCAGGCAAAGCCATCTCTTCTGCTGTGCTGTTCACATCAATTCATGTATGAGAGACTTGCTTGTACATACCCTAGATCTACAGAATTATTTGTTGAAAGGTATATGAAATCCTAACTCATACACAAGGGCTTTCCAAATATACTACACATAGTGTTTGCACATGCAATACATAGATTTAATGGCACTTTTGCATCAAATTCAGTGATAACAGTTCTCATGCTACACCACTGGCATGAAACAAGACCCTAAGCCCTGGCCCTTCTCCTAGGATGGGACCACCACACCTCCTTCTCCTCAGCCATGAGACCAACAGGATGCTACTGAATCCTTGAGTGGTGACTTTCCTCTCTTCTCTCTCTAATTCTCTCTCTCTCTTTTTCCCTGTAACTTTGGGTAATGCTTTATTTTCCCTTCTGGGTAATGCTTTTTTTTCCCTTCCTTTCTTTTTCTTTTCTCTTCATCTCTCTCTATAGTATTAGGCTAACAACTATAGCTTGAATGATTACAAGTTCTGTTTGTGTTCAGTAGAAAGCGTAGTTGCACCCGATGCTGTGTAATCTTTAGTTTGTCCTTGTGGGATCAAACAAGAATCTCTAAATTTCCAGAATTTGGAACATGACAGGGACCTTACATACTGCATACCAATATGCCCTTACAGTCAAGTACCACATGATACATGTTCTGGGCCAAGGAGGAGCTCTGGGTATGTTGCACAGGTAGGAGATAACATCAGTTCCTCAGTCTTTCTCACAGGTGGTCTTTTGCAGTATGAAGCATTCTGAGCACCTGGGTGGTCCCAGAGAATTTGTTAATATTTATTTGATGAGCAATTGCTGATCAGCTTTCTCTGATGGGTTTAGATTACCCTGCTCCAGTACAGGTGTCCTACCACTGACATGAATCATATGAGGAAGTCCCACTTGAGATAGTGTAAGCCATAAATGGCACAGCTGCAGTTCAAATAGTCTTGCTGTCAACCTTAATTTCACAACCCAATCATGTTAGGCACAGCTAACTTGATTTCAACTTAATTTCAGCATAATTTAAATGTGAATATAAGATGCAGGGTATGACTTGGAAAAAAATACTCTGTATCCAGAAAAATAGATATGACAATAGATATGTGAAGCTAAAGGGGTTTTTGGTGGTTTTTTTTTGCTTGTTTGTTTGTTTTTGCTTGTTTGTTTTTTTATTGTAAGTATAATATAAAGAGAAGGATAGTTCTGTGTTTTCAACAAGAAACAAATCAGCTTTCAGGAAAAATTAGGAATTAGGGAAATAAGCCTGTTAACCCCCTGAAATCAGAGCTTAGAGAATAGTATAGGGATTCATGAGACAAACTTCATCTGCTATGGAGGTTAGCAGAAAACACTGGCATTTAATTATCTTTTAAAAGTCAGTGTATCTCTGAAACAGAGCTTCTTTTGTTTTCAGAGATAAAAGTGCAGTGGTGGAAATGTCTTTAAACCTTTTCATATCCTATGAACACCTATCAAAACCAATGCCTTTCTCTTCTTCAGATCCTTCACACATTTCATACATACACAGCAATGTGGTAATAACACAGGTATTCTCCAAAACGGTTATTAATTTTGGAATTATGTGTTGCACAATATATATCTTTGTAGCAAATCATCCCATGTAAGTGAAGCATACCACTTTTATGAAGCAGGCATGCAAATTTTAATGTGACAGTAATCTATCTTTCCTCATGGTGCATGCAGGTTCATGCGTAAAACATGAAACGTTTTAGCTGAATGCTAAAGAAAGGCAGCCTCAAGGCTAAAATTATAAAGCATTTTGAAATTGTAAAGCATTTTGCAAAATAGAGGTTAAGAATGTGCTGATATGCTTATATGGTAAAGTCTTAATGACAGAGAGTATTAATTATTATATCTATAAAGTGCCATTCTTCAGAAACAGTGGGACAGAACCTGATCACAGTTACAATGGTTTACTGTAGTGTGAGATGGAGATGAAGCAAACAAACATGTTCATAAAAGCAAAAAGTGTCAAAATTACAAAATGGGTTTTCATATTTTCACAAAGAGGACTTTATTGTGCCATGTAAGCATAGTTCTGCTTCTAAGGCAGAGCAGTGATGCAGGCTTTAAGTCCAAGCAGTATTTTACTTACGGAGAAAAAAAATTAGAAGCAAAATATCCCAAACAGAAAGCACACAGTTTCACAGCTTATCAGCCTTCTCTTCTGTACACAGCAACAATTCTTACCAGCTCCAAAGAAACTGCAGCAACAGCATTACACCCACTGGAGGTAGCTCACACTAAAATCTTCTGCAATACTGGAAGTAGTATCTTGGAAAAAATAAAGGTATCTGTACAATGAGGCTTTTGAGGGTCTGTTGGAATAGGGTTAGAAAGGAAGACAACCATGTCCCCAAAAGGAAGAACATGTTTACATGCAAATTAACAGTGAAAACTACTGTGCTTCCCTTTTCTCCAATGAAAAAACTTAATAATAGTCTCCACATAGGGGTTTTTTGACAACATGTAAAAATCTTGCACTAAGAAACGCTGAAGAATGCATCATATATCTTTTGTGTTAAAGGCAAAATGAAATGTGAATAAATTCAAAGGTTTCATTTTCCATTACAACTCTTTGTAGCTTCTAAAGGTCTATGCTACTCTACACTTTATTAACAACCTTAATGAAGTCAAAAGTTATTGGAATGCTTTACATTTTCCATTATATTGTTATCACAACCATTAAAGCTTAGGTGATATGATCATTTTAATAAGTACCCACGTTTCTTCTCAAAAGTCCATCACCAGCCAGTGAACTGAAAGGTTTTTTTTCCAACATTTCCTTTCATCAATACTCAGTTCAGCAAGCTAGTATCATATTTAAATATGGAGCAATTTTATTGTAATCTCAGTTGTATCTAGCTGTCAGCAAAAGGGTGGCGTAATGGATTGTAATCATTTTGCACAGAGTAAGGACAGGTCTAGCAGAAAATATTTAATTCTAGGTGATAGCTCCTGCAGAGTCAGTAAAGGGCACATGCTAATAAGGAAACTGCAGATAGGCACTGCTGCTGATGATGACATGCTCTCTGAAAACAGCAAGCTCAGCAGATACAGTGCAGCTAATAGAACCATTACTGCCTCATGTCAAACTATGAAAAATGCGAAAGGACAGTGTCATCACAGTGAAGGGAAAACCAAAGCTCTTGTATATTATGGCTGGAAAAGCTTTACAGGCAAAACAGTGTTAGGATAACAGTCTTATAAAATGCATGAATAAAAATATGCCAAAAAGCTTGCTCAGTAGAAAGACTAATTTCCCCTTTTTAATTTACTCTGCATTCCACATGTTGTAGCCCTGCCATGTATTGTATTGTTTTCCAGTTTGAAACTCATTTCCCACCAGGGCATCTGTTGTCTTCTGCTGATGGCAGCAGGTTTTCATTTGCTTTTCTTTTTTTAACTTCAGTTTATGATAGAGTCCACGAGTAATGCATAAAGCACTGCAAATGAAGATGACTAGAAGGCAGTAAAAGCATCCAGATGCTTTTACAGAGAATTAATTTTCCAGACTCCGGTTAAAGGCTTCTATTACCATTGGCAAAGAGTTGGTCAGTTTCTCTCCTTCTCAAACTGGGAATTTATCCAGACTCACTGAGACTACGAAATCTCCAGGAACACTGAGACTATGGAGTCTTCATAGCATGTTTGTGTTACAGCAAGAAACACTCTAACTGGTCCTATTATACACAGATAAAAATTGCTTTCCATCTCACACGGCATTTCCATTTTTAAATCCTGTTTGCCAAAATTTTAGCACTAAATTCCAGACAGGAGGAAAAGACTGAATATGTTCAGTTAGGTTTGTATATGCATTTAGACACACAACATCATCTTAAGAATTTACTGGGATGGATATTTTAGTAGTTTTGTTTTTTCAGAGCAAAGTGCTACTCTTAAATTTTGCACAAAATCATAAATTATCTTCCTAATATATTAGATAATATTACACTTGCATATTTGTTGGTTTCCAGGGGAAAAAGATATTCATTGTTCGCGGTCCCTCACTTACGTTCTTGAACACAGTGAGATGGACTCTGAGCTGAGTCACTACTTAAAGAAAAGGCAAGCTAAAACTGCCAGACAGAAGAGTAAATATCTAACTTTACATGCTTTGAAATTGCATTACTGCTAATGGGATCTTTGTTTTACTACCAAAGGGTTTAATTAGCAGGGATTGTTAGTGAAACAAGCATCTTACTAAATGCCTAGTAAATCTAGAGAGTCTTTCTATTGGCTTAAATAGATGCTGACTTTCAGATCAACACTGATGAGTTAGATCCATTACATGAAGTACTGGAAATCAAGATTTACAGTGTTTCTCTATCGTTTTAATTTTATGTTCTTAAAACCTGCAAAAAAGTTGACAGCTTTATTAATAGCTGAAGAAATGTTTCAAAGCAAATTTTTGTATAATTTGCCATTATAGTGTTCTTTAATTTACAACTTAAAGTAAACTGAACATCAGAGGATAGTTCAGAAACCTCAGAAACCTTGTAAAAAATACTCTGGAATATGCACTTTATAAACCTCATTCTTCCTTCTCCTTTAACACTATCCATCAAGCATTTCTGTGGGATATCCCTGGATACTGTAACTTTGTGCACTTCCTCTCCCTCTTCAGCCTGTCAGAAACACAGAAGCACTACAAAAAAGAGGCCAATTACAAATTATTCTCTACACATTAATTTGTGTCATTTGTCATGATGATTAATTGTATTAGGAAACAATAATCACACCTGAATCTCATTAACAAGAAAGAGGAGGGCAAGCATGTCTTCAAAGAGCTCGGTCACTCGTGTCCATGGGCACTTTACCACTCTATACATTTTTGCCCTAAGTAAGCCCCAAGTAATTAGCTTTAGCCTGGCTCAGATGACCAAATCATTGAAATCAAAGGCTTGTGTAGTTAGAAGCAGCATGTAATTCCCCTATATAGTAACTTGCACTGCTATAAAAAGGTCTCTTTTATAACCTGGGAACAACCCAGCAAACCACAGTCACATGAGAAATCTTTTTTGACATGAATAGACCCATTAAGTCAATGGGGCTACTCATGTGAACAGAGTCAAAAAACACTCATGCTGAGAATGCACTCTTTTGTATGTTCTTTCATTTGTATGGATAAGCAAGACAGTAAACATAAAAAGTACTATGTGGAATACTTTGCTCTTATGTGGGTATGCTAACCATATTTCACATTATTTCCCATAAAAAAACTCTATGTCATACCATACTCTCAGTCAATCTTCATCATTAAATCTACTAAGTAATATTACAACAGCAGATGCTTTTCACTGCAGACATGATTGTAATACCATGATAATTTACAAACACAAGTAGCCTTTCTTTGTTTTGTTTCTTATCAAAGATTTTTCATTGCAATAAAGCTTTGCTAAACTCCTGTTAATCAATATTGTGTTTTTCATTAATTCTCACATGTCTAGGGGGGCTAGACATGTTTAGTTGAGTGAGGTTCTGACCCAGCAACGCTCAGATGAAAAGAAGGCACATTGAGCACTTTGTGTCAGCTAAAGACAAAATACAGATCCCAAAGAACATTAGAAAGAGACTATACTGTCCATTGTTACCATATATTAAATATTCTCCTAACTGGCTACATTTCCATTACAACTCTAACATATTTACAGGATAAACACTGTTGCTGCTGTCTGCCAAAATGTGTAGCATCAAGACAGCATGCCTGTGGTACTTCAGCTTCTGGCCATAGGAAGAAAGCAGAAGTTGCCATCTGCTTCTTTTTGTCCTTTTCTGCATGTAAATTACATAGCAAGACTATGAAGGAGACCTTGCCTCTTCTGGAAAATATTGTCAGACTATAAAAATGGCTCTGACAATTTACTGCCACTTTTGCAATACCAGCAGTTGTGAATAAGAAACAAGCTTCATCGCTCCATAAAACGTCAAAACCTTTCAAGTGAGATTTTACTGGCATTTGAGTATGCTACTGACTTCCTGTACACATATATGCTTTATCTATAGACAGGTAACTGTGAAAAGATCTCCATGCATTTTTCTACTAATACACTTGTGCTGGCATGCTGTTGTGCAGGCCAGAGGATTATTTAGGAGGTAGGCTATAAAGCAACCTATCATGCATAGAAATAATAAGAAAATTCTAAAATATTTTTCTTAAATGTATCAGTGCATGAACCTTTACAACAGAAATTCTGGTTTCCTTCTTAATAGATGATTTCTGTGAGAAAAAAAAAAAAAAAAAAAAAAAAAAGAGAGAGAAAAGGAAGAGTTTTAAGAGTTTTTAATTAAAATTGGTGCTATCCATGTTATTAATCTCTGAATTATTTGAATACGGGTAAAGTAATTTATCATCATTTCTAGCTAGTGTCTGAGAAACTGTGTTCAGGGATCCATTTTGGTTCAGCCTTTAAACCTGACTAGAGGGGGGTGAAAATGTATATAACATTATCAGAACCCATAAAGGTTTCCAGCATGCTGGAGTGAGCAGAACTGCTGTTTCTAAGATGCAGAATTTGCTTGACTGTGTCTGAGGTGCCCCTTCATAGGGTGAGTTCTTCTGGCAGAGAGGTGCTGTGACATAGTTCTGGATTAAGATTTTCTTTCCTGAAAAAAAGGACTCTGGCTTTGTTCACACAAAAAGCTTGATGTCTTTGGTAATACATGCATATGTAAAACTATGCTTAGCTAAAATGTAGGTGTAAATATACTTGTACTAGAAACCAGATCAATGCAGACACAAGTAAAGGACAATATCTTTCAGTGTGAGTCACCAAAGCTATTGCAAGATGATATGACCGCATACATATTAATTCTATATGTGGAATTCCACTGTGGAAAATATCATGCTCCTGTATAAAATAATGTCACTGATATAAAATCTGTATAAAATCAGTCAATATCCAGCCACCATGAAATTTGAAGCATGCATAAGGCCTCCACAGCCTTATCTTCATTTTCCAACTTTGCAGCCACAGTGAAGGCTGAGCACAATAAAGTCTGTTGTTAAGACTTTATGGTTGTCATATTATATTGTGTTATTATAACATTAAATGGCTACTACAATGAGACAGATGAGAGAGAACTGGAAATAGTCCCTCAAGACAGTTAAAATGTACAAACTTCACTTTTCATTTCATGGGAAGATAATCTCCTCTGCTTCCCTGTAAAATTATGTTTCAATCACAGTTGCTGAAGAGTTGTAACCAGCTGCTTACTTCAGTATGTACATACATAACAAACACACTTCAGAGTAAGGGCCACGAGAACAAATATCATGAGGAAAATTTTCTCTCACCATTATGAAGTAGTTTTGATAAGTCTTAACTAAAGCAGTTGAAAATAGTTGCCATCTCTGCCTCACTATATAATAAAAACAAAATAAATTCTAATCTATCAGAATAGTTATAATTTCAGGTCTTAGAACTGCTATCAGAAAAAAATACTAGGTAGTTTAGATGAATACATTTTTATTATATTCCTGCTGTTCTGTTCTCACTGTTTTCATAATGGTTGACTCAAATTTATCTTATTCAAAATGTCTTAAAACCCCTGACTATATTAATATAGGCATAATATCTTTCAGGATCAAAATCATAGTGATTGTATTCATGCAAAACTGGTCATCTCATCATGTTTTGTAGAGATGTATAGAAAAAAGGTAATCATGGGGTCACTGAATAATTGTCTAAGATGGAACTCAGGTACAGAAGTGTGGGTCTGCAGTCTATGAAAGAAAATTGAAGATGTGACATTGAAGGCCTAAGAAGACCTCAAGCAGGTGACCTTGGGAATTTTAAAGCACAAGGCAGGTAGAAGCATGCTTAACTTCCGATTTCTGTGCAAATATGTCTTTCTATATCCTTCTCACTGCCCTGCTTGTGAATGCTTCATAGTTATTTAAAAGTAATGAATGAAGGAGGGAGTAACTAACATCAAAGGTTTGCTGATTAGCATGTCATCTTCTTTAAACCTGGGAAGAGGAACACCACACCAGTATGGAGAACTCCAGGACATTGCTCTGTAGCTCTAACAAGTGGGTATCAGGCAGCCTTCTAGCTCCACAACCCACTGCTGGTATCTCACACAGTATGTGCATATGAAGAACCAATCATCCAGTGACTAAAGCTAGCCAGGAAAACTCTGATGTACTCAAGGACAGCGATAAGTGAAGCTTGAATTAAAATTATCAGGCATGATGTAAAGAAATAGGTATTTGCACTACTGAGGGTTAATGTTAAAAAAAAAAAAAAAAAAAAAAAAAATACTTTCAATGCATATTGAAGTGCTCCTGCATTTGCGTATTCATTACAATTCTTCCAGCCAAACCTAATATACTTCTCTTCTTTTTTAAAGTATACATGAGATGGATTATTATATTGTAAAGAAGACACTGATATATTTACCATTACTATAAAAATTTGAATTATCTCCCTACCAGAAGCTATGCTTTTGGTGAGGAAAGGTAGGGAATTGATAATATTTAATAGAAGCCTTAAGCTATTGATTTACCTTAATTCAGTAGATTTTTGGTGGTTAGAATTTATTCATAGATGTTCATACACAAGTTTGATTTCTATACAGCATATCAAGCCACACCCTTTAGTAACTTTTTACAATGACTCAAAAGCAACCTAAATTATTTAAACTGAATTAAAGTCTACACATAAAGAAAAAGAATATTAATATCTATTTTAGTTGAATAATTTTTTTGGGAAAGTACTTTATAGACATTTACAGAACCTATAAAATGTTTGTTTTAAGATTACCACAAGAGAGATGGGGGAAAAAAAAATTCAAAGAGGTTGTAAAGTAGCACAACTTGTCTTAAAATGTTTGTTTAATGTTGCAGTGGTTTGGATCTTTTGCTGTTCTTACCTATGTTGTTTTAACGACTTCATTAGTAGAATCATTAGCTCATGATCCTCATTTCTTAGTATCAAATGCCTTCATTACCCTCAAGACACTTGTTTTTAATGTGCCAAGGATAGATAATAGGCTCCAGTCTATGACTGAATACTTCTGAATCAAGAAAAACAGTCAAAATGAGCTCACTGAATTTTACACTGGATGCAAGAAATAGCCTGGATAGGGAAGTAACAGGAAGTTATACACAGGTCTTTAAAATGTGTTCTAGATGTGTATGAATCTGTAAAGGGCCAAACTGACCTGTTATAATTTATATGTCTGTGGAAAATAAACTAATGTGCCCAAAGAATAGCATCCTTTATAAAACTCTCTCCAACCACACAACAGGTGTTCATGTAGCTGTAAGCAAAAGATCTTTATCCTTTCAAATATTTTGCCTTGTGGAGAGAGAGTACTAAAATGCATATGTGATTCATTAAAACTAAAAAAGGCTAAAAAATTTATTATTTAAGTCATATTAATTTCTGCCATAAATCTATTTGCCCTGATGAGTTCTCTATCTTTAGTTGGGATTCATTTATGATTATCTGTTTCCTTAGAAGTATCATGTCAGCTTTAAAACCACATATCAATAAATATCATCTTACCCACTGAAGATTAAAATTAAACCCATGTAGCTATTTATTGAAAATACCTACCCATCCCAAAAACACCCTCTGTCCTCTAGGCATGAATCACTTTTGCTGAAGAAGTCAAGCTTGTTGAAACTTCTCTTTGAATGGCAAATAAACATTTCATGAAAAGAAGAATTCAAAAATGTAGAATACATAATAAGGATAAAGAAAGAAATAATGGGAAGGAAAATTTAAAGTAACTAACTTAAAGACACATAAGAAGTGTCCTGAAGGATAAAATGATTTAAAAGACATCTAATGAGCAGGAAGCAGGAAGTGGTACAGTAATTTATTTTCTTTTCCTCAGGTTACGATGGAGGGGAAAGCTTCATAAAGATTAATGTAGACAACAAAGCGTGTCCTCAGTACAGGTAAAATAAGGAATTGATTTAATCTTTGTTGAAAGTGTGTGACAACTTAGTGATTCATAATTTTACTGAAAACAAGAAGTGCCTCAGTACTTCATTAAGCATCATAGTTTTACCTTTTTCTAAATTCTGAATATCTACTGCTATAGGACTAAGCATCTCAAACTGGTATTGAAATGTACAGTTCCTGTACCCAGACAGTCTGCCATTTATATTTTTCACTTCAAACAGATATAGCAAAATTTTCAGTCTGTCATTTCATGAAAAAAATCAATTGCTTTTTAGACTAAGCAGTATTTTAAATAACATCACATTTTAATGTCATCCCCAGGGAGGGAAAAAAAAAAAAAAAAGAAATTGTTCTACATCATACATTTACTTAATGCTTAAAATGCAAAACTATTGACAATGCAGGAAGTACTTATCAATATGAAGCAGGATTTTCACTACCTTGCTTTCTTTTATGAACCTAATTTATTTATTATTTATAAACCTTCATGATCATATTTTTAGTTTCTTAATCAAAAGTATGATTAAATTTATATCTCTTAGACAACTTAGAATAAGAATGTTTACTGAATATAAGAAATCAAGTAAGTCACAATCTTGCAAATCCATGAGGAGCTTATGAGAGCAGCTTCTCTTCCTTAAGAAGGGAAGTTGGTCTTACACTGCTAAAATCAAGTCAATGGAAAATGTTTAAAAGCTTTCTAACAGGCCAGGCAAATCAAACAGGAACTGTCTGCTGACAGATCTATATTTTACTGCTCTGATTGAAAGAAAAAAAAACAAACATCAGAAACTTCTTTTCCTTTTTAAAAGTGTAATTAACTAAGCTTTTTTCTATCCCAACTTCAAATTAGTTAGTATAACTAGTTCTTTCAGCTTTCAAAAAGATATGAAAATAATTGATTTTTTCTTGCCATCACTCACTAGTGAAAAGGGCAGTGATTGTCTCAGATCTGTAACTAGAGTGTAGCAGAAATAATGACACAGTAGAAGAAACATAAATTGAAATTCTGTTTTCCTGGGCACAAACCATTTTACAGGCCTATTCCTCTCTATAGGGACCTAAATGGCTGCTTAAACTTAGTAAAGATCACATTACCTAAAAACAAATTCCTGTATGCTCTCCCTTTATGGACACTTAAGGGAAGATGCTTCATTTCATCTTGATGCCAGCAGAACTGTTAATGAGCATCTGGATGCATATATATCCTCAGCCACATAATACTTAACAGACCTAAATATATATAAAAACCTTGCAATACTTTAAAGCAAGAGCACTTCACCAAAAACCTTATTATTAAAGAAAATTGTAATGCCACATTTAATAATACTTAATAAATTGTTAAATACTTTATGAAAACATTAGAAAATAATTAAAAGCATCACAAGATGTCATATGAAACAAATGCCACCTCACCCAGTCTCTTTGTAGTCTCAAAACCCACAACACACTGAAAAATGACTTTGATATTAATGGCATAAAGGACACAAACTATACTGGACAATAAGATCTACATGCTCAACAAATGCTCAGACAGTAACAGACTTTGGAATCCAATAGGGAAAAAAATTCAGAATGTCAGAATTAATTACAAACTTTCTTAACCTTCAAAATAGTAGTAAGATTTCTGTAGCTTCTGAAAAAGCAGCATAAGCCAACTGCATTTATGTAACCTGTCACAGAAGGGATTACCTCAGTTCTAAGGGAGCCACAAATCCAAAGTACTGCACAGTGTCAGCAGCAGAACAAATCTTGATTTCAGACAAGAACTGTCAGCCTTCCTAACAACAGGCAATAATGTCACCAGCTGAAAGATGCATAACAAGGTGATCTCTGCAGTTCACAGTATCTTGTTTCATAGTCCAGATTCATGAAAAACTTCAAATGTCTTACAATAGGGATACCCTCATCTCTTTTCTGTGTAAAAAAAAGACATACATCATTTGAACTGAAGTACGGGCAAAGAGAAGGAGAAAGCGTCTGCAATACAGTGAAAAAGCATACTAATTTTTACAGAAAAATTCCTGCAGGGAACCTGACAAGTCTGCTGCAAATGCTTGTGTAGACTCCTGAATTAATAATTGTCTCAAAACAGCTGCCCTGACAAACTGGATATTGTGCTCGGGTGGGGTCTTCATTTCATGAGCCACCTGGACACCACTCTTACAACAGGAGACCCTCATTCAATGGGCATACTGATAAGCAGGATACTGTCCTCATTTGATAAGGAACAGTGGTACCAAGCAGGCTCCTGTGGAGGCTGAGTGCCTTTTGGTGAAAATCCTGTGTAATCATAAAATCATAGAACCATAGAATGGCTGGGTGTGGAAAGCACCCTAAAGATCATGTAGTTCCATCCCCTTTGCATGGGCAGGGACACCTTCCACTAGAACTTCCACTAGGTTGCTCAATGCCCCATTCAACCTGGCCTTGAAATGCCAGTTTTGCCATGTCACCAAATAGGGCACATGTGCAGAAATAAGGGTCGTGGCTCAGTCAACTCGATGGAGGGAGGTTAAGTGACCACCTGGACCCCCATGCCCCACATCGACAATTTTTAGAACATTCACAAACTCAACACTGAGGCTGCACAAACTAGGCTGATCCTCACTGAGGAGAGGCAGGGCCAGGTACCCTAGAAGATTCAAAATGCTGGGAGTGTGCACCCATCATCCAAGGACTACAACATCAAGCCAAGATCACTGATGGATCTAAAGGTGGTGATATCTTTTCTGTCCCCTTTCTTCATAATTTCTAATTCTGCTAGCTGTAATCTGTTGCTTTGGGAGTAATAATGTTGTGTGTTTCTGAGAAGTTTTATAATCTTAACCCATTTTAAATAAAGCTTTCTTTTGTACAGGCCTCCTGGGTAATGGTCTTACTCTTGGAGTACCATGCAGAGAATTCAAGAGCTTAATCTCACCAAAGGAGTCTTGGAAAGAAATTAACTAAGAGAGGGTTAATCCTGCCCCAGGGATACTTAGAAAAGGTTAATTATACCTGTGCCATTAATATCCTCACTGAGAAGGACAGATTTGAGAGGACTGGATCTAACTGTACCTCATCTCCTCTCTGTGAAGTTCAGTTTGAATTTCCCTGGGTAAACCACCAGGTGAGACACGACATCATGTCAAGAAACTACCAAAAAGCTATCTGTGATTCTTTCATGATGGCCATTTATGCACAGCCAAAATTCTACTTGCTGAACACAACAAAAATTACAAGATGGATCCATCTTAAATGCTCTTATTCCAACTCTTTCCACAAAATTCTACTACAGGCAAAGTTAAGACTATTTTAAATCCATCTGTGATATCTTATTTTTGCTTTTGGCCTTTTAGAAATGTCAAACACAAGTAAATGACCAAGTGATGACCTTCCCCATACCTAGAAGATACACACTCACTTTGCATTTCAGCTCAGTCTATTTGAAATAGTTCTCTCAAGCCCTTTCTCACTGACTCACTTTCATAAAAGTGCTGTGAGCACACAGACTGTAATTTGGTAATCCCATATTCTTGTTAGGCTGCATCAGCAGCCTTGGCTGAAGTGCTCCAGTGATTTATTTAGTGCCCTAAAGTGCTCTCAAGCTCTATGCCTTTATCTCTTCTCTTTCTGCAATATTGACTTCTGCAAGGTAAGTTTGAAAAAATGTGAACAAAGGTAAAAGTCTGTGCAGCAGTGGAGCTGCTCCTGCCATAAGATGATACCGCTGTACCATGCAAACTTCCTCTATATCCAAGAACAGACCATTGATACTATTGTAGGCATTTGATATACACTTTAATAAGACAAGCTACCCTAGAATACAGAAATGCAGTAAAAACAATGGCAATCCAATTTGTAACATGTATTTCTTACACCATTAAAATATATTTACTAGAATAGCAAAGCATACAGAAGTATATCCAATGTAACATACTCCCAAACAGCATTACAGAAGGCAAATGTGTGTATATAAAGGCCAATGAAAGAAAAAAAAATGTTTCTCATAATTAAGTTCAGAATGGCAATTAAGGCTTGATCAGAAGGAGAAATGCAAGTGGGCTGTTTCACAGAACTGCTCAGAACATATTTTGACACCAGCAGGCAAGACTCTGTAGGAAGGGTGGGGCAGGTGTTAGAGAAACTGGATGAGAAGAAAAGCAAATGAAGACAGATGAATGTTTGAAAAGCTTTTAAAATGCTTGGAATTTGAATGAGAGTCAGCATGGGAATGTGAAATGCACAAGCATCAGGTTGCCATTGATATAGCTGTAATTAGAGAATTTTAGTGGTAATTACCGGGGTTTGTGAAAAGCAGAAAGAAACACTTGACAAAGACTGGACTAAGAAGCCAATTTCTTAAAACAGCATAGTCCAGGAAAGAGGCAAAGAAGCCTCAGCCTTAAGGATGTATATGAGCAATGGAACAACAGCTCTGATAAATTTGGCTATGACAAGAAATCTGCGAACAATGAAGTTCGGGTCAGTGTGAACACTGATATTCTGGCATCATACAAGCACAAGGGTTGAATCAGAAAGGATGTGGGGCTGTTAAACCCTTTTGCCAAACAGAAAACAAAATTTCTTTGTTATCTGTATTTGAAGGAGAAAAAGAAAACGCAAAAATCTAACTCAGGTTACTAGAGAAAGACGTGGGTATTAAATTCCACCAAGTATTGACCTCTGAGAGACTCAGTGATAAAAAGAGGAGAAAGAACCCAACATAAATTTATTACTATGGGAGCAAAAGGTTCTAAGCCTAATATAAACAAATTTACAGGTGTCCAGGTCAGAAACATACAGAATGCGCTTTTTATTATTAAGGTATCTGTTTAATTTTGAAAATAAGAAAATTAACTTCCAGAGTTATGTATGTTGTGATGAAGAGGTAAAAGATTACTTGTATCTTCCATACTTGATTTCCTGATTAACTTACCCAAGTGTGAGATGAATAGGGTCTTATTTTAATGTGTTGTTTTCAAGGGGCCAGAACTAGTCTAAATAGCAATGATTATGTTCTTATTAGTTAAATGTTTTGAACAAGAATAGCAACTGATGAATACTACATAAAAGGCCTCCCTTCACTAGTCTAAATTTCATTTAGACTGTATTCATGAAAATTTGAAACTTACAAGACAAAAATGCCACTTGGAATGTTAACTTTAACTATTTGAGGTATAAAATAAAAACTTAATATTATAGCTAAATCATTTTTCATTAGTAAAAAACCACAGTAGATCTGATAAATCCAGACAGGCATTTTTAGAAAACCTTGCAAAGCCTTCCTTCTTGCTACTTGAGGTGAATGGTCCTTCAGTTCTAGCAGGGATTTCAGTAAAGCTATTGATTTTATGTGGAAGATGATCTAATACATGGTAGTATTGAAGGATAGCAATACAAAATTTCAAAGAAGCTAGAAAGACTGATAGGGAATCAGGTAACAGAGAAAGATGTATTTATCTGTGAAGTCAGCTGTACTAGTTCAAACCAATCTCACATTTCCAGCTGAGAAAAATAAAATTATAGGTAATATAAAATAAAATAACCCAAATTGCACTCTGCTGTTTATGGCATTTTCTGCTTAAAGCAATGTAGAAATGCCTCTTACCCAGTGAAGCAACAGAGATAATATACCTTAGAATAAGCATAAGGGAGATGCTTTACAGCAGACTAGTACATCACAGGGACTCCTCATCATTTGTTGCATTTTGGATTTGGCCAAATGAACAATCCTTTACCCATTAATTACATAGTCATTTCATTCTTGTGTGGGAAGAAGTGTCTGGCATCCCAGGAACACTAGGAACACATGCAGAAAACTCCTCACAGACCAGTCTGGTTCCCTTTAACCCATTCAGGTACTGCTATTCTGCTTTATTATTTTAACTACTAGTACAAAGTCAGTTACCAGAGAGAAAGTGTTTAGAACACAGAACAAACCTAATTTATTATTGGATTTCAGTTTCTTGCAGGTAAATTAACAGAGGATATAAACCAAATAGCTTTCAAAAAAAAAAAAATTCCATTAGATTAGTTTAGATAAGGTTAACAAATCCAAGTAAAGTATTCAGAGGTCCAAACTGGAATGCACTGACAGAATTTTAGGGTTTTACATGCTACACAAGGAAAGATGAAACTTTCAGTGAGGTGTTCTCAATTTTTATTTCTAATAAACCCACTGAAGTTCAGTAAAGGTAGAATATTAACTCTCTGCTGTGTATGACTCAAAGATGTGCACTTAAGTATCTTGCTGGAAGTCTTTTCATTACCCTACCAGTAACACTGACAGGTAAAATCAGAATTTTTACAGATTTATGTTCTTGAGACTGTATGCCAACAAAGGTTTCCTATCACACATATCTCTTTTACTGCTGATTAATGTGGGTATCAGATGATTGGGTAGACTGTGCTGCAACAAAGCTTTCCTTTGGGAATGGAAAACAGCAGAAATTGTGCACATAGATAATTCCTCAGATGGTTCAAAATTAAATTATACAAGCTGCAAACAGGCTCTACAACCTGTGAAATATTCAGAAAAGTGGCTTCCACAGTTCTACTCTTTCACACTTGACCATTAGGCAATTTCCCACTCTCTGCACACCAATGAGGGACACTCTGTGCAGGGACATTGCACAATCTATGTTTTTGAAATACTGAATGAGATAAAAACAAACACAAAAAACCCCATGCTATTCAGTCTGTTGTAGTGATGTTTTTCTAGCTCTGACTGGAGAAAACTGTAAGGACAGGGGGTATGAGCATTCTCATCCCAACACACTATTGCTGTTGGACTCAGTTCTCAGTGAGATTTAAGAATTCTTCTTCCTTTCTCTCTCCCTCCTATGCTCATTTACATTTTCCCATACTCAGTCCCAGCTCTAGCTGGGACAGGGAGGTTCAGATGGTTATTTCTTTCTGCTGGCCACTCCAGCACTGCAGCTTGGGCAGCTGTGCAAAACTGATACTGGGTAGCCAAAGTTTATAATGTGATGTTCTAAACCCTTAAAATTATCTCTTAAACTAACCCTTAAACTATCTTGAAGCATCCCTTGAACTGTCCCTTGAAGAGTTCCCCAGAGCTCTTGTGAAGCACTAGAATGGCAAATAGGAAATTCACTCTTAAAAAGGTTAAACTAGATTAACTGCAGAATACACACTCACAGCTCATATCATACTTAGATGAGAAATAAATGGCAAACAAGTCAATCACACAGTTAGTGGGCATTGCCTCATGTGGCTGATGTCACATTACTTTCCACACAGGGATTTATTTGGTGGATGAGGGAAGAAAAATCCAGGTACATATATCAGATATGAGCATATTTTGGCCAAGTTTTTTCCTCTGGATTTTGGAAGTCACACTATGCTGACTAGCCACAGCAGCTGTACATACTTCTTTCTCCAAAAATGGGTTAACTTTGCAAAGATCAGCATTAACTCCCACACACATTTCTGCTGGAAATCTATCAGGTTGCTAGGGTAGCATGCTGTGCATAAAGGCTGCTCCCTGGCTGTGTACCCTCCCTGCAGGCACATGAAGCCCTAATTATGAAGTACATATACAGAAGATTTTATGTGGGCTAAGGAGAAGCCCCAACAAACACACCACTTCCTTTGCTCCATGAATTATAAACCCTTTGAAACATTTTTCTGCTCTTTTGCTTGTGCTTGTATCACCATATGGGAAGCTATTTCAAACTTCACTTTTACCATTCTGTCAAAAAAAAATTTCCTACTCTTACTCTAATTTAATTTAAAATTCAAAGCAAATGAATCCTGAATAGCACACAATAAAGTAAAAACTGAAAGACACTGAAACTGTGCTGTGACAGTGGGGCTGCACTTGCCCCATTTCGTTGTCAATTCAGATGGTAATCAGACTTTTTTCTTTTACAAAGTCATTTATAGACTATATAAGGAATAGGAAAACATCTCCTCAATTTTGGCCACATAGTTAAGTTATAAAACTGTATTTACTAATTTTTATTTATTTATTATTTACCACTGGTGTTTTCTCTCTCTTTTTTTTTTTTTTTTTTTTTTTTTTTTTGGTTCGGTTTGGTTTGTTTTGTTTGTTTGTTTTGTGTTTTGTTTTGTTTTACTTTTTCAGTCTTTGTCACCAGATGGGGAGTGAAGAGTACTTTCTTTCAGATTCCTTCTCACTTTGTTCTGCTGTATCTATTTTATGACTTCTTCTCCTTCTACTTTCCAAAAACCTCCCAATTTCCTGAAGTCCAGCATTACACTGTTGAGAGAATAGGGATAACTTAACCATTCTTATGAGCTAAACAGTACATCTACAGTTAAATGCAAAGAAAGGGTGGCTGAGGAGCTGTCTACTGCTGGCTGCCAGCAGCTTCTATGCTATTTCTATAGCTTTCCCTGCTGCTCCAGAAAGAAATTTATTTTACTAAGATTCTTCCATGTCACTGCATTATCACTTAAAACCAATTGCCAAACACTTCAAGAGTCTGTATATGCCAACATGGAGAATATTCAGCATTTCTTAAATATTCAATTATTCAACAATGCATCTTTCTAGAATGTAAGAGCTAAGAAACAGAATAGAACAACTGGCAATGAAAAAAGTTACAGGTGAATTTCTTGAGCAGTTGAGAGACACACAGAGGAATTAGTTATCCTTTGATATACAGTATAGATCCTTTCCAAATCCACACAGATTAAAAATGCTGGTTGTCATATTTGATTTATAGCTTAGAATCTTTGTTTTCTTTATGTTTAAGCTGCCCTCAACACGTATCCACAGAAGTATAGCTAAATGAAATAAGGAGCTTGGGAAGATTTATAAAGATGCTGGAACTGCCCCATAGACTATCAGCAGGGAATGGTTTATCATGAGAACTATGAAAGTATTCTGCTTGCCATTTATTTTAAAATACACCTCCTTTTAAAATATATCTATATATATAAACTAAATTACAAATATTAGTGCTTTTGAAACTAAGAGGGTAGGGTAAATTATTCATAACAATTAGAACAGCTGCTTTGTCTCTGTCTTGTGGGTGGAAATCACAGACAAACATAACAGACATTGATAGCAATAAGTTTGAAGCATTTGCAGACAATGTATCCCTGAATTTTCCTTTTCTTATACCAGTTTATGTAAACTGAGCCCTCCTTAGACTATTTCTGCTGTTTTCTATACTCATACCTAGGTTCATACTGCAAAGGTTTCATCCCTGAGCTTCCTGTATCACCCTGGGTGTTATATAGGAAGAATTTTTTTACATTTGTCAGGTTGGAATTCATCCCCCAATAGACAAGAAGGACAATAAGATCTGATCAAAACCCCAAGCCATGTTCCACTACTCTTTGTACTTGCCTAATAGAAAAATAAATTATAATATTAATAATAGTACAACCTATAATATTAATAATAGTACAACAATAGATTACAACCAAACTGTCCCCCTCCATTGTACAGCATCAACAATGACCAGCAGCAATGAATTGTTGTTTTCTGCTCACTTCAGGACACCTATTATCTTTTTTATACATATATATATATATATAATTTAATAGAGATTAAAGATTATGCTATGCAAAAATGAAACAGTGCCAAGTTTCTAGGGTGAAATGTAAAACTCACTTCCTAAATATGATTTTTTTATGCTTAGTTTTTAAGTATCTATTTTTTAGATTGATTTTTTTGCCAGAGTAGGGGCCTTTCCAACTTCCGCCCCTTGGGCATGGATATAAGTGGAATATTTATGTGAAAGATTTATTCTTTAATTTTAAATCAGCTAATTTTTTTCTAGTTTAGTTTGCTTAAGAGGTATTATTATTTTCAGGTTTGAGAATTGGAGCCTCTTTACATAGAGACAAAAAAGTTCCCTTTTAGAGAACCCTGTGTTGGGTTTTGTTCATTATTTTTCTTTTTCTCTACCTATTTTCCTTTGATATTACAGTTTCCTATTTCAAGATATCAGCTGTTTCATCCATCTTCTTTGTATTCCTTTACTGGAACGTTCCCTATATATAAACCCAAAAAACTTTCTCAAATAGGGGAGCTTAGTGAATAAAGGAAGAATTCTAGGGGGACAAGCATAGGGAGTGACTGCTGCTTATTACTTTTTTTTTTTTCACATAAAACCAAATGGAAGTGAGTTTGCCCTGGGCATTTTTCCTTCAAAATTGTGTAGAATACATATTTTTGTTCATTTATATTAATCAGACCTAAACCAGGAAAATGCTATCATTACAGCAAAGAGACAGAGCCAGAAGCTTAACTCCTGTGTTGCTCCTGTGTATGATAATGTGATCTCTATGACTGGAAATTTTCTTTCTGCCCTTGTATGGTGTGAAAATGGTATCAATCTGAGATGAGTAATGTACATTCAGTTTCCTGACATGAGACAGAATGGAGTAAAAGGCTAGAACAGAAGTCTCTTTTGAAATAATTGTTGGGTTTACATTAAGAGTTAACCAGATATTTCCTGTTGTTCCTCATATTTACATATAAAACTGTTAAAAACCTTTATCCATTACTCATCACAGAGTAAACCATCAACAGAAGCAGAGAACATCATTAGAATGAAACACATTGCTTGCTTGCATTCTGGTCTGAGATATCCACTGGGGGTCCAAAAGAAGCATTTTTTCATCATTTTGGGAACTTTATGTAATCTGTTTTGCTGAAACACTATTGGCTTGAAATTCTACAAAATTTGCAAGTTGAAACAAAAAAACCTGTGCTTTATGTTTTCTGCCCCTTGGGTTCAGCAAGAAAGCAGGAACTTCCTACATATTCAGAGAACTGACCATCGCTGGACTTCAAAGCATTTTTTTGACCACCCAGCATTCACATCATCAGAATCTTAATAGAAACATTACAAAGGTAACACAGCTCCAAAAAGCAAGTTGGTGTATTACATATATACTTATCCACACTGAAGACTTCAGTTTGTCACTCACTGAGAGTCACCAGAAGTTAGACTGGTAGCACAGAAGCCTATTTTCAGGTACATTTCTCATATTGATAAAGTTTACTGGATATGGGAATTTTTTTTTTTAAATTACTTTCCTGATAGCTTCTTACACTTACTCCTATTAAATGTGACAGAAAGCTCAATTTTTTCCAGTCACATTTCAGATTTTACACTACTCTTCATCTTCTTTGGGTTCATCATCATTCTCCTATGGGCATTTTGATTGAAGTTCATTATTTGCTCTAAAGGGTTTTACATGTTTATTTACTGAAATGGTATATAGATGAACGGAACATCAAAGTGAATAATTGAATATTAAATACATCAAAAGCACAGTTTCACAAACACTTAGAGTTAAAAACTACTGCATTTACAAAACTATCAGATTCCTTATTCATTGTATTTACTTTCCTAATACTAATTTGAGACTACAAAGCCAAGACCATCACTAGCCCATCATGGAAAGAAAGAATGTAGTAAACTGCTTTCTTTTTCCTGCAAGATATTACAGTCAGGGATAGGTTAAGCTATTTAGGACTATGCTGTTCTTTTCCACAAAGGCAGGCAGGCAGAGGTGACAGACCTCTGTACAAGAGGAAGCTTAAACACAGAGAAAGTAAATTTTCACCAGAAGCATACCGAGGGACAGACACTTCCTTGTGGAGAAACAGGAAAAAAAATTGAATTTTTTTATCCCAACAACTTGCCACTCTATCTAGAAAACTCAAACACTAAACGTAAAGCACCAAATTTTAAAGTAAATAAACTTTTTACTAGGTTAATGACTACACAATCATGGCAATAGTTAAAATTATAATGTAACTTGCAAGAAATTAAGGATACATATGGTGATAGAATTAAAACCAGAGATCACCACGTTTATAGTTGCATAGTCCAAAAATTCCAAACAAGCAGGGATGAAAATAAGAAATGGGTTCAAAAATACAGGACAAAGAATGCAATTAAACAAAAAGAAAAGGGATGACTAACAAGAAAACAAAATTAAAAAAAAAAAACCCAGAAGTTTTTTAAAAAATAGTAATAAAATTCCAAATTAAAACTCTGATCCTAGTGAGAATTTTTGGAAATTATTCCATTCCTAGGATTTTTATTTCCTCAGTAGAACTACAGCACTGAGATACTGTGTCTTTTTATATTAATGGAAAATTAAAAATGCCACTGCAATCAGTAACACCTGCTTTGTCTTTCATCAGCTAGTGGTCTGGTGCTGATCAGATGATAAAATCAAGGAGAGTGAATTGGTAGACCAGCTGGAAAGAGCATTTCTAATATGATTTAAAACAACAGCAACAACAGCAGCAGAGAAGCTTTCTCATTTAGTTTTACTTCACTTCTGCCTATAACAGTGCAACTGCATTTATTCCTACAAAAAGTGCATATAAACACTGTATCTAATATTCATAACCATAATTTATTATCTCTGGAAGAGATAAATTATAGTGGGGTCCAAAACGGTGAAAGATAAGGATTTTCTTTTTTTATGTCCACCCCAGGAAATATATATGCATAGATTATGAGAAATCAATATTTTTAGTCCTTTCCACTCCATCAGTCCAATCGCAAAATAATCAGAAAAGGGCAACGTATCCCACTGTTTGATTTGAATTGAATTGACTGAATGAGAGTTTGACAAGTCTAAAAGGCCAGTAGAAGACACACAGAATCTCCCTCATAAGATTTTGCACAACTGTGACTACAGAGAGCTATGAATACGGAGTACTTTGAATAATAAAACATCTGTGAATTACATAATGCCACTAAGTATGTTCCAAATGGTATGCATACATTAACCCACAGATACTGGCTGGTACTTATTTAATACAAAATCTGTAAAAAAAATAATGTTGTTTGTCACAATTGGAAGTTCATTATGGTACCCCAAGCGCACATATTACTGCAAGGAAAGTGATGTCATTGTTATAGCACAATAAAAAATAGTTATATCAACAGCTGTTAGTGACAGGTAGTAATGTCTCTGGGATTTTCATTAATTCTAATGAAATGGTTTGAGCAAATATAATTTCTTCTTGTTTGTTCAGTTACCTGGAGTCTATAAATATAAGGATTATGAGGAAGTTTTATATAAACTAAGACTCAACATTTTCACAACACTTCCTATTGCCTTTGAAATGAACAATCAAACTAACACATAGCACCTTCTGCCAATCAGAGAAGTTCTTCTTTGAGCTTGATTGGAACCCTCTGTTATAGAAGAGCTCCCCACCACCACTACCCTGGTGATAAATTACTTTAGGATTTGCATGCTTGCTGTTAGCTTTAATGAATGATGTGCTGCTTTTTCATTGCTGAAGTCAGGCTTCTTTTGGAACAGTCATAGCAGTCTCTTGACATTGTAATACAGAAATGAATAAGTAATTATAAAGGGGAGTCAAAATTATTATTACTCTACCATGTATTCTTCATGACTGGCTCAGAAACAGGAACATAGGGTTACAATTTCAAAGAGAAGTCTGAAACACCTGGAGGTTTAAATTAATTTTGTGTTTGTTTTGTTTTTTTTAAATCATATCTCTTAATTAAAAAATTCTGTGTTATTGTTGTCTTATAGGTTTATACCATTACATAGAAAAGTCTTTAGTAAGGAGCTGCACACTGTTAATGCTCATCTAGTCAGCATTAGACAATTTGCCAGTTTCCCATACTGGCACTTTCTCCAAAACCTACAGAAGACACTTTTTTCTTTTACTTTCTTGAGTCAGAAGTAGGCTTTTGAAAAGGGAAATGCTGTTCACTCTTTCACTGCAGCATGCAGCTCTCCAAGCCAATCTCACAACTGCCATCACTGACATTTTAAACTCCATGAAAATTTATTGGAGAAGTTTATCCATTGCAAGAACTGAAGCTACAGGATTTTTGAAATCAACAGATGGCCTTGGACTTAATGTATTTAAAGGAGATTTTCATTTTTAATGAAAATAATTTGAGATTGGGTATGTAACCAAAACTAAGGTATGCATTTGTTCTTAACCCAAAAATAATTCAAGACAGATCATAGAGGATACCATATGGACTGTATTTCCTTCCTCCTATTAAAAGTAGATTACAGAAGCGCTAAAGCTACTTATGATATTTCAAGCTTACCAGTATTAATTTGAATAAGATAATAGATGAGGGAAGTATGATTGGCAGCCATTCCAGCTACACAAAGTACAAATCTCTTCAGCAGAATTTCAGTGGATTGTAAAACTGAGTATCAAAAGATCTAGTGACAATTTGATCTTCCTTTTTCAAATATAATAATTCTTCAGGTATCATTATTCACTATATTATTCTAATAATTTTTTTTTCTTTTTGCAATATTTATATTCTGACCTAAAATGAAATGCAAAAGATGTATTATGAAAATTTTGAAGTGTACAATGAGGTATTAGGTCTGTGCAACATAAAAAATGGTGAATTGCACACAGCGGGTTAGGGAGACGGGCTCTGGGGACTAGAATTCCAATTGCATTTTCTTTTCTGGTTATGGCATGTAGGGAAGCAGCCACTACATCTCTACAGGCCCTGAGAGACAGATGCACAGAGAGATGATATAGATGTGCAGAACCTTCCCACCTGCTGCCTGGCTGAATTTACTCTGGTTATTGCAAGATGTGGATAACCATCTGTACATCTGCCTAGTACTGACACTTAAGAGTCGTATTTTTAAAAGAGCTAATTGCTGAAGTTAGTGAGCAGTTTTGAAAATTCAACCATATTTCCTACCTGCACTATGATAACTATTGTAATTTTTTCCTGGAGCAGTTCTGCATGGCAAGAGTACCAAACATTCAACAGACTCAGTAGCTAGTGCATAGTAAGAGAAATTTTTTTACTGTATTTCCAGTACATTAGACAGAAATTAAAGGGTTACATTTTGAGGAAAATTCTCTGTCTTTTTTTCATGATAGTAATGTGAAAAAATCAGTATTCTGAAAATGGAACAGCTGAGGGTATGTCAAGAGCTCAAGATTATGAATTTTTAACTCAAACATGCAAAAGCACTGCACATGTGCAGATGAAGCGTCCCAAAATATTGTTAAATCAAGGCATTAATCAGTAAATTCCCACTGGCGCTCACAAATGAAAGTATTTACTTAAACAAACCTCACCGTATCCCTTAATTTAAGTAGTTTAAGACAGTCAAGGCCCAGAAATCTCAGGTGACTTCATTGTTTTGTGTCTATTTAATACACCAGAGAGTTAAGGCACAGAAAGCTGACTTCTTTCACCCCACAAAAGCAGGTCAGTATCACCTGCAAGAATGAAAGACCCCCACTTCCTGCTTCAAAGTTCTCTGTAGTAAACCACATTTCCAGATTACTAAAGTGAAATGAATGTAGCTCATGCCATAAATGCAAATAGGACAGAAAGCAATAGGACAGAAACGCGCTTTTTTTTTTTTTCTTTTTTACCTTGGAATGTATTGCAATTCCCCACAAACAAAGTACACAGTGAAGAAAAAAAAATTACCCTAAGAGTACGCATAAAATCAGCATGTATTTTTCCTAAGTCATCCTACTAGAAAAAAACCTTCTTGAGTTAAATTAAAATCTGTCAGGAGCTTCCCACTTACATTTCCAAGACTAGAGACTGCCTCAAAAGAGAACAGTTTAGCTTCTTGTGCATACTTCAAGTTCTTTGGGAGTGCTCTGATCTCTGTACATGATACAGACACAAGCTTTGCTCAAGACCTATGGTCAGATTTAGAAAAAATATCTACCAAATCATCTCTGGAAGACAAACAGCTGAACTCAGCAGGTAACCAGCAATTATCAGCTCCTTATGACTGCAAGATGCTCAGACCTACTTCACACACTTTCAAGCACTTGAAACACAAGGTGAGCATGGCATGATGTGATGACATGACATTTTTTACAGATACATGTAACTGCCCTACTTGCATTCTCCTTTCACTAACCTTTCACTCCTCTCTACACTACAGGCCCTTCATCATGCATAGCAAACACCTGTCTAATTGTACCAGGAAATCTGCCCTTTTTATTCCACAACACTGCTTCTTTCAGACTTCCTGGAGCTTTAATTCACAACTTTCTAATGCCCTCCACAGGGAACATTCCAAAACGAGGAAAGGAAGCAGGATGAAGGTGAACAAGAAAATCCTGAGTATGCCAGAGTGTCTAGTTTTCCTCTTTATAATGTAAGCTCCTTAGGACAAAGCTTATGTATAGCTGTGTCACTGCCAGCACTGAGTATATAATTATCTGTTTCACAATATTATTGAATTAGTTATTTCCATATTATGCCTTTTTTCCAATTTGTTGAAAGTCTTTACCTACTAACAGTGTCAATACACTCATGTTTCACAGTTAGAAATACTTGAATTAAAACAAATATGCTATCTATATTTGAAGCCAACATAAAATAACAAGTTTGAGTTGCTTCCCTAATATGATATTTTAGGAAAAAAAGTAACCTATAAAATATTTTTTTTCTTAAATGCAGTATGGTTAAATTTAAAGCATTCTTTGACAAAAGCGCACTGACATATTTATACAGAAGTATAAATGCAATGATGAAAAATAATGTTTCAAACAATTTGGCCAGGAGGTAGTTTATAGATGTTATGCAAAAGAGGTTTTGCTCTGAAAAAGCAAGTTCTCACAACTTCAGTGAAACAGGATATGAAAGCATTTCTACAGTATCATACTGCTCTTTATAGACATTTCTATGGCTCTCATCACTCTATCTTATAAAGAGTTCATAAAACAAAATTAACCCAACAATTTTTTTTGATTGAGGTAATGAAAATGTACTCTGTTTTCATAGGTGTAGCCCCAACGAAGTGGGTAGTAGTGGCACACATAGAAATGAAGACTAAATCTCCTGTTTTCTAGCCCTGCAACAGCTAATACAAGCCAAGCTTTCTGCCCCCCCCCGAAATGCCATTGTAAGGTCAGCAAACTCAAGTCCATAGAACCATGGAATGCCTAGGGTTGGAAGGAACCTTAAAGATCATCTACTTCCAGACCTCCTGCATGGGCAGGGATACCTTCCACTAGGTGGATCTTCTATCATTAGATGTATGCTACAGGAAATCAAGTGAGATGAGACACTTCTGCTTAAGCATTTTCCATGTTAACTCACATTAAATTTAAATGCAGAAATGTTTTGAGCTTGAGCACATTTGAAGTTCCTCTGAGATCAAGTCTATCTGTAGTCACAGGGAGGGAAATACCAAAAAGGGATTCATCCTAAATATTAGAAAACTCAGGCTGACATGAATGGGCACGCAGAGATGCCCAATTCTCACCAGAAAATCTCCCAATTGTGAAACTATACAGCTAACATAGATGAGACACCAAGCTTTACAATAAGCATATTCCACACTTAAAATCGTGATGTATATCTGGTTACCTACTAACTCCCTTCTTAGAGGTGGAAGCTGAGACCAGGGCAAGCCATGCTAGAATTCTTTACTGTATACACTTTGCTATATACCTTTACCATTCTCACAATGCAGGGAGAGATAGCAGAAGTAAATTGTCATTCTTCTGTCTGTCAAAAGGAAAATCAGATGGACATTTTGACTTTGCCAACACAGTCATCTGAGGTTACTCAGTCTACATACCACTTCTTCACTCATATGACAAAATAAAATTGCTCTGAATAGTATTCAAGAAGTGACATTTTTCTCCCAGAAAAAACAATTGTCTGTGTACAGTTTCACTGTTCACAGAAGGGTTATTTTGTGTCAAAAGCCATTTTAAAGTTATGTTTTTTTTCTGAATGGGAACTCTGAAAAATGGAACGTAAACAGATAATTAAGCCTGATAAGAGAGGCTACAGAGCATAATTAGGTTTACTTCAATCCTCCAGAAGATTTTTCTCTGTTGGATCTCTCAAAGATAGTATGTAAATGTACATAGTATTAATAGGTCTAAATAATAGAAAACTTTGGTAAATTGTCTCAGTCAATATTTACTATTCAAAATAATATCATGGGGCTAAACAGAAGCTTAACTTAAATGTGAAAGTGATTTGGAAGAAAATTAATTTTAAAGTAGATTTCAAAACCTGTTCTAAAACCTTTTTTGAATTCCACCACTGCAGACTGTTGAGGGATCCGTTGTAGCTTCCAGAGGAAATAATGAACTTTTTCCCCCCCAATTAGCATCATAATTCCCTTAGACAGAGCAACAAACTGCATTCCTGTGATGGATAGCTCTGATGCCATTTCTAGGAACTACAGCTCAAAAGAAAACTCACTGCCAAAAAAATAATTCACCTGCCTATGATGAAGAATAGTACTTTGATTGTGGTTTCTGGATATTTTCAGACACATTCTAACTAGAAAAAGTTTAATTTCAATGAAAGATCCTGAGTGAAAATACAATCACACTGTATAAGTATGTCTGTGGTGTTAGAAAGGGTTATTAAGGGCATTTATCACAGATTACACTCCTAATGTAGATTCTTGTAAAATACTGAGAATAGAAGCTGGCATGGCATTTCACATAACTATATTGTTTCCGAAACAATGTCAACACTCAAGCACAATAATGTCTACAAGCACAATAGGTAATTTTTTCCCCAACACAGAGGGAGATAATCCTGATTTTGTAGCTATGCATCATAAGTATACCCTGGAACTGTAAATGCAGCCACTGTTTTTTAGAGTACAAAGCTATCTTTTACTACATCAGCAAAATTCAGTCAACCTTACTCGAACAGTAAAATAAGTAATAGGTTAAAGTATGGATTATCACACAGAACTTTTTAAATAATGAGTGGGTAAGTCCAAGCCTCTATGTTTACAGGCATAAATGAACATTGCACGACAAGTAGGGACAGAAAAAGTAATGGAAGTCAGATTTGGCTTTAAAAGCTCTAACTTAAGCTCATAAAAGGTAGAGAAATGAGAGGCATAGAGATGTACATTTTTTTCTCATCCATGCAGGACAAGGGCAAACACAAAGTAGACTGTCACTTGTCACAAATAGGCTTTCACTCCCTCATTCTGAGAGGAAAAAAAAAGGCATCACTCAACAATGAAGCAGCTGTAGGAGGCAAAGAGGAAAGAAATTGGTGAAAAAAGCTATATCATCACTTGTAATTTTGAAACTCCCAGTGTCTTACAAGTTCATGTCACACAAGAAAAAGTCCTTCATTTGATCTCCCACTGTTTTGCTGACCTTTCCCCATTGGTGTTGTAGCAGGAGGCAATAAAAAAGTGCTTTTATTCCATACAAATGGCTTGGCTGCTAAACTCTGTGAAATCTGAAAATTACAGTAGTTGCACAATATCTTTCAAGGATCCTCAATTGCTTCTGACCAGACAATTAAATATATAAAGAATGAAACTGCAATGAACACAGAAGACAACACTTTGATTTCTTTCTCAGTTGCAGAATAATTTTATTGAAATACAGAGTTGCAGTAACTGAGATAAGAATCTGAACAGAGGTCCTTAACATTTCTCTTCAAACTTTCCAAGTTTAACTTCTTTTCCAAACTGTCTATGTCCAGAAAAAAGATGAAAATTTCACAAATTTGCTTTCTTACTTAATGAATTTGTTTCTGCAAAATGTTACATGCTAAATATTTTTGTCATTTCTTCTTATCCTTAGGTAAGCTTTGCAATGGCTCTGAACTCATGAAGTTTGGTCAATGGATTGCAGGTATGTCATATGACATCTACTGAATTAAAGGAAAGGGCTATAGAAATGAAACAGTGTATGCTTATTTTTTTGACAAAGCTGTAAGCACTAATTTTTTTAGGTTCTTTTATATTTCTAAGCAATGCATCCCTACCAAGAATTATACTTTTCTTGATCTCTTTTGCATTGCTTTCATGCTTCATGCTTTTTTTGCATCCCTGTAAGCAATAACTTCAGTTTCCTTTCTCTCTGTGTTTTATTTATTTCCATAGGTTTCTTTTATGCAGAATTACTAATGGTATCAATGCAGTCTCCTTTCAATAAGTTCCACACTAGCAGTCAAGGTTAAATAAACAAAGTACATGTAGAAAACCCAGATCAATTAAAAAATGAAATATCTGATTTTTTTATTTTAATGTGGCTCATTGATTTTGTTCACAGAAAACAAAATCAATACAGTAGCAGTATACAGAGTTGGAAGTTTGATAGTATATCTAACTACAATAAAGAGGTCAAAGCCTCTACTGTATCATAAATTCCTCCAATTGGAACTAATTATCACAAGTGGAAAAAAATGGCAGACTAACAGTTTTGGAGGAATAAACACAAAGGGTGAGTTAATTCAGACATAAATGCACAACAGTCAGGACCAAAAAAATCTTTTTCAGCATTTTTGTTCAGACAGTTCAAAAAACATATTCTAGAGGACGCAAAGTGATAATACATTTTAGTTGCAAATATAATATTGTTTCCTCACACAGTTATGCCAGCTTTAGATCAGATACTTGATTGGACTGAAGTTATACTTTGTTCATAAGAAAAAGAGCTTGTGGAGAAACTATCAATTGTTAAAATATCCTCTTCTGTTGTTCTTTATGATGAAGGATATAAATGAATAAATTATTTAGGATGAAATATTCAGCATTTTTTAAATCATAATCTGACAAACTATATAATGTAATATCCAAATATTTATATAAAATAAAAATAAAAATTTGTGTGTGTATATAAAAATCAGAGTTGGTGCTATGGTCTTTGTCTTTATATGATGTACACAGATTAATAGTTACTGCAGAGTGGGAAGGGTTTATCCCTATGCGTGGTTTTGGTATTGGCAATGGTACAATTCTTGGCACAATTGTTCTAGTCTAGACTGCTCTAGCCAAATGAATTAATTTGTGTTTAACAACCAAACTGTATGTGCATACGTGCCAGAGACTGTTAATATTTCCTATCTGCTGGTAGAGTCATTCAGCATGTTTTGGTTTCTTCTCTGTATCTACCTCAATTTCCTTGTAGAGCCATTTTTTTTTCTAAAAAACTCTGAAGGACATAAGACTGATTCCTCCAGCTCCTCTCCCCTACTCGGTCTCATGTACTCAGGTAGTACAAATATTTTCAAACACTAAGGCTATATCTGGATTTCCAGAAATTCAGTCCTGAGGTATAACATTTTTTCTTTGTTTCTCTAGCACATCATCAGGCTTGTTTGGTGGTTTTTGGTTGTGTTTTGGTTTTTTTTGTTTAGTTGTTTTTTTGTTTGTTTGTTGTTTTTTTTCAACAAACCACAAATATTTCTTTGATTCAAATATTGAAAATTCAGTCTTGTTCACACTCATCTCACAGTTACTAATTGAAGCAATCATCTAATCAAATTTCAGTCTTTTCAAAGATGGAACAAAGCATCAAATGGTGATTTATTTCATACTCTTAAATTAGATGGTATTTGATCCTGTTCCTCCACTTCTGATCACTTCTGCTTACCAAACGTCCCTCATGTACTGTTTTTCTGGTGTGGGTTCTTGACTCTGTTTAATATCTCTCCAAATGCATCCAAAAATGTAATCTGAATGTCTTCATGGATTTTTAAAAGGATTTATCATATTTTCTCATGGTAATTTAAAAAAAAAAACCAACCAAAACTTCTGCTTTCAAGGTCCACTTAGCTCTGCAGTAACCCTGCCCCCTGGGAATCAATTTCTTAGCACGAGAGAACAAGAGTTCAGGTATTTTGTGATCCAACATCCCTTAGAGTTGGAGTTTCATTTCATAAATAATTCACTTACGAGCACATACATTCATTTTACATGATTCCTCAATGTGGCCAGGGTGCTGCGTAGTCTGCACTGTATCCACCTACAAAAAATACAAAAATAAATGGCTGCTTACCGGGATGTGAGTATGGTTTGGCTAACCAAATCCTGTATCATGGATCTTATAAGTGAGCAAAAAGATTCTTCCTCTCTCTTAGGTCCAAACACACGCTAAAATAATAGCTATTTGGCAGTGAAAGCAGTTAGAATAGTATTATACACTATTTAGAAAAAGAAGGAATTAATTTAACTATGTCCAGGAATAAGTTGGTTTGAAAATCATGGAGAAATTGTAATGGATTTAATGGTATTTATTTTCTTATTTGACGCTGCAGACAGACTAAGAAATAATACAAATGTTTGAGGTATCACTGACAAGCAAAACTTTTTTCCATGTAGCAATGGAATATATAGTACAGTAAGTTGCTAAAAACATCCAACAGTTCAAAGAAGTAAAGAATTAGAATTAGAATTTTATAGGAAAACTAACTGGCAACTCTCCTTCCCCATCACCCATCTCACTCTCTTACCAAAAAATAAAAATAAAAAAAATTTAAAATAAAAAAAAAAATTTTTAAATGGATGAACGAATGAAGCAAGCCAGATTTGGAGGGCAACAATTCTGTGAACATGTAAGTTGTTCAAAATGCTGAATATTAACTATTATGCGACAAGAGGGACATAAAGAAAATAGAGAATTAGGGGAAAATGTGCTTCCTTTGAATCACTTTGATCAATACGTTTATGAAGGAAACAAGACAACAAAACATCACCCAACACAAACAAGCCAACTTTTAAAAAAGTACATTTCTTTGTACTGTTTGGCTTCCCGACAAAAAAGATACATACACATCTCTTGAAATACAGTGAAGATTTATGTCTAATATAGACAGCTTCAAAACCAGCTTGTAAAACATCACTCAGAAATGGGACATCCACACACAAAAATGTATTTATCTATTATGTGTTGTTTACGTAACAGGTTTGGTTGGCTTTCACCAGTCTCTTTAGCTTTTCTAATATTTTTAATTATTAATAATTTATATTTGTTTTACATCACTCATTACGAAGTCCTTATTTTCCAATATTTTAATGAATCACTTCTTTTAATCTATCACAGATACTCAAAATTAAAACCAAATTACTCAACTGTAGGATAGCAACGTCAAGCATCTCTACAAAGCACTTTTAGTCTGGGAACATAATCCATAAAGGACTCCCAAATGTCCTCAAATAAGTAACGTCTGTTCTTCACTCTAAAAATGATCTTCTTAGAAGAAGCCATCTGGGACAAGCAAGCAAAACATTCTGTTTTGGTTACAGAAGATATATATTTATCCCTCAGTAAAAATTCTTCATCATCATCAACCCAATTATATGCAAATCTCTTTGTTCAGTTGTCACTCTCTTAGCCTGACTAAACAGCAAAAATGCTAAACTGACCAAAAGAAATTTATAGAAATATAGGTAATACATCTATCTATCTATCGACCTCAATCAATCTATTTATCTACCTATCATTTAAATACATTGAGTACCTCAAAGCTGCTAACTTCAAGAGTTATTTGACTTCATAAAAAAAATTTTGCTAACTTTAAGGAGAATGTATTCACTGGAATATCAGATTTTTCAATTACACAACCATCAGGGATCAGCTAACATGTATTTTAAGTATCTTTCTCCAAGATACAATCACAACTGTGAGCACTTGGCTGCAATCATAATACATTTCTGAGGTCAAGAAGGTTCATAAATGTAACAGATTCTTCATATCATCTGAAATCTCTTCTATGACACACACTCATGCTATTTTTAAGTTAACAAGTCAAATCATAAATCAGTGGAAGAGAAAAGGTAAAACAAGGAAAACCAAGTATCTGACACATACTAAACAAACTGTTGACTATTTGTATCAAAAATGAAGTATATTCTATCCTCACAAATTCAGACAATCAGGGTGGTCTCAGTGTGTGTGTCTGTATCATCTGCTGTATAAAAGGAGAAGGATGACAGTGCAGTTTGTTGTGCCTCTCCACACTGCAACAAGCAATAAACTTGTACATCTTGCCAGTCCTAGGCATACACTATGCAGGCATAAAGAGCAAACTGGTGAAGGACCTTGAATCTTCACTGTGTGTGCTATGCACCACATGAAAGCCTGAAGACAATGCTGGAAGGAAGAAAATGCCTCCCAAAGGATAAGTGATGCACTAAAATATATACAGCAAGACTCCAAATATAGACTCAAGTTCAGATCTAAAAAAATCTTCCCATGCTCTGTATCATTAATGTAGGTGCATAGATTCATAAGGACTGATGGAAAAAGTTAGAATATTATCTTTTCTCCTTCTCTAAAATTCTGTGAAACAAGCAGCTGTTTTTCTCACATTTCTGTGGAAGTTGATGTATTTTGCTAATTCTCAGGAAACTGCTATTACTGTCTCATCTCTCCTCCCATTTCTCAGCATTAAACTGTACAATGTAACCAAAGAGTTAAATAAAGAAATGAGAGTCACTACCTCAGTTTTCATCAGAAAGATGCTTGCAGTTCTTCTCTAACCCAGTCCATAATACTGGCCTGGAAGTTCCATATTATATAATGAGTGCAGTTTTTGTGTATCATAAGCATAATCTCATGTATTGCTCTGATAGGTTATAATTTTCTTGCATGGATATTTCAATGGGAAATCTGTTCTAGAACTTCACTGCTGCAGTATATAAAAAAATTTGTAATAACAATCCCAATTTTATTCATGGCTTTTTATATCTGTTTCTTCTTTTTACTTGACTTGCATACTCATTGCTATTATGTGTAATTACTTTTCATTAAATAAGTGAGAAGCCACACTTTAGGAGATGATCACAGACACAACGTATTTCTACAAACTCAGAATTATTAACTTCCGTAAGCATGTTTTTATCATTGTTTTTTTGCCACTCATCTCACTTTATTCTTAGCACTAAATCTGTGTCTATAAATATCTTATGATTGCTGTGTATACTATATATATTGATCTGATTGATGTATGTGTATTTCTAAAAAATTTACACATTACAAGTTTCTCCAACTCATTGAATACATATCTTAATGGATCTGAAAGGCACAACTTGCTCATTTTTGTCCATACAGCAAATGCCAGATAAAAATATATCTCCATAGATTTTCTGTTACCTTCCAAAAAGTCTTTTCATCCTATTTTTAATCGTCTTTTACACACATAACTTCATTTTCAGTTTGTGGCAGAAATCACAACGGGATATGGAGAATCATAGGAAACATATTCAATATATTTTCTTAGAATATATGTTGAATAAGGATACTAATTCTCATATTCTCAAAAAAATAATGAATACATAAATATTCAATATCTTTATGCTGGACCATTTGTGCAATATTTGTGAATCCTTAAACTCTATATATAGGGTAAAAATATAGGCAAACAGGAACCGTTGAAAAGTTTGTCTTAGTAAGAAATGAATGGGAAGTGTTGCACGTGATTACAAAGAGATGCACAGATTTTAATCATTAGAATTTCTATAGTAGATACATTCTAATTTAATACGAGACATAATAATAATCCTGACAATGAAGGTTTAAAATAAAATTTTATAAAAAATCAACTTTAAAGGATAACACTAAAGCTAGATTTAGCAAACTGCTTAACATGGTTGTATTCTCATTTAACTGTACTTAAATTCAATATTCCTAAGTACTTTGCATCAGCTGGGTCTGATCTTGCAACTTTATTGTGGCTATGGCTGACTCTTGCCTGTTAGGTAAAAGCTAAATAAAGTCCATCAAAACCAAGCTTTCTACTTCATACCAAAACACAGAAAAATAAACTAATTCTAACTTTTTAACTATCATTACAAGCATTAAATTGATAAAATAAACATGTACCATTCATCACCTTTATGAACTCTCTGGTTTATTCATTTACTGCTCACACTATGACTGAATTTTGAACATTTAGGCATCTGGCAAATCCCACCATTTCCTATTATTAGGATTATGTTCTGTTCATAGTCACACTTTGCAGTATAAGCACTGGAGGATTACTGGCTCACAAAGATATTCGTTAGAGATGCAAAGACTGTGTCTATGCCATTGCTCTGAAATTAATTCATTCCTCCCTACAAGCTAAAGAATTTATACCTTACAATGAAGAAAAATTCACATATACTTTACTGTTTAGCAATCACTTCTTTCTAAAAAAAAAAACAAATTTTGTAAATTAATCATAAATATATAACTTCTACCAGCATAATGTAGAAGTGAACACTAAAATACAGAATATCCCATTTAACTCTCTCCTACACTCTCACACAAGCACTGTAGTAATGCCAATATTGCATATCTAATGCTATTTACTCCGATGTCTTTCAATTCCTGAAGCACAGAATTGTCTTGATTACAATCCCCTATAATGATACTACTGTTCAATTTTATATAAATATATATATTTATATATATGCAGAATTACTTCAAGTAGACAAGTTTCAGAAATATAATTTGCTAGTAGTTTTTTGAAGGCACAGAATGGAATGAAATAGGATTGATCAACATAAAAAGCCTTAATAATGCAAACTTCCATATATTTTGAATATTACTTCCATACTTCATTTATTAAAATTCTGTCACCTTACCCTACTGAACTAGTCCATTAATAAAATCTCGTAAGAGGCACTGTAGTAATAAGAATGTTACTTATTTACTTTTTATAACATTAAAAAAGCAACACTCTGGACTGCCATAGCAAGAAAAAAAATAAAAGCTTACAGAAGAACAGAACACTGAAGTACTACAGTACTGAAGTACTGATATCCTTAGGTGCCTCTCATTCTGCAGACCTCACACTGAGAGGTTTGTGCTCCTCTTTAAACATCATCAGAATATAGCTTGATCTCAATGTAGATAATGCTACTAGAAGGTTAATCCAGAGTTAAGAAACTGAGGCAGGAAAAGGATGGCTGAAATTTTGCTGCTGTTTCTTTTCTTCCTTTTCATAGGACTAAAGGAACATACCAGAAGAAAAATATCTGTATTATTCTTTTCCTAAACTGATGACATTCCATTTCAAAAGCAGTAAGATATTTTTACATCACCTCATATCTCCAGAGAGTTGAAATTTTTTTATTAGTTTGTTTCTGGGTTTTTTTCAATTTCTGGAGAACATCTGCAATGGTATATTGATTGCTATTATATTAACATTGTTATTTAATATTTTTTTCTGATATTTATTCCCAATATATTTACAAAGAGTGATCAAATCTACTGTCTTCACTTACTTCCTTAAGGCTCTAAAGTGCATGTAACAGTGCCTTAAAACCAGATGGCAGGAATAGTTACCACCCTCATCCATCTGCTCCACCCTTCTGATGGGCATTAAAGCCTTCAGGGCAGGGTTACATGATACGCCTATGAATGAGCTCACAAACTATTGCAGTCTTCAGCAGGTGTATTAAAGTACAAGAATTTCAGTTTTGATTTACCCTACTATAGCAGGCAGTGGTTCACGAAGTGATTCTAAGGAGGTTCAAGCATTCACGCCTTGAGGACAGTAACAGCTTCTGCCATCCAATTTCAACCTACCACAGCATGTCCCTCAGAGCCTTAAGTCTGAACAGACACAGCCCTTTCAGTCATCTCTTGCATGGCTAACTCTATATTCCATGGTTATTAAACAGCTCTTTCTCAGTCTCTAAATGTAAGCTTAATTCTTCCTAAAAATGGTTGACCAGAATAATGTAACAATTTTTCAGATGAAGTCTCATGAATGACTCCTCAAATTACATGAATATGTCTGTTTCTCTCAAAGCAGCACACAGTTTTACACAGCCTTATGTTGCAGAAACAAATTGGCCTGTGTCACAGTGGTGAACGTAATATCTCTGCATAACTCATTGACTTCTCCTCTTTTTCTACTGCTTCCATCTGATCATTTCCTAAATCAGAGTTTACAACTGAATTTACAACTGGCAGTCTTGTTCTTGCTATTGTATTTTGAGTTTTGAAGTCTTATTTTAATTACTACAGTCTAAAATTTTTTCTTGTTCTTTATCCAGCACAGTCCAGTCCTCACCCAAACTCATGATGCTTAGAATGTCTGTTACATTATTACATTTGCATTCTGTGCACAAAGCTTAAATATAAAGCAAAATCAATCTTAAGACTGATACTCGAGTGAGTCACTTTCCATTTATAATGCTTATCTTTGCAACATCATTGATTGTCACCTCATTTTAGCAAATGCCTTACCTAATTTCTAAATCCTCTAGTAATCTCCACCTTCCACAGGTGCACAAATAATTTCCCAGGTGCCACAGTATCAACTTCTTGCTCAAGTCCAGAGAGAGATATTACTATTGGTTATCTTTTCAAAAGAAAGTATCAGATTGGTTTCTTTGAATCTCTTTCAGTAAAGCCATTTTCAATTTTCATTTTATCCCATCTTTCTTTTTCCTTCGTGTCAGCAACACACTTTTTTCATATAAATTCTGCTTCACTGTTTGATAAAAAATGAAGTCACATTTTCAGACCTTTATGCCTTCTTTTCCATCATCCTCACTACTTAAATATAAATACTGTATTTGCTGTTCTTCAACAAAACTGAACTATTTTTTGCCCTAATGCAGTTATTTACAAGACTTGGGATGTTTTCTTCTATATCACTCAGAATTCTGTGCTGATGCTTGTCTATTTCTCCTTGACTTGAATACATCAGACTGAAAGCTTTGCTTTTATCCCAGACACCTCCAGCTTTTGCCTGCCACGCACAACATTATCAATTTTTTCAGAACTAAGCAAAAGTTTTAATTTCATTTCTGCATTATATCTACATTATCTTTCAGCTCTAAGTATAAGAACGTCTTATAACTGCTTCTCTCACTCTCACTTTGTTAATACAGCTAAATAAAGTTCTCTTTTAATCATCACTCTAATGCCTCTCTCTGTGGACATTTGTCAGCCCCTTCTCCTAATACTTACCACATCTCTACAAAGTACCACTCTTTGATTATCTAACTTCCATTCTCCTCCCTTTTCTCATTATTTATATTTTTACTGATCATGAAACTCATTCCCTTAAATAAATTGAAATTTCCTTTCATGCCTGTGCAGAAAAATTATCGCCTGTGTATCAGAGCCTCTGAGATATCTGAGGTACGTATCTGTACCTCATAGATATGTGTATGAAAAGTATTTCCATGTCACCATCCCCAACTTCCTCCTACCTGCCAGTGGCACTATAGTCATTCTCTATCTCTACTACTGAAAGCCAATGCCAAAGAGAATAAACCAAGTATATTAAACAGGGAATGCATTTTTCCAGTTCCTAGAATTAATCTGCCTAAAGAGAAAACGTCTGTGTTCTCTGCTCAGTGATCCTTTATCACTTCAGACACAGCATTACACTTGTTTAGAATTTCTGCAGCCATCATACGGTACTCACTAAGATGGAAAGAAAATAAGGATTGCCAAGACTTTGGTGTCTTAGTATATGAAAACTGAGGTGAATGACAAGTATGTATTTTTTAACGCTATTTTATATTTTAAAGGCATTAATAACCTTAATTTTAAATCTGACTTATAAATCATCTCCTAATTTATAAGCCGTACGGAATGGTATCTGCTAATTACATTTGTGGTTTACTGAGGTCTTAATTTGCACATACAAGGCCAAAGAGGACTCCTAGATAAATGTTTTAGAGAGACAGAAACATTATTAATAGAATTACATGCTTTATAGATATATTTGAAACAGACTGCTACGATGCTGCAGAAGTAGCAAGCTGATACAGAAATGATAACTTTGCAACTTTTCACCTTATGGGCATGACAAACTTCACAGTTTGCCTTATGCTTCAGCCCTTTGGAGACGGTGGGCCAGTGATCCCTGTTCAGTATAGAATCCCTGTTCAGTACAGACCTTCCTACTACACCTAGGATATGACAGGCTTCAGGGGCTTCTTTTGCCCCACATCCCCTCCCACACGTCTGTCCTTGCTTCAAAGGAGGCAACAAGAGGTTGAGTGGAGAGGAGAACAAATGCAATAATGCTGTGTGGAGCAGAGGTTCTGTCAGAGCAGCATGAGACCCATTCCCTGGTGAATAACACTCCAGCCATCAGGCAGAAGATGATTATGCCAAAGGCACAGTAGGGCTCTAAAGGCAAAGTCTCACAAAACAGCCAGAACTAAAAGAAAAAGTTACACGAAAGATGTGAGAAGAAAAGTTGTATGGAGTGGGCTTGGTTTAACTGCTTTATACAAGATCCTTAGGCTGGAAATGCCTAGGACAGACCTACATGTCTTTATATCAAATTCCAAACTACAATCAGCTATCATTCTCACCCTACAAAACACTGCTGAACATGGCAACCGTGCACCTTGTAACAATTCTGTAGTAAAAAAAAGAAGAAAAAATAATAAAATTAAGCAGGAACACTACAAGAACGTTATAAGTCAAAGGTAAGCAACTCTCCCAGTGTATCACCAATTTGAAAAGAAGTATCTGAGTAGGGACAGGTTGTATCTTTTTATAGGCATAGTTTGAATCCGCTATTTGGACTCATCAGAGAACACATGGATGCAAAACACAGATTCGTGAAATGACATTATTTAAAGATGAGTGCTGTTCAGTAGACAGAAACTGAAATTAGGTTGCCTAAACCCCCTTCAATGTACCTCCAAGTTGTAGTCAAAAGGTCTGTGAGATTCTTAAATTCTGTTACTTCACACATTCACCTAACTACTCACTTTACACTATAGAAGCATCATAATGATGAAATAATTTTATAAAGAATACAGTGATCCTTATAGACTATGCTATATGCATGCAAAATACTATGGAAATTATCATATTGGCAGTGTAAACCCATTTATACTGCCAACTGCTGATGTTATCTTAAAACTAAGCTCAAAACAAGCAAGGGTTTTGTAAGTAAGTCCTTTATCAATGAGAAATATAGTGTTTCCTAAGAAATAAGAGTTTATTTCATAGTCTATCTTAAGACCACATTGTGGCAGATTGGTTTAATTAAAGTCTGTCAAATTATCATAAGGATTTTACATTCTGAAAATAATTGCCTTTTCTTCTCTATTCACAATTTGTTAATGAAAACAGAGAAAGCTAGTTTTATCTTTAATACAAGATGTGGAATAAAGGAAAAAAGAAAGAAAAATAAACAGCTAATGAAGTGAGCTTTAATTTCTTGGACATCTTTTTACGTTAAACCTAAAATGACCAAAATGATACTAGATTTCACAACAGTTATATATGTAAAATTATGTCATGTCCAAATCCGACTATCACACCAACAGTACAGATCTGAAAGTAACTGAACAGTGTAATGCATTCAAGTATTTGTGAGATCAGTTAAATTACCTCACGTTAGATTTCACTCTAGTGATCCGAATATAGCATGTTTTACATGCTTACAGATATGATCACTAGTCCTATTACTCAAATTTTTCACAAAAAGTTAATGGAATATAATAATATAATAATATGGAATTAATGCCATAGGAATATGGAATTAACGCTACATGCTGTTTTGGTTTACCATTTTGGACTTGTTCTTGTTTTTTTCCTTTTGGATCAAAATTTTTTTAAAAGCACCCTTTTTTTCCACTCAAATGTCAGAATGCTTATTTTAGGACCTAAAATCAATCATAGAGTGTGTCTCTACTTCTTTCACAGTAAATTATCTTTAATATGCAGTATGCGTATACTGTGTGAAAACTTTCTCCACCAAGGTTGCAGAAGCATAGGTCCAGTATATTTTTAAGCAGCTTCCCCTGGTCAGTGTATTGCCAGCTCTAGTACTCAGTAGTAAGACACATACTATTAGCTTATACCCTGAAGAACGGGGAATGAAGACTAAGAAGTGTTTTTGTTGGAGACATGTACAGCAGTGAAATTATGATTAGCCTGGCTGGCAAGCAGAGTCAACCAGGCAGGGCTGATGGGTGACAGTTCTAGATATTTATTTGTGTGAGTTTCTATTTCAAAAAGGATGCCTCAGAAATTAACAAGAGGTGCATACTTCATGTATATTATAATTGATTTTCTGCATCACACTACAACAGCTTACTGTTTCTGAGAAAGGCTTCTCTCTCTTGAAATAGCAAGATTACCGAGCTGATTTCATCTAAAAATTTGCATAAACTTTATCCTGATACCTTTTCCCCATTTATTTCTTCTAATTGGAGTCTTCCTTTGAAAATCAGGATGCCCGTAAAGAAAAAAATGGAGGAAAAATTTCTAAATTAATTTGAAAAACATATTTCTGTAGTTAGCTGTCACACACTGGTATAGTCAAATGCTAAAAAACAAATATGTGTTAAAAGAAAAAAGGAAAATTCCAACTATCACTTTTTGTCATTCTCCTATCTGCAAACGACAAGAAAATACCAGCTCTGTAAACTACAGAAACTCGCTAGAAATATGCCAGATGGTTGGGAAAATTGTGTAACTTCTGAGCAGAGGTAGACAAAGCAAACTTAACATTTAAAGTTCTTTGGTTATAGATTTCTTCATTATTTTCAAAACTATGAGATGGCTTAGCTTCAAAAAAAAAGGGGGGGGGAAAAACAAAAAACAAACAAACAAAAAACTTTGGAGCACTACTCTTTCTTAAAGCCATCATCTCATGTATCATGAAAAAAAAAAAAAAATAACGGTTACTGTCAAACTACTATCTTTCATATAAACAAATACAGGTTTTATGTCCATCAAAAAAACCTTGGCTTTTCTGGAAGGATAATATTTTAGCCCTCTCTGTAAACTATGCAGGAACTTAAGAAATTCAAGACTGAAAAGAGCATCAAGAGGAACCCTGGCATGTGCTTGTCAGGATCTGCACATACTGCAGGTACCATACCAGTGTACCTTCTACTGCATGGATAGTGGGTTTTAGTAGGAAGAACCAGTTTCGAGAAACTTGCCTCTTTCCTCCTTTTAAGGTTGCTCTTTTGAAACAAATGTCTTTGTGGATTCTTGTAAACATTCAAGAAGATTGTAACAAGCAGGCAGGCCGGTTTACCTTCCTGATTCTTGACACACAGAAGATCAGCAGGAACCCACAAAAATGAGAGGGAATAAAGCAAAAGCCACTTAAAATTCACAGCCTTATTTTTCTTTTCCTCACTACTTTTTAATTCTGCTGATACCACGTAGGAGAAAAATGTATTCTTTTTAACAGTGGACAGGTCTTAGAGAAAATATGAAACATGGTTTCAAAACATATCCTAAAATAAACCTATCGCTCACATTATAAGATTTCAACCATGCAAGCAAGTGGCAAGGAACTATTGCCACTCTACTAAAAAGTTGGATGCCATGTAAAAAACCTGGCACAGCTATCTCTACTTATTTTAGAACAAAGTATTAAGAAATGTTTAGAAAACTTGATCTGATCAAAAATATTTTCCTGATTGTAAATGTATAACATAATCTGTGTTACTGAAATGAGTATGAATATTCTAATATCTGAGCAGCAACACAATTCTGAAGAACATAATACTACATTCCAGTCTCATTTTTTTAGATTTTATTAAGGTTCTCACCACATACCTATGTTTCGTGAAATCTTGTTATGATTCGAAACTGTTTAGAAATATCAATTAAACCAAAAGAATTATGCTCCTCAAAGTGTTTTACATTGACAAAGTCAATGTTCTCCCTTCTGATTTTAAGGAGAGAGAAGAAAACAAGAACAAAAACAAAAACCAAAATACAATGCAAATCTAAAAAGTTGCATCTTCAAGGGGTGCAGACATTTGAGATATACTTGATTTACTCAATTTTTTTTGAAGTTGAAGAGTGAAAAGGAGTCTTTGACAAAACTGTCATCTTTAAAATATGGTGATATTTCATTTTCTGCACTATTCAGATTGCCTGGAACTTCCAGCAGCCACTGTGTCCAATTTTTCAGAGCTGTCACTTCCTACTAAATCTGCTTAAGCAAAATACTTATGTTGTTACAAAACAGAGCAAACACATAATATGAAATACTTTCTATACTCTTTTTGCAGGACAACTGGTATTCAAGCACACAAAACAGCAAGAACATGCAAAAATGTGGAAAATGACTTCTATAGACACTTTTAAATCCATAAATCTGGTGCTCTCATGATTAGTTTCCAAAGATAGCTAGAATTAGCTCACTTTTTTTGACTTTGCTGAATTTTTTTGCAAAATAATTACAATCAACACAGCACAATCAAGCAATAATAAAATGTTATTTCCAAATAAACCACTCTAGGTCATGAAAGCTAAAAACAACACTTCACCTGAAAAAGCAGAAAAAGAGAAGATGGTAATAATTTTTCACTCTTGCCTGTCCACATGCTCTTTTGGGCAGCATTTGATGTCCTGTAATGTTACAGAAAATCACTACACATTAAATTTATTAAAATAATTTCTCCATAATTACAGAAAAGTCTCACTGAAGTTTACAAACGAGGAATTATGGAAGACAGCAGTTACATATACTGCTTTAGAAAGCCTGTCGTATTTTCGGAAAGTCAGTGCTTCTTACTGTGTACAATTCAAATCCCAATACTCTGATGGCCCGTTAACACCAAATATTTCACCCCTTAACCCCACAGAATCAATACATTGGAATGTCATGGTACCCTGATGGGCCACAAAACTTCAGTATACAATTATTAAACAAAGATTTTATATTACTTCAGAGAAGAAATGTGTGAAGTTAAAATCAATTTCAGGTTTCTTACTAAGAAGGAAATAGTCCTAGGGAAATAAAAGAGTTTTTTCAACTTTCACTCAGTCAGACAGAGAAACTAAACAAAGAAGGTCTCCTTTCAGGAAAGGATAAGAAAACACAAATATAACCTAATTTAGCTATTCTAGTATAGCAAAAAAAAAATACTACCCCAAAGCCTAGGAACGAAAAGCTTTTTTAAAGGTTACTTCATCCACTTTCACACAAGATCATTTAAGTATTGAGACTACTAAAAGCAAGAGCAGATGATTTCTTGCATTTTAAAAATGCTTCTGTAACAAAATCTAAAGAACTCAAGAGAATTTATTGACCTTTCTGTCAATACCGGGAAATTGCAGATGAGACACAATGATCAGTATTTTCTCACAAATAATTATTTAAGATATTTTTAGAATACAAGACATGAAGCAATGTTGATCATTTACCTTGTTGAACCCTGCCCAATATGAGATTCTTTGGCTGTTTAACAGTAAAAGCATTTTTAAGAAAATCTCCCTGAGCTGGTGTGCAGCTGACAGGATAAAGAGTACTCTCTTTCATCTGTGGATTTCAAAGATATGTACATTTGACTTTTTTCCCTTTCCTTTGTTTTCCCAGAATCCTGCATATCTCTAAGGCCTTGTCAAAAACCAAAAACAAACAAAACACAAACAAAACAAACAAACAAATCCAAGAGGCCTCAGTTCAAAATATGTAACATTTGAGCTTTATTAGTCAAGTGAGTAAGGTGACATTATACAAAACTCGTTCCTGTCCCATAAGAAAGATAGTCCATGAATAATTTCTGTAAATACTGAACCAATGCTGCCAGATTGAGCCTAAAGAGAAACTGGACAAAGTTAAGTATTTCCATTGAGATTAAGAACATTCTAAACCTACGTAGGTTTGTGTACTTTCTATACTTTCTAGGCCAATAGAATACTTCCCTGTTCCTGTCTTAATGGCATTTGTAATAAAATAAACTGGTAAAAAAAAAAATTGCATGGACCAGTCTTTATATTTTCTCTACACAAGTTCAGATTTCAATTTGTAATTGATAGACAATTCTTTTTTTATTTTCCTCTTGAGCATTATATAAACTATTTAATACAATTATTTTTGTGTGATACCAAACTTGCTATTTTTCAAGCCCCTATTCTCAATATCCTGCCATTTCTAAAGAATCATTAATCACCTCCCCTAAAAATCTCAATATTGTTTAAAAAGAAACAATGTATGTATTCATCTGGAGGTGAATTTTCTAGCAATATACAGGATGTGTTGTGTCTTACCATAAAAATTATATTTAAAAAAGTATGTTTGCTAAATTACTCTCATTCCATTCATACAAAGAGTGGTACTGAATTAAATTGAAGTCTTGATGCTCCAGTTCCTACCGTATTGCCAAAAAGATGAACAATGAGGCTTAGCAGCTTATGGCCTAGACTTCTAAAAGACCTTTTAGTAGACATATTCAAAGGAATAGTGAACTAGATCTCATACAGTTCAAAATAATGACACAGCATACACTGAAATCATTTAAGGAATGTATATATCAAATCTGTCATGAGTTATCATGCTAATCCTGTAGCATAGTAGTGACAGTCTAATTTGCTATTCTAGTTTTTGTATACTTAAGGAACTTTCTACATGTGGGATTACACATATAAGAAATTATACAGAAAAGAGGTTAGTTCTTTAACAGTGAAAAATAAATAAGCAATTTACCACGTTCAAGGTACACAAAAGACTTAAAATCATAAAATAAATGCTTAGACATCCATATGGAAATAAATTATACTCTCAGTTAAATGGCAAATGGACATCAGAGATTAGCACCTATAAGTAAGTTATAAGGCAAAATTCAAGATTTTTCTCAGTTTTAGTTGTGTATTATTAATTCATTGCAACGTGCTTCAGTACACAGAAAACAACTGCTGAAGAAATGTGATTTTGTAATATTTTAATAAATATGACTTCAATTTATTAATATATGTTAGAGAATAAAGTTATCAGCACTGAAGTTGTAATAACTACTTTGAGGTAAAACACTACATGTAAAATATTTACCATGAACTCTGTTTTTAAGGTAGTAACAGTGTTGCTTAGCTACCACCTTTTTTTCAAAATAATATAAACTAAAACATTTAGCATCTTTTATATTTTTCTTTATGTTGACGTTAGTTAGTGGCAAAGAATGATTTTATGGAACTCTGTCAATGCAACTGTTACTCCAACGCAATGTAACCTAAATTGAGGGGATTAGCAGGACTCCCCATTCATATTTCAGTGAATGTCAAAAAATCTACCAATTGTCCCAAAAGAGGCTGTTTCCATACATATACTGTTCTCCTTTTCTCTCAATTAATGACATCCAGAACAAGATTTAAAAAAAAATAAATTCCAAGCCACAAAACAAACCAAAAAAAAGAGCTTAATACTGTTTCTACATGCTGCATTTAAAACTTAAAATTTTAAGCCATCTTCCAATTTACTTCCAAATAATGGGTTTCAGTTGTAATTCTAATTGTGGAAGTTGAATAATGTGGGGAAAACAAACTAGCAAACAAAAAAAAAACCCAAACAAAACTAAACAAATACAACCAAACAAACAAAAAATCAAAACAAAGCAAAAAAAATCAAACTAACAGGAAGACTCCTGGGAATGTGAATCTACGTCTTGTATCTCATGAAGCACTTAGCACACCCCGTTTTCATTTTTGCTACCTCCTCTGGATGCTTTAATATTTTCTATGACATCTCTTACTAACTCACAAATGCCTCTTAACAGACGTTTGTGCTTAGTTCTAAGTCTCAGGAGAGCGAGGGTACTTTTGCCAATTAGAAATAAGCAAGCTGTTTCATTAACACACTCCTTTCATTCTTTTCATTAATAGTTTAACCCAAAGCTGACAAAGAGTCTTTGTTGCAAACCATGAACAAAGAAAGGAGTACAAATCGAGCATCCTGATATCTCTAAAGGGATAGTTTCTTTCCCCACCAGAGGGATTCTTTGAACTCCTGAGAGGACCTCCAGAGTCCAACAGCACTTGGAATTCCTTACAGCTATCCCACTCAATCAGGAAAAAAAAAAGGAAAACAAAATAAACAAACAATACAAAAGAAAAAAAAACCAAAACCCAAAACAAACAACCTAGAAGCCTAAAGATCTGGGGCATTTCTGTCTGTTTTAGATTCAAGTTTGCATAAAGACTTTGGAACAGACTAAAATACAACATGTTTTGGCTTCACTGTAACACAAATCTAAATTCAAACCTGGAAAACTGTTACCTATTCAAACTAATTCAACAGATCAGGATGTGCTGATATGATTTAACCAGATGTTGATGGTCAAAGTGTTATGCAAGTGAATGACATGTTAGCATTACATGGGTGTTAAACTGATGCAGAGGGGAAGAGGAAAGCTGATTTCCTTCACTGGGCACCAAGTACCTACAAGAGAGGTAAGCAAAGAGGTCTGTTCTGCTGCCACAACCTTCCTACTTTCTACCTTCTTTCAGACTTTATGTGTGATTTTATCATCTGCACATAGTTTATACACTTTCTTTAAATCAATTGACCAAGCTAAGAAGTAACAGGCAAGGTTTCCAGCTTGGTGGGAGTTTGAAATGAGGGCCTCTGATTGCACTCATCCAAGAAGTGCAACATGAGCAATTAAGCTGCTTGGGAGTGATAAAGGGATAGATGGACATGGGTCCTAAGTGTCATCAATTTAGACATTTGCACCCATGAGTCAGAGCTCTAAGGTGGAGTGGGTGTAAAGTAACTAAATATATTGTGCTTGGAAGGACCAGAAGCAGTATTACATGGCTTTAGTCACCCTTATAACCAGCCGTACTTAGCCACTTCTAAATTTGATACAGACACAATGACAATAGGCATGACCAGACTTTGGAAACCTCCTAGAGGTAGGCCTGAAAATGCCAGTCATCCCGAAATCCTTCACCTATCTTCCATCCTATCTTAGTACTGTAATACTTCCTTAATATTTTCTATATATTTATATATTTATTTCTTTAAAAACCTTTTTTTTTTTCCTGCTGCATTTTATATCAAGCTTTATATACTTGCTTGTTGAGAACATGTACCCAGTTTCAGGCAGTAAATACAAGATTTTTGTCATAATGCTAAAGAATTCTTTTATAGATTTAGACAGATTCCATAGTTCCATCCATCGTTATTTCACAGCTAGCAACAGACCAAACCTTGTGGACCTCTGTCACGAAGAAATGAGAGTCAAATAAGTTTGCATCGCAAAAATTGGTCAACTCTATTTATTCAGTAATGGACCAGAATACAGCTTATGAAATAGATTTATAAATATTAATTTTTTGAGCCTTGTTTATAAATACTCCATAAAATGTATGTAGAAATATTTATGTATTCATTCTTTTATAGTGAGAGCATTTTGGAAAAACTGTTGATAATGTCAGTGAAAGTGTTTCATTTCAGTGTTTCTAGCCACAAAAAATTTGCCACCTACTCTTCATATATTAGGAAAAAAACTCTAAGAAACATGGTATTAAAATTATTGTCAACTATATTCAACCACAGAATGCCTAGGGATCTGAAAGTACAGCAAACTCCATTGATCTAAAGATTTCACAGTTTCTTGTTTCATGATTCAGTGGAAAGGATATGAACGATCCAGCAAAAGAAAAACAGTGAATCAGGACAAGCTCTGGAACTCTACACAGGCAGCTGGGCTTTAGCCAGGAGTCTGCACTTGCCTCTTTTTCCTCCCTTAAGGAACAGCTCCAGCATACTGAACTGCTTCTTCAACTAACAAAAAGAAGCAATTTTTACATCCCCAGCTTGACAATTTAAACTAACCACAGTTCCATAAGGAAATTCCTTAAAATCTAATCCCTACTTCAGGCTATGTTCCAAAATCCTTTTTTAAAACATGTAAAATACAACACATTATACTGAAAATATTCACTGTAAGGTTTCCTTTAATAAAATCATCTGTATACGGGATATGCAGAGGCTGAGTGGTACAGCCCTCTGGAGTAAATATTTCTTATTCTGACTCTGAACAGTCTTTCTTTTTAATTCTCTCATCCTAACAATTAACATGGATCTGGTCTAGCCTGCAGGAAGTTATCTTTAGAGGCACTAATCATCCACTGCTCTTCACTGATTATAGTGAAATTGTCTTTGTTCGTCTGCCTGAAAAGCAGCCTTTTAATGGTTTGGCATAATATAACTTTATTTCATAGACTATTTTTTGTGACTTGTAATTTTGTAATTTTTATTTCATTTCTATTTCCTCAGTTATCTGACTCCTACTCTGAATTTTATTTTATGCTCAAATAAAACCACAAAAACCAGTAAATGATACCAATAAGGCAAATAACTTTTTTCCAAATAGCTTTCCTAGTGGCAGGTCATTTTAAATTAATTGCTCCTGCTGATCTGCAAACATTACATTTTAACAAAAGTAGAGGGGTTGTGCAATCAAATGAAATAAAAATAAAAGTAATTCATGCAAGCACTTACATAATCACAAGAGCCAAGGTGAAAAAAGTAAACAACTTTGAAAATCATCATTATGAAAAATGAGGATATCTTTGGGCGTTTTATCCTTAAAAAATAAGGTGGGCACTTTTCATGTTTTTCTAAGAAATTTTAGATATCTTGCTTCAGTAGATAATGAACTACAACATACAGAAGCACTGCTGCATAGCTGCATTTACCCAGAGGAACTACAAAAAAATACAGAAACACATTTATACAGTCGTTTTGATTTTATATGTCAACCTGAAGATGTTTTGCAAGTCACATTTTATATATGGAACCTGAAAATCAAGGATATTTAATGAGAATTTTTTCCATTGTTGAACTTAAAAAAATCAAAGCCAGTTTTTTTTCAAAGAGGTTAATTTTTCTTTACCTTTTAAAATTCCTTCCTATTTTGAAAACTACTTTTCAAGCACATGTACACAGAAATTAAGACCTAATTTTATGAGAGGGTTCAACTGAAGCATTTGAGCTGTATACTAACACAGCTTTGTTCTCTTATATCTTGAAAGAGACATTCCTTTCCCTTTGTTCCTATGAACAGCTTTGTTAACTTCTCATCAGTCATTTTTCTCCAGCTGCCACTTCCTACTCAAAAGAACTGTAAAAAACAACGACTGACCATGGAATAAATGACAAAGCAAAAATGGTGTGGAAACAAAAGAGCAAAAGTCTTTCTTGTTCTGCTTTTCTCTATCAGAAAAAAAAATGAAGAAAATGTAAATTCATTAAGATCTCTCCATAAAACCAACCAAAATCTTTTGAAAGGAAGGAGAGGAAAAATAATATATAAAATATTCTTTCTTTCCCAGAAACTATAACAGAGTCTGAAAGCTCATTAGCATAACCCATGAAAAATAAAATCATTTTTCATATCTGTTCCATTACACCATGTCAGACTAAACAGGAAGCCCTGGATTAACTGCGGTAAAAGCAAAGATCTGCCTACCTCCATGGCAAGAAGAAACTAGAATTGCTACAGCTGACTTATTCCACTCCTGCTTTCCAAACTCTAGGAAGATAACAAAACAGATAGATTTAATTATCAAGTCCAGACAATTGGATTAACAACCAAAACACAAACTGCACTATAAGCTATCATATACAGAATTAATATTTCAGCAGTCAGAAGCACTCACATTAACTCATAACCCCCCCAAAAAAGGAAAGAAAAAAAAAAAAAGAAAAAAGAAAAAAAAAGTTTGCAGCAGCAGGAAAGGGTATGACTGAACTAATAATGGAGAGAAAAACAGACTGCATAGCTGTAAAAAGTATTTTGGACTGCAGGATCAGGCCACTATCTCTTCGAATGCTAAACCTGGCGTAGGTTCGAAAGTTCTCTCTCTGATTTACAATTAGGCTTCTGCTGCAGGGCCTGGTCTGACTGGACTGTGTAGGTAATGCAACCAGCTTAGTTCCAGTGTTAACCAACTGGCTTTCATGTGTGGTTGTGTGCAACTACAACACAGAGCTCAGATAATTTTAAGGCGTTTGTTTGTTCGGGGTTTTGTGGTTGATTCTGAAATCAATGCAACTATTATTGTCTAAACCAACTTGATATGTTGATATTTCCCTATTTAGGGTACAACTACAATATAACCAATGCCTTCAGAATCTCATTGTCTCAGTGCCAGTATTATGTTTTTAAACTATGCTCTCTTAATTTTAACATACACATATTTTAAAGAATATTCAAATTTTCACTTCTCTGGAAGGGAAAATACAAATATACAAAACTTTTTTTTTTTGTTTCCTAGGAGTTGTTTTGGTTTTTAGGGGTTGCACTACTTTTATTTGTTTTAGTTAATGATCAACATTATTTATAACTAGGTTAATTCATTCAAAGACTATCTGAACTAAAGCAAAAAGAACTGAAAGAATTTGAAGTGGCTGAGAGTATAGGCTAAGGATTTAGTGACTCCTATTTGCCCACATCAAATGACAACAGTAGAAGTGTTCTTGGTATTGATGTTCAGTTAGTTGAAAAACACGTAATTTAGAAGCTATTGATAGTTTGTTGGCAGAAAAGGGGAGAGCCATAGGAATATTTCTTGGGCTTGGCTCAATATTTCATCAGTCTTGAACAATGGAAAACACTTGTGGAAACTGTGGAATACTCAACACAGGGCAAGGCTATGAGCACCTTAGGAAAAAATATTTGCATTCAAGTGACCTTTAGAAATTCAGAGAATAAACACAGTAGTAGGAACTGCAAAGAGTAGCACAAAAAAGGGAAAAAATCAAGCATACAACTACAAAACAAAACCATTGCTTTATATGCTACCTCACAGACAGAAGTCATTAACATGGAACAAAAATTGTAGCAGAATGACAATTAAAAATGAGCCAGGATGTGTAGTGAAAGAGTCAAATGCCAGGAATGCAGGAAGAGGAATGCTGGTACATAGGACACTGAAAAACTGTTCTCTCCTCAGAACTGATAAGGCTTCAGCTGTAATAATAAGCACAGCTTGAGCACCAGAATTTGTCTGAGTGTATCAGCATCTGGTACCATATTGACTGATAAATAAGAAACAATCCAAAAGACAGCAACATCAAGAAGTCCATGAAATATCAACTAGCTTTCTTCAGCCTACCTTATTCAAAAATACCAAAGGACTACTAGCATTCCACAAATTGTTACAATAGGACAACAGAGAGCTTTTTTTTCTCCTGTACACTAAGAAGAGGTAAAGATGAAACTACTTTCCCTTAATTACCATTTCAATGTCCAGATTTATCTGGCATTTATCCCCATTTCCAGCCACACTCACTGACTTCCCTTTTTGTCTCCTGCCTGTGAATGCTTCCTATTTCTCTAATTCACTTCTCTCAGTCAGATGTTGGTATGAAATGTTTTATTTTTATTTTTAAGTACTTTAAGCATATAAAAACAAGTGGAAGTGGCCTTCAGATGTGGAGAAGGCTTGAGCAGTTACAAACAGAGGTGAAGGACTCAAACAATATGAAGAATCACAGCAGCAACAGCAAAGCTTTTAGAAAAAGAAAAAAAAAACCCACGATAATTGTAAAATACCAGTACACTCTTCTTAAGTGGGCACTGAATGCTCCTTTTTGAATCTTTTTAAGGAATTTAGATGCAAGATATCTAGCACTACACTTCTAATGTTACATTTTATTCCTTCTGACAGGTTTGCAGCCTTTGCTTGGACAAAAGTATCTATCACTTAATGTGCCAGGCAGCAATAAACTTTCCAGTGCCTATCAGGCTCATTCTGAGTGTCTAATTCTGAGGTCAAGGCAATCTAAAAAAAATTTTGCAAGCAATATCCATTACCTTAGATAAAATTAATGAAAAGTAGAGATAGAACACTTAATGAAGAGGAGACATTTATGAATGAAATTATAAAAAGCCAACATTCCACACTTGCTTAAGATTATCTGCTTCATTACCCTCTTCCCCTTGTTCTTTTTAGGTAGTGCCAGCATAACCACAATGTAATTTTATGGGTCCTCATTTATGACTTCCTTTAAGTTATCATTTTAATAGGAGAACCTCTCAAAGGTAATAATTACAGCCTGAAGGAAAATGGTCCAACTATATATTTATTTCTTTACTACCAGTTTGATAAAGATCTCAATTTATTCTATCAGTTCTCTGATTTGCTGCCCATAACCTTCACCCAGCTATTTTGTTTGGAAATCTATTCCACAAGTTTACCAAATGTTCATAACAAGCTATTTAGGAACTTGCAAAAAAAGAAGTTCTTTTTCACATCTCTCCTCCAAGAAATATAATTGGATTATTACTTTTACAATTAGATCACAGAGTCATAAAAGAGCAGATTACTCAAAAGAAACACAGATTGGCTTCCAAAAGCAGGCATTGCAGTATCTAAACAAGAAGTCATTAAGCAAATCCCAACACTCAAAATTCTCAGACTTATTAAAAAAAAAACCAAACAAACCAAACAAAAAACAAACGAGAACAACAGCGAATATTTAGCACAGTACCCAGTTAAAATCCAGTCCCTTATTTCCCTTCCTTTTTATTCAGAAGACCAGTTTAACATTTCAGATTTCATTTGAAATGCCTACTCCAGGATGACAATTAAGCATGCTGTTCTAGGCTAAGAGGTTACTGGCCCCTGTTTTTATCAGCTGTTTCTTCCTATTCCTTGTTGGAGGTAAGAAGCTCCTCACATCTGCCAGAAGAACCATATGTGCAATTACTTAACTCAGTTCTGTCAAAATGGTTTCCTTTAAAAAAAAAATAAAATTCATCTGTTTAAGAAGTATTTCAGTTAAACTGGAATTGCATGTCTTAATGTGTCCTAAATGCAATTTATCTTTAAAGCTCAGAATTAGAAGCTTCTGTTTACAATGACAAACAATGATAATCAGCTTATGCCTGCCAAATGATTCCCCAGGCTCCTTTAATGTTCAGGGACTAAAATAGGAAACATATGAGGGTAAATAAACTGTTCCTTCTCTACTAGATCAGATATTCACATGTACTACAAAATATCATGCTGCCTCATACTGTTAGCTTCACCTAAGTTTGTGGACAACATCCTGACATATTAAGACACCATCATGTTGGCTATCCAGAACACTCTGTACCATGCTTTTAGCTTTTCCTTATCTGTATGATTTTATTATGTATGAATGTACTTTCCTGCCCTACTGTAGGTTATACAGAAGCCTTCAGCAATTCTGTTATAGAAGATTGTCTCACAAAATTTTGAAGAATTTAACATTTGATGTAACTTCAGAAATAACTATTTACAGATGGTATCCAGCATACCACAGCAAGCACTAGCACTGAGAAATCAGAAAAAAATATACTTCAAGTTAATCCAAATTTTTTAAAAGTTTGATAATTCTCTTTACTGTTATGAATAGGTATATGAAGCTATGAAAATTTTTTCCTGAGTTTATGTGAGCTTTTAAATAGATACGGATCCACCTGACTCTCAGATCAATGTTAGGACTTCCAATGGCTTTGCTGCTGAACCTGTTAAGTTCTGAACAGATTCATCTCTTTATACCTAATGCTCTGTTCTGCCTCATGACACAAGGCAAAACAGTGAATTTAATCCATTTATTTTACTGCTTTGAAGAGGTAAACTTCTATTAGCATCATCATAAACTTATCATTAAGACTTAGTAATTTGATGGGAAAAAAACAGGGAAAATGGCAGCTCACCTAAATCATGAATCAGGTAATTAAATAACAAGGTGGCTGTATGGAGGTGGCTGGGATAGACTAAATTTTATTCAAAGCAGACCGTATGGTGCTGCTTTTCAGATTTGTGACTAAATATAGTGTTGATAACACACCAATCTTTTGGATGTTGCTGAGCAAGCTCTGCTCAGCATTGAGGCTTCTTCTTTTTCCCACTCTACCAGCAAGTAGGCTGGAGGCAAGCAAGAAACTGAGAGGACCACAGGCAGAACTTGACCAAAGTGACCACAGGGATACACAGTACCACGTGATGACACGGCCAGCAACAAAAGCTCAGGGAAAGAAGGTGAAAGGGGGGGATGTTTGGGGTTATGGTGCTTGTCTTCCCAAGTAACCACTACATATGATGAATCTCTCAAGGAAGTTGTTAAACATCTGCCTACTGATGGAAAGTAATGAATGAATTTTTTATTTCACTTCGCTTGTGTGCACAGCTTTTGCTTCACCTATAAAACTGCCTTTATCTCAATCCAAAAGCCTTCTTATCTTCCTTCCATTTTCTCCCACTCCCATGGCAGAGAAGCATAAGCGAGAATTTATGTGGGTGCTTGGCTGTTGGCTAGGGTCAGCCTTCAATAATGGCTGAAGTAATTTACTATATTTACTAAATTACTGAAGTAATTTACTATAATTAAAGAGAAAGGAATGTTAAAGCTGAAAATGTCGTAAGAGTGTTGAAAACACTCTTCAGGAGTTCAGGAGTGCTGAAAACATACCAGTGTGTAGTACTTGCTGCAATCTTTTTAAATATTACATAATTCTCAGGACAGTACTGTCATATGATCTCCATTTTTACAGCCAAAAAATATCCCAAGTTCACCAAGATTTATTTCTTGGAGACTAAAAGTTCTTAATTTACACAATTTCCTTCCTGTTAAAAGCTTACATTTTAGTGCTTACAATTCATAACTCTAACAAGTAGAAAATCTCTCAGATTCCAAACAACTTAAAATTCAACACATATTTTCCCATAGCAGAAAAAAGAATGAAGTGATACATTTGTGCATATATCACTACTGTACTTGCCATGTGACAGCCATCATCCCAGTTATTTGATGGATGACTTGTGAGTGTCCAACAGCATGTCCTGTATGAAGCATGAGGGATTTCAGGACACATTCTAATTAACCATGTTAAAGGCTCGTAGCTCACATACACCTGATACATTTTTTTCAAGCACTGCCAGCTGTTTTGTTCAATCCCAAGCACTTAAGTGGATAATAAAGATTGATTGAAACCAGAAGTGTTTGAATGTGAGCAACAGGAGCTTTGGAATGGTATGCCACAGTAGTTTCACTGAACTGCTTTATGTAGTTAGAATAATCCACATTTAGTGTATTGCTTTCCTGAGTTTTGCATGTGGTGAGTTTGAAACAGCACTTTTATTGTCAGCAGATATTTTTCACTTCATTCTAAATTTATTTTGGGAGCTGAAAACTGTCATACTTGGCTAGGTTTTTTTTTTCCTAATTTGAATACTATCCCTCCAGTCATTTGGGGATTAGCTGAGTGTGAAAGAATGATATTTAGGTCCTCTTCTTTTGCACTTAAAAAAGCAATTCAGTACTTCTTTCCTTGGTGATTTAAGCATGCATCAAACTGTGATATTAGCAGCTGTACTATATTTTCTATTGTTATTAGCCATTTCAGAGCTTTCATATCTACAATACTGCATTTTAATGAAGATCCCCAGAATGAAGAGGTTAACAAAACCTTTCTAGATTTCCTACTGTTACTTGTAATGCATTTTTATTAGCTTACTGCAACGGGAAATTGCAGTCTTGCCTCCAGAAGTGAAGAAGAATCTGTCGGAACTTTTTCAGAATTTCCTCAGGTTCACTCCATACCATAAACACCTGCAGATAACTACTTAGTTACACTCTATTCAAGGGTAGCTCTTGGCAATTCATGATAGCCATGGCCATCCTGAGCTAACATATTTCCCAATAACAGGAATTTAAGTTCCTACTTAACAGTAGGGATTTCAGTTTTAGTGTTAAGTGAGGGAATATTTCAACTGCCACTTTGCAGATATATATGGTAGAAGTATCATGGGACGTATTCTACTTTCAGTTATATAAATGTAAATTTAGGATAATTTTTTGTAGTGTGCTTTTATACCTAAGATGAAATGAGAATTTGAGTTCACAGTTCCATTGGTAATATTCCTACAAAAAAGCAGTTCCAAGTGGTTAGTGAGAAATGCTGTGGGCATTATTCTTCCCGTGAGATTTTGCTTAATAGCCACATATTGGAAAGAGGAAAAGATTCTTGATTCTGTAGAACACTGATTAGAGTAGCAATCGTGATAATTATATTAGAAAGATTTAACCTACAAAAAAAAAAAAGTTTTTAAAGTCAGAAAAACAAATAAATCTAACTAAAAATGCACATACCTACCAAATAATATTATGGGTATTACTTTGCTTTGCTTTTTTTGTTCTTGTTTTTCCTGGTTTGGGGTTTTTTAGTTTGGTTGGTTGTTTTTTGTAAACTGAGATCTGAAAATAAAAAAATATGAGCCTACAAGTAATAGTCTGCAGAAAATCATAGGCCTGATGTTTATGATTAATTTTCCAGATGTGTGCAAAAAAGTATATTTGTGAATGCCACATCACTAAGTCTACTTGATCTTTTAAGTATATCTATATTCAGCCATCACATCTTTATTTTTCTAAATGGAAATATGTATTTATACACGAATGTCTTGACAAGTAGCTGCAACATACTAAGAGCTTTCTGAGTGGATAGTAAAGGAAAATCTCCAGTAGTAAGCTATGCAGGGGCAACTGTACCCAGTTTCTGACAAGGAAATATCTATGGTACTAAATAGAAGGCATGACCTTCAGCATAGTTTTGGTTGATGCCAACAAGCACTCAGTTCCTGAGAGTGCTTAGCCACAGTTCAGCAGCCACCACAGTCTAGGAACCATTCCCAGCACATAGTTCAAACTCAGCCATCCTGTTCTGGAGAGTAAGAGAAGCACAGCAGCTGTCTTACAAAAACCAGGTATGAACATATGAATTAAGTTATTCTAATTAAATAATTTTTTTCTTAAAAACATAAAAAGCATAAAATGAAAAAAACATTCTAGAGCACAGTTGCCAAAAGTCTGCAGCATCTGCAAGCTGTATTAGCTACTCGCCTAGTACATAGGGATAAGAGCAAGGAAATAGACTTTTTGTATTTTGTAAATGTACACACATATTTCCATAAAACTATAACCTTTTCCTTTAAAATCCTAGGCTAGTGTCAGAGTTCATATGCAGAGACAGAACAAGGTCAAAGCCCCAGCAGAGAAGGTCAATTAATTTTATTTTTTTTTAAATGGGAACAAACTGCTAGTGTCACTGGCTTAGAGCCTATTTCAAAAGAAAGCAAAAGCCCCTAATTTTCTTCTACCAAGACAGTATCCAAATAAAATTCTATACCAATATTGCACTGCAGAATACTGCACAGAATGCATAATGCAGATTATCCTCAAGTAGGTCTCATCAGAGGATAAATGCTGAAACTGCAATGAGTAATATCCTAACTTCTCTGGCATCCTCTGGGTATATGATAACTCAGAAGGAAACTATGCTGACATTTGTAACTCCTTATCACAGATAGTGTATTAGCTGTTCCCTTCTACTGGACTTTGCCTGCTGGGATTACTGGACAAGAATGGGATACTCCTGAGTGTATCACAGAGAATTCTGATCACTTCCAAAAGCCAGCAGACAGACACATCAGGTACTTCCCTATCACACAGCAGACGAAGGAAACACAAAGTCCTATGACTTGCCACAGTATTTCCTTATGTAGAGTGGGAAGAAATTTTATGTTCGAAATTTTTAAATCATCTCAGAAACATTAAAGAACATCACTTTCAATAGCTGCTAGAAATGTAACAAAATATTTTAATGCATTGCTCTGAGACTGTGCCACCAGCAACCAGTGAAACACGGTAGTGATCAACCCGTGCATAAAATTAACAACAGAATTTGTAGCTCTTTATTGTGCCAGGATATGCTGCTTAAAACAAAAAACACAAAACAAAAAATCCAAGAAGTGGTGTAAGTGTCACCATGTCTAGTGACCAAGTAATAATAAGCTCCTTGTTTTGAGCAGGACTTGCCTTATCACACAGAATTACAAACATGTAGCTTTAACAGGTTCTTCATAAAATTAAACAGAAATGTAACAGACAACACTATTCATTGTATGTTTAAAATATTATTGTATGAATTACGTTGGCTACAACTGTAAAAACACTTAAAATGCAAACCCTTTTGAGTCCCTCACTCTCTACTATGAAATATCTCATGCCTCTTACTTACCCACAGCTGTTTATCTCCAGAGTTTACATGTCATTTGAGTACACTTCTGTAGAATAACACATTTTGCATTAATTCCACCTTTGAGTAAAAGAATGAGCTTCAAATGTTAAAAATAGTACAATAAGGCTATGAAATGAGAAATAAGAAATACACTGCTGGTGTATATGGATGTGACTTTTTTTCTTCTAAATTATCTACTGCTTAAATCAGAAAGTTAAAAGCTAAAAAAATTGCAAACTATCTCATATGCACGTGCAGGTGCTGAGTCTCAAAAGTTCTTTATACTTGCTGTTGAAAAAATAGAGTAGTAACTTTTGGAAACAATATAATTTGCTCCCTTATTCTTAAAAGTAATCAAATTACTATAATAATTACTCATTGGTATAATAGAATAAGTATATTTACTTATAATCATAATCAGTATTAGTAATAAAATTTGGGGGAAAAATATAATTTAATATTGCAGAATAATTCATTTATGTAAAGAAAATAGTTGCACTACATAAGAAGTGATTAAAAAATTTATTTTGCAATTAGTATTGGGCAAGACAATTACTGAAAAAAGAGACTTATTTAGATAGTGACAATAACTCTATTGATTTAATTTTAACTCTGAGGATAAACAGTATTTTTAAAAATATTAACCTTAACCACCAGAGTATGCAGGACTGTGCCTTCATAAGTGAACTCTGTTTCCAGAAATGGGAGATAGAAATACTAAACCCCCGATACACCAGGGTTTGTTTCAAAATATGTTTGGTTCATAGATCAGAGGAAGAGGTAGAAAATATCACTTTTTAACCACTTTAATATTTTTTTTCTCTTTGCAGGTTACCCACTAGTCTGAATGACAGAAACAGCTATTTTATAGCAACCCATTGCTCCCAAATGGTCGTCTGCTAGAACAGAAGTCAAGCCTGCATTAAAGCAACAGCTTGGAGACAGGCACAACTAAATCTTCTGCATCTTCTTCATATCCACTAAACCAGGGACTAATAGCAGAAGAACGATGACATTCCTATGTGCTCAGTCTGTCTCTTTGCCTGTTTTGTGGCACTGTAGATGACAAGAAACCAAAACGTGGCCTTACAAAGTTTTTGCAGTGATTGAAATTAAAACCCTGTCATGTTAGACAAACCAGTCGAAGGAACTAGATGCACAGTTTATAAAATTATTTTTATCAGTATGAGATTTATAGACCCCTGGAAATTCATAGACTATGTCTAAGAAGTTTGTGAAAGCTGACTCATTAGGGGAGGTTTATTTATATAATATAACCATATATGTGTGAGAAATATAAAGAGGCAACTGTATTTGAATTAATGAAGGTTAATAAAGTTAAAACTGATCATCCAAGTCCAGGAGGAAACCTATGTATTATATTTTTTGAGCATGGAGAGTAAACCTACAATCTATAGGTCATGTAGAAGCAATCATTACAATAATCACAAGCTCTTTCCTAACACCTCTCGTGTGAAATAAAACAGTTAAAGAACCTGATGTAACAAATCATGCTACTGAGTTACTGCTCATTATTGTAGCCACTGTGAGGGTCTATAAGGACCTCTCTGTCACAGCATCTTACTCTTCATGAAGACATAGTCAGTGATACCCTGTACAGCTCTCATCTGCAGCTAGACTGACATTTTTCAAGAACATAAGAATCTGTACTAGTCTTATCATCCCCTCTGAACCATTCCTGTTAAGATCCCAAATGTACCTCTGTTTCTCTGTTCAGAGAGCTATTATATACCTGTGTGCAAATATTTTCAAGTTTGGGGGGTTTTTTGTCCTCCCCTAGGGGAAGAAAAATACACATTTGTCATTGTCTCAGTTGAATCCCCTTGATTTACCTCATGATTTTTTCCACCTCAGTACTGTTAGTTGTAGCTCAGAAAAGAGGGAACATAACATGACTTTGAATGTGCACAGATTTTGGAAACATTACTCCGACATTCAGAACACTATAGTTATAAAAATGAAAACCTGATGTATCAGACCAACTGTATTCCTGCTTTCACTTTATTTTGTATTTCTACAAATAAATTAAGTATTTTAAAGGTAAACAAAGATCAGTGACATAAACTTTTTTTTATAAATTCACAATTCAAGGAACATGGCAGAAGTTATAACTAAGTTCTATACTTATCTCAAAGCCAGGGTAACATGTTTTATCAAACAGACAGTTCTTACAAATTACTTTGCAAACGACAAGGTTAATCATATAAACAGGAATCTGATTTCTTTGGACTTCTTTAAATTACAGTTTCACACTTTTTTATTTACTTTTTGAGTATGAGCACTGATAATATTTGCATTTCATTCTCTTTTCCCTTTCTCTTCCTGAATTGGTTCAAATTAAGGTAAGTTGATCAAACCTCTTTCATAATGTTCAGCACTGAAATCATGATTAAAGAGGATCCACTGCATTATTAAAACCAGATGTACCACAATCACAGCAAAACAAAACCTCTACCTTTGGCACATTATTTACAACTTCTATGTATATATCAAGACATAAAATTAATCTACCTGGTATTTTCACTTGACTGTAAGAGTTTAAGCTTTATTTGTTAGATAAATGACAAGTAGAGGACAAAACAAGACAGTTAAAACCATTGTGGCTGCTGCATTTTATCTCAGTTATTAAGAAGGCTATAAATACTTTCTAGTATCTCAGTTTGCATAGTCCTCAATTTCTAGGTGTGAATACAGAAACAGCAAAATCCATCAATGTTATTTATGACATGTAATAAATATTATGTCTTTTTTTTTTCTTTAACAGCTCTGATGTTTACTCACTGCAATACTCCTGAGGGGAGGACGACAAAGCAAAACATCAAAACTCTCAGGTGAAAGCATAAAATGCATAAATCCTGATGACTGCACATCCTCTTGTATCAGGACAGCATTGTATCGCTGTTATCACTCCCATCATTGTCACTTTTTACTTAAAATAACTACGGTAAAGAGCAAATTGCCATTTTTTAGAAGTACTGACAATACCTTATCTCTGGGGAGAATATCCACAAAGCACCTGCATTTTGCTTACTTTCACAACTCTCCTAATTATTCTCCATGTTTCCAGAAGAAATGTGCAGACATGCAGCTATGTGAGAGGGCAAAAGGATGCATAGCTGTACCCCTTTAGCAGGCCTTCTTCTATGATCACTGGAGAGAGAGGGTCCAGGAGTATGTATACAAATAAAATAGGTGGAATAACTCACTTCTGAAGGTATTTATCCATCTTGTTTTGAATTGGCCCAAAACAAAAATTTATTCTGCTTAAACTCTAATAGGTCATCAGCATTTCTATTCCTTTGACTGCACTTTCTTTCTGTGCCTGCAAAATGCCAAAACATAATTTAATAATGAACTGCCAAGGAGATAGGCAAATATTTACCCAAAATTTTCCACTCTGAATGGCTTTCTTTTAAATTCTCTTAGCCCCCTTTAAGGCTGTGTCATAAACTCTTAAATTGTCTGAACCCCCTCGAAGGCTGTTCTATAAACCATGAATCTATTCATAGCTTAGATCAGTAATGAGTAAGTCTATTCCTTCCTTTAAAAAGAGCTAGCAAAGGCGTAACATTGCCTCATTTTCCCCCTTCACTGTCAATTACACATAAAGTCACAGAATAAGCTTCTCACAAATCAGGATTCTTAGCTCTTCAACTATGGAAAAATAGAGAAGATGGGCACTACTTTATTTGTGTTCAAAATACTTGTGCTTCTTTTGGAAAGAAAAAGTGTCATGAAAAACAGAGAATTATTCAGAAAGCTGACGTTTCCTTCCTCTGCTCACAGCACTGGTAAGCCATAGGTGTTTGCCAGACTGACTCTGAATTCAGCTTAGGATGTTAATTAGTGGAATCAGAAATCAGCCTGATTTGTGGAACTTGTTTTGCTGTTGGTTCAGTTTGGTTTTGGCATTATTAAAACAGAGAAAATACCCCTCTCTGGGAAAAGAGTGTCCAAAATGTGTCCATACAGACACGTACTTCTATTCTATGGGACAGGGAAATTCCATAAATGATCTTTCATGTCTTCATTACATTGGCTTTTACCATATATGTTCAGATCTTAGTTAAGCTTTTACAGCACAAGATAATTTTAAAAATAATAATAATTAAAAAACACCCACCAAAAAGAAACTAATAGTGACATACTTCTATATCTCCAACACTTTCTGCAATCCAGCAGAAAGAACAAAATTTAAATGATGCTCAGCCTCCACATTTTCTTGATGTTTCACCCCTTAGCATGCAGTAGTATTTCACTTCACACTGAGAAAGTAAAGCTAAAAAAATCAAAGCCTGGTAACTATGTTTAGAATACATATATTACATGAGTCCAAGGTACCTTATATGTGAGTGAAATTCACATACATGTCAGTATATATATATTTACTGCATCCTCAATCAAAGTTCTCACTCCAAAAAGCAATTTAACAAATTGATTTTATTTGGTTCTCAGAACTGCTCTTCATAAAGCCTGTGCAGAAGTGATTATTTTATTCACTAGATAAATTTATTTCATCAGAATTTTATGTTTAAATAGAAGAAAAACTGGGAAGAAAAAAATTAATCAAAGCTTCTCTTTGTTTTATGACTTTCCTTCTTTGTATTATTTAGCTAGCCAATTCTTAATGAAAGAATCCCTTCAAAATCGTTCCACATATGAGCATAAAAAAAAAAAAAAAAAAGTGGACGGTCCTAAAAGCATAGAAAGATGAAGCTCTCCTATCTGTATCCCTGGGTGTTTTAAAAATACACTGCTTTTGATGAAGAGGAAGGTAGAGAGCATTAGTTTTGCTTGACAAAGTTATCCCAAAATATCTTTTCAATTATTTAACAAAAGATTTTGCCAGTAACCAGAATGCTAGAATGATTTAAAAAATAGCTCTTCTTTCTGAGTTCTAGAGAAAATTCTAGGGGGTAAAGAAAGAAACAAAGAAAGAAAAAAGGCAGAGCTCTAACTGTTCTTCTTTTCTATGAGAACAGTCCTGCTTAAATTCTAGGGCCTTTCCTTTGGGAGAAAAAACAAATACCTGCAGTTTCCCACTACAGAAAAAAAAAAAAAAAAAAAAAAAAAAGGGCAGAAAGATGTACTTGCTAAAAGCTAGATTAACATTTCTCATGAGATTGTTCCTTTTCCTCCTCCAGATTACAAGCTTATAACACTTTACACATGGGATGGACATTACAACCTACCCAAAATTTACTGCACTCAATCGTGAGCTTGTCTGATTACTGAGCTAGACATTCACTGACAGCATATGCCTCTTGGATCTGTAATGAACTATAGACAGCTGATTGCAATCCATTACACCTTCCTTGTAAATAAACAAATTAAACATACTGTCTCTATATATGTTTTTAAAAGGCTTGAGGTAAACCTCTAGTATGTCAAAAATTACAAAGATGGCAAAATGTTTTCTGCAGAGATTCCAGAACTCTGACTCATCCCCTTGGTCCAGATTAGCGTGGCATTGATTACATTATAAAATGGGGAAAAAATTACCAGCTCAGTAAGGATTTTAGAAAGGATGGACATGAATGCCTAGAATGATGAAGATGAAAAAATGAGGTACTGGCATTTCTAGACATGTTCTTATTTCATCACTTCCCTTATTCAGGACTTTTTATGCTGTATACCATAGGATTTATTTTCTCTGTTATGGCTGTGAATTTTGAACAGAAATACTATATATTAGCCATTCATGTTCCTTGTGTTCTGCTGTCTTTCTATACACATAGCTTCAAAATAATGCCTACGTATTACTGAATACATGTTAAAATACAGTAGCATTCTGCACATAAATTCCTAGAGACCCTCAATCTATATGCTAAGGAATTCATCAGCACTGATAAGAGCTGTACATTTCCTTATGCACAATGAAACCTCTGAATATGTGAATGTAGGTATTAAATTAGTACTAAATATTATTAGAAACAACAAAAAAATTACTTTTCACTAAAGGCAAGATTCATTTTATGACTTCAGGTTTAGGGACATTTTCTTACCATCTCTTACACTGAATTTATCAAGCTCATAATGATAAGTGCATGCTGTCATAATCTTTCACTGTCACAGTGTACTGCTGCCCTAACAGCATACCCTCTTGTAAAACAGAACTGCAATCAAAAAGTTCAAAATTAATAGCTGTGAAATCTCAAGCACTCATAAGCATGTGTTTTTATCACTTCCATGCCGTGCAGATCGGGTACTCTTGTTATTTATTATTTGTGACAGTGAACAATTCCCATTTGCTTTAGTGAAAAAGTGAAGAGCTGTTTGCATAACTAGCGAGGTGAAAAAACAGATTTCAAACTGTTGGAGTCATTTCACAATATACCCAGCAGAAGACAGCTAGCTTGCTTTCAGAGCACTAATAATGTGCTGACTAGTATGTGTTATTCTACCATCTATGTATCATTTGTTCAAAAGCAGCTCTTCAGATATGTTCTGCATTTTTCAGTCTGAAATGATGGAGTACTGGTACAGTCCTTCAGTAGTCACACTATCGATTTCACACTGGAAAAATGTGAATGTTCATAATGTTTTAATGTGGTAACCTGCATACAGGGTATACAGTTGGTATCTGGTCTGCCACTGACCCAGAGAGAGTATTCTGGCACCTACACTCACAACAGGTAGCCCACACACCACCATGCTAGTCAAGGACGACCTGCTGCTGCAATTTGTGAGACACATTCCTCTCCCCTCCGAGCCAAGCAGCCAAATGGGTGGGTAATACTTATTTAAGTATCAACAGTACTTAATCCCCCGAAGAAGTGATTGCTTTAAGAGGAGAAGCTAAAGAAAAAAGTGTGGCTATAATGTATTCCTTGAGATTTTTCTTTTATTAATTTCTTTTCAGGAATAAAATACAGAGTGATTATATCTCCAAACAGTATATATTTCAAATTAAAAAGGAAAGGTTAAAGATAGTAACTGTAATGGTATTACAAATGTCTCCATCTGATTTAATACTAGTGTACAGAAAAATCCATCATAGATCAGGACAGCAAGTAAGATTTGCCTGTGGGCAGTACTATTATCAGTGCACAATTAGTTGCATATCGGAGACACTAGCCCTAGATCTGTTCTCATGCCAGTAATTTGTTTCCTAGCTGATTGAAAACCAACTGCTCTTCATGAAATGCTATTTCTTTAGCTACAGACAATTTGATTAAAATGCAAGGGTAGTAATAACAAGACTAGCAGTGCCAAATGTGACATGAAAAGGTGTGAGTCACATTTAAATTGAGACATTTCAGAATATACAAAATTATGAAACAAAACAGGATATGTTACATGAGAAGCTTTTATGGCAAGGTCATTTTCTTTCCACTAAAAAAAGCGCCAACAAACAACCCACACTGTTGTTGTTAAAAAGTCTTTTCTACTATCAATTACTACAAACCCATCAGAAAGTATGAATTCTTAGTTTTAATGCTAAGTCTTTTAAATCCTAGGACTTTTTTTTTCTTTGATAACATATGGATTTTCTTTTATCCTTAGCAATTTGCATCAATAGTAGATCATGAAGTCTTATAATTACATAAAGCCTTTTAGAAACATTTGATAAAGTGACGCTTTAGCCAGTCCTTTCATATTTCTGTAACATTAATTCTCTGGGAAGGTTACTGTAAAATTTGAAGAGTTGAGTCCCTTTATATACTTAATTGAGAACTATCATAGAAAAAATACATGAATTTAGCATTCAGGGTTCTTTAAAAGGTACACTAATATTCAGCATTAGAAAGTCTAAGATTAATTTTCAATTTGTTCAGCAGTGTCTGAAGGTCCAATTGAATATGACATCCTCCAGTGAATGTCACAGAAGTGGTAAAATATATTTTGCAATATAATAAATACAAAATCTTAATTTATTCCACACAGTGAAATGTCTGTTGCTTCTCTTGTCCTCTGCACTGACGAACAACCAAGAAGATCCAGAGTACTAGCATAATTTCATAAATAGGTGATTAAAGAAAATTTGTTGCAAAAAAAAGATAGGACACAGAAAGTGTCCGGTGATCTTTGCAAAACACAGAATGGTAAATGCAGTGCCATTTTACTAAGTTAAACCAGTTTCCTTCACTTTTAAACTAAATCTCTTGTGTATTTTTGTAATTAATGTAAAAAAGACCATAAAACCACAACAAGCAGCAATGTAGCGTGCAATGCTACATATGGACTTGGATAATTTAAATAGGATGAATTACTGTGCTGCACCAACTTGCACTGGTTTCATATCTGCTCAAGGGAGCTACCAGCGTCGTCTGAACCTACTGAATGAATCCACCCTACTGCACCTCTGTGGTAGATCTTTGTTATTCCTGTAAAGTACCACTCCCATCTGCACTGCTGTTAGGTATTTTGATATACTATTGTATTTTATTTTACATATAAAGAATAATAAATAGAGGAAAATGCATTACCCAGATTGTGTACTGTAATTTCTAGGAAAAACAACAGCTGAAAGCCACCACAAAAACAGGTACTGCTCTGTTTCACACCCACTTCTGTCCCTTTCTGTGAATTAACACCTACTCTAGAAATAGATTAATTTTATTCGTATTCAGAAAAAATCCATTAAAAGGAAGTGATAGATTCAGGCCCTTAGGTTGCAGCAAGCAGAATAAAACCATCAGTATATAGTCAGAGGAGCTTCCCGAATAAATTTTCTAAATCTACATGACAGATTTTACCCAACATCTGGGCTGAGGTTCAGTGGTTGAGCACACAGTGACCTGCCTTAAGTAGAAATTTCTAGCTTCCACTGCAATTATTCCTGATGTAAAAGTACTCACAGCATTGCTTGAAAATGAAACAAATACTTCTCTCACAAAGAAATCAATTACTGTTCTTCTGTAAACTTGTGATGCAACTCAACCATAATTTCATGCTCATTGAAAATAGCATTTTTCTGATTCAACAGAACGATGGATACCCTCGTTTACTATCAAACAAGGCACATTGTTCTGTCATTATAACCAATTTGGAACACATGGAAGAAGATAAGGAAAGTGATTCACCATTTAGTTACTCCAATTTTATTACAATCTCACTTGGAAGAATCGGACATGATGGAGAATGAGACCAAATGTATACTGAAACCAGCAAAAATAAAACTTGTAAATATTTAAGGTGGTAAAACAGGAACTTAAAGTAGCAATGTGAAAATGTTTGGACCAGATGAAGTAACTAATACTTTAATTTTCCATTGTTTTATTATTGATATCTCCATTCTTGTATTTCATCTTCAGAAAGTTTGCAAACTATTACAGTGTTTTCTCTTGTGAAGGCAGTGTTTAAAAAAGGACTCCCAAACAAATTAAATAGATTTGCCTAAGCAAATCACAGAGAATCACACAGAATCATAGAATTGTCATGGCTGGATAGTGTCCAGATTTTATCTAAGAGACCAAGTTTTGCATTATAAATGGAAATGAATTTTCAGGCCAAGTCATTCTCATAACTATGTCTACAAGGGGTAAGACACAGCTCCACAAATAAACATCGTGACCTACCAGGCAGCTGAAAAAAGCCAACTTGCCATTTATACTCTCTGTAGCAAGAGTCTAAGTAAGAAAATGTTTAAAACTAAGATGGCACTTCTTGAAATGTTGTTAAAGCCACATCATTCCCAGATACTGTTACTACTATAATTTTACTTTTGAATGCAATACATGATGGAAACCTACTATGTTATTTTGCAAATTATACATATATACATGCTGATAAGTTAAATGTGGGAGATTTGATGCCTAGCATCCAAACAGAAAAACTAGTCCTCTGTATCTATACTTTTTTTTATATATAAAGCAGTCTCTGAATATTGTATCACCTGACTAACAGCAATAGATATTATTTAATTCAATTGACTTCTGTGGAACTACCCATAGTTTCACCTAACATGAGATAAGCATCAGCCTGAAAGGTCTGAAGATAAACAGGAATTCAGTTAAATTAACTGTTGTCAGCATTGTTTATGAAAACAGAAACGCTTTGTATTGATTCAAAGATAACTTGTTAATCTAACATCTCTATATTTGTGAACATACATTTCTGAGCCTGCGTGTTCCTTTAATAGGCATGTGTATAGCTCACGTGTTTGAAAATACTGCTTTTCTTACTGGAAAAATTATTTTCAACCTTGCCAAAATGCACTACAGTCACAGAGTGCTTAATTTTATTTTAATCATTGTTTAAGTAAAGCAAAACACTGACTGCTTTTTTGATTGATTGTTTGTTTGTTTGCTTGGCCTCAAGCTGCAGCTAAAGACTATAGATTCTTCCCAAAGGACACCCAGATCTTCTGTCATACACCGTTTGTCCAATTCTGTGCAGATATCTCAGAAACTTTAGGGTAACTAAATTGAAAGTAGGATGTGCATGTTTTAATAGCTGAATCACACCCAGAACACCGTGACAGCCTCCATAACACTGAACTCAGAAACACAATTCTATGTCAAGTTGAATCCCTGTAAAAATATTGTCCTGATAAAGGATATTTTTCCCAAGGATAAGTCTCTGAGAACAAGTTAAAGCAATTCTGCATCGTGTGGATTTGGTATCCAAAATAAGTAGGGGCCGTTTCTCATATTTTGCAGGGCTTTAGGGCTGAAACCACTTTGACATCTATACATGGAGAGACAGAAAAAATCCCACTTCCCCCTGAGAAGTGCTACCACAGAGAAGACATTTGGCACATAGCACCAAAGACACATTTCCTGGCCACAACCCCAGTCAAAAAGCTACTTCCAGGGAGCTTATGGAGCATTCTCCATAACCAGCATGCGATCATGCAACGCAAGAATTTTTATCCATTCAGGTGGCAAATATTTTTTTTTTTGCAATGTGGCACCATAAAGGAATAGGTTCAGACAAGGCTATAAGATAAAATTGTCTCTGAATTTATGACAGATAAAATAAGTATTTCTGCATTCTATTTCTACCTTTTATTCCATGGGTGATTTTCAGCATATCAGCTAGTACCTACCTTCAGTACGTAGTCTTAACAAATTTAAATTATCTATAATTTCACTTTGTATGTAGTAAGAAAAAAAACCTAAATAAAATGCTTTGAAAAATCTTAATTTCATTGCTCCCTAATACTCCAAGAATGCTACTTACAATTACTTTTTTTCATTCAAGAGTACTAACTCTGCCATTAAACTGTTTGATTCAGAAATCTGTAACAATGTCATCTGAAAGTACATTTGGCTTTAAAAAAAAAAAATATTCACTCTTGCCAGTAGTTAATAAGGTAAATTAAGTTTTGAAAGACAAACATAATGCTTTTCTCCAGCTTCTAATACTTGTGTCATTTGTGGTTCACTCTGAGCAAAATTAAACTATACTTCTGGGGTTACGCTGCAGCATTTTACAAGCTAATGATTGCAAAACAGCTGTTACCTAAATGAGCGGATTGTTTGATTGATATAAACAATAAAAAAGAAAGCACATTACTTTATATACTTTTCAATCTTCAATGTGTCAAGAATATTATTTCTGTTCAAACTCCTACACATCTAGACTTTTATGTTTTCCTTCCACAAAAAAAAAAAAAAAAGTGGTTCCTCCACACTGCTCCTATATGTTATATTGCATCAAAGCTATTCCCTGTTTTTTAATACAGACAAAAGTTGCTCTTGTCATTTTACAGCTCTTGTCAGTGAAAATGGGCATTAAAGAGGGAGTAGTAAACAACTCATGTTAAGTACCATTCACACAGTTGGACAGTTCCAGTGTGTGTCACTGGCATAATTCAGGAAGTTGGTTTTAGTATAATCACATTTGGAGACTTTGACATCTGTTCATGACCTGCTCTCAGTTAAACATTTCTAGAGGAAATTGCACTAAAATTTGAAACGAAAAAGTTTTACATCCTCCTTTGTCTTCTGTTGTAAATCATGTTTTAGATGCCCCAGCTAACCTTAGTTACTCCAGCATCAGCAGGATATTTTGTCATCCACAATGGCAAAATAAAAGTGACCTTGGGAAGTCTCTGTTGCCTGAAGTATATGGAAGCCAGTAATTCAGTCCTAGCTTTTTCATAATATGTGCAATATCTAGTCTTGTCATATTTTTGCATGAAAGTCAAAAATGGATCCTGTAGTTTTATTTCATCTGCTGGTTTATTCATACCTTAGATTCACAAATTATTTTTACTTACTTTTAGTTAAGGCTTAAATATTTTAAACTATTCAACTTAATATAGATATGAAAAAAAATATGGAAGGATACAGGATATAGGTCAATTTCATTTCTACTATTTACCTAGCAACATGCATTTCATACAACAGGAAGCTAGCAAGGCTTGATATAACTGGACATTGTGAAATATATGACAAAAATAGTTTCAAATGCTTTCATTAAGAGTATTTTAAATGTGCTCCTTATGCTGTTACTGAGCCATGCAGTTTACACTGTTAAAATTACTTAAATTGCACAGGTCATGCGACCAACACACTTTCCATTAAACTGCACAGTCACTAAACTTGACACAAACCCATACGAATGCTGGGGTTTTCCTTTACAGCCCTGATTCAAAAATGTAAATAATGCAAAATTATGTACAGAAATAGCAAAAATTGAACAATTTCTTCTGATTCTGGATATTAACAGTCAATTTTTTGTGTGTTTTAATTGTTAATGGGTATATAATGCATGCTGGCAAAGTCCAAAATCTGGTAGCAGAGAGACAGCACATCTACTCTTTTACGAAAGAAAAATCAGGGGAGAAAACTACAGAAATAGCATTGCCTGAGGACAGAGAGACAAAAATACCTAAAGTATAATAAATTAAAAAATGGAGAAATGTAGAACATAAATTACATGGTACATACTACATGCATCCTGAACTCAAAAATGAAACTTGTTTTGCATCTGTAACAGTTTCTAAATATCTGTTGGATGCAGACGCTTCTAAATCTTAGAAAAACAGCCTTCTAGATATTGTACTGAAATTTCTTGTATGTCTGTAACAATATTTCCTCTCTATATAGTCAAAGAAAATGAAAATTTAATTGTGCTCTGTGAAGATGGGTAATTAAATACAAACATTCTCATCAAATCCAGTCAAGAGTTCACACTGGTTGTGAATTAGTGCACTCATAAGCACAACGCTGACTACTTCTGAATTCTGTTGATTTGCTTTTATATTTTAATGCAAAACAAATTTGGTAAGTTTTACATCTCGAAGTAGCCCAGCAGATCATTAGCTGCATAAACTTTTTGAAACTTTTGAAAGAAAATCCTTAAAGGTAAATGTTCCTGAAGCTTCAGGACAGCTATTTTTCTGAAACACAGATGATAACAAATATCCCAAATACTGGAAAACAAGGCAACTAAACACGCAAACAAAAGCCAACAAACAAACAAAAAACAAACAAAAAAACCACTAAGAACTTAAAAAAAACAAAAAAAAAAAAAAACCAAAAAAAGGATACTCAGAAATACACTGCTACAGTACAAAGAGTGAGACAGCAACAGTCAAACAGCTAACCATGGTTATAACCTAGGTTCCTATCAGTATGTACAATGCCAGAGAGCTGTCTGAGTTGATAAATCAGGTTCAATTCTTTTAAAGACGTTTCTTGCTACCCCTTGCCTATAATAGTACAGTTCTTTACTTATTCAGAGCATGAATCCTCCTTTACTCAGAGCTGTCCCTTTTGGCTTGCTACATCTCCTGGGAGTGCAGAATGATTCAGTGGTAACTTAGTCATTTGCTCACTGTACAAGATGATTTTACTGAAGAGGAAAAAAATAAAGGCTGCACTTATCAGTGGAATACTTTCTGTTAAATAAAGATAATTAAAGCATCAACAATCCATCTATTTCATGTTTAATTAGCCCCTCTTTCATCATAATTTGTTACTGAAGGTCAAATATGGGTCACTTTTAAAACCTAATTGTAAAGTATTTAATGTAATGCAAATTGAGAATAGAAAATTGAAATATACTTCTGAACACTTTGCACCAAACAGTAGTAGAGTTAAATGTATAAAAGAAGTTGCCAATGTTAATATTCATACTTAATTACAATGTTTTCATTTATTTTCTCTACATTGCATTAGTGCTAACATTGTAATGTTCATGGTTATAATAATATAGGACATTTGCTTAGCTGAAAGTGGTGAAAAGCCTTATTCTTTAGAGTTGTTTTGTGACTGTAAAAAGCAGTGTTCAAGATAAGTCGCTGTGTGCATGTGTGTGTCTATACATAAGCAAGAAAAAAAAATGCTTTCCTGCATAGCTAAACCTATTGCCAACTTAATGGATGAATTCTTGGTTCTATTAAGGCTGGTGGTCATATGTGCATGTTTATAAGGAAATGGACCTATATAATTTATAAATACAATTTCAGATACATGATAACCAACTGGTCAAAATGCTTCTACATCAATGTTTGAAATGTTATGAAACAAATTATATTGCTACTGTACAAGGACTTTTTTTTCCAGAAAATAATTTCTACATTTTTCACTTTCATAAAAATAAGATGTTACAGGGAATGCATCAAGTTTTCATATGTCATCACATTCTGGTATGATAAACATTTTCATTCATTAAACACTGCATTTCCATTGAGAAAAGGCATAGGGATAATTCCTAAAGGATTACAGAATTAGCCAGGAAGCCAATACCCTAAGCAAAGAAATAATGCTGCTCACAAACACCTGTACTGGTTCTGCCAATTCTACTGATGGCAGCCAACACATCTTAAAAAACAACAACAGCAAAAAAACCAAACAAAAATATACAAAACCACCACCACAACTGCAGTGTTCTGAGTATTCAACAATCACTTTTTTTTTTTTTTTGAGAGCAAGTGAAAAAGAAACCAAGAGAATATAATGGCAAGTAAATGTAAACATATGAAGAGTTTAAAAAGCCTGTCCATCAACAGCATCTCTTAACATATTAATGTCATATTCCTGATTAAGTTGCAGTGAAATAAACCTGCTCGTGTGACACTCCTTCGCACTGTGAAGTACAAAGTGGAAAAAACAGCCTACAGTATAAAGATTTATCTGGGCTTAACATGAGAAAACAAACAATTCTTTACAGTTGAAAGCTATTATTAGAATTATGATCAAGGATGCAAATCTCCAAGCTGCTAAGGGATTCCTCTTAGGCTCTGAGCTTCCCTTATCTTAGCTATTCCTTGATGGAAGTCAGTAGTACCCAGGCTCCTCACAAACAATATGCAGCACCTAGAGGGTTTGGATTTTAAACCTGTGATCTAAAAATACATTTGCTTACACTCATCCTCATTCAGCAAAACACTTCTGTGCAGAATTATTTTTGGCAAGTGATTAAGGCCTATGAAATATTAAGAGAATGAAACATTTGTTTGCCATCAAGTTAGTGCTTTGCTGAATAGAAAAGACTTGATAAACGTAAGGCTAAAAGAGTATTTCGTTAACACCATGCTAAATAAGAAAGTAATAGGAGTCAAACTTGTGAATGAACTTCTTAAAAAGTGATGGTGAAATGCCAGAAGTCTACTGAAACAGGATTTAGTTCTATACTGTATATAAAAGATCCGATGTCAAGTAAGAGCAGAGTAACAGTTTGTAGTTTTCTCCACGGAAGTTTTCCTATTCAGTACTGTACGAAACAAGATGTTTTGGGGAACTTATATAAGAAATTCAATGGACTACCTGACAACAGAAGTATCAAATAATACGAATAAAACTAACTTGCATTCATGGGGGTACACCAGTTGGTCATGTAAGCAGAGACTTTATTTCCTGATTGCTGTATTTTAGATATACTAAAGTATCAGTTACCAATTCTAATTACGCTAATGAGATGCTAGCATTGCTCTCATCTCCAGTAACTCAAAGTAGGTACATTTTGCTGCGCCCACTTGTTTGTTCTAAAACTTTATACACCTTCTAATGTCTCCTTAGAACAAAGGGAACTGCCAATGGGTCAATAAAGGCAGCCTTACAGATTGCAACTAGTCTCCCTGTCATGGTCCTGTCAATATGCCACTGGTTCTGTTTTCACATGTACAGCTGAACTATGAAGCAATCTGATATATACCACATCAGAACCCTTTATCTGCAACTGCTTCACATTTCACCCTAAACAATGTGCTGAATGAGAGCTTCAAGTGTTCTGGGTGCTAAAAATTCTACTGTTTTTCCTGATAAACTAAGAAATGGTCCACAGTCAGCAACTGAGATGTGAAAAGTCTACATACCATTTATGCAAATAAGTCTTAACGTCCCATTATGAGAAAGTGTGAGCAAACCTATATAAAAGTCACTCAGCAACAAGCTGGTAAGAACCCATAGGAAGGCAGTAATAAAAAGTTTTGTGTTTTATAGTCTCTCTAGTAATGTCTGTTATTTAGCACTACTTCTGCTGTTTTCTTGGACAGGTTCCTTAGCTTATGTGCATACTTTAGAAGTGTGCAAATATTTTCTACATATTTAAAAATAAAATCCCAAGGCATTAGAATATTAGCCATAAACTACTCAGGTAAACTAACTTTCAAAATCATAAGTGTATGTCATAGGAAAACTTTCGAAACTGAGAGACTGGATTTGTAGTAATTCAGCATGTACTTCTTTTGGTTTAATTGCTGAAAGCAAACGTGTAATAAAGTAATTTCATCTACTGAGAGGTCTTCTAATGTATTGTATATCAAAATATATCCTTGAAATTGTTAAGCAATTCAAAACATATTTCTGTAATATAATCTTAAGTAAGCTTTTTATCAAGTAAAATAGTAATTTATATGGTGTAATCCTTTACCAGTCCTATACTTAGCATGCAAGTCATTCCTTTGCACTGAAAATAACTTACACTTTGACAGCTTATAATTCACATGTTTAGCAGAACTGTAGCAGCAAGAAAAAAGTAGTATCTGATTAGCATATATTCTACTGCTACTTTTTTATTACAACGTTCACTAAAATGGCACAATCTACTATGTGCCTTAAGAAGCTTTAGTAGATGGAAGCTCAGGAACTTTCTCAGTACTTCGTATTTTACAGGCTATTTTCCATTTCTTTTACAGAGACTATTTTCAAATAGAAATTGTAATGTACTCTCCAAGAGAGAGTTAATGAAGTGGATGACCCAGAAACTACTGTGTCAAAAAGTAAAAACACACAAAAATACTAGCAGATAGTACATTAATCACACTTTTTTTTGGTGATCTAGAAGACCAAGGGGCTCATACAAGTATCTGAGGTATTTCCGAGCAGAACGCGAAAACTGCCAACACACTGTAAAATTTCAATTGTAGTAGACTAGCAGATGTTTTAAAGTATAAAAAATGCCATAATGTACCATATTTGCATGTCAATTCAGGTGAAAAGAAAGCACTCTTTCATCAAACTACTCATAATTTCCCTGTTCCAGACTTGTCTCTGTGTTTACATGAATCAGCATTCATTTCTAGATTTTCATGTAACAATCACTGTAGCTGAATAAAACATTCAAAATATGATCTTACATGGAAAGATGTAATGGCAGTTACAGAGGGGCAGTTACCTGGTGCTATGTTTCTCATTTTACTGTCACCCAAAAAGTACTCCCTCAAAGAAAAGTGACCTCGCGTCAGGATACATAGGTGTCTTATAAAATAAACAAAACAGATGCTCTTCACTTAGGAGCTTGATTGTCTTTTATGTTACCTCTATATTATTTCAAGGACTGCAAAGAAGTCCCTACCATCACCGCTTCTAGGCTCTCGGAGCTTCACTGAACCGATCCCCGCCAGCAGAGCTGAGAGCACGGCCAGTCACTTCTGGCACTCCTGATGGCACACCTCGCTCTGAGGTCTCAGGGCAGTTACACTCTACAGAACTATGCAGCAGCTGACCTGGCAATTTATGGCCTCTCAGCGTAAATGAATTAATTTAATGTGATAGACAATGTGGAAAAAAACAAAAAAAACAAACAAACAAAAAAAAAAAACAAAAAAACAAAAAAAAGAATTCAAACATATTGGGGTGCGCTTCTAAGCTCATGAATATTCATGTATATTTAGAGCAACTGCTGCAGTGAGTGGAATCTCCGTGTATGGTGTAAATTAGACCGCAGATAGGCTTTGTAGAGTATTTAAGCATTTTGGTCCTAATAAATGGCTTGCTATTTACAGCCGCTAAACGCTTCAGCATGGCGGCTGCAAATCCACCCTCTCACCCCCAGCTTTAGGAAGAGGCAGGCAGGTGGCAGCCCCCTTTCCTCAAACACCCGGCTAGCCAGGCGAAACTTCCCTCCGCCGGAGCCCAATGACTCTAAGGTCGGGAAAGCATCATGGCAAGAGAAGCGCCCGCTGAGAGCGGGATCGGCCGCGGAAGGCGGGCCAGGGGTAGAGGGAAAAGCAGGACGGGGAGGGAGGGACCATTACCCCGCCGGGTGATGGGGGTTCCCGACGACCCCCATACGCCGGGACTGACTTAAGTGCTGGTGGCTGGTAAAGGTGGCTCAGAACGCCCTCCAGCTCGCTGTCTGGGCGGCCGACCGGGTCCTTGGCCAGCCACCCGCCCCCGCGGCCGGCTGCTGCTGCGTCTGAGGGGGGGAGTGAGGGAGGAATGCTGCGAGGGGGCGGTCCCGTCGGTGCGGCTGCACGGACAGGCTGGTTGGCTGCTGGGATGGAAAAGCGAGTGGGATGATAAAACTGATAATAATAAAGCCCTCTGACTGCCCTTCCTGCAGTGCTGTGTGCTGGTCCGGGCTCCTCACTGCCGGGCTGGAGGGAGGCGGTGGGGGGCGGGGGGGCGGTGTGATGCCAAGCTAAACGGGTCACTGAACCTGACTGTTGTGTCTGCTTGCACCGCTGAGGGAGGCGGAGGAGGCGAGCACCGCCGCTCCCTCACTCGCGGTGCGTGTCTGTGTGTCTGAGTCTGTGTGTCTGTGTGTCTGTGTGTGTGCCTGGCGGGGGATTCGGAGGACTGGGCGGAAGGGGGGGGGTATTACGCGGAGCGCAGCAGCGCGGTGCGCAACTCTTACCTGCTTGCTGTACTTGCTGCTGGCCTGGCAGCTGTACTCGGAGCAATGGTCCGACCCGATGGAGATGTTGTCACCGGCACCCACGAAGGTGTTGGCTGGGGGCAGGTCCTGTACGGCCTGGTGCTTTTTGCCAGAGGTGGGGGACTGTGGGTGCAGCTGGACTGTGGGCAGCGGTGAGCTCGACTTGTAGTGTCTGGCCAGGTCGGGGCTGCCCGGGCCACCATTGACTGAGCGGTACCGCCCCATACCAGGGCTGTCTGAGAGCTTCTCATTGACGCTGTCATAGCGCTGCCCGTTGGGCTTGGAAGCCTCCACAGTCACGATGCTGCTGTAGAGGGGCTGCTTGCCCTTCTTTCCTTTCTTGTCCTTCTTGGGCTTCTTGGCCTTGTCGTGCTGCTGTGGTGTGAAGAAATCCTCATGGTCCTTCTTGCCAGCCTCATAGCCGTGTTTGCCCTTGGAGCGGCAGTAGCGGGCCATGACCACCACCAGGATGAGGAGGATGACTGTCATGATGCCAGCTACCACACCAATGACTATGCTAAGCCGCTGCTTGCTTAGCTCATAGCTGGGATCACCAGCAATGTCCTGGGCCAGGGGTGTGTGGAGGCTGCGGGCCACCTGGCTCTCCACCACAGTGGCATTGGACAGGCTTTCATTGACAAAGACATGGAGCAGGGCCGTGGTGGATTGGGGCGGCTGCCCACTGTCATTCACCTGCACCACAAGGCGGTGAAGGCCATAGTGCTTGGGGGCCAGCTTGCCCACCAGTGACACCACACCACTGGCTGGGTCGATCTCAAAAAGTTTGAAGGGGTTGCCCCCAACTATGCTGTAGTTGAGGTCAGCATTGAGACCAGTGTCAGCGTCAGTGGCAACCACTGTAGCCACCACAGTGCGCATGTTGCTGGAGGGTGGCAACACAGTGTAGGAGCTGTTGCTGGGGAAGGTGACTGTGGGTGCATTGTCATTCTCATCCATCACAAAGAGGGACACAGTGGCAGTGGCAGAGCGTGGGGGCTCACCCCCATCCACTGCCTTCACCTTAAAAGTGTAGCTGGTTTGCTGCTCTCGGTCAAAAGACACAGTGGAGAAAATAGTTCCAGTGTCATTCTCAATGGAGAAGATCCCAGTTGCCTGGTCATGGTCACTGGGCTGGATGGAGAGGCTGAGCTCAGCATTGCGGCCCTTGTCAAAGTCCATCACGGTCACCATGCCCACAGGGCTGTTAGGCTGCAGGTTCTCCTTCACATAGAAAGTGAACACATCCTGCATAAAGCGTGGCTCATTGTCATTGCGATCCGCCACCCGCACCACCACTGTGGTGGAGCCCTGTAGTGATGGCACACCCTTGTCCCGGGCTGTCACCTGGAACTCGTAGGTGTCACGTTGCTCACGGTCCAGCACAGCCAGTACTGACACATCCCCAGAATCGGGGTCAATGCTGAAGATGCCACCGGGTGCCTCTGAGGAGAGGGGTGAGGCCTCCAAGGAGTAGGTGATCTCAGCATTCTTACCACTGTCAGCATCTGTGGCAACTACTGTGGCCACCCTCTCACCAGGCAAGTTGTTCTCTGGGAAGGAGACCTCTAGAACGGCCTGGCTGAACATGGGAGGGTTGTCATTAGTGTCCCCAACCCTCACCAACAAGGAATTGTTGCTGGACAAGCTAGGGCTGCCTGAGTCCACAGCCACAATCACCACGTTGTAGTCACGGACAGCCTCGTAGTCCAGCGGGGCTGAGGTGTGGAGGAAATACTTGCGCTTGTTCTGAGGCTCCCCTTCACCCTCACTGGCTGGTTTGAGCTGGAATGGCACATCGCCCACCACAGTGCATGTCACCACACCATTTTCACCTTGGTCCCGGTCTGACACCTGCACCAAGGCAATGGGGGTATCCACCAGTACATCCTCGGCCACACTAGCCACCCCATCCCGGAGAGGGATGCGCCCAATTTTCCGTATGTCAATGGTGGGCACGTTGTCATTCTCATCTCGGATGTTCAGCACAACTGTGGCCTTGTCTGTCTTGGGGGGCTGGCCCCGATCTCGGGCCATGACTGTGAAGCGAAGCTGGTTCACCTCCTCCCTGTCAATGCGGTGCAAGACACTAAGCCATCCAGAGTTCTCATCCAGGCGCAGCAGGCGCCTGACAGACTCAGTGGCTGCTCCAAAGACGTACTCAATCTGCCCATTCACCCCCACATCCAGGTCGGTGGCTCGCAGCTGCAGGATGGGGGTCCCAGGGCTGCTGTTCTCTGCCAAATCCGCCTCGTAGACGCTCTTCTCGAAGCGGGGGCTGTTGTCATTCACGTCGGTGATGAGCACCCTCAAGATGGCCTGTGAGGACCGCGCCGGGTCGCCGCCGTCCCGCACGCGGAGGCTGAGCTCGTAAGAGTCTCGCTGCTCCCGATCCAGCGGGCCCTTGACGATCAGCTGCGGCTGCTTCTCCCCGTCGAGGGTGTCGGCCACCTGCAGCTCGAAGACGCTACTACGGGCCGCCGACTCCGTCTCCTGCCGCCGCCTGCTGCCACCGGGGTAGGGGGCGCCATCGGAGGCCGCCGAGGCCGAGCCTCCCCCGCCCCCCCCGCCGCCGCCACCGCCACCTCCGCCGCGGCGGCCGCCGTCCCCGCCGGGCTCCTGCAGCAGTTCGTAGCGCTCGATGCCGTTGCGGCCGAAGTCCCGGTCGGTGGCAGTGGGGAGCAGGTAGAGGGTCCCCACGGGCCGGTTCTCCTCCACGGTAAGCGTGAGGACAGGGGAAGGGAAGGTGGGGGTGTTGTCGTTGATGTCCAGGATGATGACCCGGCCCCTCGAATAGGTCCACCCAGCTCTGCGAGGGCCGATGACCGACACCTCGAAGTCCAGGAAGCACTCGTTCTCGGTCGAAGATCATCTGGCACTGCGGCAGCTTCTCGCGGTCGATGCGCCGCTCCGTGGTGCTCAGCTCCCCGGTCATGTTATCGATCTTGAGGTAGTCAGAGCCCGATTCCAGGCTGAATGTCACCTCTCCGGAGCCCGTCACGATTCCCAGGTCGGAAGCCACGTTGCCGATGCGGATGTCGGCAGGTCCCTCCTCGGCCAGCCGGTACCTCAGGAGCTGCTTGGCCGCTGCCAGGCTGACCCAGAGCGGCGGAGGCAGGAGGAGCAAGAAGCAGCAGCAATGCACAAAGCCAAGGAGAGTCTGCATCTTCCTCGTCTTCCTCACACCGTCCCCTCCCCCCCACACACACACACCACCACCTTCTCTCACTCCCACCTGCCCTTGGTAAACTCCCCTGTTAAGACAACAGAGTGGCTAAGTGCACGGGTGTTCAATTATAAAATCCTTCTGTTACTGTAAACTTATTGTCTCATGGCTGGTGTAATTGGTGGTCAAAACCCTGCTGCTGGCTCCTCTACTGCTCTCCCTGCCTTCCAGTTGCGATATACTTACAGTTCACGGGACAGTGTGTTTTGCTTTTTAAAGATTCATCTCGGTAGATAGGATAGGCTTTTTCTCCTCCCCCTCCTCCTCCTCCTTTCGGATTTTACTGTAATCACTTTGCAAGGTTTGCAATAAAAGCAGAAGCAGCACCGTGCAATTTGAAGCCCCCCAGGTCGTCTTCTTCGACACTGGAGTTAACTACAATTCACACTCTCTCTCTTTTCTCCCCCCCCCCTTCTTTCTCTCTTTCTCTCTTTTTCTCTCTCTCTCTTTAGCCGTTTACGACCAAGGCATTAGCTTTTATTCTTCTCCCTCTCTACACACACAAGGGGAAAAAAAGAAAAGAAAAAAAGGAAAAAAAAAAAAAAAAAAAGAAAAAAAAAGATTCGCTTTATTCAAAAGGGCTTGTATCCGGTAAAACTCCAAATCCTCTTAGCAATGGGCAGTTCTTAAAAAAAAATATTAAAAAGGCGAAAAAAAAATCCCAATAATGTCGGTAGCTGCACGCTTGATAGAAGAACCCCGTGTATTACAGAGCAGTCCACAGAATAACCCCTTTGGTTGTCAGAAAAGCACCCAAATCCATCTTCAGAGATCGCCTAAAATGTTCAGCTCTTTCCCCGGAGCGGATTTTTTTAACAACTCTGCGCAAGGTCATTAGTCACAAAGCAGTGATACAAAAACTGCAGAAGCCGTTTGCCCAGAATTTGCAAGACTGTAGATACGAACATACACACACAACAGTCCCAAGTTTGTTTTTGCATCCGCAGTTTGTGTGTGTGCCTTACCTGCATTTGCACTGCATGTGTTATAGCAATCTGGATCTGCAGCACTGAGAGCGATTCACAAATGAGATTGCAGTCTCTCTCTCCCTCTCTCTCTCTCTCCTCTTCCTTCCCGTCCCAATGCAGGTAACCAGATCTGAACTTGATCCTTTCAGTTCAAAGGTTAGCAACAAAACTATTTGTCCAAAGGCGATTATTGGTCTCTCGTAAACATACCCGGAGAGGAACAAGATGTAACTGGATCCCCCACGTGAATTAACACAGATTCTGAATTACATCCATATAAGCGGAATAGCAAAGGGGAGGGGAAAAGATCCGCGACGCGATTAAAAAAAAAAAAAAAAAAAAAAAAGAAAAAGAAAAAAAGAAAAAACTTAACACAGAAACAACCCAAAAAAACCCCTCTCACAAACAGAAAGAGTTCTATTTGCAAATAAATTCTATTAGTCAGTTGTTTCCTGTGATCTGTACCGCCACGATGGGTGAAATCTGCAATTGTGTATTCCCTCCTGTGTCTCAGAGAAGTGTGGCTCAGGCGCTTTCACGATAGAGAGGCTTGTACGTTAAAATGTTGAATGGCAACTGAGAAGCTTCCCACTCGGAATAAAAAAAAAAAAAAATTAAAAAAAAAAAGAAGCAAGCAGAAAAAAAAAAAAGAAAAAAAAAAAAAAAAGAAGCAGTAAACCGGCAAGTTTGCCCAAAGTGGTGAGAGCTGCTGAAGCCTCTCTCGGTAGCTGTTCCCTGCCGCTGCAGCAGCAGATCCGCCTGCGCTACATACACAGAGAGAGAGAGAGGGAGAAAGAGGGAGAGCAAAGAGAACGAGCGAGAGGGAGGGAGGGAGGGAGGGAGAGAGGAGGAGGAGGAGGGAGGAGGAGGAGGAGGGAGGACGAGTCAAGCGCTGCACTCCAGAAAGCCCAGCCTTACCCTCTGTCTCTGCTGCTGCTGCTAGTGCTGCAAGTGGGATAGCCGCTCACCACAAAACACTAGTGTAGTCCTCAAAACCGATCCTCATTTACACGCCCGAGTGTTGCTGCTGTTGCCTTCTCAAACCTGTGATCTGTAGTGATTCTTCTACCCTCTCCCTCCCCACCTCCGTTGTAGATTTGTGAACCGAGCAACGATTTTTCAAGCAAATGTTTATTCGCCTTTCTTTTAGGCAGAGGTGGTGCACGTTCGGGGCTCTGCATTTTGCGGAATCACGCTGGTAAGAAAACTCGTTTCGCACAGATTCCCACCTTCCTCTGTCGTGTCGGTGGTTTTGTGAAATAGCTGCAGTCACTCTTAACTGCACAAAACTCTAGGGAGGAAGGGGGGCTGAATTACATCTCAGACTTTCGTCCTGTTTCCTAGTGTTGTTTGAGCCTTTTTAGTCTTCGTGTTCATCTTCTTCCTATTACCATTATTTGAATGTGTCTTTTCTGCATGTTTGTGGGTTTCCTAGGAGAGGGGGGAAAAAAAAACAAACCCAAACCAAACACAAAAAACCTCCCCAAACAAACAAAACAATATTCAAAAAACAACCCTCAGAGAAGATGATCAGGAAGGGGGCGAGAGGGTTAGTAGAGTAAACACATGTAAGAAGTAACAGATTTATTGCCTAACAGAGACTTGCTGCTTCGATGATTGCTAAAATGTAGCGTCACCTACCTGGGTAAGTGAGAAATAAACTTTAATGTTAAAGCTCGCTCTCCGGTCAACTTTTTTTTTTTTTTTTTTTTTCCCCTCATTCTCGCGTCCCTAATTCTCTGCTCCTTTTGACTTTCTTCCATTTAATCGCCTGTGGCGTTTGCATGCCCCGGCACCCTGGCTGATGCCTGCCTGGCTCCGGTACCTGTCCTCTCTCTTAGTAAGCCCGGAGGAAAAAGAGTAAGTCTCCGGCTAGAGAAGGAGGACCTTGGTGAGCATAGGGCAGACAGTGGGAAGAAAACTGTACTGCTTGTGCCTGTGTGTGTGAGCGCAGTGAGGGGCAGGCAGGGATCCAAATGCTCTCACCCCCCCCTGTGAACGCATGTGGCAAAACAAGTTGTTGCGGGTCCTGTGTGTGTGTGTGTGTGTGTGTGTGTGTGTGTGTGTGCATTCCTCGCTTTCAATGGTTATTTTGAATAAAGACGCCTGCAGATTAATGTAGCGAAATTCCCCTGTTTCATCGCGATGACATATTGGAGCTAGAAGCGGCCGGATCTGTTAAGGTAGCTCAAAGCTACGGTCACAGCGTGTCTTTGACATGTGGGGCGGTGAGTGAATGCGGGAAGGTTGCCACCTCTTTCCTTGGGGAGCCCAGACGCACACAGGAGGGAAAGAGTCGCGCCGCCAGGAATCGGCGCTGGGGAGTGAATGGCTGCTGCTCCTTCCGGAGGGCTGCTCCTCCGGCGGCGGCGGCGGCTCCGGCTCCGGCCCCGGCTGCTCTCCCTGCCTCGCCAAAACGCGAAAACCCTCCCCCGCTGATACTAGAGACACTCGGCTTTATATCTGCAGCATCAGCGAGAAAGCCCGGCTCTGCGCAGGCTCAGTATTCACCGCCGCAGTCCCGGCCGGAGGAGGGGGGAATCGGGAGCTCAGCATCTTCACAGCGGGTTAAGTAGGATTAATACCAAATCCCTATTATATTTGCCAAGCAACTTGAATTTATCAAAATCCCCCCTCGCTGTTCTGGAACTCCGAGAGGAGGAAATTTTGCCCACAGCTTAAGATCCAGACATACCAGTACGTAGGAATACCAGCATACTGCATTACACTGGCTCCCTGCACTAGCAGTACAATTGCAACCCTAAGCTCCCGCTGTTCCCTTCCCTTTGTCCTTTTAAACGTAGCCAGGAAACTTAATGTATTCGCCAGGGGAGGGGCGGGATGAAAGCGCTGTTAACCTCCCCGCCACAAACTTTAATCGGATTCTGGGCTGTTGCACGGCATGGACACCTTCGCCTCTTGTCTGCGCCTTTTTTCCCCTTGTCTCTCGTGTCTACTTCTACTACAGTCTGCTTTGCGAGCTCCTCTTTCAAGCGAATGAGTGATTTCTTTCTCTTGCCATGTGCACTCCTCCCACCCCTTTCCCCCCCTTTCCTTCCTACTCTCGCTGGCCTCTTACACACACTGTTCCTTTTACATGCTCTCTGCGCCCCCCAGCCCCCCTTCCTTTCTTTCTCATTTTTGCAGTGTCTTCGCATGCAATTTCTCTCTGTGTAATGTCTTTCCTGCTCGGGACTGCTGCGTCCTTCACAGTGGATTGGTTCCTCTTTCGGAGCAGAGGTAACGGCCCCCCTCTTTCCTATCATTCCCCCCTTCCCCCCCCCCCTCCTCCTTTCCTCCCTCAGGGCAGGCGGCCGGCGTGGGAAATGGGCCCGACGTGCGCTGCATGGTGGATGGCAGCGCTGCTCCTGGTCCACGTGCCCTGGCTGCCGGGAGGGGTCGGGGCTGTGCTGGCCCTAGCTGTGTTTCCCCCCTCCCCAGCCCCCCCCATCCCGTTTGTTCCTGCAGGGGGGAGAGGGAAAGTCACCCCCACCCCCTATTACCGCCACCCCGGCACCACGGACTCTCGGTGCCGCGGCCAGTGGGCGCACAGCTGTTCGGGGTGTCGGTAGGAACAAACCCAGATGCCTCAGACGGGGGGGGTGGGGGGGTGTTAGCCCTCTCAGTCAAATCTGTTGCGCAGTGTAACACCACCCCCTCTCCCCCCCCGGCTCCCCGCATCTCTCTCTCTCCGACTCCCCCCTCCCTAATCCTCCCCCCTTGCCGCCTTCCTCCCCCCCCCTGTCCCCCTCCTCTCCCCCCCCGTCTCCCCTCCTCTCTCCCCCAGATGCACACAGACGCCCACACGCGCTCAGACACGACACAGCATTTGTTCTCCTGATCTAGTGAGATCGAGTGGGAAGCAGGATCACAAATGTAATCGGCTGTAATAAATAAAATAGCCCGATATGCTGGAGCTATACAGAGGGGAAATAAAAGCTTGTGTGTCCTTAAAGGGAACATCTGATAAGGCCACCGAGGTGGCAGCTTGCGTGTGGGAAGGAATCTGTCTTTGCTGTCATTCGCAGCCTGCTGTACGTGGGGAAATCCTAAAGCAGCCTGGGAGCTTCCCCTGCTCCTCTGCACCCCACTCCCCCCCCCCGCTCCAAACCCCATTACCGATGCTCTGCAGCGGGGCTTTCTTGTAGGTGTTGACTGGAAAGACAGAGCTCATGGCTAAAATACAGCACTCGCAATTAGTGGCTAGTTTATTTGCATTTCTCGGTGGAGCCCGGTTTCTGCCGCCGGGGTCCGTACTCGAGTCCGCAGTTCGGCGCTTTCAGCCCACGACAATTTGTTTTTCGCAGTTTAGTGATGTCGGTAGCTCTCACTGGAAAACTACTTCTGGGAACTGCAGTGGGAATCCATCTCGGGCTAAAGAGAGATTATTTAAATATTTGTACCACCCTAAGCATTAACAAATAGATAACAGTATTTGCGCGCACACACGCGTGAAGAAGCTCCCGAAGGAAAAGAAAAAATTACTCAGGTGGGCTTGAAAGAAGGATATGCATAACAATACGAGGAAAAGGTTAAATACAATAAATATTACGGCAAATTCGAAAGCAGGCGAAACACAAGGACAAACCCCCCACGCAAAGCAGTTAAAACCATTTGACGGAAGGGAGAAACTAACTCAAGAACTCCACCAAGGGACAAACAGATGAAATGACACCACAACAGCACTAAGCCCGCCTTGACCTCTCATCTTTCTGAAGCGTCGTGCTGATCCGTTGCAATTCCATTGTGATCTTTTCACCTCCCTTCCCCGCCACAACCTCCCCCTGGCCGCTCCAGAGCTCCCTTAGTTGGCTGCAGTGATTGCACCGGAAGGTCGGCTGAGCTGCTGGCAGCTCTGACATTTGCCCGGTGTCTTTTGACAACTTTGAAAATAAGCTTGCTGAATAGTAGCATGTAATAGCCAGACGTGATTAAATTATTCATTGAAGCACCAGCCTTTCTGATAGACATTAAAATTTAAGGGTTTCAATAAGGCAACCGCAGATTTACTTTTAAGCAGATAATAACTGTATCTGTGCTTATTTAACTGAACGCTAGCTAGGCATGGAACTAGTTACTTTGTTTAAATCCTCTCTGCTCTTTGTGAGAATTTTGAACTAGATAATGCACCATAAAAGTTGCTCGCAGAGCAAAAGTAATCTCTGTTAGATAACAGTGGCTGAATCGCACTTGATATAATTCTTAAAGTAATATTTGAAGTAATATTTGAATTGAGGTTCTTTCATGGGCATGGCTCCATCAGAATTTATGAGTTCTCACATTTATAAAGAATGATGAAAAGTAATATTTAGAAAAAGTGGTTGTGCTACAGTTCACTAGGGCTTTTGCAGTGTATATATATTCCTTTAAAATAATGACAATAAAGTTTGAGAATTTCTTTTATTTTTTCCCTTTTTAAAATACATTATTCTGTAGAATATATTATGAAAAGTCTTTTACAGCATTTTCCCCCCAGATATTGACAAAAAAATCTAACCATTCAAAATTATGCAGAAATAACATTATATTTAAAATCTGAAGAAAAAAAATAATGAAAGGTCTTTTAAAAATAGATAAATTTTCATGAGGGAAGGCAGATTTTGGTTAGATTTATGCTTCATGTTCAGCTACTGTCATCCCTGCATCTGAAGGGATATGAATGATTGCTGCAACCAGTCCCATTATTTTATAGATTTATTTTTAAATTAAACTGTTGTTCAGTTTCTCTAAATGTGATTTTAACTATAGGGAAAAAGACATCTGAAGTTACTTTGGATTAATTCCTATAAAAATAAAGGGAAATTATGAATCATTAGTATATATTCTACATAAAGAGATGCAATGAGACATTCAGGGGAGATAATTAAAGCTGGATTTAATTTAAATGAAGTGTATGAGAACCAGGTAGCACTGACAAAGAAAGAAAAATGTGTTCCTTGTCACTGAAAATATTAAATGGATACAGTTGGTATGCATATGCATTCACTAGCAGAGGACACCACAGTTTTTTCTGGAAATAAGTTAGGATTTTTATAGTATAATGTTTACAAGGTTGATACAAATAGTGAGACCACTTAGGTCTCAAAGTGCTTTGTAAATTATCCCTATGAGATAAAAGCCAGTGCAATGACCTACTCATTCACCCAGCAAACCACTAACAAATGAGTCTTTCCAGATTAAGTTAATCAGACCACAGTTTTGCTCTTCTGTAGGTTTTTTTTTTTAATATGTTCTGGATTCACCCCAACATTTGTCTTGAAATAAGTGGCAATCATTTCTGCTTTATTTGATGGGCTGCTGGAAAATCAAAGAAGCTAATTCTGAAGAGAATTTAGAGCATATTTGTGTTCAAGACAGCTACAAGGGAAAGCCTTGTATCATGAAATTTGATGGATAGCAATAAAAGATAATAAACTATTATAGATGTATTGAAATTCAGTTATTCTCAGCTCCTGCTCCCCTTTATTTCTGTAAGCTATTTCCTATATACATAAATTTATACGTATTTTCTAGAGCCATTTTGCCTACACACTCTTGAAGGCTTCTCAACCTGTTCTTTTCAGTTCTATGCTCTACATTTTTTTGGGGGGGTGGGGTTTGGTTTGGTTTTACGTGTGTTTAAAGTTTTCTTTCATCTTTGAATGATAATCACCAGATCATACAATATTTTGTGTGATATTCCTAGTGCATTTTGTGCAGCTTTAATTCATTAATATAAATCTGTATAGCATAAACGATCTAACCTGTCTTCATGAACCTACTGTGTCGGCTGCCTGTTGAGTAGAAAAGAAGATATCTAAGCAAGATGGCAGGTCTGCAATGTTCAGAGGAAGAATCTTTGATATTAAGTTCAATTTCTGTTATGGATAATTGAACTCCGTGGTGCCCTATTATTTTCTGTGAGTTAATGTCAATATATGTTATTGGCTACACCTAAAGTGTAATTTTTAAATCTACACATGCACTCACTTGTTTAGGAACTTCCTTTGTCTACATCTTCAAAAATATTCATAGCTCTGTGGCTGAAATAAGGGCCATATAAATACACAGTTATTATAAATCAGCAAAATAATTATGGTGGCAAGGAAGGTAATTTAGAACATGACCAAGCTGTTGATTGCTTATTGGACAGTCTATTTGGGATTATTCTGCAGTGATTTAAACTTCTTTACTAGGTATTTTGTAAAGCGAGATGTGGCATTTCTTTTAATTTGAGAAGTGCAACATTAGAACCTCTAGAGGTCATATTGTTATAACTCTTAGGTAGCAATACAGTGCAGAAGCAAAATTTTTTCCTTAATCCATTGGCCCTACCAGAAGCATGCCTATCAACTGAAAAAAAATTTAGCTACCATCTGTTGTTAATGGTGAGCAAGAGAAAGCAAGTGTGAAGAAGTGGAGTTCCTTGTGTCTTTCCCTGAACTAGATTGAATCAGAAACAGATATATCCATGCTTGTACTGCTCAGGCCTAGTGAAGAGCTTTGGCACTTAGCCAAAATGAGAGTTGGAGCCTGGGTAAAGCTCTGCTTATATTACCCTAAAACAGGATCTGGTAAGCACCAAATATAAAAAAAATCAAAACAAACCAAAACTGAAAATCAAAAGCAAAACCCCCCAAGTCTGTCCAGTAGCCAAATACATTTTAGACTGTTAAACACAGGTCTGTATGTTGGTATAATCCTCATCAGCTTTACTTGTGAAATGTTTTGCACTGCTTGCTTATTTTTCCAAAACTAAGATGAAGGGGTTATAACCACCCTTCCTGTGAGGAAGATCACATAGCCTGTCTTCAAAATGATTTGTTTTCCTGCTGCTTCCTTTGCACTTTTTGGCATGCACAGGCAGCCATATTTTATGCCTGGCTTAACTGTTTTACAAAGTTTTTTGGTGATCATCCTTCACATAATTACATTTTTAGCTTCCTTTATAAGAGTAATAAGTACTGTACAGAGTGGGGTTTTATGACCTACAATATATCCAGAGGAAGAGAGATACTGATAAGTTTCCACATTTTTCATCTTCTGATAGAAGCCTGACATATCTTCCAGTTCATTCATTCTGTGAGATGATTAAAAAGTTGCTCTTCAACAAACTAAACCTCATCCAGGGCTCAGCAGGAAGTAAGTGCAATCTAAGCACATTAAAGAACAGCCAGGGCAAACCAAAGTATACCTCTTTCTCTGCCTTTTAAGATCATGGGAAAAAGAGAACAGCAGTCTAATAGTGTGATAAAACTGGAAGCCTGCAGCAGCTGGTTGATCGGTAAAGATATAGAACCTAATCCAAAGCGTACAGAAGTCAATGGAAGTACTTTGACTAAATAAGCTTTGCATTAGGCAACTAGTGAGTGAATGATGTTTAAACTATTTGTGTAGATCTTAATCAGATGAGTGACAGAGAAAATGATGTGCATTTTGATCAAAATAAAGGCTATTAAAACACTTGCTGGTGTACATGTTATTTTTCCTGACCACTGAGATCCTGTTTATGACTCAGGAAAAAATGGCAGTGGATCCTTGATTGCTGAGCCCTATCCTCCCCTAGTGCAAGCACTCACATAGAAAAAAGATAATTAAAAAATATACTTATATAATTTTAATCTTGATATTGATCTCAAAGTTGAACACATCATTATATATATTTGCATGCTCTCTTATGTGTATGCAGAGAGCGTTTCTTTTGTCTTAGCTTTTGTTAGCAAAATAACACAAGATTTTTCAGTTTCCTCTCATGAGTAAGGTTCTGCATTCCTGACATCATGGTAACAGGTTTCCCTTTCATTTCCACTCAGTTTTTAGTGCAGCTTTTAATTAATATTTCTTTACTATGGAGAACAGGAATTATTTGTGATTTCCACTACGAAGTATTCTACATGGTGTTAAACATCCCTTTTTCCCCGGAAATATCTCGTGTAATTCTCCATGTTCTAATGTCACATAGCTACATCTGGTTGGGTGATAGTCCTTCTCTAGTAGTTTGGCTGGATCTTTCCTTTTCTCTGTAATTTCTAGCTGATGAACTCACAGTTTATAGCAGAAAATCTTGTTACATTGCTCTTTGTACTATTAAGTTTAATCCCATTTCCATTATAGAAGCCATCAAGGCCACCTGATTCTTCCTGTATATTTTAATGATTTTGATAATTCTCAGATTTGTTTTACCAGAAAATTTCAGCAGCATGCTCCAGGGTTTTTGATTTATGAGTATCAAAAAGGCCTATTGCAAGATTGCCTATGAAGAACTCCTTAGCAGCCACCATTTAATGATGCAAACGTGTTCTCTCCTGATTAGTCAATTCTTTATATTCCTTATCTTAACTAACACTTTTCTTATCAGATAGTGTAAAAAATTATTTTGGAATCCAGATAGGTGAGATCTTTTACAGTTGTATTGCTTACAAGGCAAACTACTAAAGAAAGATCTCAGATAAATGGTATTGTCTACTCTTTGAAACCTTTAGAATTTTAGTTTGGTTTGTACTTTCATTTCATTACTCATTCTTTCCTTCAAGATTTAATTTGAAGCTTTGCATTCTAAAACCATCTAAAAATCACACTGAGAGATGTTCATAGTGATACTCACTAAGAATTCTTGTTCTAGACCCTTTAGGTTTTGTGCTTAGGTTTGTGCTTCAGGATTCTGGAGTTAAGGCTATCAAGACTTTTTGATTCAAACTCACCGAGGAAGCACTAAATCCCCTCATTTAGGTCATTGATAAATATATTGGACTGTTTTCAAGAACATTATTCATATTACAAGATCAAATACTCAGAAATAAAAAATATCTTAGTAATAGAGTCAGCAAACTCTGAATTCAGATGCCACTGCACCATCCATTGCAATGTTTGATTTCAATCTAATTGCAGGTTCACTTACTCTTTCTGCACTGGATTGCAATTTGAAATCATGTAAGTAAATAAATAAATAATGTAATGAAACACAAATAAGCAAATACATTTTGATAGATGAAATAAATTTTTATTCAATTATACAGCAAAATGTAAGATTGCACCTAATAAGAAATTATTTAATATTTATATTTTTAAATGTTCAGCCTTATTTACTGCAGATTTTTCAGTCCTGGACAAGGCATTATTAAAGTGATTCTTTTCAGATGTACCTCACTTTGTTGTCTGAAAAAATTTAAAAATATTGTTTAACTTGTAAATAACTGTATTATACTGGTAATTATCATGTTTACAGTATTACAAATGGGAAGGTAATATCAAGATGCAAGTGTAAAACATCCTAGATTTAGGATATTTTATTTTTGGGATTTAGAAAAATTACCTATCTTTTAAATGTGCAACCCAAAACTTTCATTGTTACAAGGTCTGCTTGGAGTTCTCACTGTCTCAGGATTTCAGGTAAGAACTCAGAAACAGAGGAAATCACAATCAAAATGTTTTGTTCTGTGACTTCAAATCATGGGGGAATTCTATGATGGAAGTGAGCATCAGTTTCTAGATTCCAAGTATGATGATTTTACACTGTGAAACACTGTTTTCCTCTTGATTTCACTTCAAACAAGGTAATTTCTGTACAATGAAGAAAGTAGGGGCCTTGAGGGGAAAAAATATGACTGTAATGAAAGCCTCTGTCAGACTGCACAAGTACAAGTGAGTGTGACTACAATTCCACAGATAACTTTATTTCTATAGTTTTCTGACTATGAAATTAATATTTCAATTTTTAACCCTTATGGTGTCCTTTAGTTATAATAGTGTGGCATTTAGTAATTTCTGTTGCAGACAGAGGACAGCAAAGTTCCCTGTCTCCACAAAAGGATTTGCATTTAGGGATACAACACTTTGGAGAAGAAGGAAATGAGGTGAGGGGAGGACTCTTGAATAAGCATAAGTGGGAGATGCACAGATGGTAAAAGTTTCCAAATGTTCTAGTCTTCTCTTTGGGCATCTTTTGCTACATAAATGTGATAACATTTGTTAGAAGGCATGATTAAGGCTTTATAGACTTCACAGATGGAATGTAATTTTGTGGAAAGACTTGAAAGATAGAAGATTTGGACATGAAATGGATTCCATGAAAAGAATTAGAAAGGGTCAGGACAGGGGAGGCAACACAGACGTAATGACAACTAAATATTGCTCTGTAAAGAGAAGTTTGGGTGACAAGTCAGATTGTTTTCAGTAATTTTACTGGAGTAAGATTAGCTTAGGTTGTAATATCTACCTGTGAAAGAGATGTCCTGAGTCAGTTCTCTTCATCCAGGAATATCTCTGTTTTTCTCAAAGGAGTATGTAACATAAAACATATAAAAAGTTCAGAAAAGTTATTTAAAGTTGTCTGTCATACAGACAACCTATATTCAATGAAGTATCTTAACTATTAGGATACAGAATTAAGGGAGTTTTCTCTTCCCATATTTTCAATGTGTCCACATCATCTGTCTCCCCTCTTCCTCCAGCAAAACTCATTTAAAATTTTACCCCTCCTCCCACTTAGGCAAGCCTCTTGTCCACTGTGCTATAAATCAGGGTAAAAGAAAGCACCTTGAGGACACAGGTCAGTAAACTTGAGGATTTTTTCCTGTTGAGAGAAATAGAAGAAAATCATGCCAGATAAATTAATTTATCTTGGCCCAATTTCAGAAATTCTTACAAAACGTATATATATACATGCTTATATATGTATATACTCATAAATATATTTATATTTGTTCGCCTGACAATAGCAAGAAAATATTTCTCAAACAGCTGCTGACAGATGTAAAATTGTATGAAATACTGGAGTTGTCAATAGAACATCAAAAATATTTATCAGTGATGTAAAGAATATGGTCAGTTTTCTCAGATTCATTGGTAGAAATACTTGGAACTAATAATTGAGGCTGCTTTTGTTTATTTTATTTGTATTTTAAAAGCAGAAATAGTTGCTTTGTAGAAGAGGTCTTTTTTTTTAATATCAAGAAAGATTAGATGTCAAACTAACTGCCTGTAGAAGAATGGAGACATAACTACTGATCCTCAGTCATGCTGGAAATTTTAGGTCTGAGTCTGAGAAGAGCCCATGTAATAGTGATTTCTCACCACACAAGCACTCTTGTCCAAACCACCATTCAAGGCCACTGACACATCTGACCTGCTGATTCCAAAAAACTGACCTCTGGGTTAGACTAAGGACTAATCATATGAAGTACCATTTAAAAAATAATATTCTGCTCTTTATAAAGAGAAAAGAAAGCTTTTAAATATTCATCACTTGCCTTATCTTTACCACAGTAAGATTTCTGTTAATGATTCTTCATTAAACCTTGTTGGAAACTGGAGGGAGACAAAAATATTCTCATCTTGCAGTTGTTTCATGTATCTTGAGGCATATTTATGAAGAAAAAGGTGTAACTTCCTAGAAGAAGGGCACATTTGCTTTTTAAAGAAGTATGTCAAGAGAGCCAGACTCTCATATCTGATGTACAAGTACGCTGTGGCCAGAATCCTACTTGCTTGTAGCCTGCTCTTGATCAGGTGTCTTGTTTGACTGTCTGGCTTTCTTCACTATTTTGTTTCTGAGAGCTGTCTATTCTTTATAAAAATATCTATGTGCCAATTCAAGGCATTCTGAAGTCAATCAGTTGTAAATGTAAGTGTGTCTTATGGGACTCTCCTTCACTTTAATGTGGTTAATGAATACGTTCCCATGACTTAAATGGACTGGTGCCTCAGCACATTTTCAAAATTACTCTGTTTGAAGACATTTCCATTTATAATGGGGCTTAAATCTCATTTCCCTCAATATCTGCCCTCACTTAGTCTTTTTTAAGGCTTCTCTGGAAAAAATTATATCTCAGCTGCTCCTCCTGCTCTTAATGCTCTCCTAGTATCAGTAAGAGCAGAAACCAATTGGTGCCTCACTCTGCTGCTCATGGAGAAACAATATGCAGACACTGCACCATCCTTCATTCCTGGCTGGAGAGCTCTGTGCTACCATTTCATATTATCTACACTCATTGCTTCCACTTTGTGTGTCTGCTAAAGCCCCATGCCTCACTTAAGTGCCTGCAACTTCACATTTTCCCTGTAGGAACCTAGAGTAAGACTGGTAAAGATTTCCTTAGTTTCAAGGCACTGCAGATCCTCATGGGGTAGAAGGGGATTGAAAAAAGTCACCTGAAATAGTAATACAGACACAGTCCTGGATGAATGGAAGAAGGCAAAATAGAAGAGAGATATAAAGAAGGTAAGAAAAGAGGTGGAAGTCCCACTATTTGATTGTGTCCTTCACTTGCTGAGTCAGCAGGAGCCAAGAGCTCTGCAGGGGCACACTTAGCCTTCACATTTCTCCACAGAAACCCCATCTGGCCAACTCAATTGCCAGCAGTTGAGAAGTCGTGCAGGAAGCTATATCAGCTATTCTCATTCAGTGTGAAGGTTACTCTGTTGTAGAGGTACTGGGAGAGGAATTGAGGAAAGAAGGTTTTAAGACTATGCCTCTCAGATACAAGGGAAGCATCAAATATGTGAAAAAGTTGGGGTGTTCACTGCTGTAGTCCTTTAAGAGGTAAAGAATTAGACATTCTGGGAAATGTTAGCTACTGCTTTAGAAAGGTCCTACATCAGGTAATCTCGGAAAGAAAAATCTTCATGGAAAAAAAATCTGAAGGAAATAGAATAATCAAATTTTACGACAGAATTTTGTATTTGAATTTTGAGATCAGAAGCTTTTACTTGTAATCTTCCTGTCAAGTTATCTGAAGCAAATTTCTTGCAGTTCCATGGTCTTTTCAAGGACTTTTAACTTTAACCTCCTCTTAAAGGGCCTAGAAAAACAAAATGCTTTCCTTGGGTCTCTTAACATGCAATGCTCACTTAGATGCAAGCACTGAATTGACATGTAAAAAAAGAAAAATGTACCAATAAAAGAACTCAATAATCTATGTGTGGAAAGCTCCAGAAGAATGCATCAGTCCCTGGTTTATATAAACATTTAGTAAAACACCAATTGCACTTTAGTCCTTTAGTCCACTGTTTCCCAATGAATGAGGCTGCTCTCAGTAGAGAAATGTGCCAGCATTAAAGGTGAAGCACAGAACAGAGTATAATCCAATGAATGTATTAACTTAGGCTCTGTGCCCAGACTGGCACTGCCAGCAGCAGCAAACTGCAGGAAAGAAAATAGTCAAGTACAGCAGTGTGAACAAAAGGGAAACAGGGGAAAAAAGGACAACACAATAGTTCAGAAAAGCTTGGTGCCAATGTTTTGTTTCTCTCATCACAGGAAAATGCATTAGACAAGCAAATATCCCTTTGCCATATCACTTCTTTAGCTAGTGACTGATGTTAGTTGTAGTTTGGTGTCAATGGGTTGTGTTACTCTGGAGATCTGAGATACAGGGGACTGAGTCTCTTGATGCTTCTTTATTGATCAGCTCTTCACATGATCTAAGCAGTTTACAAGGAGATCAGTTTTCTGGTTGCAATAGGCAATGAGTGACATTCAGATTCAAGGTTGCCAGTCCTTTGTGCTTGATGTGAAATATTTTGATTTCAGCAGGAGAACTTGAATGTTGAGGTTTGTTGTTTTTTTTTTTTTCATTGAGTGTAACTTGTTTTCCACAAGCTGCCCAAAGCTTTGACAACCTGGAACAAAAAAAAAAAAAACAAAAACAAAAAAAAAAAAAAAAAAAAAAAAAAAAAAAAAAAAAAAACAAAAAAACAAAAAACTGTCCCAGGAACAAATTATCTGTTTGTTTGTAAGAATACTTAGCAGTCCACGAGTTGTGAAAAGTACCAATTCCCAACCAGTAAGGCTGGAGATGTGTCACAGCTCTGCTTCTCTAAGCAGAGAGCAGGACAGAAACAATATATTTAATTCTATTAATGAGCAGTTGAAGCTGGGTCTCAACTTTTTCTACTATCTTGCAGATATTAAACTGGTACTTGGGGCAAATTTCTACTAGTCTCAGTGAACTTTAAAATTTTAACAAGGCTTATTTAAAAATTACTACATTCTTTCTAGTAACATAGAAGTTCTGATGAATATTAAGTTAAGTTACAGTGAATACTGGAGAAAGAGTCTTACAGAAGCTGATTTGATTCTAAAAGCAAGAAGAAAAATTAGATTGATTAGGCTTCTTCCAGACATTGTGCTTTCTTATATATCAGATATTAAAAAAGATTTTTTGCAATTCTCTGCAAATATTATGTCAAGCATGTATTTCTGTAAACATATTTTAAAAGAGGTAACTGTAGTAATAATCTTTCTGTATTCATGTCTGAAACTGATAATGAGTACAGATTTAGGCACATTTTATCTCTGTGTTTGCAAACAACAATCTACCTGACTACGAAACAACAGTGCTCTTACTCAACTAGAATCACTTTCCTTGAAGTATTGCATCTGAGTGTGTATGTCTCTCTTTATCTTTTTACAACACAGTAATTTTGAGACACTGCACAATTAAAAACATGTTCTGATCCATTGTACTTTTGGATTAGCTTCTGAAAGCTTCAGGACATGTCAGAGTGGAAGTTAACAACCATAATTAGGTTTGCTGCTGCTGCCCACTGCCACTTTAACAAAATGGTGTTTTACTGCAAAGATGCCTTCCTGCAATTACATCTGCCTCATTTCCTTGCAAAACTTTTGGCAGCAGGGTGAGATCAGCCCCATGACCTTTGAGCATAACCCTAACCACAAAACAGAACCTTTTCTTTCTCTCTATGCTGGTGGGAATTTGCATGCATTTCTGGTGAGTCCTGAAGAGCTTCCTGGGAAAAGCTGAGGCAGACTGATTTTTTCTAAGCTTCAGTTCCCTTATGGTCACCAAAGTGTAATGGGAGTAAACTTGCTCCCTGGCAGACTTCGATTCTATTCCTAATCCATCAACAGATGGCAGCAGAAAACTCCCTAGCTACCTGTCTCCAGACCCATGGCCTTGCACATGACCCTAATGTTAACAAAAGAAGACAAAACATCCAAACAATTGCTGCCTAAAACTGCTATATGTACATAATGTGCTTTAAAATTCTCATTGCAGTGTGAAAGTCTCCTAAATGTTATGCTGAATCTGAACGACAAAAAGCAGATTCTGCTTTTGGAATGACTGTTTTCCTCATCACCTTCTTCTGTCTTTAAGGATTTTTTAATTGATGTACTTTATTCTTGTAGTAGTGGAAGAGTATATTGAATATAGATTAGAGCAAATAATTTGCTTTCCCCACAGCTAGGTCATTGTGATGAAAAATCAGTTCTCTGATCTCAGTAAAGAATTGTTCAAATATTATCAGTATGGTGACAGAACAAATAATTTAGTAAGTTTTTGAGACATGCCTCACTTGATTTTGGCATTTCATTAATTCCTCCCCCTTCAAGTCAAGTAAAGTGTAAGAAACTCAGTGAATTCTTTATACAGATTTAGACATTAAGATGCATGGAATATACAGTAGTTTCTTATTCCCTTTTTTAGAAGATGCTGATATCTTGGAATTGCCAACCAAGTAAAAAGCATTACCATAAAAATTTCTGAGAGGCATTTTCTTGTGTAATGTATAATAGTAGGTGCCTGATGTAGGATGCCTCATATTACATAATTCTCTTTCAGCCTCAAGGAGCATGAATTAGGCCTGAAGTTCCTGATTTCTATTCCCACCTCTTTGATGACCTTATCTTAGTAATTCTTTACCCTTCACAATTTGCCAGCATGTTTCCTGTGGTGAAAGAAACTGATTTCAAAAGAAAGGAAGAAAGGGAGAAGAAATTTCTTTTCAGGCACTGTTGGAGGGAGTGGTTTACTGTTCTAAACATAATGGAAACATTTGAATTCTCTGAGACAATGATTTAAATTGAGGTAGGTTTGACTCAAGTCTTCTTCAAGACATGAACACTCATTTCCATTGAATTTAGTGAGTGGATTTTTTTAGGTTAGACTTTAAACACTGACACTATGTTGGCTGTGTGAGTGTGTTACGAAGCCCTGACACACTCTGAAAGGAAAGTGTGTGCCCTAGAAGCATTGCAGAACTTTTATCTCTGCACACTGCTCCAGAAAACTTGGGGGAAAGCCAAAGCCATAAGCTTCATTTTTTTAAGTTTTTCCTTATTGTTTTCTCACCCTTATATCTGGTTTGGGTTGGTTTAGTTGTTTGTTGTTTTTTTTTCTCATCTAAAGAAACAAACAAACCTGTCATGGTAGAATACATTTCTGTCCTACAAGCAGAAATATTTCTTGATTTGTACTCTTCACCTGATCTGTTTTGTCCATCTTAAGGTTTTTCTGTCTTTCCTATAACTGGTAAAAAGAGATAAATAATGTGGTAAATACTGGAATCCTTTCAGATAAGTTTTGGCATTTAAAAAAAAATTATCTAAGTAGTTTCAGGCTGTGTCATTTTCATATGAACAATTTTGGAAAAAATGAAAATAATATTAATTCTTTGGCTATTGGCATAAATAGTGATGCAGCCCCTGACAGTAACTTAATCTTACGAAAAATATGACCAGTGTTATAAAAATGAGTATTTAGTTGAGATATATCTACTCTAGTAAGAAGACTGCTGACAAGACTGCTTTGTTAACTAAATGTAAACATAAACCAGTAATAAAAGATGTAATTTAAAAGATAAGTGCTCATAGACATAGAAATGGTTGCAGAATCTTCATTAATTGTACCATGCTGGGGTAATACATATTATCAGATATATTTATTTCCAGAGGACTCTAAATATTAGCATACTCCCAGAATTTTGAAGAAACTTATTCAGTGATTGAACTGTGTGTTCAAACTTCAGCCCTTGTCTTCCAGCTCTCTATACTGTGAATAGGTAAAGAAGTTAGAAAATGTAAAAGTCATCATCCATTCATTAGGGTCTCAAGGTGTAGTGCTAGTATTTTCTAGATAGGAGCTTATTTTGTAAATAACTTTGAGATATGTTTTAATGAAATGTTATACAATATTAAATGTATGACACAGACAGTTTGAAGCTTTTGTGTTCCGAATTGAACTATTTTTCAACAATCCACTATCAAGTGCATCTGCAGCCTTGGGAGCATATTCCTGTTGAATATTGAAATGCAAAGCTCTTGTTTTACTTGTTTTGAGAAACTATAAGCATGTTCATACAGCATGCAGGAGGCCAGGACCCAGCAAGTCCTGCTTTGTTATATGAACCTTGCTGTATTAATTCAGGCATAGGAATGGATATTCTAAATATGTATGTATTCAGTGAAATTGAACAGCTAGTAAGAGGGTTACTAATCTGGGCTAGTCTGGGCACCTACTAATACAGCTGTACTGTTTCTAGAACCATGGGCAATCTATGTTGTTGTGTTCACCCATCCTTGTAGGGCTTTGTGTTCCTCTGGAAAGCTAAGGTCCTGGGTAGCCCACAAGTGATGATTTTTATAAAAGTATACCAAAAGTGTGTGCTGCATGGCTGAAAGTGACATGAGAACTTGGGGGCAGTAGAGGCTTTGATTTGCTGTGGAAGTCTCAGCATGTAGATGCCTGTGTATGCCTGTGTTTGGCTGTGGTGGTGCGGGTGCCTATAGGTGTACTTTGGAGTAAATTACCCACACCTGAGGTTTCCCTGAGAGAAAACTACCTGTGACAGTTCAAAAGAGAGACCAGGAGCAAACCGACAGATGAGCAGTATGAACAGTCAATGAACTGAGTGAAATGAAATGCAGTGCTAAGCTGTTTGACAGCGTGCATGGGTGCCTTAGCTCATGGGGTAATATTGAAATTTATTTTGATTTGGGTCTGTGAAACAAAGCTCAACAGCAGGAGGGTCGGGTGCAAGCAGACTTTTATTTGACAATCGACACAAGCAAAATTACAGAGCCAGGAAAAAGAGGGAGAGAGGAAAAGAAGATATGAGAGAGAAGTGAGAAATGGGATAGGAAAAGGTAAGAAAGTGGAAAGGAAGAATAAGAGAGAGTCACCACCAGGGGCGCAGCTGTCCAGCGAGTTTCCTCAAGATGGCGCTGATCCTGGTGAGTCAAGAGACGACAAAACAGCCACAGCATGGACAACCATATATACCCCTGAGTTCCTTTTGTTCCAAAGGGGCAGCTGTCAGTCATCTGCCACAGAATCCAGGTTCATTGGCATCAGAGTCATTGGAGGGAGGGAGCTTCCGCAGAAAGGTGCAGTCCCCTGCCCACTCATCAGTTCTTATCTCCTTCCAGACACCTCTCCCCACTCAGTTCCAGCCCCCTCAGCCAGGTATATCAGCAAATACAATCAAGGTGGCTTCTTCCACCCTGGCCAGGGTAATTGTGCCTTGAGGGACACCCCAGCATTGCAGGCTGGCCCTCAGAAAAGGGGTGTCCACTGAACCGGTAGTTCTTGTCTCTTTCCATGTGTCATCCCCTGCTCAGCTCTGGCCAGGCCAGGTCCTCCACCCTAGCCAGGGCTATTCACTGTAAAATTGTCCTTTTGAGACAAATTCCAATCAGTGAGGTCAGCAGACTCTCACAAGCATCTTGTCAGCGGTTTCTGTATGGCTCTGATGTCCTGAGAAGACAGATCCTGAAACACCATTGTCATATCTTAACTCTTGAAGGATTTCTGCACAAAGACATACACACCATAACTGGTTCCTTTTCTTTCATGGATACCTCCTTGGTTTCGAAGACATTTTGGTGTCAATATCGTTCACTTCTCACACATTTACTCAGCTTTTTATTTTGAAAATACTCGACTTTTCAATTTTCAATGCATCTCTGATACAACATGGAAAAATAAATTAAAATTTCCTTCCATTATCAATTATTATTATTTCCAGAAGAATGACTTATTTTCAAA